>NW_026087411.1:29820410-30445410 GCF_022539395.1 Myiozetetes cayanensis | reverse complement strand
CATAATCTCTCTTGGGTCATTACTGCACATCAGGGCAGAAAGTTCTCACGGAGTGCAGCTGGCACTGAGACTCATTTCACTTCCTTGTGCTTGAATCTCAGCATCTTCAGAATTGAAGTGACTAGCAAGTTGTCACAGGGAGCCAGAAATGGCCCCTCTACAAAATGAACACTCCGCATCTGTGAGCAGCCACAGCAGAATAGCACTTCCACATGTTCTCACGCTGTCTTATTGTCCTCTGCCACCCACCTCACTTAAGCTATTTATGCCGTGCTCTACACAAGATACTCACACTTCCTTACAGACGGGGAAGACAGACAAGGCGCCTGATGGTTGCTTTATGACAACTGGTTGGATTAGCTCCACCACCTGGAAGCTGCCTCCGCAACCACTGCTCTCTTGCAGGTTGCAGAGAGAGGCAGCCATTGTGTTGAGGAGGGGCAAAAGATCCTTGTGTTCCTGCTTGGTGGTGGATGGAGCTGGATTCCCTAATCTATCTGTCACAGCTGGGTGGGCTGACAGCTAACAGGCCTTCTCCCTTCATCTGGAAAACACACAGGGCCTACACCACTAGAGGAGGAAGAGGAGGAGGAGGATCCAGGCACTTGCTCCACTGGCTTTGCGAAATCCCAGGGCCACGACATAACCATGACAACTGCCACTCTGCAATCAGAGGAGTGAGTTGCGGCCAGCCATGAGGAATGGCAGACAAAAAGCAGAGGTAGAAGCTGACAGAAAGGGGGTGACTTGGCAGCCCGTGGTGTGAAAACAGCCCCTATGCCTCGCACCACTGCCAGGGAGGCACAGTCAGCAGCCAGGCACACCTGGACCAGCCGCATGGCTCTTGGCTGCTCTTATTATTCTCTGCAACCCTTCAGCATGACTCTTGACAGAAAAATTACCAAATGTAATGCACTTGTGACTTAGTTAATTTGCACCTGTATCTAATTTCAGACCTGCTAGAATAACAGAGCAGTTCTGTAATCAAAAATGGAGAAAAAAAAAACCAGACCTGCCAGTCACCGGCTGCTGCAGGGGAAACTGCCCCCACTTCATACAGGGATCCCATGTGAGAGCTTTGCATGAAGGTCACTGCAGGACACAGAGGTTTCCCTGAGAAGGGACAAAGCAAACCCCCGTGAGTGGGACTCAGAGTGATCCTATAGCGATTCTCAGTGGCAGCTGGAATTCCTCCCTGCTTTCTCAGTCAGCAATTTCTTCGGTTTCCTAAATGTCTCTGCGCTTTCATTTTGGGAGATTGTTCTGAGCAGTTTACAATTGTCTAGTTGTGGCTAGCGGCCTTGACTTTCTGAGAGCCAGAGGGTGCCATATTTCATCATCAGAGAAAGCACTAATGAGACAAAGTCCCTCTGGCCCTTGACTGTGGCTCATTAGGGTACTAGTCACAATGCCTCAGTTTCCCCTCGAGGCTCTGTGAAGCCAAAGCTGTTAGACTTCATGTGTCATTTTTAATCCTTTCCCTCAGTCCCCGCAAGGGTCTATCTCTTTCACAGTATTCAAGATACAAAACGAGATTTAAGAAAGTCAAAACCACTTTGTTTTTGGCAGGTCTCCCAGGACCCTTACACACAATAGTGCCAGGGTTCTCAGCCCAGCCTGCTCAGGACACAGTCACCATGCAGTGTGGCACACCAGCCCACAAACCTCACCTGGGCTCACCATGGGACCTTGGGCTGGCCTCAGCCTGCCCAGCCATGGCCAGCAACTGCCTCTCCTTCTTTGCCTGGCACAGAGCTGTGATGGCAAAAATGTTTTTTCTGAAGAAAATCAACAAGGAAGAGCTTTGGTTTACTTCTTGACCAACTTCAGTGTCCAGCCGTCCCCAAAGAGGGCCTATCTATATCTGCCTCGCTTTCTGGTGTCCCCTCCCTGCATGGATCCCATTGCAGCATCTCCAGATATTCCTTGCATCCTTATGACCCTCAACCCAGGTGCAATTCTATCGTGTCACACGACCACTAAATCATCTCAACCCATCCCCAACATTCTTCCTACACCTTCCCTCAACAGCATCTGCTTTCCTGTGGCACAGTCAATCAACTCCTTCCCCAGTGAGTGTGGTGATTCACCCCAACCATCTTCACCCCAAGGGGAGCTGGAGACAATACAGGCACACATACAGCACGGAGCAGCCTGCACTTTTCCGCTTTGAAAGACCAACAGCCTTCAGTAGAGCTGCATAGAGAAAGCAGACTGGGACATAAAACATTTTGAGATCTTCAGATGAAAGGGGTTAGTACATCATTAACATCAATTTCTTTGGAGATGTATGTTAAGCACAGGTTTTGGAATATGCAAGTCTGATGTTTTAACCTTGTCTTTCTCACTGACCCTACACCTCTAACCCTGGTCAAGCATTTGTAGGCTAAAAGAAGGTAGGGTCTAACTGTCCTGTCTTGCCAGGCTGGCTGCTGTGGTTCTGTAATTAGGTACAGCCCGTAGATTGCTGTAAATGTACAGGGCAATATGTAGGCATTATCTATCTATAACAGCCTCCAACCTCAGCGTACTGCAATAGCAGATGTACCACAGCAATATGCTCCCTGAGGAAATAGGTCCTTCCACCTCACAGCCTTGCTTCTCTCCCTGTGAAAGTGCTCTCCTGGACAGCCTGTACAGACAATATCCACGCTTTACAGCTGAAGATGAGGGTTGAACCAAGAGGAAGGAATTTCAGACGCTGTCTTGGGATGTCCTCACACATCATGCTGTTATCCAGTGGTCTCTGCACTAGAATACAATTCCAGGAGTGGTTGCTCACTCACCCAGGGAGAATAGTGCAAAGCACAACCACTGATCCATGCTGATCATCTCATCACTGCTGAAATTTCCTCCCAGTGATGCCCTGTAGCAACAGAGCTCAGAGAAAAGTCTAGGTGAAGGATATGCACTTCTGTCTTCAAAGGGAAAGCTGAATCCACCATTCTCATCCTGACATAGGAGCACAAAGGCCATGAAAAGACCATGCCAGCATTCACACTAGATACACAAGAGAGAACGACTATGGGGAGTGAGGCAAACTCAGGACACCGAGCAGTGTCAAGGACTTCCTTTGCGTCATATTTGGCTCCCACAAACCCTCTCCTTCAGGGAACTGAAGAATTGTTTCACATTCATAGTACCTGTGCAGGAATTCTTCTATGCCAAATAGCCTTTATGTGAAAGAGTCTTTCTATGCTTAGAACAACCAGCACAGAGGATCTGGAATCCTCTTAAGCCATGGTGACTCATGACTGGATAATTACCTACCGCCCTGCTCCTCTGAGACAAGCACCTACTGGACTGGCATTCATCAGTCCTCCTAGTTTCAGTTCTAGCAGAGAGGCCAAGCCTCAAGTACCCCAGGGAAACCAAACATCTAATCCCTCCAAGTGGTGCCTCCAGGGCAAGGTTGAAGGCGTATTAGCGATATAGTGTGGGAGAACTGTAGTGTGTCTCAGGATTCAGAGCTATCAATCCAGTGCTGCGGTGGGGAGATACAAAATCTTTAATTAACTTTTGCTCACTTGCTCCCAGCACTGGTGGAGGTGGGTGGATGTGATCGTTGCTCAAGGGAGGATTCTTCCCTCCCCCTGCTTTTGAATTCCCAAGCAATTAGTGCTCTGTATAGAGCAACATAAATAGAGCTCCTCAAGCCTGGAGGGTTTTAGTTTTGTTTTGTTCTGTTTGGGATGGGTTTGCCCTCCTACCTGTTCTATCAAAATACCAAGCAATTTATGGACCACTTTGCATGTGTTTGCACACCCTTTTTGCATCTTAACTGACAACCTACATGCTTTTTTAATTAAAATTTTATTGGCTTTTCCATGAGTGATGTACCTACTGTAAGTAAGCACGGTTCAGTACAGATAACATGTGGTTTGTTTAGCTATCTTGCAGGAGATTATTTCTGTTATCATTGTAAGTTGATTATTGTAATTATTGAAAGAGAGAAGGCTGACAGAGAGAGAGCATGCAGAAGGGAAATGGGGGGGAATTAAAAGATAATAATAAAAGATAATAACAGTTTCCTTTGTTCTTATTTTTCCTCTTGACAACCTACTGTACATGTTAAATTCCAGTTTAATGTTAGAGTCAATCCCTCCTGTTGCTAACACACCCCCATCAATAACACAAGGTCTTTAAACCCTGGATGCCTGCAATTAAATTCAGTATCAAAGAAAGCCAGAAACTGCCTCTCTTGTTAGCACTACCAGCCCTCTGAGTATCTCAAAATGCTTCTTTTCACCTCTTTCTTCCTAATTAATTTGATATTTTTAACCCTCTTTAGAAATCATATGGCCTGAGTGTACACAAAATTAGAGACAAGCATTATGTGGGGAGGGTGATGTGTGTGCATGAAAAGACTGAGGGAGAGAGATTATACACTGCACGGATAACCATGAGGTCCTGGCACCACTTTGAGGCCAGTGTATGGGATGGGAAGGTAGAAACCCCTGAAGGCCAGTCACAATGCTGTGAGTGGAACATAGTGCTGCCCTGTGCTTGTCAGGAGGGACAGGTGTTCCAGGGGCAGTAAACATTCCCTGTTCATGAGAAATGCAAGCAAATCTTCACGTGCTGGTCATCTCAGTAAGAAAAGTGCTAACTGTTGCAGGTGGGGTTTTTTCCCACATTTCAGAGGCAGTGGCCAATGCTTACAAGTACTGGAGGAGGATATCAGAAAGGGTCATCAGTAGGAAATGGCAAGACCCTCATATAATTCAGATGGTGTCGATAAGGTTACTTTTTTAGATACTTTGATCCAGGCTACTAGGGCTTTCAAGGACTGAGACTTTGAACTTGACCATGTATTCTCTTAAAACATGAGAGGAGGGGATGGCGCAACTGGCTTGAGCTACTGAAGTGTTCTGGGCTGCAGCAATGTCTCCCACACCCCGATGACTCTGTGCTCAGCTGGGTTAGCAAAAAGGGAAAAGCATAGGTCCTTGTGGGACAGCACCACATCTGGGCATTAGCAGTAGTGATGTACGTTCACATCTCTACTAACTGGGTATGTCCCACTGAACCATTCCCACCAGACTGCAACCTCCCTCCTCAGCAGGGACCTGAAGGGTTTCATGGTCAACAAAGTCAAATACTGCAGAGACATGAGCAGGAAATCTGTCCTCTGTGTATCAAATGCAGAAGTGCCACAAAAGCAATTTCATCTAATACCCTGGCCTGACTCCAGCCAGAGCCCCTGTGTCATTCCAGGAATACTGCGAGCAGCAAACCTCACTCAGGTTGGGGGGGTCAGAAGTGAAGCCATCCAGCTAGCAGCTACTCAGATGTTTCTCAGAAAATCCTCCCAACAGACCAAGCCCCACGAAACCGACCTGAAAAACAAAAACCAAGAAATCAATGCTGTGCTCTTTGCAGGTTTTCTGCGGTAAATAAATACTGCATTACCTACACCGTGCTCACATTAAAGGATTTTCTTCACTATGGGTGGTTACTCACTTCAGCATATTTGGCATTTGCTTCCCCTCTTTGCCAGAGGACCTGATTTGTGATGTCTCATGAAACTTCAAAATAAAGTGCAGCTCCCCTTTCCTCTCACAGAAAAGGAGACTAACAAGCTGCACACCTTTGCTCACCTCTCCCAGGGAGGGAGAGCTGCAGCCCATGTTATTGCTTTATAATGACATGACTATTTACGGTTGCAAAAGTTCTTGTCGTGGTTCCTCTAGTGAGGAGGAGAAAGACAGGAGATAAGACTTTGAAGGTCAAAACAAATGGGCAAACCGGGAGAGTATTTTTTCTACTGGGGGGTTGAGGGGAGAGAGGGGGAGAATATGCCCCTTGAGATCATCTGTGAACATACAAAAGCAGTAGGGATCAAAACAGCTGATTTTCATTTCAGGGGTAAAAATCCAGAGATCAGACTGTAAATATATTCACAAATAACCAATTTTACCAAGGCTTCATTATCTAGCAGTGCCCATCCTGACCTGCAGGAAACAAAGCAATGAAAGAAACTGGAAGGAAAACATTTTTAAATTAACCCAGATTTCTCAAACTACCTCAAACAGGCAAACAAACCAATAAAACAGCCTGAACAGTCACTCACTTCTTGGATGCAAGCTCACGTCAACTTTTATTTTTCTGAATTGATTTGCTTGTCTGTATTGCTTGCCACTTTTATTTTTTGGTCCCTGAAAACGTTGTAAAACCCAACTAATAGGGGTACAAAACAGTAGGTTTTATGTACATTGCAGAAACTCCTATGTGATGCAGTTTGTTAAGATCTCTGCCGTTTCCCCAGCAGCGTGTCAGGTTTGTCTAACACCCAGCCCCTGAGTTACAGGTTTACGGTGCCGATTTATAGCGTTGTAAGTTTAATATAGTGGCGCGCTGTAAAAGGGCTTCTTCTTCTTTTTCCTTCCTTTTTTTTTTTTTTTTTTTTTTCCCCACTTTCCCTTAATTAATATTTTAGATCCCAGGAAAGCACCACAAGGGCAGGCGGCGGGAGCAGGGCTGTGATGTCCGCCTGGAGCGCCTGGAGCGCAGTGCCCGGGGAACGGGCTCCCAGTGCCGGGGCGGGCGGGGCTGCCCGGGGCAGTGCTGCCCCCTCCCGGCACCGTCCTGGCGAGCATTGTTTGAAAAGCGATAACGATTTTAGGAGGGGAAAAAAAAAAAAAAAAAGAGAGAGAGAGAGAGCGCTCCCTAATTTGAAAGAAACAGCCAACCCCGCCCAAGGTCGGGGCAACCAGAAAAATTATAAAAATTATAATATATATTGGTACAGACATATGACCCTAACTATAAAAATACCCCTTTTGCTGCTAATGTTAGCATTGAAATGTCAGTAAGAGGGGCAAAAGCCAAAATATGGCAGCCCTTGTGCACTGGGAGTAAAACAACAGCTTTAGGCACAGGAGCTCTTTCCTGCACTTGGCTGATCCACCTGGAAAGACTGTGCTGTGGCTGGGATAGTGTCACATGCTGGGGCCACCTCTTCAAGGCCTTCACCTTCCTGGAGCTTACCTCCAGCCCAATAGGACACCCCTGAAATGCTAGGGAACGTCTGGGCAAACACAGGAAAAACAGCAGCACTGCTGCTGTGTTATAATAGAATCCTAGAATATCCTGAGTTGGAAGGGACCCACAAGGTTTATTGAAGTCCAGCTCCTGGCCCTGAATAGGACAGCCCCAAAAATCACACCATGTTCCTGAGAGCATTTTCCAAATGCTTCTTGAACTCTGTCAGACTCGGTGCTGTGACTTTTAATCTCCTTCTTTGCCATTCTCCAGTGAGTTATTTTCCCCAGATCCTCAGTGGGATCTAACAATACTGCCTGCAAAACCAAGCTGTATTGTCTTACAAGGGAAGTGATGTGGCAGAAGTTGCAAAGAGAAGATGCTTCAGGGACGGAGGAAAGAAGAGATGCTTTGGCTTTCACTGCAGACCCTCTTCCACTTAGCACCCTCTACTTCGAACAGCTGCTTGCCATTAGCCATGCCCATCACTAGAGTCAGCTCCTGCTTTAGTCCCTGCTTCTCTCTGTCACTCTTCTCTCCTTCCCTAGAACACCAATTTGTCTGATTGTTTGCAATTAACTGTTGATTATGGTGCACAGAAGTCCAAAGAGGATAATTAAAAACCGTTCAGCCAGCAGCAGTGGAAAGAGTCTGCTGCTGTAGAAGAGAGAACAGTGCACAGCAAGCACATCCCTGCTCAGGACAGGACAACATGACCTGCTGAGGACCAACCAGGCTGGCGTGCACAGGTAGGCAGGTTGCAGGGATGGCAGAGCAAGCCAGAGGCTGGTGGTGATCTCAGAGAGCTCAGATGAAACACTGCAGCTTAGTGCTCCTGCCCCCAGAACGTGTAAATAGGGGTAGTTCCCCATCCCATTATACCAGCAGGACCAGGAGCCCTGCAAGTACAGCATGCACCTAGGTCCATAGCAGCAGCATCAAATCCCTGAGCAATTTCATCAGTAACTTTGCTGAATGGGTTGAAGAAACACACTTTTCTGCCTTCTCTGGCAGCATCTCTTTTTAGACAAATTGTCAGTGGAAAGCCTTTCAAGAAATCACCTTGCTGTGAAATACGCTTTTGTTGCATGAAATAAAGCACACAGGCAAATGCTGGAGCTGATAATACAAAGTGCCCTCTCAGTCCTGTGTCAACACAGATCATTTTTATACACAGTAATAGACAACATGGGGTGTTGAGGAGAAGCCTGGGCAGGAACAAAGTACACATGATAAATTTAAACCTTGGACGACCAAGTGCAGGAAGCAGAGTTTTATTGAGGTACAGGCATTTTGCCTTCCCAGTTATACAAAAAAGAATTGCAAGTCAATTAGAATGACGAAAAGTCTGTCCAGCTGTCCAGTCCACATACCTCAGAGCCTCTCTCAGATGACACCTGTAAACAAGAACAGCCTGTGACTCTGCAAAGGGAAGTGGGAAGAGGAGTCTGCAGTTAGGACTGCTGTTTGTCTCTAATACCATCTCAGAAAATAAAAAAATTAGCTTTTCAACTTGAAAAATAAATAGCTTTTCCAAATGAACCATGTAACCAGAAGGAGATACCAAACCTGCTCCACCATGGGTGAAACCAAGTCTTCGTACATGGTCAGCTGAACTAACACAGATGTTTTGGCTGAAAGAAAGGGACCTTCTTTCTTGGCCCCTTGTCTTTCTTTAGCTCCCCACTTCTCCTGATCCTGTGAGCTAACCCGTCTATCTCCTGGCCCCTTGATCCAACTCTTGTTGCTCAGCAAACCCTCCAGTGAACTATATGAATCATTAGCCTGGCAGGATATGATCCTAATTTCTGGAGTGGTTTCTGCTATTTTAATGAGTTAAAGCCACTCAAGGTATGACACACGCAAGGTAAGGATCTTAGATGTGGCTGGAAGAAAAAGATCTTCCTTAAAAGGGAAATAGCACAATGCCAAAGCCTAGTGAAATGTTTCAGTATGTTGTAAGAAATAAACCTCAAGTAAATCCCAACCTTGACCTGTATTTTGGTGACCATCTTGTACCCCAGATACAAACCAGCAATGCAGAAATGGGTAAAAATGAAGAATAAAAAGAGTAATTGAACTGCTTTGATTTTCAAAGAGAGGTTCAGGACAGCCCAACTCTGGTTATAATGAACATCTTTTTTTTTCCTCCGTGGGAGATCTGTAGGGATATAGTTGCTATAAAGATAAGGGCTCAACAAACTGGTAAGACATGATTACAGGAACTGTGCCATGCTGCTACAACAAAGCATAGTTCAAGACACAGATACAATATTTTCTCTGAGAAAGGTGGAGCTAATTGCAAATCTCTTGTTTTCATAGAAATCTGGTTCTTGGATTCATTTCATGAAGCCTAAGCAAAGAAAATGAGAACAGCTGGGATACCAGAGGCAGAGTGAAAAGGAGCAGGAGTTCTGTGCAGGAGAAAATGCAAAAATACAAACTGAATGAGGCTTGATACATTAGGGAGGAACTCTGCTTTGACTTTTTTTTAATAATATCCCACAGCCTGAAGACACAATGCTAGTGCTGTAAGAAAATAGCTTTCCTCTGAAGCCTGATGTTTCAAAAGAATCAAGGCTTAAAGTCCCATTAGATGTTTGTTTAAGGACTAATACATTTAGTAGCTGTAAAACCTAACTATAATGTCCTGCTGTTTGTCCACTAAATCACATTATGCTCTAGCAGTGGGATGTATACTCTGCTTAGCTGTCCTGCCTGTCCCCAAAAGTAGAGTTTCCTCCCTGAATGTGCCACTAGCATTAAATGTTCTAGTTGTAGACCTTGCATTTAGGGCTGGTCAAGAAGGATGTGAGAAACATCTTTGAAAGACCTGACCTCCTGCCAGGCAGCTCAGAAGGAACACAGGCAAGACTTGAACCGAGATTAAAAAGGAACAGTTTTTCTTTGTAAGAATTTAAGAAGCAAAGGGTAACTCCTGAAATACAGAGCTGTGGAACACTGCTTTATTACAGTGACACAGTGCCTCACCCACAGTTTTACTGATGTCTGCACTATCGGATGATGGACAGGTCTAAAGGGGTTGGGGGTTTTCTCATGACCAGCACTGTCTTAAAACAAAGCAGGCTGCCCATGTTTCATTTACAGTTTCAGCAGGAGCTTTGCTCTCTTGAACCTAGTCAGCTTTGGTCCATGGATCCTATCCAATAGAAAGTTTCATCAAAACTTGATTACTCACTGGATCTGTGTTTCAGTGGACTGGTAAGTCCCAGGGTCCTGGCATTCAGGCTGCTAAAATGTGATACCTTGAAGCCTCAGATCATCATGTCTAGCATCTAATTTACCTCAGTCCACTGACAGGCTTTCATTCCATTCAGAGAAGCTGTTCTCAGTGTTTACAAAGTCATTCTTACATCCCAGTCTAGCTTTTCTGCTGAGTCTCCTAGCCCAGTGACAATTTTAAAGCTCTCTCCACTGCTGTGGATGTGGCAGACCCAGAACTGACAATCATCAGAATTCAAATCAATAAATTGTGCCCCAAAGTTGTGAGTTTTGTCCAAAAGTTGTAAGAACAGATAGATTACTTAGGGACAATTCCAATTTGCCTTAGTCTGTATTTCCCTATGAGTAGTTGGCTGGAGATCTGGGCTTTTTAGAGAGAAGGGAAGAACAAAGACATTAATTCCTTGCTCCAGGAGACAGACCTGCAAGACGTAAAATCCTGAGCTGGCAACACCCCCAGCCCTGGGGTCTCTAAAGTGCCACTGGGTGAAACCAGCCGTCATAGCTCATCAGCACAGAGCAAATACAAAGTTTATTGTGTAATCATTGTTTCTGGAAGAATTATCTATTCTTTATCTCTGTGAGAGCGTGAGAGATTAAGTTTGGAAGCCTATTAGCAACCGCTGAAATGCCATTGTTATCATTCACTGTTAATCGTCACGCCTGACTCTAATGCACTTAATCAGAGCAGTTGACACTTGGGCTCCAAATGAGAGTCAGCCAAGCAGGAGAGAGCAGGCAAATGCCCATGGCTGTTGCATGGGACTGGCATCTTCTGCTCATGACAGCTTTTGAGTCAAATAAAGACCCCAGCAGCAGGGTTTAAACTCCTGGCAGATTTTTTCAGATCCCTAACTGATTACAGCTGGTCTTGGCAGTACACTTAAATGGCACAAGGAAGAAAGCAGAAAAGCTGCCTGTCATGAAACATCCAACACAGAACTAGCAGACATGCTGAGGAAGCCAGGCCCTGGTCAGGGAAAACGTTTCTTGGGGTCTTTTTGGAAACTCCTGCCTGCCAGCTGTTAATGGATGAGGCCGAATTGCAGTCTGCATGTTAATGAGCCTATTATGAACAGCACTTTATCTTGTGACAAAGGTGGATTTAATGGAGTTGAAAGGTTTCCCAGAGTAAATTTCTAAATGTCCTAATAACCAATGAAGACTCCATTAGTGTATTTATTAATTACGACACAACCACGTTTCAGCAAGGCTGTTTCAGCAACCCAGGATATGAATCTTTCAGTACAGGAAGCTCCCAGAGATGTGTCCTGTAACCTGAAGATGAGAGCCTGAAGGTGCACGTCACAGCCTGAAGGATCTCCTCTCAATTCTGGGCTTCATGGGTGGACTGCTATAGCAAAATATCACCTTTTAGCTTGAAACACCTTGTTGGAGCAGAGCAAACCAGAATTTGGAAAAGCCTGCTTTGCACTGCACAAACATGGCGAATCCAGGCCAGAAGAGACCACTAAATAGTTCAGTGTTACCTTCTAGAGGCCCTTAACGTGATGTTCCTTATCTCATCTTATACCTTTGCTTCCACTCTACTTTATTTGGCAATAATTCTAGCCTTGAGATCTATCAGGAGATCCGGGTGCTTATCATCCAAATGCTCCAAAACACCTGCTCAGTCTCTCTGTCACTGACGCAATTCTGGAGTGGGATGAGGGCCTGTCTCATGTAGGTTTGTCATCATCATCATGGCTAGGCTTCGTGAGCGAAGATTTGAGGCAGACTCTGCCCACACTTCCTGCAAGCGTGCCGATGGCTAGAAAGGCCAATGTGAGATAGACAAGTCCGGTTGCAAAAGGCACAGCGGAAAGACTCCTTAGGCAGTATTGATTTGTAGGTTCGAGCCATAACTCACAGTTCCCTAGGTATTCCCCCATTGTTTCTCTGGGCTATTTTGATGAGGCTTCTGCCTCTACCATGAACCCTCCAGCAAATGTGATAGTCATGTCAGCTTCTACAGTGCCTGCTTTTACAAGCTACTATGACATGTACCACTTGTTATTCTTTGCATGCCTGGGCTCAGATCCTTTAAAGGTCAGTCTCAAAGCTAAGAATGATTCCTTTGTCTCAGGACTGACACTGTCCTTTTTACCCTGCTGGTCAGAGGACTCTATCTATCTGTCTATCTATCTATCTTAGATGCTCTGGCTGGGTTTCCATGAAGATTGTCCAAGGGAGAAAGGAACGATGATAATTGTTTTACAGCACTGTCAGATAGAGGACATCTTTCTTTGTCTTTCAGATTATGATTTGGCTTCATAGTGATGTGTGAATGACTGCAGGCTTTCTGTGGGTTTGCTAGAGTCAAGCTTTTGAACTCTTTCCTCCCCTAGGAACTAGCACACTCAGAGGTGAGGAAAACAAGGTGTGCAATTAACATAAAATTCTGGCATGATATCATAATTCACATTATCACCTGGGTTTTCCTTTCAGTGCTCATCACCTTTGCCTCTTATTGAATGCCTTCTGTGCACAGAATATCTATGTTTTCAATTCGCATCTCATTTGGCAACCACGCACCTGTCAGAAAAACCTTGCAAATACAACTGCTCACAACTTTTCACTGACAAGGAGAATACGGCCTTTCCTACCTCCACTGAAAACTCCAGTTGGGAAACTTGCTGTGAAAGGAGCTGCACAGATCTATAGGAGATGCTTTCCTTCATGCCAATTGGCTCATTAGTCATTTTAGAGGAAAGGTTTAAAAGTCTATTTAGTTTGGAAAAGGGGACTAAATAGTGTCCTTCAACACAGTTTCACTCCAAGCTCTCAGCTGCACTGTAATTAACTTTACTTTCTCCAGCAATCCAAGAGCATTTTCAGTCAAAATAAGAAACAATACTTCTTCTATAGTACTTTCTATTGAAGATTGAATTATCATATCATCCTACAGTTACTGCCTGCCTTTGCTGTTGGATGAGCTGACCCAAGGCACTGTGGAGCAGTGTGTCTCCACTGACAACGACCAGTGGGACACTGGTGGGACAGACTCCATCCCACTGACCCCGACTCACAGCCCGTCCCTACGCACTCATGCTGTCTTATTTGAAGACACCACGAAAGAACCCATGCTGCTTGAGCCCTATTTGTGGCTAGCATCTCTCACCAAGTAATTCTAGTTCTCATCAGATGTCTGGCAAGTATCAATACTGTACCCAGAAGAAAAAAGGCTGCATTTTGGTCTTCTAATGGGAAGAAAAGTAGGGTCATTCCATCCTTTCTTTGAAGCAAAGAAGAAATTTCTCTGAACATGGAAAGGGTTCTTTTCAGACTATCTGGACTTCCCCTGGACTCAAATGTCATTGTGCAGTCATATAACTGTCAACTTCAACATCATCACGGAAGGGTATCATTAGAGAAAGAGGTCAGTGCTGGTGAACACAGGTATCCACACACTTCTGAGAAACAAAAGGACTATGACAGATGTAGGAGTTTTTGTTTTACCACTCCTCCAGGGGTAAATTGCAGGAGTCCTGGTAGGCATCCCGTGAGAAAAAAAAAATCTTCCTGATGTTTGTCACAAGTGACCAGAGAAGAGCATAAAACCACAAATAAATCCATTTGTATTGCTAAATCAGTCCTGAACATGGTGGTTTTTCTGGAAAATACAAATAATTTAAATTAATTTGTCAGCTTGTGTTTAGACCCCAGCCTCTTCCACAGCAATACATTGAGAAGAGCTGGTTGAAATAATTATTCTTGACTTATGCAATCATTCTTTTTATTTCTGAAGGCTAATGGAGTGAAAACATGCTTTCCAGACCTTTGCTAATGACAGAGTCAGAAATAATGATCGGGGACCCTTATGTTCCTCTCATAATGAGGAAAGCAACACAAAATGATAGGGATGCGAGTCCTCAGCAATCACTTGTTCTTTATTTAAAAAGCAAATGGAGCATTCAGATGAGTTCTTTAGGTTAATGGAGCCACAAATAAGGTTTTGGGGCAAGGATTTTTCACAGATAATGCAATACAGGCAATATCTTCTCTGGAGGACAGAAATGTTTCCAGATGTTGAGATTTCTCTATCACAGAGAGGCAACCTAAAAGGCAACACTGAGAGGACAAACCAAACCTGTCCTTTACTTCTCATCCCCCCAAGTCTGCACACACAGTCCCCCAGGGTGCAGAGGCACCACATGCCCAGCCTGGGTGTCAGCTGCTGAAGTGGTGCAAGATGTTCACAGGCAATATGAGCCCCAAACAAGATTCAGAGAAACAGACACAGCAAATTTGAAAATTACTCCTCATGTGCCTGTCACCCAAAACTCATGGCTCCATGCCATGCACTTTCCTGTCCCCTACTCCACACCGTTGCCCAAGCACAGATCCTGGCACTAAACCAGCCCCCACAAGACCCCCAGAAAAATGAAATGACCCAATGACTCCTGCTCCACTGCTGAGGGTCATGAGATTGGACAGACCAAACCCAGGAGGCCCCTCAGAGGAGCCTCAAGGAGCAGCTCAGGCAGTTTTATCCCAAGGAAGAATGCAGAGGTAGTCATCTGCAAGATCTTCATCTTCAGAGGTTGGGAACAGAGCACTGGAAGTCCCCCAGGCTATTTACTGATGGTTAGGTGCAATTTGTTTGACTTCTGCTACAAGCAGCTGGAAGAAATGAGAGCCTAGAAAGACTTCTGCCCCACTGGGTCCTTCATTCTTAAGGAGATTGCACCTGTTTCTTGCTCACAGGCTGGTGAAGGCAGTGGCAAAAAGGAGGCCCCATAACCTTGGGACAGCAGTTCAGGTCCAGGTCTCCCAAGGGATCTAATTTCTTGCTGTATCACCACGTGAAGCAGGTTCATGTTTCCCTTCTGGTTCTTGTTGAACTCATCAGTTCTCCTGTAAATAGGCCTGAAACAACATCCATAGCCTGGGGACTTTTAGAGAAAGGGACCTATCTCCTTGATTGTTACCACCACATAAATATTTTACACCACCACTTTTACTTCTACTGCAGCAAGAGGAGAGCCAGGCTCAGGTACAATCTCAGACCTTCACTCTTAGCAAAGCCTACCCTACAAAGACACAATCTTCTTAGTCCTTCTCATACTGCTAGTTCAGATGGTTTAAAAAAGTCCAAATGCAGGTATACCCATATAATTGATTAACCAGTAGCAGGAGGAGGCCGTATATAATCTACCAAATAAGTTTTGAAAGATGCATAATTAGTACAATCAACAGCATCTCATTCTTTTCAATATGAGATCACAACAAGGGGAAAAAAATTTCTAACAACCACTATGATACTTACAACTCAGTAGGTACCATGAAGCAATCTCCTGGAAAGAAAGAGAGAATAATTCACAGAAACATTTGGGTTTTATCAAAACCTGCTTAGCCCATTAGAAAAAGAAATTTAAACCCATTGATCTGTCAGGGTTAACAACAAGAGAAGCAAGTTCAAGAAATTGGTTCAATACTCAAAACTCTATTTTAATAAAGCTAACTGTTTTCCCAGGCTGTGATCTCATCAACTCCCACAAGCTTAGTGGCAGGAACTTTTTAATGTGTTCACTGGGAGTCCTTGAGCGTGTAGAGGAGCACCTTGAAGTGATGGAGGGAACATGAATGGTCCTGCAAAGCAGGACTTGAGCCCAGTACCCTGGTGACGTGTGTCTGGTGTAGTAAGCTATGAGAAGAGATATGGAGACAACGTACTTAAAATCTGCGACCATAAAATATTCTACAAGACTTTGTGGGTTTTCATTAGGGTAGGTGATGTTTGGTTTTGAGAAGGAAAAGCTACTAAAATAGAGCATCTATTTATGGATCCATCTTCATTTGTGCAACTTCTCCCTTAAGATTTTTGACTTTCACTCGAGATCCTTCATGAAATCAATATATTCCTAATAATTAACTGGAAATAGACTCCCCTTCTATTGTCTTTACATTATTCTGTAGAAGTACAAGTTTTTGATGCTGTAAAGCAAGTACAAGCTGGAGAAATTCTGCTACTATGACTTTCTCTCCCTACTCTGCCCAAAACAGTATGAGATGCTAGTCACTCTTCAAACCTCACAGCATGAAGATTGACTCTTGAGAGTCTATTAACGAAGACCCAGCTGCAATAACCTGGGCTCATGTTTTGGACAGATGGTACAAGAATGCCCAGATAATGAACTGGGAAGGGCAGTTGTCCAGGAAAGTGCTTCAAGTAACTTTAAGTGCACATTTGACTAGGTGCAATTTATAAGCCAGCGCACGGATCTTTAGTTGTAAGCATAGCACCAAGCTCGAGGAAGATGTGAGCCACTTTAATCAGCTTGTCTCTGGGTGGGAAAAGCACACAAGGAGAAGGGTAAAATCATTAGCAGAGTGACATGTGCTGAGCAATGAGTAGGTCTCAACAGTCACCTACACCCCCACTGACTCTGATTCACTCGTTGCTGGTACAACACTGTCACCCTCACCTGTAAGAGGCTAACACGAACATACGCAACCAGCTAAAACAGTCTGTGCTGGCAAAAATGCATTTGCAAAACAGTAACTGATGAGATCCAAGTGTATTACCCTCTAGTAACAGATATTTCAAGATGAAAAAAAAAAAAAAAGGAAAGAAAAAGAAAAAAAATCCTGTGTTAGGGTTGCCATGAATAAGAGTTGACCAGATCAGAACAGTTCCTTTTTTCTGCAATCCAGGTGAATGACTTGGCATTTGGCAACATTAAAAAGCATTCTATTGAAATGGACACTGCAGACTGCACTATTTTATCTCTCTGTGTAACCACTCCATACCCATCATTACCAGCTACTCCTTCAGTTTGTGTGTCATCCTGAGATTTTATCAGCAGCAGTTTTATATTTATTTCAAGATCACCGATGGAGAAATTGAAATAACACCAGACACAGACTATTTCATAAAAACCTCACTCCCATCAGTCAGCATTCCCTGCCTCTTTTGACTCAAGTCAAAATATTGTGCTGGGCCATGCTGAACACATTGCAAAAGCACATTATCTCTCTGGAGTCACTGTCGACAACTGAATTTGAAATCACATACAAAATGAAACTTGTTCTGTTTAGCAGGCTCTCTCTCCTTGAAAGCTATGTTGCCTGATATTAATTATATTTCTAGTTAGAAACGGAACCTCATATTTCCCTGTGCAATATTTTGCCAGATATTAACTTTAGGTTGTTCAGCTTATAACCATCATAGCCACTGCCATTACACATCTCTGAATTACTGGCAAAACCTAAGACCTTTGCAGTCATCTGCAATATTGCCAGCACTCCCAGGTTCATTAAAACCAGATGTTTCCTGAGCCAACCTTCTCAAGACTCCTAGATATATGTTGTCCTAATAGATAATGTTTAGCAGGTTCTTTGGTTATTTCTTCTGGGAAGTAATCAGCCTTATCCAACCCATATGCTGTGGCTTTTCAAACATAGAGTAGGAACCACGACATAATGCCTTTGACCTCCTGTCTTCATTATAATGTCTTTATCTGTTGCTGATAATGACAGTATTCCTACTGTTCTTAAACCCATAGAAAGTTCTCATTGCCTCTGCCTTTTCTCACTAAACCAGAGGATTGTGTAGTGTGTTTGACTGTTTCCCCCTCCAACAACCTCTTTCTGCTGCCCCTTTCTCACCCTCTGAAAGGGTGTTGTGGACAAGGAACAGAAGGCAAGTTCTGGAGAAGGATTGGGAAGGATCCCCAACAACTGCATAGGGATTCAGAGGCTTTCTGCAATTCATCTACAGATTAATAGGACCTAAAGCCCTGCTGCAATTAGGGGAAAGTTATTTGAAAACAAAAAATTTGCTCCCATGCTCAGGGTCTCAATGCTGTTGTACAGGGCTTCTCTCTATAAAAAAAAAAAAAGTAATGAAAAGTAAGTTAATAGTTGGCACAGAGGCCAGAACAAAGACAGGGACAGAAGTCACAACTCTGAACTACTAATTTTGTGTCTTTTTCCCATTTCACTCTTTTTTTTTTCCAAATTACATGCCCCATCTTGTCTTCACTGCCACACGCACAGCTGAACTAAAAGCTTTGCGCTCAGAATAAATATCTACTACAAGGAGAAGCTTGTTATAGTAATAGCACATTCACCGCACACAGACTGCATTCTAATAACTACAGTCATGTAGAGAAATCCTCTTAAATCAAAGAAATACCACAATGAATAATGAGAATGTTCAGTAAAACTCTCTGAAGCAAACAGGGAAATAGAAAGATTGTTTGACCTCTTAATACACCTGCAATGCCCAAGGAATGGCTGCATTCCACAGCCCCCTGAACAAATGCCTAATGCCTCTAATAATATCATTTTCCTGCATGTACCTATAACAGCTGCATGGCTCCTCTTAGCAACAGGACAAGATACTTGGGATTATTCGGAGCAGCGTTTGCCAGGTGTTTCGATTTTTGTGTTGTGGTTTTTTGGTTTGGGTTGAGTTTTTTACTCAGTTTGGGTTTTTACTTCCACTAACAGTGTCCACTGACTAGACTAAGTTATCAAATGTGCCATCCATTTCTTCTCAGAAGAATTAGGCAGTAGCAGAATACCAGGGATGCATGTGTTCAGTCAGCCAAGGGCTACTTTGTTAGTCATGGCAGCCTGAAGAACCAGCTGCAAAGAAACACATGGCCCACTGGACAAGCCACACTTCTCTGGGAGAAGTAGGATGAATAACCTGATCTTAGGGGTCTCACTGACCTGAAGAAGCTGTGAGGGTCAGAGGGGAATTTTGATGAATGCCTGAGGCAATTGCACTTGCACCATCACGGTTGGCTTATGATGGAAGCAGCCTTCATAGGCTTTGGGTTCAGCCCATGTAGAAGTAGTTGCAGAAAGAGGATTCCTCATTGTCTGACATTGGGGATGGGCCCATCCACTCCCCAAAGCACCCTCTATGGACTTCAAAGCATGAACTTATCTTCTTGATGCAACCATGCACAGAGCAGAGGCCATCAAGTTAATTCTACCCTAATCGTCATCCAAACTGGAAGGGGAATAGCTGTGAAGCTGCTTTGCTCTACAGCAAGGCTAATTTTCTGGGCACTGAAAGGTCTACTGGATCTACACAAGCTGAGTTGTTATCTCACGGAGCTGCACTGTGCCAGGAAGACTCACCAGCTTGTTAGGAGAGGTCAAGGCATGGCCCTCTGTCAGGTTTCCAGAACAGTTTGATTCCCACGGAGTTAGGTTTGTGAAACTCCAGTACCAGGTATGAGCACCAAACTGTTTGGAAAATCAAGCCCTGAGCTCTTGAAATCTGCCCTTTCTCATGCTCTTCCAATTACTTCATGCTCTTCCAATTACTGCTGATCTCCACACTTAAAAGCCTGGTGGTGCTGAGGGGTGGTGTGATCAGCACGGTAACAGAAACAGATTTTTGGAGTCTAACAAGCTACATTTAGTTGAAATGTTTTAGCCATTCTTCTTTAAAAGCAGCATTAAGAATGGGAAGAAAATAGTATTCGGGGTGTTTAAAATGACAGTCAGAGAAGGCAGAAGTGTTTCACTAATCTCTCATAATTCTCTGGCCATGTCAGGGGAAAGCCACAACTTACTCAGACTGTCAAAATGCTTTTGAGCAAACATCACAAAAAAGAGAAACTATAGGAATTCAAACACCATAGTGGAGGCAGGTAAACTATTATTTTGATGAAACTTTAACAAAGGGAAAAGAAAAGAAGAATTAGATAGTCTATTTTCACCCTGACAAATGTCATATGCCTCAAGGCTCCACTCTGGATCCCACACTGTTTAATTTGCTTGTGTTTTTGAATGATCTAGAAAGCGCTGCAACTGAAATGGAAAAAATGCACTAGCCACAGATTTTTAGGTGGGTGAGTAGTAAGAATTATTATGATGACATTCAGGAAAACCTTAGGCAACCAGATGACTGGCCCAAGTAATCAAATCCAAGTACCAAAACACCAAAGACATGTAACATTGGAAAAGGAGAAAATATTGCTTGCACAGAAATCTAAATGTCAGTGGGAAATTCTTTCTTTACCGAGAAAGCAGGGGGTTTTTTACACCCATACCATGATCTGTACCCCGAAACTGCTGAGGGCCCTCATTGCTACACAGGGTATCCCCTTAGCAGGCACGTGCTCAGTGTCTCTGGCACAGGACACCACAGCAGCTCTAAGCAGCAATTGCCCCTGTCCCACCATGGGAGAGGCTGTGTCTCACAGTTGGGCAACAACATCTCCCCTGCCCGCCTCCCTGTCCCAGCTCACAGCATGGGGCTCTGCCTGTTCCCACAGGCAGGACCTCCTCTGCGTTTTCTTTCCCACCACACTCAAATACACACATGGGTCCCTCAGGTGCCCCTCGGCCTCTGTCTCAGTGAGGAGCTCCAAGCAGGAGAGAACAGAGCATGCAACATGCAAGAGAAAGAGGCTGCAACGTTACGGGGAGGAGGAGAGTAAAGGAGGAATGGTCAAGAGCCGGGGCTGGGGAGGGGATGCTGCACCGCAGGCAGTGCAAAGATATAATGCAGGTGACACAAGGAAACAGTTCAAATCATCACTGTAGATGTATCCATGTAGATTCAATCTGTACGCAAATGATAGCAGATAGCCAAAATTGATTAAAAATTAAACACTCAAAAGCGTTTGAGCAATTCTACGTAAGCACTACAAACCCAGCTGAAATCCTACACATTGTGTCCCTTCACTGGCTCTGAAAACTTCCTCAGAGATACTGCACAAGTTAAATGGGGACATGACTTCTGTTAAAGCAAGGTATTAAGAAGACATCCTAAGGAAAGAGCAGAAGACAAGGCCATTAGCTAAGGTTAGGGTTAAAAATGACTACAATAAGAATGCTACAACTGGTGCAGGGGAAAATAGGGAGGCCAAGGGAACAGGGAAGCTGCAAATGCATTCTGGACTGAAAACTCTTTCACTTCCAGGACATCTGAGGGTCTTGGTTAAGGCTACCCTGGCAAAAAGGATGAGTGAAAGGGTTAGGAGAGAGACAAAAACTACTGCTCCAGTTTGAGTAGGGCAGGAAAGGGGCTGCCAAAGGGTAGATGGTCTGCAAAAATAGCTCTCCTATAAGATCATGTTTATCCTAACCATGCCCAGGAAAGCTGAGACAAAAGTTAGCCAAGGTCAGCAATTTGGACTAAGGTATGGATTAGGGTTTGTGTTTAGGGTACCTGTATTTTTGAATGGGGCTGGAAGCAGGATGCCAAACAGTGTTTAAGCTGTTGAAAGAATTCATGCCCTGAGACCTTTTGTAAAATAATGTGAGTGAATAGAGTACACTCACTTTATCCCTACTCCATACTTCATAATGTCAGGAAAAAAGACAGACAGTGAAAAAAATCACAGCAAAATTACCACAGACAGAAAGAAATATTAAATACTTCTTGCAAACAGGTGTTTAAGCCTATGTACTCATTGCTATAGTAGACCAAGGACACGGGGTGATTCAAAATGAAAATGTATTTGTCTAAGGATAACATTAGTTTCCAGAGTCATGGGAGTTAATGATAACAACAATTTTTAGAGTGTATTAAATGCCATTCTTCAAGACTTAATCCAACCTCTAACTATTTCAGGATCAGGATGAGATCTAATGGGGCTTGAGAAAAAGGTTGAAAGGATTGATTATCCTGCATCTGCCTGCTGTGAGGTTCTTACATCTTCCTCTGAAGCATGTAGTGCTGGCCAGGGTCAGAGGCAGGCAGCTGGATAGGAAGGCACCCTGGATTAGCCTGTTTGTACTCCCCCTGCTCTGCCTTGGCTGCAAGCTATGCAAGGTTTTATGTCTGTAATCCACAGCTCTCCTTGAGGAACACAGAGGGCTTCTGAAATGCTAAACAACCCAGGGAAAGAAGCTTACCTGAAGCCATGAGTAAACCCAGCAGTCAAACCTCTGGCACAGATTTTGGCTTCTTCCTCTTCTAAATGGCTCAAGGTTTGGATGTCTTTGTTTTCAACCCTGTATCTGAAAGATAAAGGAATTAGCAGGATTTCTTTAATCTTTGTGTTCTCCCGGATAAGTGTATTAGGGGAATTTTGTAGGTTATGGAAATATTTATTTTGAATTAAAATTAAAGCTGCACCAACACTGTGTGTTACTGTATCTTAGTGTAGGGCACAACTGAGCCATGCAGTCTCCTGTATCTGACTGCAGAAACATCATTCCTTTTGCCCAGACCTGGAAAAATGAAATTCTCTCTTTTCAGCCAAACTCACCTTATACCTGTTGCAACACAGAATGCATGGAGTCCAAAAAGTCTCCTTAAAATAGGTGTTTTATTTTCAATATTTCATAGAGAAATTGATTTTGGCTTTCAAGCAGCAAAGAACTAGAGGTGTAACCTAGGGCATTATGGAGTCAGCAGGTCCAGTTATTGACACAGGAGACCAATAATTCTATTTCTGTGTAAACTTATTTTAGTGAACATAAGAATATCTCAGCTGGTCTTACCTGAGCTCTCTCCAGCCTATTTCCTCTAATTTAACCAAAAGGGAGGTTGCTTCTACTGTTTAAGATGGAGAAGAGTATAGAAAAAGTGACAGATAGTTAATAGGCAGACAGGTTTCCTCACTATGAGCACAGTTGTTGCTGGTGTCTACGAAATTTCCTTCCCAGCTCCAAGGGAAATACAGTTTTTGGAACAGATCAGGCCCAGAACACACTCTGAATCTCACAGGCAAAGATTTGTGAGCAAAGTGAACATATTTCTCAGGTGCAGCGCTCCTCTGCCTGAACAAAGGGATATAGGGGAAGGTGAGGAGCACAATACAAACCCTTCCCATCTCAGCAGCTCTGGGCCTCTCTGATTCCTCCTCAGGGCTGCATGAAGCCTTCGCTGAATGCAGCAGCCCACCAAGCAGCATAGCTCCAGCACCAGCTGAACTACTCTCTTACCTAACAACCCTAACAATCCTACCATAACCTTCCAAAAATCTCTCACTCCTAGTCCTGACTCAGTCAACACTCAAGGAAGTGCAGTTTAATGAACCCTTTCTCATGAGGATTGCGTTCAAGTACCCCATCCAGATAAGTACTAATATTGGCTCAGGTCGTATTGCCTCAGTTTCTCCTGCCACAATTTTTCCCCCCTTCTGCCTTCAGTAAGCTCTTTAGATTCAAGCACTCACCTCAGGCCAATTTTTTATTTCAAAGCTGGATTACTGCCTTAACTCCCTCTTCCCATTTTTCTACCACTTAGTTCAATGCTCTCTGACTGTGAGGATGTAACACAGCAACAAAGGACCAGGAAAAAGACAAGGGATTAAAGTATAAATGGATCTAAATACTTAATAGCTGGAAGTAAGAAAAGTGTGACCTACATTAATCAGAGGCAAAGCAGTGACAATGGGCTTCAGCTGGTTGTGTACCTAATTGTCTGTGTGTTTATTTATTTATTTTTAAGGCACCGTGTAGCAAGAAAATATTCTTGAAAAGGTTTCATTCAAATGCATCTTCAGACATGATTTGGAAATTTTCTACAGCTTGGAAACAAGCAGACAGCACTTGAGGGAAAAAAATAGAATTTAGCTTTATGAAAACTGGCACATCAGACAAGAGACAGTCAAGAGTTACAGATTGAACCCACTGTGTGTAAATTACTGAGATTTCTGTTTAATTACATCACAAGGCTCTTTGTTGGCAGTTCTTGAAACTTATTCAACCTTTAAAACAGCAGCTTGAAGCTCCAGGCCCTGAAGTCAAGAGATCATATGAGAGTCTCAGCTTCCATCACAAATAACACTGAATGTCAACAATGTTCAGATATCAAGAAAAAAACCCAAATGACTTTCATCTATCTATTTGTGACTTAACGATTTTTTAAAGGCAAATTCATGTGGATGGTGTACCAGCTTGTCTTCTGAACTGCTGGAGTGAGCAGTGCAGTAGACAGGGGGCTGTAGTAAGTGTGCAGGTCTCTCAAGGCTGCTGGCTGCATCCTGTATTCTCACTCCAGCTGCACTGGGAGAAAGGACAGAAGATGCAAATGGCCATTGCAAAGGGCTGGGCTTGTGCCACCTCCTGCCTCGTGGGAAGCCTGGGAAGAAGACTTGTTCTGCTGAGACTTTTTGGCCTGCCCAAAACAGGGTGTGCCTTTGGGTGTTCCCAAGCCTGAAGCAGTGAGCAGCTGAGAGTGATGCATTCATTGCTTCAACCCATTCCTTCTTCGCTATCCTCCTCTGAAGCACCACAGCTTGACTCATTGCTGTACTGCTGTCTCAGTAGCCTCTTGAGCTCTGGGCTGGATTGGGTTTCATTTAACGAATCAGCCTTCTAGCCCCCATTTTAACAGTAATTGATTGGAGATGCTTTTAACTGTTCCTTCTGGGTGTATTAATTTTTTACAGATTGAATTTGGTTTGATGAGGCAGGAAACCTGAAACTATTCCTGGCATCTCCTGTATACTCAGAATAACCACTCTAATGCATTCAGAGGAGCACACAGCAGCAGGGTGGTAAGAGATCAGGGTGGGGGACGGGAAGGCAGAAGTAGGGTAGGGGGAGCCTGGGTAGTCATCCATTTCCAAAAGACATCAGTAAGTGATTGCTTACCCGTGTCATCTTTTATATTAAACGTTTTTACCAGCAATGCAAGTATTTTGATCAGGCTGGGGCTGCTGACATTAACAGATATTAAATATACTCAGGAGAAATATGATCAAATGTTTGAAGTGTCTAGTAAATGTGCTGTTAGCTGCCCTCCCAGGGAGGCTTAGTGTAAGCTATTGTGTTTTGCTGAGCGAGAGAAAGGCTGGAATATTAGACAAGGAATCCAAAGGCAATTTTATCAGCAGTGTTATGCAGCTCTGGAACACATTGCTTTTCTATTGGAAGCTTTTCTATTACAGCCATCAAATTACTTGCTATTCTTAAACAATGAAATGCCATTTTGCATTTTAAACCCTCTGAGCTGGCAACTGTAAAGGATTGCTATGCTCAACAACACCTCCTTACTGTGACACTGTGGTGATGCTCTGGGCAGGGCTGGGCTTTGATGTCCTTTAGATCAGACAAAGGCTTTATCCTTCCTGCTCACCCAGAAAGGAGTGGGAGACACACTTGGCCAAGCTTACTTCCAGATATGTAGTGCCAGCAAACTCACCATTACAGCTCAACTACTCTCCTCCTGGAGCAGAGAAAATAACAGATGAGAAGATAATTGGCAGAAGAGACGGGAGGTTGGCCCCACTGGAACTTATGTAAAAGAACATGAGGAAAAAAGATTGGGAGAAGATCCTCCTTCAAAGTGTACATCTGCACAGGGGCTATTTCTCCTCTGTTTTTCAGCTTTTGAATTCAAGAGAAGGAGCCTGAAGCTGCTCCTTCCTCTTGGCACAGGAGGGCCTGAGACTGTGAGACCTCTGTTAGGTTGGGCAATGTAAACACTCCCTTGCAGAGGTTTGCTCATCCTCAAAACAACATTTCTATCCTGCAGGACTCTTCTACAGGGTTATAAAAAAGGAAACCACATAAACATAAAAGGCCACTTTCTTTGGTAAAAGGCCAGGTTTCCACTAGAGAAAAATGACTGCTACATTTTACAGAAAAAATTCAATTGGTTACTAACAAAGTTACAGAGATTAGTGACACACAGAGTACTTTTCTATCTTGGAAAGCATCCTCATTCCTTTAAAACTTCCCAGTATATCCAAATAATCCCAATAGAGCCATGTCTAGAGTAGATACAACCCTTCAAAATACTCCTCTCCAGCCAGAAGTTCAACTCAGGCAAAATGAAGGACCAGCTTTTTTTTTGGTTTTTTTAATTAAAGAAATCGAATACCATGTTTCTGGTGTACATCTACACCTTACCTGAGGCAGTCAGTCCCAGGAATAGCCTGGAGCCTAGGACATTCCTGAGACTCAGGACTCCATATCCAAAGCACCTTTGTAGATGATTTGAATGCAACCTGAATTCAGTCCTGCCCACCTTTCCAACAGACAATGCTAGTGCCCTCCTAGTATGGACGTGGACTGTCTCATGTGTCCTGTCAATTCTGTGATGTTGCTACAGGGCAGAAAAGACACCGAGGACAGAGCCATGCATCGCACACTGGGGTCTCCAGGCCCACTCACCCTTTAGCACCCGTACAGTATGGTGTTCCCCTTCTCTCTCCTCCCCATAAATGTGGGCTGAACAGCTGGATTAGACCAGGAGTATCCCAAGGCAGTGATTTAACAGGCTAGACAGCCAGTGCAGGTGTCTTCATTCAAGGCTTTGAGATTAGTCATTAATCAGTCACGATGGTCAATAAGCAATTGGCCAATGCACTGCAGAGGATTTTAACCCACTGTTGAAGCAGCAGCAGGTGCTGGCTTTGGAGAACCAATGGTCTCATTTAGCCAAGCAAGCCCTAGGCCCTCCTGTTTGTTAGAGCAGCATGCTTATTTTAAATTCAAACCTGCTGTCTTTTTCTGCTCCTCTTCTTCTATTGCTAAAAACGGGTTTATGACAGATCTTGATGGATATGAATTGTCTGCCATATGGTGTTTCCTTTCCTGACTGTTATCTCCATATGTCAAATGTACTTGGATCTGATGATCCCCATACAAACGATAACAAAACAAACAGACAAGGAGAGGCCAGACTACAGGGGAAACAGAGTCCCTATCAGAGAACTGAAATACCAGCAGACAGCCTTTCTACAGGAGACTGTACAGTTTACATGCTGTCACTCAAAAACAGTGACTCCTTCTAGGCACTCTCACACATTAGTTGCTCTCTGACTGCTAAGAAAGAATGTGTTCAAGGGGAAATTCCCTGGGGATCCACCACCGAGCTTAGGATATACAGAGTACTGAGAGACCTAATGAGTAAGGTTTGTTTTGCCTCCAGCATAACTGGTGCCAAGCTTTTTATAATTTGGTTTTTTTTCCTGGGAAATTGGGTAAATTATCAGAAGTGCCTCAAAGTGAATTAAATTTACCAGAGATTTGATCTCTTAAGTCCCTTAGACACTTACAAAATTGAATCCCTTCTTTCTTATAGTTGTTGCCTTTCTCCTTCATTTTCTTCTTATCACACTGCCATTTTCTTTTGTGTCTTTGAGACTTCTCCCACTCTCCAGGAGATCCAACATCAAGGCATACTTAGAAAACACAGGATCATAAATACCTCATAATACGAGATGGTAGGATTCCAACCTTACACCATTTTGTCCCTAATTACTTTTGTCCCTAGTGGTCCCAATTTTTATTTCCTAAACCAGACGTGGAATTCCTGCTCGTCTTTCAGGTTGTTCCCCCCTGCAATGAGCATCTGTGAACATGGGAGTGCTTGGCCCAATGTAAAGTGTATCTGCAGCCCTGCCTCTTTCTTCCTGTGCCCAAACTTTCAGCAAGAGAGCAAGGCACAGTGCCTTTCTTCCTGGCTAAATTCACAAGGAATTAAGTTGTTCTTTACAGGCCAAGGTAAATCTGTGCAGTTCCTGAGAAAGAACCCATTAGCAAGGTAAAAGTTAAAAACCACGTTTCAGCTATGATAGTTTCTGACTTCCCAAAGTTCTTCTTTTCTTTCTTCCTTCCCCTCACAGTTATTGCCCTGCTGAGCTGCTCAACAAGGAATCAAAGTGTTGTAATAGAGATCTTTGCAAGGTTAGAGAAGACACCTTTCACTTTAACAAATGATGGTCTCCATCTGTTTAGCATCCCTCTCATGTGTCTGTAACAGATATAGGCAGAATTGATTATCTTTACTTCAGGCTTACTAATTAAAGCCCTCCTCTGATGTAATGGTACCACTAAAATTTCCACTTGGGTCATCTGTGTTTTTCTGCAGATCCTATCTTTTTTTTTTTCAAGACAGAGGAGATTGTATTTAAGGGAGTATATTTTTTAAGGGAGACCAGACAGCAAAGAGATAAATCTAAACAACACAAAGGATCTCTAAGACCTAAAATAATTCAAATTGGAAGGTATTTTAGAAGTCCATCTAAAACTAAGCACAAAAACATCAAGCATAAGCTCAAAATCAGCTTCAAAAGCAGGTCAGGTTGCTGAGGACCTTGTCCAGAAGTTTTGAAAATTTTCAAGATGGTGATGCCACAGCCTCTCTGGAGACTTGTTCCAGTGCTTGACTGCAAAACTGGCAGGCTAATACAGCAACCAAATAAAGAGGTTTATGGCTGGTATCTCATCTTAGCTATACCTTCAAGGCAAAACGTGGAAACTGGGGAGGAATATGGCCAGTATTTGCCTGGGGCAAATGTTAATCATAGAATCATGGAATCATAGAATCAAATGGATTGGAAAAGACCTCTGAGATCATCAAGCCCAACCCTTGATCCACTACCACCACAGTTACTAGACTGTGGCACTAAGTGCCACATCCAGTCTCCTCTTAAATACCTCCAGGGACAGAGAAAAGGCCTACAAGACGAGCTGGTAAACTGGTGCCTCAAGCTTTTGTTAAACTACAAAACACATCAAGGATGCTATCTCCTAGGGAAGCATAACTTAGCCTGTACAGTCCTTTGGGGAGCAAAGAGGATAAAATAAGGACTGTAATAACTTGAAGAGCTGCTGCTCAGAGCCCAAGCACTTCCCAGAGCATCCCTCATCAGAGGGCTGGCCACACTGCACTTCAAAACCAGGAGGGTTTAGGGACTTCCTTATCACTCATTATGTTACCTATGTTTTTATTAGCCTTGCAGTGCTACACATACTTGCTTTGCTAGATAACATGGCTGCAGCAAATTTCCTTCCTTCTGTTCCAAAATCTTTTTCAGGATCTTACCCAGTGATCCAGGTCCATAGTACAGTCAGCAGAAGGCACGCTTGGAGAAACGAGCGGCAGTGAGCAATTCAGATCAGAGGAACAACAAACCAGGTTACACCAGCTTCAGCGCCAAAGCTGATGCCCTAAAATTAAAATTATTAAAATGATGCCCTAAGTGCTGAGCCACTGCAGAAAGACATCTCACTATGACTGGGGATATTTATGTGAGGAGTCAGGCACAGGAGAGGAACCCTTCAAGAACTGCCTCTTTCTGAAAGTCACGTGCTAGTTTGAGTGCAGTTAACAGAGGTCAAGTTCCCAGTGAGTCCTGGGTGAGTCCCTCACTTCAAAAACCTTGCTACCATTTGCTGGCTCTTGTGATGATAGTGGTTCCTCAGATCTTTCTCATCAAAGGCAAAGAGAGAGTCATAGGTTGGAGCAGACCTTTTAGTGCTCAGGGAAAGCTGAGATGTTTCTAAGAAGCTGCAATACACATGTGGTTTATTTGTCAAATTAGTAACACCTGAGATAACGAAAAGCCTACTGCTTCTATAATTAAATCATATTTTGGCTATTGGCTCAGGCCAGTATTAAGCAGACTGGTTGGGTTGCCTCTCTTGTACTTGTTGGTTGTTGCTAAATGTGTATTTAGAGTATTAAAAAAAAAAAAAAAAAAGAAAAAAGGAATGTGATTCATTCTTTTGAGCGAGTTGAAACCATTAGTTGGTACAGACAGAATGAACAGACAGTAAAACATGTTTGCACACACTGGAGTTTTTCTTTGCTTGAGTAAGTCTAGAACCAACCAAGCCTGAGATTTCAGTATTTAGCATTAAAGTTCACACTTGTTATAATGCAAATCTTCTGGGTCACTTGCTCATTAGCCACAGAAGTGCTCTTCTTGGAAGTGCAATATAAGTAAATAAACAGGAGTTAATGTATGTAATTCAATTTAAATTCAAGAAAAATGAACTTGGATATTTTTAGAGTCATTCAGCTTTCCAGGACTCTGGTCTTCTGACCGAGCTTTAACAGCTGCTCTTAAAGCAGCAAGCAGTTTAGCAGGAAGCACTGGGATATGGGATGGGCTGAGGGCCAGAAGGGATCAGTTTGGGTGGACAGTGATCACCCCAGCATTAGGGCTGAAAGAAAGCAACAATTTCAGACCTTCCTCCACCACAGCTCCAGTTACCAAAAGTCTGTCTGTAAGGATTTATATAGTAAATAGCTCCTAGATTTGTCTCTTGTACATCTCTGACCATTAAGTACCACTGTTATTGCCCTTGGGGAGCACTTAATGTCTCCATCTATTTTAATTTCTTATCATTTTGCACTGGTTCTTTAGAAATGCAATTTCATGCATTGCTTTCTTTCAGTCAATACCACCTAGACAAATTGAAGTTGGTACATACACAAACTCCTTAAAGATAATAATGCCCTGAGATGAAAGGAAAATATTTGACTGCTTCATATACTTGAACAGGAAGGAATTGAAAGGACCACTACCAACATCAGACAACCTTGCCATTTAGTTGTATATTTCAAGAGTTTGATTATATTGTGTTGTCAAAATCTTGCAGTTCAATTCAGTACGATTTTTGCCAATACAGTGTGCACTGTAAAGCTGCTGGTGCAATTGCTTCTGTTTAGATGGTGCCCTTTAATCAACATAAGATCTAGTACTACAGATAGCATATGTCGAACTCATAGAAAGCCTTTCCAAATCACAACATTTACACGCTCTAAAAAGCAGGCCTATCTGTGACTGGAAAATAATAGATATCATAAAGCTTCCCTAATTAGTGCATTCAGTTTTGGTGCCATCTAAAGACTGAAGCACGTAAGTCTCCATGTTTAAAATTAATTCTACAAGACACAGAGGAATCACTGTAGCGCACAAGCAGAGCCAGGAAAGATGAGAGAGGAGGAACTGCAACAGCAAAATGACTGTGGCACTAATGATTATGGCTAATAACAAGATGTTGCAAGAGTTAAATTGTCCAGAGCGAGAGAGAGAGAGTGAGAGTGTATGTGTGTGTGTGAGTGCACGGGGCTAGAATCAAAAGGGTGAACTGTTCAATCTCGGTGGAGTTGAGCAAGTTTTTTAATATAAATAACTTCTTGAATGAAGTTTAACTTATAGTCTATTTATTCCTTATGAAGTGTCTGTTCGCTGATTTGAGATTTTTTTTCTGAAATTAATTCACCATTGGAAATTGACTCTGAAAACCTGTTAATTAATTCAAGTGATCTACAAGCTGCTTTTTGGAAAAATTCTGTGCCAGAAACTGTGCTGGTTTTGTATAGATTTCTAGACGAATGAATATGCTTCTCGATCCCTAGCTGCTGTGCCTCATTAATTGCTAACACTGGTTTTCAAAGGTAGATTCCATTACAAAATTCAATGTATTAAAAAAAAAAGTCACACACCAGCTAAAATTCACAGTAAAATGTAAGGGACAAAATTTTTCCTTTTTTTTTCAAAATTTTTGTGTGCACATGTGCTTCTGGGAACTCTGGCCTCCAACTCCCCTCGGGAGAACATGGCAGAGACAATGACAACAAAGTCCCAAAACAAGGGATAAACATCACAAATGTCATTGCAAACATCATTGCAAACATCAAAGCAAAGGACTAAAGAAATCAGAATTAAGGATACATTTGTGGAGAAAGCAGCAGTTTGAGCCTACATCTCTTAACATGAGAGACATTTCAGATTTCAAATAATTCACAAATGTTGATGGCAAGCTGATTAAATGAGTCCCTTAAATGTTGGATTTTACTGTATTGTTAATGAGTGAAAGTATCTTGAGTTTAGATGGTGCATTTCTTTGTACAAGAGAAGGATGGTCAGATCCTATCCTGCTAATGCAGCAAATCTCTAAAAGCCACAACATTTGGGTTAGTGACAACAATGCAGATATTGCACCACGTCAATGCAGCTGCCAATGTTGAATTTTATTAAGTGACTTCTAAGGAGGACAAAGTAACTTCCTGCACATATTTGAAGATTATATACAGCACAGTTGAAAAAGGAGAGTGTAAATGGTACGTAAATAGAACAGCATGTTTGTATGGTGCTAAGCTAAATCAGAGAATCCAGGTGCAACACAGTGAGGACTCCTGCATTTCAAACACATTACAGGTGAGTTCCCTGATTCAGCTGCTCAGATGGATGCCTAATGTGAGGTATCACACAAAAAAAACCAAACTTGTAATAATAGAATCCACCAAGTTAAAGGACAGAATCACCAGAGAAGGGGTAGAAGCCAGAACTTTGAAATACAGACAATTTGATAGCTGCTCTGCACAGAGGCACCTAGAGGGAATCTGACTTGGTCTTTTCCACATAGCAAGTGCTAGAAAAAAAAAGAGGAACTTCCGTTTTCCTGTGAGTAAAATAATCTACTGTTTCTAATTCCTTTTCTATGGCAACATTTATGACTCCTAGACAATGGGGCAACATGTTCCCTATTTGTCTTAGTATCTCTTCCTCAGACAACTCTTCCCATGCTCAGCACTGCTTTTTGGTACTTACTACTTCCTTGGCAATGTTAAACCTATGTCCATTGTTGCTGCTGTACGTTATGGCATCAGGTTGGACTCCCAAATCCATGGCGGAAGGACTGACAACAGGCAATAGTTTAAATTAATTGAGATTTCCCTCCTCATTTGGAAACAACTCAGGGATAACATAAACCTTGTCATATTTGAAGGACGGCTTAATACTACACTCCTAAATGAGACGTGACTGAGTCTTAATCCCTCTAAGTGAAGCTTCACTAGTTCGTATTAATAGTTTATTATTATCTCTGATGGTTCCCCCCACTCCAAATCCTATATGCATCATTTACATGGGATTTTTAAATGGCAACACAAAATCCATTAGGAGAGACATTTTCCCATTTTAATAACATTTTCACACACATCAGCTAAGTCAGTCGCTATTGCAAGCTCAGCCTCACTTTTCTGCAGTGATCAGAATTAAATGCCAGCTGATCTCCTGGGAGGCTACAGGCTGAGCCAAGCATTGCAGGCTCCTGTGGTAGATATTGATGCTCTCAGTGAATTCCATACTTATTTATGTGTTTAGGAGTAATTCAACACCACGTTCTTCCAGAAATGACAGGATCCCAGTCCAGCAATTTTTGCTAAGGGAGTTTCTCTGTACCCTGAGATCAGGTTTTAAGCCACCTCACTTCAGCCTCTCCATTTCTCAGTGCCAAGTTAGAACCTGTCTCCAAAGTGGATCAGGTGAAGAAGTGGCCCTGAAGTTAACACAGGAGCTTAGAGGTAAAGATGGGGGCTGTTTCATGTCAGGAACCTAAGAAATAGATGTCAAATTCATGCTTTGCTGTTGTTTGGACAAACTTGATCGTGTTTTTCAAGAAGGAGCATAAGTCCCTTTATTTCCCATTCCCATGGAACAGGTCTCTCTCTGTCTCTGCTGTTAGAAGCTGAAAGGAGAATCAGAAACACCAGAGTGCAACCTCCCTAACAGTTATGTCCAGCACTGCCTGGGGTAACCACCACTGGCCATGATTCATCCAAAAAAACAGCTGGAGACTCCTAAGCATCAGCCATGTCTTTTTACAGGTAAGATCTTTCTTCCTAAATGTGGTGAGCAAATAGATCACACTCATTTTCTAAGGATAATAACCCACAACACCATATAATTCAAGAAGCTGGGCCATAAAACCTACAGACTTGGTCTGGCAGACAGTATAGACGTGCCCTTCTGAGGACACCAGAGGAAGACAACCTCACTTGCAGAAGCAGGAAATACTCTCCCTTCAGGGGAGCTCTTCCACAACTATTACCTCCTCTCATCTCCCAAGAACATCTGTCTTCTTAATAACCTGAGCCTCAGCCCCTACACTGCTATAACGGAGAGCACTCACTTTGAGAGTAATCCTTAAGGGAGGGTGCAGTGCTGACAGCACTGCCATCACCCAGAAAGCTTTTACAGGACTATACACCATTTGGAAAAAAAAATGTGCAGGATCCCTGCATAACAAAAGATCTTTCATTCCATTTGAAGTATGAAATGGATCAGAGGTAACAAGTGTTTTAATTGAGAGTGCATACTGAATCCTTTGTCGTCTGTTCTGTGCTGCAGTTACAGGTGATCATAGGACACCTGAAAATTATTGAGGGTGCAAACTGGCAATGTTATAATTCCTATATGGGCTCAGATGCTGAAAAAATAAATTTTATTTGCAAGTTGCAAGGGAAGAAAACAATGGGATGTGGTATTTTATATCTAGTAGCTTTCTAAATTTATGAGAGTTTTGAAGGGTGAGGATTGTGCTCAGTCTCAGCAATCCTGTCATCAGACAAGAGGCAGAAGAACTAAGGAAATGTGCTACCGTGTTCTAGCATTTGCTAGTAACATTCTGTGATTGGGACTATTGTAGCATCTAAGATAGTCTTGCTTTGCACCTTGCACAAGACATTCATGCCTGAACAAAGAACATACAAAATGCTACTCTTTGGATTTGGCAGCGAGTTATAGGCATTTGGCACAAGCATACATTTCAGTGTAAACTGCAAGGCAACAAAGAATCCAATCCCATTCAATCCACAAAGAAAAGAGGAGGGGAAAAAAAAAAAAAAAAAAAAGAGTATTTTGCAGTTGCCTAATGATAAAATTTGCCAGGTCTGAAGAGCCTTGTTTTTTTAATGTTCCTATCAGCCTTGCTTTTAAAATGGGAAGAATGGTAGCTGAGGGCAACTAATAGCTTACAGGGTCAATCTCAGCAGTAGGATTTGAATGAAGAGATGAAAGAAGTCTAAAGGGAATGAAATTCCCGGACCACAGAACTATGATCCTTTTGAGAATCATTCCCATAGGGCCACTTAGCAACAGGCCACCATCCAAGCACAACACTCCTGAGAGCAGAAGAAAAACTTTCTTCTTTGTATCTTGCCCTCTCCGTTGAAAATGGAGTTTTCAGCTTATTCCCTGGGGAGTCAGAGCCTCATCGGGAAGAAATAAAGCTGGCCAGTCTGAGAGTGATTGTGTCTCATGTTCTGCAAAGGCACACATTTCTCTTATCCCCAGGAAGAAAATTGCCTCATTTTATATTCAGATTCAAATGTACTGAAATTATAAGCAGTGGAATAATTACCTTCAACATGACACACTAGATCTGACCTTAATAAGACAGCCTGGTGGCCTTAACTGTTGTGGGACTGGCTCCTTCCATTTGTAGACCTGGGGATCATTTCCACATTCGCCCTCCAGTAAAAATAAGTTATGTCCTTCTTGCATCATGTCCATGTGCTCTGTGTGACCCAGGGGGCTAAAGCAGTAACTCATTCAGTTCTGCTGCATCTGAGTGCTGACTTGACCAGTGCCACTAAAATAGATACAAAGAAAGTAAACATTTACTTAGAGAGAGGAATAGACACAGCTGTGGAGTTAATTCTAATCTTTAATTGTTCAATACTGAATTTTAGCAATTCTAGAAGAAACTCTGTGTCCTCTGACACAATGATTTTGCTGTGAGTGTTGATGGCTCCGATGGAGTAAGGATATACCTCTTTGACAAAGGTATTGGGTATCAAAATCTGTCACACACCGAAATCTGCCAGCTTCTTCACTCCTGACCTCCAGGTTATATTAGTATTCCAGTGCCACCACCACACATCTCTGCCAATGCTGCTCACTCATGACTTACACCCCCTACTATTATAGCACTGAGCACCCCATGCAATGTAGCCTACTCATTTTTCTGATGGGATATATATAACACAAACCATCACAGAAGTTGTAATCACTCACCTTTGTTCTGAGATCTCCCCGTACTTAGAGAAGGGAAAGCTGCAGGATGGGAGGGAGGGAGAAGAACGGATCTGTCTGGGACATATCATTTGGAACCTGCTGTTGTGGTTTTTAATCCCTCTTTTCCTTGGGGATCAGGTAATCAAAAGTACATAAGAGATGAAAATCAACATTCCAACTTTCTGCTCAGTAACAGGAGCAGCTGGAGAGAAATGTGTGGCTGTAAGTGAGATCTAACAACTGTGTGCAAACTCTGCTCCCCAGAGAGTTGCATACATGAAAGTTTGGTTGAGAGCTTGTCCCCCACTCCCTTGACAGAGGAGGTATTAAGGTTTTTGCAACTAAATATCAAAAACCAGGTTATTACAGTGCTTTCTTCGTGAACTTACGCAACCATTACTTATTACCAGTTCAAATTCCTATATAATCTCAGATTTCTTCAAACTAAAGGCATGACACATGCCTTAAACCCCTGAATTGCTATTCCTTAGGTGTAAAAGGAGGCACTCTAGTATTTCTTTTACAGGGATGCTGGAAGGACAACACTGCAAATGCTTGGAAAGTGTTCAGAGGCTGTGGGTATAGACATTGTACAGCATGAGGAAAGGCAAAAAGAACCAACTCATGTCTTTAATGAGAAATTACATGTGTGTGCATTAGACCTGGAGACTTGGAGAAAGGACATCTGTGTTGTTCCTAAGTCTGTCCTTGGTCTTCTAGGTGCCACTGGAAAAAGCACTTTTCTTCTCAGTACATCCATTTCCCCAGCCATAGCATGGGAACAATACTACTGACCTTATAACTGAGGAGATTGGGAAAGCTGAATTCACTCATGTGTAGAATGCTTCACAGTTTACATCACAGATCATGGATTAGAATAAGCAATGTCACTGTCCTGGTGCAACCCCAGTGGAGCTGATTTTGAGACTCTCATGTTCCAGTGCTAAAGCAAGGAAAGCAAAAGTCATTCTTGCTTTAAACAGCAGCAAAGCCTGCTTGTGCTTTCTGACACACACCTCGGAAAAAGATGACATGGCACATTGTAACCCATGTGTCAAGGACAACCACACAACACACCTCTGCAACATGAGAAGCCGTAGCACCTCTTCCACGAAGTCCCATCCCTGGGACATCCCATCGCTCTGCAAAACACACCATAAGCAAAAATAAAGGCTGCAAGAGAACCCAAAAACTCTGTTGTACCTTTGTTGTACCACAGCTTCCCTGGATCACCTGGCAGAAGTCTCTCAGTGCCTGTGATCTGCCTTGGAGAGCCTAGCAGGACAGAAAGCACTTCATTGCAATTTGTCACTCAGCATTGCAGGTCATGTTCCCTCCCCTGTAGAAAGCCTCTGGCAGTAATTTTCCAAACTTTAGTGTATCCTTTGTCTATGAGAAAGATCCATAACCTGAAGTTGCAGAGGGTCTCCTACACGGCTGGAACTGGTCAGTGTCCTGCTGCTTCCTAGTGACAGGGATTTTGCTCCTTGCCTTATTTTGCATGGCCTCAGCATTTATGGTCTGTACCCTTCTATACACCCTGCTCTTTGCAGTGCCACCATGGAAATGTCTGTATAAATGTGAATTTCAATAGCCATTATACTCTCAGCAGCAGCAATCCATGTTTGGTACCTCAGAGCCTGTTAATCTGTAGTAGTCGTGAGGTTACTTATCTCCTGCTCTTTTCAAATACCTCAGCAGTGGATACAAAAGGGAAATGGCAGGAGTTATTCTTCTCTGGAGTCTGAGAGGTTTTTTTTTTTTCTCTTTCCTTTCTTTTTTTTATTTTATTTTATGCTATACTGTTGCTACATTACATTCAAAAGCAATGGCAAAGTTTGCAAGAGAGATGATAGATGAAAATCTCCCAAGTTTCTGCTACAGTAAGACTCTCAGCCCACAGGAGCACCTATTTGCAGGGTGTCGTTTCAAGGGCCCAGAGTGCTTAGCTGTCTGTTAGCTAATTAAAGCATGTGATCTCAGAGCTTTGAAAGATTTAGTTCAGATCTTCCTTGGGGTAATTTTTAGCTCTACTACTTATTTGCTGATGAATCCTCACTCCAGCCTACAGGTGTTGAGCTACAAAGGGATGTTTGGAGAGGGGTTCTTGTAGACATGGACTTAGGCATTGTTAAAAGGCAAAGAGAGACGTGGATCCACAGAGACTCATAGTGAGGATAACAAGAGCTAAAAATGTGCAAAGCAAATGAATTATGAAAGAAAACTATAATTTTGATTGGATTTGGACTGTTGTTGCTATGGTGAAAAATTTGGGATGCCAATTCACTTAACCTCTACCATTGCTGACATCCAAAGTTGAAGCCATTTCAGCAATCAAAAACTGGACAAGAGCTCTCCCTGAGGGACAGTCCTTATGCTTTTCTATCTCCCTAGTTGGAGTGTTGCAGAGCGATAGAGCACTGGGAGATCTCACTGTGTGACCAAATGTGACTGAAACATGGCCACAAAATGAGCGTTAAGGCACAAGCTCCATGATTAACCAGTTAGGCAAGTTGGACACACTGTCTAATGAGGGACTGAAGAAAATTCTCTCATGTGGGCTGAAGTGTCCCAGATGAGATCAGAGGTGTGCCAGATGAGAAAATCCAGGGAAATCCAGCTGTGGAGCTGGGTTTACAAAAAGAAAGGAGGGTGCTGGACTTGCACTTCCAAGCATGCCTGGGCAGAGCTGATCCTGCAAATGGAGAACAATTGTGCCAACTAAGACAGGACACGAAGTATAGCAGATGTGACGGAATGAAGAGGATACTGAAGGTGCTTAGCAAAGGGCCCCAAAAGGTGGGAGTGGTCTGGCTCTTGTGAGGAGCTGGTAATAATACAACCCTATTTTCTACATATGGCAATTAAGATACTAAAAATTCTTCAGTAATTTGGTAAACAAGAGACTCTTAGTCAAGAGACAGTAACAAAATCTTCTTATTTGTTGTCCATTACTCAGTCTTTGGAACAAGGCTATAGAACAGGATTTTCTCCTTTCCTACACTGCAGGTTCCCAGAAAATTCAGTAAAGGACAATGCTGAGCTCCTTGGAAGGTATCTTTAATTCCTATTGAATTTCTGCAGGCACAGCCATATATAAAAATAATCAAGACACAGCAAAATAAAAGCAAAGAGCAAGGCCTAGCAGCCTAAAATATACTATGCTCCTTTTCCTACTGATCACCTCAACTCCTTGCTTTATTCCTAGCCAAGCTGGAGAGAGAAATAGCTCAAGGATTTCAGAGAAAATAAGCCAAATAATGTGTACCTGAAAAAAAAATTCTTCTCAGAAGCCATGGGCCAGGAGCAAAGAAATGAAGTTGAATTAAAATCTGGCTTTCTTCCCTCCTCTTCCACTTCCCCACCAAACTAAAAATCTTCTGCCAGCATCTGCTTGTGGAAAGGCAAAGGCTTCAGGCACCTGTTTTTTTCTGTGCAGCATCATTTTAATTACATGAGCAACCACCAGTATAGTAAAGGAGTCTTGCATTTTCTTCAGCAAGTTTTCTTGTTTGTCTGGCCTGGAAGGAACAAGTTTCTGGTGTCTTTCCTTGTGCATCCTCGTGCATAGCCCACTGTGACCTAACTGCTGTTTGCTGTTCCTGCCTCACGGGGATAGATATTCAGAAAGAAGAAAGGAAATGAGAGAGTGCCCAAGGTGCTTCACAACATGACTTGGTTTGCCTTCTGAATTATTGCTGCCACAAGCTAATGAACATTTCTCCTCAGACTTTCTCTCACAAGGACAGAAAACTCAGTTGGCTTAACAGGATTTTCCTGTTGTTGTGGGTGCAGGCTGTGCAAACCAGAAATGAGAAATACTTTCATGGTTTGAGGCAGCTGCACAAAAGTAATCAAAAAAGAAAAAATAAAGAGAAGCTGTTATAGTAATCAGGACATGCAATGAATGAGCTCAGATTTGCATTCAAAATTAACCTCAGAACCTCAAAGGCAGAGAAATTTGAGGCCATCTTTTCAGCATGATTCCTTGACATCTACCGCACGTTCAAGGTCATGAATAAAATGTTGTTGTATATGTATGAGTGTGTATTTACCTGCTGATTATTTATTTGAACTCTGGCATGGGTTCTTGTGCATACAGTCAGAGCTTACTCCAACGCATTTGCCAACGCCTCAGTACTGGTGAGGCCCCACATTAAGTACTGTGCTCAGTTTTGGGCGCCTCACTGCATGAAAGACGTTGAGGTAATGGAGTGTGTCCAAAGGGCACAGAAGTTAGGAAAGGGTCTGTAGCTCAGGTCTTATAAGGAGCAGCTGAGGGAGCTGGGGTTGTTTAGCCTGGAGGAGGCTCAGGGAGGCCTTATCAATCTCTACAGTTACCTGAGGGGAGATTGTATCAAGGTGGGGCTTGGTCTCTTCTCCCAGGTAACAAGGATGAGAGCAAATGGCCTCAAGTTGCACCAGGGGAGGTTTAGATTGGATATGAAAAACAAATTCTTTACTGGAAGGGCTGTCAAGCCCTGGAACAGGCTCTCCAGGGATGCAGTGGAGTCACCATCCCTGGAAGAATTTAAAAGTCATGTAGATGTGGCACTTAAGTACTCGATAATTGTAAAGGTCTTTTCCAGTCTGAATGATTCTGTGATTCTAAAGCTATTTTCTGGTGTTTACCTAAGTAAAGTAATAATCCAGTTGTACTTACAGCACTTTTCAGCCAAAACACTTGGGGCACTGCAGAACAACAATAGAAATGCTTGAGAACACAATCCAAACACAGTGTTAAAAACATCTTATAATTCAAACAAAACATGCTGAGTTCCTAAGAGGCAACGCTATGGAGATGTAAAAGGCAATAAATATGTGGTTACAATGGTTTTGTTTCAAAGCACACTGTGAGCAAGTGTGGTTTAGATGGATTTAGCAGAGAAGTGGCAGTGGGGTGAGCTCCTCACACCAGAGCCCTCTCTGACAAAGACTGACTTTAAAAGCTGAGCTGTGCCTGGTGCTAACACAAGTCAAATTAAGCTGGAAGCAAGCAAGCCTGGGGTACTGCAAGGATCAGAGCCATAAAGGGCTTTCACTGAGCAGTATCAGTGTGTCACAGTCACTCTGCCCCAGAGGAGGCAGCTGTCAGGCTGAACACAGGGCATGTGAAATTTAATCTTTGAGGCTTTCACCTACTAGTGGGGATTGAGGGACTGACTTCCTAACTGATGTAGGAGCCATGTGAAGATACAAGGAATGACACTGTGACCCCAAAGGTGAGGCTGCAACAAATAGCAAAACCTGTGTTTTGTACCCATGGCCCACCCCATGTACAAAATAAAAACAAAGAAACAAACACCCTCCTCTTTTATTGTTCTCAGCCCTTACCTTCCCATGGATTTACACAGAGAAGCACAGGCCAGCCCACTGGGAGTACCAGCTTGCCTGCTCAGCCGTCAAGGGGATCCCAGCAAATGCCATCAGAGCAGTTGTTATTCCTCCCATGCAATATCTCTGAGCACAGCACAGAGATATAAAGCCAGCAGAAGCCCTGCAAACAAGAACCCCATGATTTGTTGAGAGCCTTCTCCAAGGCTAGCGCTACGTAATGGGAGCTGCATCTGAAGATAAGCGTCTTGCTCCAAGGCTACTGAAAGCTGAACAAACCCATGTTTCTTTGTTGTGCAGCAAGCAGAGCTCTAAGCTGGATGCTGCCCAGTGCCTTCTCCGTGTAAATAGGGGAGTTCCTGCTCAGATGCCAAATGTTAGAGCTGCCTTTGAGTCCCCGACATTGATTTCAACAGGATACAATTGCTGAAGCTTGGTTCTCACTGAACAAAATGAAAGACCTTAAGCAAAGTTGTGCCTGGTGGAGCTGAATTTGGTGTAGCAAGAGAAAGGCTGAACACTGCCCTCTGCCTTTTCAGCTCTATGAAATAGGCATTTTTCACTCCCAGACTCCTGTAGAATTCCAGGAAAAGTGCCAGGAAGCTCTCAAGAATGAGCTTTAGTTCAGGGCTGAGCCCTGCTGGGGGTGTGCACAGTGAACTAGAAATACTGGTGCGAGGCAAGAGTGCTAGAGAGGCAAAAAGTGGTAAACAGGAAAGCACCAGCACTTGAGTGGAGTAGGACTGTTCAGTGTTGGCTTGCTCAAGGGTGTACCAGGAGGCCATGGATCATGCTGGATGTCCTGCAGGAGTCCCACTGCCATTGCAGCAAAAGACCCCAAAACAACCTGTCTGACTCTTGATAACTGTGTACCAGAGTTCCACACTGTGTGAGACCTGATGTAGAGTAAAAATAAATGCAGTATTTTAATAGAATCCCACTGACATAAACACAATCACAAAATTTCATGGGCCAATTCAATCACAAATGTGACATCCATATTTTCACTCTAATTTAAAGAACATTAGATGATCTTGGCCCAAACTTTAATTTAATATATCCAGGTAGGGAAAGAGCCTTCATTGTATAAACAAAATTACTTGTTTGCTTTATCAGAGTAGCATAGAATACAAATTAGTTACCAATATTTGTACAGCATTTAGACTATGACTGAATTGCTTAGGTTCTTGGAGTATCCTCTCAAGAGAAGGAGACAAAAAGAAACTGTTCTAGCATCTCTGTGTTCTCTCCAGCAGCTGTCCCCATCTGATGTGTAGGAAGTGGGTCTGGCTGGCAGGGGTCATACTGGAATCTCTCTTCCACAATGACACTCCTCCTAAATGTCTAGTTGTTTCATGAAATGTAGGTTGCTACATATCTTAGAATGGGCACTCCCAATGAAGGCATTGGTGACTGAGAGAATGAAAATTTAAGGTAATATTGAATCAAGAACCAGAATAGCTTAAAATTTATACTATCAGAGTCATTACTAATTTTCTTCAGTCTCTGCCTTAGCTGGAGAAGTTCCTCTGGCAATAAAACCAGCATCCCTGCAAGACTTGGAGCCAGATACTTTAAGCTGACCCACCCAGGTCTAAATTTATTAGGCAGGGCCATGCAAGAACAGCCAGAGCAGTTCTGTCATTTCAAGGTTAAATGTTTGAATTTATCTAGTATATGAAAGAAGGTGAAACATCAGGATATATTGGGCCAAATGGTATAATTGATCCCCAGATGAGGACTGAATTCCACCTGTCCAGAATCCTTTAAGTTCTGCCTTTCTCTCCAGAGACTTCCCATTATGCTGCCTCATGTATTATCAGTGACACCAGACCTATATCTATGGCCTCTCTCCCTGTCACAGTCCCTACACATCACACAGTGACATTGTACTTTCCTTCTAGCTTTCATAAGGGATGACATTTTTACATCACCCTATGAGCATGCAGTAAAGAAACAACAAAGCAGCAAGCTATTACAGGATGAAAATGCACAGATCCACCTAGTTAGCGATCTGAGGGTTTCGCAGGTAGGTGATGTCTCCTGTAGGTTTCTTCTTCAGATGGACACAAAAAAGGTATATGGAAGAAAGAGTCTCTCCCAGTCCAGGGCACCTGGTGAGAAAGAGACTGAGTGTGTTCAGAAATTTCCAAAGTTTGTCTCTTTCCTTTAGGGCACAGTTACACTTTTGGGTGTTTGAATTAAAAAACCTCCTGGGGTTTCCTTGTCCATTCTGAGAAACTCCTTTCTTATGTGAAACACTTCCCTTGGATGTATGGGCTCAAGAAAGTGAAGAAAATGTGCAGCCTGGGAGAAAAGCCTGGAAAGGCCAGCTATTCTAGGCATAAGTTTGAAGCTGCTGAAAGAGACAGGTTATGTTTCACTGAGGCCACTTTTGCTTTCCTATTCTATTATCCTCCTTTTCCCACTTCATTTTTGCCTGAAAATAACTTAGGGATAATAATCAGCAGTAACACAAATAACAGAAAATGACATATACCCAGAAACTAATAAAGGAGATGCTTTTCTGTACTCCATAACAGTGTTGGAAGTCACTGAAGAACCTGACGGCCACACTGCTCCAACCTCTCCTTATCAGTTTCTTGCTTTATTTTTCATTGTTGTCAGCACTATATCTATTCAGCAGTGTTATATGTAAAGGAACAAACAAAGCATTTAGTGATGCCCAATTTTCTGAGGTTCTAGCTCAGTTTTAACTCAGTCTTTCTTCAAGCTCCTTTCAGAGAAAGAGATGAATCATGATTAAATAGGGGGCATGAAAATAGGAAACAGATAAAGAGAATATGAAATGTTTCTCCTGGAATTTTGTTCATTCTTCAGCCATTGCCCTCCATTTATGTACAAACAGGTGAAAGGATGGGTACAAATATGTTCCAGGCTAGACATAGTAAAACTGATGGAGACTACAGATGCCAGAGCAAATGAGATCTCTGAGGGCTCAGAAACAAACTTGCTGACATATCCACTCAATATTCATAGAAATGAGCTCAGGAAACTTTGCCCAGTTAAAGACTGGCTGCAGGGAAAAGCAGATCCAAGCTGAACTCCAAAGAAGTGTTTTTCTGGATGCATGAGATCTAGGTCAAAAGACACATAATTGGCTGAGGGATGCAGTATATTATAATGACATCTTCCAGAACCAGTGTTTTGGAGCACTCTGGCTTAATAATGCTCAGCTTTCACATTTACAGTGGTGATGCAGTGTTAACATCTGTATAGGTAGCTTCATAGTATATCTGTACCTATAAATACAGATTCCCACGGACAAAAAGGACTTTTGATTATGCGCATTAGTGAGTAACAATTAGGACAGATTCTTTTCCTAGTGACAGTAAATCTGGAGTAAATCCATGGAATTAATTGAAAATTCAGCAGTTTTACAATAGTATAGACCATTGTAACATATTCAGTTGTGATACTGCAGACTTACACTGACATAATCATATATCTTGAGTTCATTTCATTTGGAGAAGGAAACTACAAATTACTAGAGTCAGCTTTACTCATCACCGCCCCAGAATCCCCATAAAAGTTCCAGAACAGGTATGACTTTTCCAGATTAAGCAAACCTGCATTGTCATTCTAAACAATGCCTTCCCACATGGTACTGAACCATATTAATTTAGTCAATTGCAGTAACATCTTACATTTCTGTAATACTTTTCATCCCAAAGGTTTTGGTGGAATGCTTTGACTCTCCTTTGCTGCACATAAGCTTATTAGTTAAAGATATGTTCATAACCACTGCTTGCAGCCTGTTCTGCTTCCCACTGCTGGGAAGCTCTTCCCTGGAGCCTGTGCAGCTCAGTCTGAAGCTCTGGACAGCAATATCACCCACTGACCACCCAGGAAACTCATCCAACGGAAGCCGTGAATGAATGTGAAAGGCTGTCAGAGTAAAGCCACACTTTGCAGGTGAAAATCAGCCAAATCTCACTGCTTGTGCTATACATGTGAGGCATGAGGTGGGTCGTAAATCTGAAAACAATGGATAAATGGCCTGACCTGAAGAATATGAAATTGGATGAAGCATACAGAGAGACCCAGCCTAAGAGAGAATCTAGGTCAGACGAAGGCCAGACAAAAGCTGAGTGTTTTTGTCATGTTGCATTCTCAGATTATGCCATGAATATCTAACGCAGAGAGGAAAATCTTCCATGCAGGTTTTGACCCTCCTTTACCTCCACTTTTGATAATAGCTCTCATGACACTGCATGCAGAATATTATTTAATTGAATTTGTTAACTAACTCTGGCAATAAGGGAATTAGAGCCCTTAGTAAATCTTTTCACCTCAAGATTTAAACAAAAAGGATCAGATTGCTATCTGGTATAATCTAATTGAGTTCCATGGATTTACAACCACAGTCAAATTTTAGCCAATAAAGAGAAGAATATAACTGTTTCATTCTAGCATTTGTGACATCATAAAGCTAATATAGCTGTGCAATGAAGGGAAGATTTCTGAGCACATTTGTCTAATTTAAGTCTCATTTATAATGGAAAGTAATTAAACACATTCCATGAAATTGGAGAAAGTAGAAAAGAATTCTTCAGGATGTCACTTCATCTGTGGGACTGAGATGTACTTTGTTGTCTCCTGCTGTTTATCTTTAGCTCTGCGAGCAGGAGTTCACATTTATGTTCAGCTATTAACTGCCAACCTAAAGCCCATTGGAAGATGCATGTCATTTCCAGAAGGATCTTAATAAACACCACGAGTGGAGAGACATTTCACACTTGGCAGTTCATCTGTCAGAGCAAGAGATAACTTCAAATTATTTCCATGGCCATTCTGCAAGTATCTAGTGGAAGACAACCAGCATCGAGAGTATAATACTTAGGGAAGATACAAGTTAGAGAGGACTCACTGGTTTCTCTAGGAGAGAGCCCAGCTCAGCAAGCTCAGGGGTGACACTTGTCTTACCAATGATAGGCTACACCAAGTTCATCAGGCCAGTTGAAGAAAATGGAAATTTCCTAGCAATGAAAAGCACAGTGCTAACTAACAGCACTCCATGGCTCTGGGGTGCCACTGTCAAAGCTCTCTCATCCATGTCATGGCAAGCAGAGCATCTGCAGGAGGAGATTGGCTCAGACAAGTGCTTGCATCACACAGAGAAGTTAAGACCGCATCCTTCAACCTCCATGGGATCCTGCCTCTGTAGCATTGTCAGAGTGATAGTCTTCTGTTTCTCTAGGAAACTCTGGAAGCTGCTGAAGATACTCCAGTTTAAAAATAGGGCCACAAAGTTCATACATGAACCAAACAGGGAAAAGAGGTAGAACTCACACAAGCATTGCCCATCCCCCTTTGGACTGTGTTTCCACTGCCTTGTTTATCTGGCAATGTTCCTCTCTCCCCATTTTCCCATCTCCCTATCACCTTCCTCCACTTCTTGGATGAGAGGGAGAATGGGATGATAGAAAACTGAGTAAACAGGATGCCTGACTCACAAGCAGGCAGCAGGAACTGAGGTAAGTATGGGTGTCTTGAAGTCCTTTCCCAACGGAGAGGCAAATGAACAAGGGAAGATGTGCATACAGAGAGCCTCAGGAAAAGTGTGCATATAAGCAGTACATCTAAGGAAAAACATGACTTAAAGTCTCTGTCTCCTGAAGCCATTTGGCAGAAGCTCCTGGCAGCTCTCCCAAGCGCTCCTTCAGCAGTATTTCCCTCAACGTGGCAACCCAACTTGCACTGGGTCAGGCACAGCAGCAAGGCAGTGCCTTCATTTGGAGGTCATATGCTGCAGCTCTAGGCATCAGCTCTGAATTTTGGTTCTGGTACTGGGGAGTAGAGATGGGAGCAGGGAGAGGAGCAGAGCACTGGCCCAACTTGGATCCCCTCCTAATGTGGGTTTATTCCTGGAATGTGTTTCTTGCATTTGGGTTCGTTTGCACATGGAGCCCACCAGTTTGGAGGAGTGTTAGCGTATTTAACAGTTCTGCTCTGGTTTTAGTTAAATCACATGAATAGGTCCTCTCTGACAATGATTTAATTATGAAGGACTTGACGAGAACAGGAGAAAAAAGTCCACCTTGATGCCCTGCATCCACATAGACTTGGTTCAGGAAGTAGGGTTGCTGGGGCATTTTTTCACACCTTGTTTTTGCTTTTAACCCTTGCCAGTGTAACTGCTGCAAGCGTACCATGTCCACTATTCCAGCTTTCTCCTCAGTGTCCCTGAAGCACCACAAGGCTGTAGCAGGTTTTTCTAAATAGGGGCTCTCCAACTCTGGACACACATCCCAAGGTGTTTTTTTTTTCCTTTTGTCTTGTGGCCATGGATGTCACTACATCATCACACTGCAAGTTCACCAATCCCAGCTACTACAAGCTGGTAACTGTAACTACCTAGTATGAGGACATACACATACACACACACTCCTAGAGTAGCTCTCCCTGCTCCCAACAAACCTTTGACAGTAAGGGCTTGTTGTGACTTTTTTCTACTTTAAGAAAACAATCCATCCATCAGCTTCCCCAGCTCATGAAACCTTTTTCCTGGGCACTTCTGTAAGACCTGCTCCATTCTACCAAGAGATAATGCGGAATGCATATGAAATAACTATTTGAAAGGCTAACAAAGGTATAACAAAGCTGGAAGCCACTGAACAATACCTGCCCCTGTGAAATGTGAACCTACTGTATTTTTTGCCCCACAGCTTAACCTAGTCCTAAGCCTCAATGATGGGTGAAAGTGCAGGGTCTTTGGACATGGTAAGATAAGCAAACTTCAGAAAATCATGGCTCAAAGGTGTAGGTGGTTTTGCATTTCTTCTTTAAACCTAGATGCTAACCATGCTAAAATGCAAGTTTATTGTACAGCCTGGCAAAATTTCAGCAATTTTATTGAAAGGGCATTTTGTTATGTTTATTAGATTTGTCAAAGAGGCATTTTATGATGTTTATGAGATAGCATATAAGTTTATGAAACTGTAACATTTTTGTCAAAAATAGCCTTTACTGAAAATCAAATAATACAAGTAGTAAAACCTCCCATCAGACAAATACAGGCAAAATTTTCCATCAACCAAGGTTACAGACTCATCCACAGAACAATCTGTGAAATACTGACAGTGAAACCCATTCCATAAAGCAGTGGAAAACTTGCTGGGTGCACACGGGGAGGCTGCAATGCTCCCTACTGGGAGCAGATGTGGCAATTCTGTCTGATGTCCTTGCCTGACTACAAGTGAGGGGGCATCTGCTGGTTTTATTGCCCTAACTTTTGCAGAAGAAAGGAACAAGCTTCTGGCTTGTGTTTGGCTTTGTGTTGTGTACTGCTGTCCATAATAATCACTTGTCCCTCTGATTTCCAGACCATGACTGGCTGGGGTTTACATACTGCTCAGGAATAAACCACAAGCACATCCTCCATCATATCTATGCTTCTGTCTCCACTCCAGAAGCCACTTCTTCAGGTTTGTTTTCTTTTAATTTATTGCGGTTGTTGCTTTTCATTTTCCGCTGTTCATTTCTGCCTCCGTCCCACCCCCCTTCAAGTAAAAAACTGTCTTGTATTTCCACTCAGACAGCTCCCTTCTGCTCCTTATTTTTTTCTTTTGTTCATCCTCCACAGTCCCATCAAGATGATGTGAAACACTTGATCTATTCCCTTTTCTTTCTCGCTTAGGAGGTCAGTCTGGCACTCTGGAATTGATGTTCTCCTCCTTCTTGAAGACTGTGATGTGGCAGCAGGACAGGCTGAGAAATTGATTAAGCCATTACTGTGTCAGCTCGAATCTTGGTCACAGTCATGATAGCATTTCCAAAATGAAGATTTTGGAATGCCATTCCCCCAGGCAGAGAAAGGTGTAGCAACAATGAAATGTTTCCCACACTGCTTCCACTTTGCAAAGGAGCCCTAAAAAGTTGGAAAGGTGGAGGGAATGAGAGGTGTTAGGAGGTTAGGCAGGAGAAATCCATGTACTAAAGAGTTGGAAGATTAGGGATCAGGAGGGAATGAAGTCGGCCCTGCCTGTGTGTCAGCACAGGCTGTTCTTATGTTTAGAGCAGTTCACCCTGCCATGAATCATTGAATCATAGAGTCATAGTATTTTTGAGCACGGAAAAGACCTTTAAGAACATCGAGCACAACTGTTAACCTAGCACTGCCAAATCCACCACTAAACCATGTGCCTAGTTCTGCATTTACATTTACAGCTGGCTTCATGATGCATCAAAATGAAGCAGACCTGATATGCATAGAGACTTACTACCTAATAACTACTACTAAATTCCGGAAGACATAAAAAACCAAATGCATGAAAACTTGCATTTTCCAAGTGGTACTTTTTGCACTGTGTTTAAGTATTCTGAGGTACACAGTGAAAACGGTGTAAATATATTCCTCCTAGAGTAACGGTTGTCTTTTAAGCAGTTGCTTTTCAAAGCACACATGATGTTTTGGTAGTGGAAAAGCAAAAAGAGCATTGTAACCACAGGGTTTCAGTTTCAAATTTTTTTATTAAATAAGGTCCTGAAAGGCAGAGAAGGGACCTATTCGAAAAGCAGAGGACAGACAAGGGAGATGTGGTCACTTTGTGTAGCCAAACAGTCCTCTCACAGGTATAGCATCACTTCACCAATAACCTTTCTGGACCTGCTTTGTCTTGCAGTCTTGGTGAGGAGCTGCAACACTGCATTTGCCTGCTGTTCTCCCTTATTTCACTAGGGGACACATTCAAAGCACAATGCAAGTCGGGTCCTGCAATAACCTTAATAGACCTAAACTGTGATGATGCCAGGAGCGTGACTGTGACTGTGACCAGCCAAGGGGTCTCCTTCCATTTCCACACATCTTGTTTTGGGAAATGTACCTCATAAAATGCCATGGGAGTTGAAAGCTGATAAGGCCCATCAAATAGCAAAGTGTCTTGTTCATTGTCCAAGCTCTCCCTAGCTGAAGTATCAGTAGACTCGGATGCCCCTATTAAGCATTTACCCATCTGAAAGTGCTGCGCTGTCATTAGTTTGATTGAGGTGGAGGCATGTGCTGCAGTGATTGGCCTAGATAGTATAAAACTCTGTGAAAATGCAAAGGGCTGGGAAAATGGGGATGGTGAGTAAGTGAGGGTGTGCTATTACTATGCAAATTTTAGAGGAACAATCATCACCAAACAAAATTTTCCTGGAACAGATGCTGCTTTCGGCAGACTTAGAATCCAAGCCACAGCCCATACAGATTGAAGAAACTGCCTAACTCTTGTTGGCCTAAAATAACATTGACTGCAGGGCTTGCAGGACACATTCGTGTGCCTTCCCTCATCCCTCCCTCTATAACCCCAAGATACATCTGAACATAAAGTCTACCACCACCATCTTGAGAACCCTCTTACTGTAGCTGTACAGCAAGTTTATGCTGTGTTTAAGAAGCATCTTTTTCTGGATCTGTTCTGTGGGGTTTTTTTACAGGGAAAATAACCTGGATTTACAAGAATTTTCCATCCTCATAGCTCTGACTCCTCTTTGCCACCAGCACAGGTCACAGCACAGCAACTTCTGCACCAATTACCAGGCATAAATCTTTGGAGAAGAAATAGGTACATGGAACATTGCCAGGGACCTTGTTTACAGCCTCAGAGTTTTTTCTCCCCATTTTTGCTGATTTTATTCCTTCCTTTTTGCAATGAGCTGTATCCTAAGTACATCCTTCTTCACCATTTTAGTATATACACCTGTATCTCCAGGTCACTCTAGGCATGTCTGCACAGCCTGCTTTCCCGGGGTGTATGATGACCTATGAATTCCAGATGGCCCCTAATGTGTGCTTGGCAAGGAGATTATGAGGCATGAGATGGTGTATGAGATTTTTGAGAGTATTTATTCACAGGGCACTTTTGGGTACATGCACCATTATTTGAATCTCATTAGCTTGGTCCTTTATCCAGTGAGAGCCTACAGGCAAGCAGATGAATCAACCCTGGCATGAAGCAATATCACATGGCATGTCAGCAAGAGGTCAGGTAGAAAAGTTCAAAGTATAGATGTGTCCTCACAAAACTTAATACGCCATAGCTCTTCCAAAGATTTTTGCACATGCCACTTTTTAAATAAATCCAGTCTATCAAAAGTGAACATTGACTTGCTGTAGTTCACTGTGTGAATTCAAAGTGTTTCAGGTTTGTAAGAGGAGTACAAAAGCACAAATAGAATAAGCCGGCCATTAGGCAGCGTTTGTCATGTGGCTCTGAATAACTGCAGAAAGCATGTGAGCAGCATATACAAGAGAGCCACAAAAGAAAGGAGGACCAGAAGGACGTTAGAGCTCCTTCCTCTTAAGAAATTATTTAACCCACTGACTGCTTTTTTGTTTAATTAAAAATAAAAGATTAGTGAAAGACCTCCATGGTTCTTGGATGATAAATTCAGGATGCCTTAACTCAGCACTTTGGGCTGGTACCCTTTGGACTGATTATGGCCTTGGCATAAACCCAGCGCCTTCCACCAAGATGCACCCCATTACCACAGTGCTGACTTTACCCTCTCCTCTTAAGGCCACATAACTGCGCTCGGTAGTTATGAAAGGAATGTATGAAACAGAAATGAAATAGAAAGAAAGGTATGAATGCAGCTTCATGAATTTTACATCAGTCCAAATGAACTTGGAGAGATTTCTAGGCAGTCTTTTTAAGTGAGGGAATATTAAGGCATCAGGATTTTTAAATCTATCAGCACTGACCCTGATTTAGTATTTTCTGTATCATTTCAAACGTCATGATTCATAGCTGATCTGTCAGGACTGTCAGAGTAGCCTGTCCAACCACTTTGAGGTCACAAAGGTCTTGGAAACCAGATGTCCTTAATATCTGAATGTTGTTAACAGGTCAGAAGAGTTTCTTGTCCACTGCCAACCTCACTTTGCCTCTGGTAACGTGGTATGGATTACCTGACCAAAGACAATTTGCTTCATACATAGAGGTGGCTATTGCCATACCTGGTGAAGACCTGAGATCCATCGAAGTTTGGAGCACAGTTTACTGTGGGAACAACTCTACTGCACTATGCTTTAGGGCCTTTAGAAACAAATCAACAGGGGTGGAAAAAACCCCATGGCTCTAAGGGGGTCAATCAACCTTCCTCAGTGCTGTTTGCATGCCTCATGATATGATGGGAGCGAGTATCTGTCAGCTGAGTTCCACTTCCCCCTTCTTGACACTTGTGCTGCCCCAGATAGTTTTGCGTCCTTTGCCTGAATCTGTTGAAACCTCAGTCTACACATCACAAAGCCCTTGATGCTCCTGTAAAATAACATAGCAAGTATATGAGAGACTAGATGGGCTCAGAACTACTACCTGGGCTGGCAGCTCAAAGCAGAGCAGCTTGTGGCTGAACAGATGGCAGGATTCAAAATACCTGGGCTCTCTGGAGCCAGGGGCTGGAGTCCCAACAGGGACAGTTTCACTCCCTATTCCCAGTTACTGCATTCCCCATATCTTCCTGTCTCTAACCCTGCAGATAAGACCTTCACATCCTGAGGCTGTGTCTGGTTAGCATGCCCGCAATAACTTTTGAGGCACTTTTGTTGAAAGCTGGGTTTTCCCCAGTGGTTTGGGGTAATGTTTGCACCAGGAATTATTCAAATATCTAACTGATAGGAATCCTAGACCTTCTGGGGAATAAATTTGCTGAGGAGGTGTTCAACAGATAAGATATTCTGCCAGGTATATATCAATATTTACAATTTCTAAGACCAAATCTGGAGTCTTGCTGAATAATTGGAAGAAAATACACATATTTTGACAGTGCTATGTAAGCACTTTGGGCCTAAACTCTAATTTATAATGTGCTTTGGGATTAAAGGTGTCCTATATATGTAAGATAATTATTAGTAACAGTATCACTGCAAGTCCCAAAACAGTGAGTTAGGAACAGATACAGAGTATTCTGCATTTTGTCAAACCAAACATAACCACTATAGAAGACCGAGTATTTCTTGTCTTTTATTGGAATGAAGCAGAAAAGCAGTATGAACAAACATGATTAAAAATACCCTCTGGATTACACGTACCCCCAATTGCTCTTGCAAGCCAGATATCAAATTTTGCACTGTTTTCTAGGGGTTGATTTTTACTCTATAGTCTTCATTTGATTTTACAGTCAGCATTAGTTTAAGCTTATTACATTTGTAACAGGATACAAATACAACACCATTAATTTAATTTTATTTACGTTTCAGAGTTATTCATCTGGAATAAATTGAACACAATTTGATTGAAACTGTCTTGCAGGACTGACTTTAGAACACATTCAACAAGAGTGCTTTATAAATAATGGCAGCATTTGGTACGCCAAAGACACGCTCTTGAACCAGAGGATTCGCAGGAGTCACTATCCGATGAGGGAAAAGCAACGTTCCCAAGAACAGAGCTAAACTGAACACTTGTTCTCTGGAGCCCACTTTTCAGAATCTGCATCTTCAGAAGAGACCTCAGCTGGAGATCATGATGACCACACACTTCTAGATCCTACAGAAAGCAGTTGCTAACTCGGGTGTTCCACTAGTGCAAAAACGTCATGACTCAGCTAAACTGTTCAGGTGAACCTTGATGGAACAGGAATGAGGAACATCAATGTCTGTTTTGTAGTGGCCCTTAGAAGTCCCAGTCAGTGATGGAGAAGCTGTTGTAAAGACATTTGGCAGAACCAAAAGACCATCCCTACCTTCCAGGTGTATGTAAAGCGCAGCAGGTACATCTGGGCAGGCAGGGCAGTGGGTAGTGTGATTTGACTCCTCTTTGTCAGTATGATGGAGAGTGGCCAAACTGCTGGCAAGGTTTCATAGGCAGCATAGTAAAGGAGGGTTTTCACAAAGATTTGGAAAGATAGTGAGGGTATTTCACTGCTCTTTACCAATATTCCCCCTAGTTACAGCAAGGAGAAAAGCACAAAAGTTGTTTCTATAAAAATGTTAACGAGTGAGAAGTAGAGACTGACAGAATGATGAGGAGATGACACTGTCATAGCAAAGGAGAGCCCTTTGTCAGGTTGGGAAGGGGCTTGACAGGAAAGATAAATAGCTTGTGTTGATGGAGTAAAGAAGAGGAATGTAGTAGAGGAGCTAAGAATGTGTAAAAAATCCTCAAACTGATGGATTAAGAGGATGATCCCTATAGCAGTATTTTGCAGGGATGTGGACAGACTGAAATTACACTTAGCAAGACCAAAGAGAAGGATGTTTCAGTAATCAGAATGAAAGAAAATTGAATTTTAGCCAGGTTAGATAAGGCCATCTGATGCTTTTTAATGGCAAGGCTAGGCTACTAGCAGCATCTCTCTTATCTTGCCTGGAAGTGAAAGGAAGTGTTTTGAATAAATTTTTCCTTTTGATTATGATTGGGTTTTGTTCCAACTTCTGACTGCCTCCAGCATCCATGAAACAATTCCATTCTCATATGTGGGAAAAGGACATAGAATCATAGATTTGTTTACATTGGAAAATACCTTCAATATCATCAGGTCCAAGCACTAATCCAACTCTGCCAAGTCCAACACTAAGCCACGTCCCTAACTGCCACATCTACACTACTTTTGAATAAGTGCAGGGATGATGACTCCATCACTTCCCTGGGCAGCCTGTTCCAGTTCTTGACAACCCATCTGGTGGTGTTCTTCCACCTCTCTACCTGATCTTGTAAAAGCCCTGAATGAGAATTGGAAGGCAGGTAACAACAGGTAAGGGAGACTTGTTAGCACTGATTTAGTGGCACTTAATAGGTGGGCACTCAAGGTCAACCCCTTCTGGAGTAAGTGGAAGAAAAAAGGGATTTTGTTTAAGACCAACGAGATTTTTGTGATCTGTCACAGTAAGATATCTGATTATAAAGAAATAGAATTGCCATGCCATACCAAACAAATGGACCATATAGTTTAATAATCCTGCTGTGATAGTGCCTGTTGAAACAATTCAGATTAAGTACAGGGAACCTAGCAGAAGACAAGTCGAGAATGACTTGCCAAAAGGGGAAGTTTCTTTTTAATTCTTATCAGTTAGCAACTAGCCTAGGCCCTGAAGCAAGAGGGCTTATATCCTTCCATAACAAAAGAAAATATGTATTCTATTTAACAAGAACATTCCCAATTACATTATCCATATAAATGTCTAATCCTTTTTTTAAAATCCTGCTAATCTCTCAGGCTTAATGTTATCTTATGGGAATGAGCTAATTAGGCCTTGTATAAAACGCATTTCCTTTTAACAATTGTATATTTGCTGCCTTTTATTTCCACTGAATGTCCCCTTGTCCTTGTATTCTGGAAGCATGAATAGCAACGTCTATTTTTCCTTCTTTCTACTACCCACACATTTCACATCCCAGCCAGGGACCTCCTCTCTGAGGTATAACTTTCAGTGTTTCCAGACCTTCCCCAGTCAAACACCATAATCACATCATTTAGCAATTTCTGCCACTTGTATCTGAGAGCCTTATTCAGCATCCTGACCAAACAGGAAAACCAGAGCAGGACAAGAAGATTGTGCCATTGACTCAACCCAAGGGCATTACCATAATTGCAGGCTGGTTTGTCCCACGCTCTTAGCACATTTGAGCACCCCGTTATGCCTTGTGCAGGCAAATCTGCTGCAGTCTCCCTTGTGGTACCCGAGTTCCCTTTCTGAGGCATTACAGTTCAAGCAAACCCCTGCAAGTTCCTAGGTGCTCTCCATCACCCCTTCAAGTACCCACTGTCCTATGTCTGTTAGTGTGGGAAGGGGTCCTCCACCACCTGCACACACAGGATGCCTCTGCCATTGCTTCATCTTCGCTACATGTGATGAGACTCTGTGGCAGTGTTTGATCCACCTCTAACACCTCACCTTGCCCTCCCTTTTCCAAGCAGTTAAATAGCAGCCACAGCAGGGGTTAAGGCGGTGTCTTGCTGGAAGCCTTTACCAATTTAAAGACTGAACACTTAATCCTGTGCTTTGTTTTCAGCTCTTTTGCTGGTGTTTGATGTTTCCTCCTCTGACCTTTTACCCACCTTGCCTTTTTAATAGTATTTTGGTAGGGGATTTTGAGGAATGTTTTTAAATGAGCAAATAAAATTTGACAATTTATTCACATCCTATACAACCCTGCAGTGGTACTGGAGTAACGATAGTAAAACTTGGTTCTTTCTAGAATATAAAGAGCCTGCATGGAGCAAAGTATAGAAATTGTGAAGGATTTCTATATTTTGGATTCAGTACAGTATTTCTTCTGGCTCACATCCAAGCTTCTCCACATTGATTTTATTTTTTTTTTCAGAGCTTATACAGGAAGCCAAACAACCTTTACATTGAACCCAGAAGTAAACTGATCACAAGCCAAAGATGAGTTCTCTCTCTGCAGCTATCTGAACCATTACAGCAGCATTTATTGAGTGTGCCTTTATTTTTCTGGTTTTAATTTGCAGTTTGCTGACAGCTCCAGAAAGATCCTTCTTAATGGACTTTAATAGCGGTGCAACACTAAACTTATATAGCACCTGCCACACCAAGGCGTCCCAGTAGACTTCCCAAATAATAGAGTTTAAAGCTTCTGCTTTCACAAGCCAAAGGAAAGGCTCAAGAGAACAAAATTAGGTTTGGCTTTTAAAATATTGACAAACTTGACATTATTAATTTCAAGAGTCAAATTCATCACTGCTGGAATCGATTGCAAAGGAGAAACCAGGGGAGGATCGGCAGAGACAGCTCTGGTCAACTTACAGCCACTCACCTGGATGGTAACCCAGGAATGAAAACCTTTGTTCAATGTGCAACAAATGCATGTTTACAGCTGCTTAACCTACTGTAATTAAAATAAATCACCCAGAAAAGCAACAGAAAGTTTGAAGTCAGACTTGCCCTATGTCATTTTGAGCTTTCATGCAGTACCTTCTACACAACAGTTTCAAAGCATTCTAGAAGCATACCTCCCTGGTACCAAAAGCATTATAGGTATTGCAAACTATGACACATAAAGGTCAAATGACCTGTAGAAATTAATTCATAACAGTACTAATAGCAGAAACTCAGGAACTTGGATTCTCAGATTCTACATCTACCTCCTGGTCGATGAAGCTTCCTGAAGTTCCTAGAGGCTCATGTGTCACATGCGTGACTTCTCTTTCACTTTGGTCCTAATCCTAAAAATGGTTGTCTATGTTCTATTAAGGCTAAGATAATATTAATAATAGTATCTTTTGAAGCGGGTGTCATTTCCATTCATCAATAAGATTTCATGCTTTTAAATCCAAGGAAGCAAGAGTAGAACCAAATTTTGTGTTTTCTGAGCAGAACAGTCTTTCAGCAATAAATGAAACAACTTAGAAACATTTTGCAGACCACCTGAAGCAAGAATACAAGGAGATGCTGAATATTTAGAACGTTTATGAATACAGTTGAACAGATCCTGGTAAGAGATTTTACCTCATTTCAATGGGATAGTAAACCTATTGCATAGCTATCTGCATGACCTGATGAAAGCTGGTTCTAAACTGTGGCTGCAAAGTTCATGACAGGTAACACTTTCCACCAGGAAACAGGGCACATGTTTACTGAACATTACAGCCAATATATACTTACTTTTTGGTTCTTATCTTTCAAAGTTAAATGCATCTTCAACTTATTACATCTATTTTCTTATTTTCATGTTGCTTATCACATGTCTAATAAATATGTGAGCACAAGTTTAAGCTCACAAGCTACAAGCTCCCATTTGAAACTCCTGAAATACTTTTTTTAATGATGGCAATAAATGCCTTTGATTCAGACAGCATAAGTAACTGCAGCTTGTAGATATTATGCAGATCTGAGCTTGGAAATAAGGCATTTTTATTTCTCTGCTGTAAGGTTGTCCTCCATGATTTTCAAACCATTCTCAGACATTTTGCTGCCAGGTAAAAGGTGACATGTAAAATAAGCTGCTGGAAGGAAAGGGTATGACTGGACAAAAAGTATGCACAAAGAAAGGAAAAAAGAGCTCTTCTCTGAAAAAGGAAGTTAATAAACAAACTCAGGCAGTGGAAGAAAAATGGTCTGGGAATTTAAACTATTCTTATCATCTCACATGTGAACTCCACCATCCCCCAAGGTCATTCCCACCTTCTGCCTCCTAGCCATTACAGTCCTTTTTTTTGAGTGACTATTGAAGGTGTGAGGAGGGACATATCTCTGACTAAGCTCTGTCTAGCTAGGAAACAATTTACGCCTTTGCACCTAATCCACAAATTTGCAGCATGACTTCTTTACACCTACAGGCAGAGCATCTGACTCTGGAAACCAAAATGCTAAACCGGTGCCCTTGGGCTGTCCTACAGTTGTTTGATGTCAGGTGAATACAGCTGGGTAAATCAGATAACTAATATGAAAATCTGTTCTCAGATTTTCAGCCCCAGTTCTGCCACTTTAAGAAAATACGTGAGTACTGTCTGTGCTATCCAATGAAGAAGGTACTTCTTTGGGTTAAATAGATACAAAATATGAAGTATTAGTGGTAGTTCCTTTCAGCATTTCTATGGGAAAATGATAAAGAGATGTGTTGTAACAAACTCCTAAGCACCACAAAGACGCAGCATAAAATATGAGGCACAGTGCACAGCAGAGCTCCCCTTGGCTCATACATTAGGCTGCATGAGCCAGGTAGGAGGCAGTATTAAAAAAAAAAAAAAAAGTGTATACTACCTTTCATATCCAAAGCTGGAGCAAATAGTCATCAAGAAGCATTTTAAATCAGTCTAGGATGGGTCATGGACAGCAAAGAAAACTGACAGGTATTTTATAGGACTGACATATGTAATCGGGGGTGCCTTCCTGAGAGATGATGCCATGCAGGCAGGGAGTTTCCTGCGGGACTGAGAAACAGCTTTATCAACCTCGCAGGGAGGGGAATGGGTGATCACAGCTTTTTGTTAGGTTTTATGCAGGGTTGGCAGGGCATGGGAGAGCAAGAGGGTGGAGAAGAAGCTTAACAAGTGGGTACTTTAGCCTGGGGCTTTTAGTGGTTTTTTACCTCTAGAAGATTTTGTGTGTTTCATTCAGGAGCCCAGTACTGCTAGGCACTGTCAAAACATGAACTACAAAAGCAGTTCTGCCTTGATAAAGTTACCAGCCAGGAACAGGGAGCCCAGAACAGATCAATATATAATGTGGGAGTCATCGGCAAACCACCTGCTTAACCAGCGTCTAACAGCCTGTCTCCAGAAATAGACTACATGAGACAAATATGGATGTAAGAGACTCTGAAGTAAGCAATTATGGATTAAGCTACAGCTACCTACTGATAGTTTGACTCTCATCCAATTTTGTACCGCCTCACCTATGACTGCAGTCTTCAAGCATTTTACTTCAAACTGTATTTTCATCCTCCAGAAAAAAAGCTAGCCATAGACCTTTTTGCAGGGGTATAAATTAGAGCCTAGGTTTCAGTGTAAGCTGAACCCAAACTGGACACAGCTGAAACCCAGACAGCAGAGTTTAATTTTAGTAGTCCTTCAATGCCACCACACCTCCTAAGCCTGTATTTTCCAGACTCTCTATCACCTCTCCTTTTCCTGCAGCTTACTAGAAGCCACCTGCTTGTTTCTAGCAAAGCTGAAACCCAAAATATCACAGCATGCTCTGTTTCTTCATCACTCGGCTCTCTTCAACAGCCTGAAAAGGCACCACCTGAATGGGCTGCTTGCTGGGCTGAGTGCTCAGTCCTGGGTGCTCACTGGTGAGAGAAGGGGAAAGAATATGGTTTGGCTGGACATTCTGGCACCTGCATGAAAACAGACATGGGAGGATGGCAAATGAAAGGCTTGTGCAGATGTATGTCCTGCACTGGGGCAGGTTAAATACAATTAGACCATCTCACTCTCTGCTTTCCAAGGCAATGCACTGCAACAGCAAGAGCTGCCATGGGGCTGCCCCATGGTGAGGTGACTGGCTAGGCACACGGACAAGTGTTGATACAGGACCAAAGAGGAGAGAGTACAGAGTCCTTGGGAGAGCCCTTGGCAACAGGAGAAGCAAAAAAAGCAGGAATAGACCTTGGGACAGATTGTGTGATTAAGTGGAGCTGGAGATAATTGTGTTTTAAAGAGCTCCTGGGGAATGGGCTCAGAATAAATGCAGCAGAAGGGCTGGATCTGTAGCTAAGTATATAGCTATCGACGCATTTTTTAGCATGAAAGAGGAAATGGAGAACCATGGCTTCCATGAGTAAATTTCTTTTAGCAGTTCAGTGCACTGCTAGACAGATGTGCCAATACTAGTGGTGTAACATTGTCCCATACAGGTCCTTCCTTACAAGTCCCAGGGCTATACTAAATAAAAACATTAACAGCAATACTAGTCCCCAGAGGTTATTTGTTCGTAGCCTGCTGTTTGGGAATAATGCAGGAAGCTGGAGAAGAGATAATTTTTTTTACCATCTTCTTCAACATTACCTGGATGTTTACCCTAGTTGTTCTTGATTGGATGGTTACCTGTTTGTTGTTGTGTGTTTTTTTTTTTAACAGAGGAGAGACTTGATGGAAGCTCTGATGTACATAAGTAGGATAAATGTCCATTTATCCAAGTAGGATAAATGTCCAACAGCTGCCAGCTAGCTCTCCCTATTAATTCATGTGATGATCAGTCAATAGGCACTGAAATCTTCCCTCTGAAGAAGTAGATTTTTTTCTATCAAAAGCCCGGGTGAATTTATCCACTCTCTTGTTCAGGGATCTACAGGAAAATGGCATCCTTGCAAGGCTTCCCTAGGCTGGAGAAGCAGCAGAACAGCCACGGCAATGGGTCCTACATCTGATTGCCTTAACATTTCAAGGTACTCTACTCCCCTTACCGTTTTTTTCTAGGTTGGTTTAATGAAACCACTTGAAACCATGACAATAGCATAGGTGTGGCTGCTACTAGTAACCAGGCTACTAATACCTTTAAACAGGCTAAGTAATTAAATGTAGGCATGCCTAGTAAGCAGAAATACTAACTTGTGGCCACATGTACTGTAGGACTTAAAACAGGGGTTTCTTTCTTTCTCTACACAAAGAAATAACATGCCCTTTTACTGTTTTGATGGACTTGTCACCTCAGCCTGGCTAAGGAAGCCATTCTGACCTTTCATCAAGAGATTCGTGATGCAGGGAGAGGTATGCAAACAAACTCAGAGGGAACAAGGTGCAAAGGCAGTCTACTGGCTTTGTACATTTGCCTGAGTACTAGGAGGAGGAGAGGGACAGGGAGAGAGGAGCTAGGGGAGGTACACAGTACATAGGGTGAGTATAGAGGGAACAGGGCAAACAGCAGCAGCAGAAACTGAGTGGTTCATAATTTAAAAGGCCATTAAGTGAAAACCCAGTTACAGCACTTGTGACAGTACAACCTTCCACCGTAGCAACCAAGTACATTCTGTGCAGTGCCTGATAGTGGGTGATGCTGGTGATGAATTCCCTTCAAACAGGCAAAAGTCCCTACTCATTGCCTTGTCACTCTCTGTCACCACAGGAGCAGACCAGGCAGTGAAACAACACTTGGTGTCACAGGTCCTTTACACCGGATGTGCTTCTCTGATTCATTCTTGGTTATGTATCTGTATATACATGCTGCAGAAAGAAGTAAAAATAAGGAAGTTGTATCCAAAGCTTTTATTAAAACATCAAACTCTTTATAAGTATATAAAGGAATGTAATATCTTCCTCTGCCCTCAAAAGCTGTACACATCATCACATCCCCCCATTACAGAGGTCACCCCGAGGTGTCCATCTTGAGGACACTGGTTACCCCTTTGACACATTGGTCCAGCCACAGTGCAGCGATGCCTTTGCTGGCTGTCCATGCATGTGTGCAGACTAGCAAGGCTTTGAACCCCTTGTCGGAGAGCTCTCCTGATCTGCTCGCAGATGTTGTGAAAATGAGTTGCAGTGAAAATGAGCTGCATCCAGTGGGCTTTGCTAGCAGAGTGGCCATGCCTTCAGTGCACCAGATGTGTGCACTAGCAGCAGCTCAGCATGTATAAACCACCTGCTCCCAGGCACTTTGATTTTGGCATTTAACTTCTGGAACCAAAGCTGTGCAGTCTGCTTTTCTTTAAAAAGAGATACTCAGCTTGCAGTTTCAGCAGTGCAGAGTCCCTTGCCTGGTTGCTGCAGCCCTTTTCCTCAGAGCAGCTAAGGGACAGGTAAAGGACCCTGGGTGTGAGTGCAGCTCTCTCTCTCTCTGCAGTAAATCAGCCAGAAAGTACTGGAGTAGAAGTGCGAGGGTCACATCTGTGGTCTTCCCAAAGTAGGGAGGTGATGTGCCCATCCCAGAAACGCAGGAGGCACCACTGAGAATGAGTAATGGCTACCGACACCTACTCCCAATCATGCTGCTGAAGAACTTGTGTCACCTTCTGATCCCAGAAGTGAATGAGCTCACTTGAAGGAGAGCACCGCCTACTAATCGCAAGTAACAACAGTACTTCACCAATAAGCACAGGCAGCTCACACCACAGAGCTGTTGTCTATAAATTGCCTTCAAAATGTGGTAGAAATTTTTGAATTGGGTTTTTCAAGCTTTTCTTTGACACCAGGGAAGCTGAAAGCTTTCTTCCCTAGAGAACTGATTGGAAATAAGCCTATGCTGACATGGTCTTAATTCAGCCTTGACTATGAATAGCAGAATAGCAAAACAAAGCAGTTCATCCCAGCTCCCATTTTGAGGTGTTGAACTGTCACATTGTTTCAAAAATAGGCATTATTACAAAGCCACTGTGCCAGCTTTTCCCTTGGTCTCCTTAAACCTCTCATGTTTACCCCTGCTGGAGGGGTTAATAAAGAAATGAGTAAACTCAGAAGGCAACACAAGTGACGGTCCCAGCAACACGGACTACCTTCAGGAAGCTAATTGTGACAGTAAGGGCTTGAGGATCCCTGCTCAGAAGTCTCTCAGTTTACGTATTGCTTCCTAAGAGCTGGTTGATAACTCCCCTTTTCCTATCCTCTTATTACTCTTTTCTCCGTTGCTAATGTTTCTGCCTGTGGTACTTCACTGAACTATTTTCAGCTTGTTAACCATTGACCTGTCCCCATGTGCCACCTCCTCCTGTCAGCAGCCTTCAAGATGTACCCTATAACCTGTTCTTCTGTTGAAAAGTTGTCTGTAAAATGTAATAATCCTCCTGAAACCCATGGGAAAACCTTAATAGCGACTTCTCCTCTCTTTCCCACAAGGATAGGAGTGGTTTAGACACACATGACCATCCACCATTTCATTCTTGTGCCAGCACTCGGCTGCAAACCTGAGTGTAGGTATTTGCACTGGTCTTCTAACCAGACTCTTACTCCACTCACGTCCTCAATTTGTCCTACAAATACACACATACAGGCCAGACTCACTGCTGAAAGATGGGTTTGGGAAGCTGGAGAGGTGAGTAGATCCTCAGAGTGAAGTCAAGAAGCTGCAGTGAGTCTGTTTCCATCTCCTCTCCCTGTTCTACGATCTTTACATTCCTCACCCATACAGAAACACTGACAGCCACTTTCCCTCTCACCTGCTCATAAGAAGTCCTCCCTCTCAAAGCTGAGTGTGACTCTAAGACCACCTATGTACTTGTCATGTGTGTGTTACAGGCTATGCAATCTGGGATGGAAAGTCCCAAAGACTTTGAGACAAGACTTACCATTCCTGCTGCTGTGGGAAGGAAAAGGATGGCTGCTCCTCGTGCTATGAGGAGATATGATCCCCCTCTCCCCCCCCAGGAGTGGCCCCACACCATACAGCTCATCCCTCTTTCTGCACTGCTGGTAGTATCAACAGTGGTTTGCAGGAGCAAAGCATGGATTCACAGCTGCTCACACTGGGGACTGTGGCCATGAACTTCAGGTGCTGCAGCTTCTCTCTCACCCACTCTGCTCTGCACTTTCTGTCTCAACTACAACGTTGCTGCACAGCTCAATTTCTGTCTCTTGCAGCTGGGCCAAGGTTTCTCCCCATGGCTGGTATTGTGTCAGAACCATCGCCCCAATTGCTTCTTCACTTCCAGATTCTGGGTCCTAACTTTCCCAGTTCCCTGGAAACCATTCTTTCATGGCTTGCTGCTCTGATTTTTTATCTGTTGCTTTGCCCTCAAAGGCGAAATTTGAGGTTCTCCTCAAATTTCTTGCCTGACTGAAACAAAATGGAGTAATCCTGGCTTTAGCAGTAGCCCGTTAAAGTGAAATGCTTTGCAGCTTGACAGAGGGAGGCACAAAGATCCCCTGCTGTGCTTCTAAGGAAAATGCAAAGCCGCAGCATTCTCTTTACTTACCTTCAAGGAGCACTGTTTCCTCACTCTCTGGCTTGTACCCCAGCTCATCCATACTGGAGTTGCAGTTCTCCCGTTGGGGTGAAAGACTCCTTCAGATCTCAGCATTTCCAGCCCAGGGAGGGGAGAGGAGAGCAGAGCACACCACCTCAGGTGTGTTACTGCAAGAGGCAGGACTCTCCAGCAGCCCCTCACCAACTCACCTTTGCTTCCTCTTCAGTATCTCTCCAAGGCCAGTGGCTGCTGTCCTAGTCTGGGGAGGACTAAGCTGCTCAGAGCCACTACCTCCTCCACTCTTTCCTGCTTGTAGTCTGCTGTCACCTTGATGAGACAGGCAGAGTGGGAAACACCTGAGAGTCTCTGGAAAGCTGGAGGTGTGACTCCCAGCTTGGGGTCAGAAGGCAGAACAAATTTAACAGGGTGGGGAAGAAGGCCTGAGGACCACCTCAGCACTGGTCAGCCCAGCAGATGCTGCTGCATGGCACGACAGCTGTGGTTGGCTGCACAGCATTCCTGCCCATCAGACCGCAAGTCCACCCTAAGTCTGCCCAGCCATTTGCAGCCAACAGCTGTGGAAATGCATCTCAGAGGAAAGGCAAGGGAACTGAGCACAAATGTGGTAGCTCAATTGTACAGCATAAAGGAAAGCTGTCAGTGTGCACACAGCAGGAGAAACTGTGCCACGGGTACAACTGTTAACACTTTAAACTTGTTTTATAACAGCGTCAGACAAATTTGAAACAGCTGCTCTGTATGCTCTTCATTTCCAGCGGCAATGTCTTTTTTTTTTTTTTTTTTAACTTGCTGTAAAAGAAATTGGTGCTACTGCTGTTTACAAAATTACCCGAGCTGCACTTATGACTTCTAACTTCTGATCTTCCTGTGATTACATGGATACCATAAACAGCAAGATCAGGGTTTGCTCTACTAACGTTGGTGCCACAGCCCTGAGAAAGCTAAATGTTGGATGCATTATGGAGGGGAGCAGGCAAGGGAGAACTGTTTCCTATTTCACATTCTCTAAGAGCTTTTGTCATTGAACTACCAAATATTTTCTCATGCAGCCAAGCAATTAAGCCTCCCTGATACTGGAGTGTTTATGAGGGAATTACTGCTCATCTCAGCTGTGCTCAGAAACACCAGGTCAGAAGTCAGAGCATTGATAAACCTTATTGAGGTGCCAGGAAATACGTTCAGCTGCTGAGTCCCTGGGGCTGACATCTCCAGAGCAGTGAAGGAAAGAGCAGAAAAAGCTTATATTTAAACAGATTGCCAGGGGCAGGCACCTCTCAATTCAATGAAGAGTGAACTATTTCATATTTATACAAGATGAGAGTTTTATAATGCTTGTTTATCTGTGCTGCAGTAGGACCCAAGAGACCTAGGTGTAGATCCCTTTGTGCAAGGTATTATGAAAATGCTGAAGAGAAGACAGGTAAAGAAAACAGAAAAAGATGTAACTGTCACTAAACTTTCCATTTAACCATATTATTTTGGCCTAGGCTCCTTTTTCAAACGGAAGGATGTGTATAGTCCTTTATTTCTTTTTATCCATGTAATTTATAAACCAAGTAGCTGCAGCAAAAATGATTTGGGACTCCACTGTTAAGCAAACCTGGACACTGTGGCAGAGGAAGCAGATTGTGGGAACTGCTAAAGGAACACCCAAGGCATGAGCTCTGCAAGAGGGCACAGACTCTGCATCGGTTGCTATATTGGGAGTTGAGCAATGTGAATGCTATTACTAGATCCGCAGGTGCCTTCTTGTGTGACCCTAGGCAGCTTGTTTCACTTTTGAAAGCTGCTTTTCTCCTGGTAAAATTGCTGTAACAATGCCTACCTTTAAAAAAAAAGGGGGGGGAAGAGGGTTGGAGATCATTTGCTAAAAAGAGCATTCAAAGGCTAAGAATGGTCTTTGCTGAGTCTGCTATCCAGCATCAGGAAATGCCTAGCACAATTTGATCATCATTACACAGTCATAAGTCTCATGGTTTCTAATAATAATGAAAGTTTCAACTTATATAGAACATAGAATCATTGCATCATTTAGGTTGGAAAAGACCTTTACGACCATCAGGTTCAACGATCAACCCAGCACTGCCAAGTCTGCCACTAAATCATCTCCCTAAAGCGCCACATCTACACATCTTATAACGTCTGCAGGTTTATTTTCCTGTGAGTGATTTTAGTATTAGTCACTGCCACCCTGCTGTGTGGGGTCACTACCCACTTTTGTTTTCTAGGCATCCTCTCTCCTTTTATTAAATAACATCTAATGTTCTGATTTTTAAAGTATTTTATCTGGCGTTTTTCGACTAGCCTAGAATGTTTGTTTAATTGCACTCCAATTTTTGCATTTGTGCTTTTCAGAAATTGCCCTGGATTACACAAGAGGCAAGAAGGGTAAGTAATACATGTATGAAATAAATAAAAGTATTATTGCCTCTGGGTTAGTCATATTATTGCAAATTGCAACTGGTTGTGTTAAGAGTTTTCTCTTTCACCTTGGACCCTTCATCCAGCCATTAATTACAAATAAATGGCACTCTCTTAGTCACAGTAATAGTAACAACAGCAATTTCTCATTTCTAAAAATGCCATGCAATCAAGATTCCTTTACCAGAGTGCCCATGAGATTGTTTCCATTTGAGAGAACGAAACTGAGGCACAGGGGATTTAATATAAGAACGTCCAAGTCCCTACTCCAAATTCTGTGCTGGAACTATTGAAACTTGCCATTTAGTTTTCAAATTTAAGTTTTATGTTTCAAAAAGACACAGCTATGAAAACCTTCTAATTTGCATGACTCATAAATTGTTAATTCATGGCTGGTTTGTTTTCTTTTTGCTTTGTCAACACAAGCAGCGTTGAGAGCCAAGATGAGCTCATCTTGCCTGCTTTAATCTGGAGACTTCCTCCAAGCAGCAAAGAACTCTGAGTCGGATTCATCGCGGCCCAAGCCAGAGGCTAAGGTGCGGGCACTTCTCTCTTCAGACTGCTTGCACTGACACCTGACTTAAACTAAATGAATAAGCAAATGTTGAGATATTCAGCTGGAGCACACCCTGCTATGCCAGGTACATACAAAAACCAAGATGTGCCTTCCAAATGGAGAAAATGAGATGAGCTGTGCAGTGCAGAGAAGGCACTTGAAAGCCCGGCAGCCTTGGTCCTGATTCAGCCAGTCTTTGGGCATGGTTCAGTCACCTTTTCCGGGGTCAGATCTGTGTTGCTGACTTGCTGCAGGTTAAATGCCTTCATGGTCTGCAGCCCATGCCTTGGGCTCTAGTGAATCACCGTAATTGTTCACCTTTATCGTTAGCTACGGCTATAGCTCAGACATGTCCTCTCCACTGCCCTTTCCAACATGCTCATTTTATTTTTCAGCCTCAATACAGGTCTTAACAAGAATGAACTTCCAAAAGAAAAGATTTCACTAAGAGTATCTGCCTACTGGAGAGGAATAAAAAGTGGTGATTATTTCAATCAGTTCAAGAGTCTCTCTAACAGATTGGCATCACATGCATCACTTTTATCATTTTATGGTAATTTAGATCTCAAGATGAGAAGGAAGATGTACAATACTTGTGACATTCTCCACCTGCTCCACTTTATGGTTGTCCACACGTATCTCAGTCGGGCAATCATGTTTATAGTAAAATAAACCACCCACACACATTCTGAATATATACAGGTACAACACTTTCAAGCATATCTGTAAAAATAAAAAGGAGCACTTGAGAAACAATGGTATTTTAATTGTGTGGAGTTTTGCCTCCCAATCCTGTGAGGTCTATTACCTCATCTAATCCTACAATGGGGCCCTGCTGAGAAAGAGACAGAAGTATCTCAGTGAGAGGTTAAAACTAGACTTTACCACGAGAACATTTCCTGCATGTCCTAAGCATTTCTCCCATTAGAGAAATCTCTTTTATATTTTTTACTAAATTCTGTGTGTCCTGCTGGCAAATACCTTCTATTTTTGTTGACAATTTTGATTAAGAATGTATGGTTATGATCTGTGCCCAAATGGCAAAACTGTACACATTACATTTTTCAATTATTTCAGTGTCTGCAGCCTGTATTTTGGATGCCTTTCTCTGCATTCTCTGAATTGTCTGCAAAAAGATGCCTGGAGAATAGCTGCAGGGCCACTAGAGTCTCATTAAGAAGGATTAGCACCTTCCCCATCTCTTTCAAATATGCATAACTAAAATGACATGAGCTGTCCCTGTTGTTATGTACTTAAACTGTTGCTCACTATTCCTGTTATCAGTCTTCTCCAAGTTACCTTCCCATCACTAAATGAGTTTTTTCCCCCACCTAATGTATGTTTACAATGGATATTTGGTTCCCAAGGTTGAAACTTCCTTTGCTGTATCTGGACCATACGATGACTTTCTGTGGATGAATATTTCCAGCCTCTCCAACTACTACACTGCATATCTCTGCATATGTTTCCTAAGTGCTGTTTATGCATTGATCTGTGGATGCTTATACATTAGTTGAGAAAGCATCTGGGCTTGGACTCAGGATGCAAAAAGAAAATGTCAGTTAGCACTCAAATTCCTCAGGGGGCCAGAGGCCTGGATCAAGAGATCTCTTGGAAGAAGAGCCCACACACTGAATGGAGGCTGCGATGCCCTGTTCATGACTCTGCTAATTTTAGATCAGCTGAACCAGTTTTCTCCCTGCCAGCCTCTGAAGAAGCACTGCACAGCAGTACTTCCCTTTGCTACCACACTGCAACACAAAAATACACTTTCTGGTGGTTGCAAGTGGATGGATATGATTAGAAGACACATGACACGTATCAAAACATTACAGGGTTTAGAAAAGCAGGTACAGAACAACACAGTAAATTTTCAGGAAACAACACTGAACCGATACCTCAATAATTTAAATTTTGCATTGTTTGAACAACATAGAAAGTGACACAAATATATAAAACCAGTGTCGCAGAAGTTATACTTAAAAAAAAAAGACAAAATCCATTATTGCAAAGCACACCTGCTCCCCTGCTCTCTGTCCCATAGTATTCAACTGCACTATAATCCTTAAGACCACTATGTGTGTGTGACCCCAAGATTATTCCTCCTCTGGGCATTAGTAGTAGGCAGAGTTAGAGTTGTTCATGGATCTTCACTGTCATCATGCTTAGTATGTGTTTGCTTTGTGTAGTAATATTGTACCTAATCCCATGTTTTTCTTGTGTTTAACTTTGAATTACCACACCCCGGTAGGGTTTTTAAAAATCTGGACTGCTTGGAAAACTAGAATTTTTACATCATCCCAACATAACTTTACAAAATCACAAAAGGTTTATTTGCAATTCAGGAGCCCCTGGTGGTCTAGAGGTAAAGGCGCGGCGCTGTCACCACCGAGACCTGGGTTCAATTCCCGGTCAGGGACACTTCCGGGCTGATGGAGCTCGTTAACCCTTAATAGGCAATCCATCTACGTCCTAAGGACCTCGCTGCCACCGTCCAAGCTCGCTTGGCCCCGGCAGATGAACCTTAGGATTAAAGGGTGGGCTCAGTTCCGCGCACACTGTGTCTCACCTAAAAAATCCAGTGCGCAGGCTGGAAGGTGTAAAGACCTTCCCCGGATCTTCGCTCGCGAAGACTGGCCATTATATTTGCAATGACACAAGAATACTGAGCAGAGAGAATGCTTCTCCACGATATTTCCAATACTTGAAAGTTAATTCAGTATGAGCTTACTTCAATAGCAAATACAGACACACAACCTATTAAATCATCTTTAAAAAGCCAGTATGTACTCCTCTCTGAGGGGAATTTACAGCCTCTGGTAGTAGCACAGGCAGCCAGCACAAAAGGGAGCATTTCAATTTCCCGTTGACTTACTGGCTTAAAGGGCTGAGTTAACGAGGCTAGGGCTATTTTTTTCACGTACTCACTTCTCTGCTGCCTCAGCAGCTCAGCATTTTCCTCAGAGAGCTGTGCCAAAGGCAAGCCCTCCTGCTTCTGTCCACAGGGTAGTCTGGAGCAACAGATACTTTAGGGAGGGCGGGGACTTGGACCAGTTAACGCCCCATTTCCAGTCTCACACTCCGTGACTTTATAGCATCCAAAGTGGCTGCTGAAGAAGAGCAGTGACTGGTTGAGCTACTGAAGTATTAATCGGGCCCACTTAATGCATCAGGCAGGAGTCAGTCATCCCCAGACTCTACGGGTTTAATAAAACCACCATCATTAGCAAACTGGCACAAATTAGCCTCTTCAAAGGAAGTCTGTCCCCACGATTTCAAATAAATTCCAAAATTTCATTAAAAAGTTTAAAGCTTGTACGTATATGTATTTTGTTATTACCTTTCTTCTGTCATGAATTAATTTGATAGTAAATTCTTTAAGAACATTAATATTAAAATCAAAATATCTTTGGCAGAATTAGATGTTCACAAAAATCTACGTACTCTGGACTTTGCTAAAGATGTTTATTATTTTCAATGTTTAATAACCTTGATTTTAAGTGCAAAGTAGAAATCAAAGTATAAAACGGGTAACAGCACGTCAGAAATACATCAATATTCCACCGTCTTTATTGCCACACCGGTATTTTTCCACACATTTTCTACTCAGATTAGAAAGCGATTTCTAGCAGGGGGGGTCAGCAATATTTCCTCTTCTGAGACAAAACCAAGATACAGTGAGTGCGGGACTGCAACTTGCTCAATACCACTGGCTAAACCAGTACCAGAAGTACAATCCTCATTACTCAGCCCTCAAGTCCAGATGCTGAAAATTCCCCTCTCCTTTCCCGTCCGTCAAGGGGCGGCAGCCAGTAGTCACTGAGCCCGCTGTGCTCTTCACCCCCCTGCCATGCCTTACCTCCTGCAGGCCCCAGAATGGGGCCAGCACATGCCAGCCGGAGCGGCCCTGCCTTCTCCCGGCTCCAGCCAGCCCTCAGCTCAGCGTCCTCGAGCAGCAAGTGGTGTTTGCCACGAGCGAGGGAAGCCTCGGGCACGTCACACACCTACACGGCTTTATTTCGGACCGACGGAACGCGGGGACGCGCATCTACACAATAAGCCAGAAAAGAGACGGCCGCACGTCGCCCTTAGGGCCCTCCAGGCCTCCCTCCAAGCGGAGCCCCGGGCCAGTGAGTCCCGGTCCGCGCCTCGCACAGCACCGGAGCCCCTCAGAGCTCAGAGACCCCGAGCGCGGACAGCCCGCCCCCCCCGGCCCACTGGGCTGTCAGCGGCCAGGACGAGTGAAACACGTTCAGTGTCCCGGTGCGCGAAGCCGCTCCCGGTGAGTGGGAGCCCCGGCAAGTCCCGGCCCGGCCCCCCGGGACGCGCTCCCACCGACTTCCGCGTCGGGGCCCCTCTGCGCATGCGCGGCGAACACCGGTACCCCCACCCCGCCGGCCGTCCCTGGCTGTACCACTGTGCGCCCAACGTGTGGGTAGAGGCAAAATAGGGCAGCGGCTCCAGGTAGCTCCGCGGACCTCAGCTCCGCCTGAGACTCCTCCCAGAGAAGCCTATTCCCGAGCTTATGATAGCCCTCCAAGCTCACTTCTAACCTAGTTCCCGCATTCCATCCAACCTCACCCCCCCGGGGATGTGCTATGGTATATGCCGCTCCCAGCTGATTCAGTGGCTTGACGAAACCATCGCGCCCAGGACGGGGGGAGCCAAGGTGCCGGAGGGGGACACGCATTGTTGCGCCAGGGGCCGAGCGGCGCTCCGGGGACGGCGAGCGCGCCCCGCTGCGGCACCGGGGCGGTCACCGGCACCGGCGGGCGGGCGGCGCCGCCGCACGGAGCTCCGCGTCCCCGTGCCGCCGCGTCCCCTCTTCCCGGCGCGCCCCGCCGGCAGGGCGCGGCCGGGCCCCCCCGCGCCCTCCCCTCCGCCGCCTCCCTAGTGGTGCCGCCCGGCTCCAGCTGACCGGCCTGGAATCCCGGCCGGGAGCCGCGCGCCCCCGCCCGCCGCCGCCCCGCGCCCCGGCCCCGCCATGGGAGACGCCGGCAGCGAGCGCAGCAAGGCGCCCAGCCTGCCCCCGCGCTGCCCCTGCGGCTTCTGGGGTGAGCCGGGCCCGGGCTGGGCTGGGCGGGCAGCGACGGACGGACGGACGGAGGGAGGCGGGCGGCCGGGCGAAGGGCGAGGCGGGGGGGCCCCGGCTGGGCTGGGGCTGGGGGAGAGGGGCGCCGTGCCGGGTCGTAGTCCCGCACCCGGGCCAGAGGCGGGGGCCGAGGGCACAGCTCGCCCTGGGGCGGGGGCGGCCGCGGGCCCGTGCCGGGCGGGCCGCAGGGGTTGCCCCCCCGGAATAGGGTGTGTGCCGATCCCCCCCCCGCCTGTGGCTGCCGCGTCCCGGGGGGCCCGGCCGGGGTGGCGGCTCCGGGCTCGGAGACAGCGGGTGCCCCGGGGGGTGGTGGCTGCGATGTCCCCGGGCGCGGGGGGGTGCCCGGGCCGCCCGCGGCCCCCCCGCCGGTCGGGCACCGCGGCCTTCCCGGCAGCCCGGCGGGGGAGGCCCGGGCGCTCCCCCAGGCACGCAGGGTTCCTGGAGCGGCCGCCCCTCCTCTGGGGCTGCGGGCTGCGCTCCGGGGCCTGCCTGCGGCTCCTCACAGGCGCAGATGAGTAATGCGGGCCCCTGGCTGCCCTGCCGGGTGTCCCTGACACATCCCTGCCCTGCGCCCGGGGACGGGCAGCTCTCCCTGCAGTTCGTGCAGGGCAGCGTAGCTAATAAGGGGAAAAGGCTAAGGACAAAAACATGCTTCTTTCTCCACCTCACGAAGGCGAGGAGCTTCTTTATCGATAAGGTCCTTGTTAGCTGTTGCCTGATTCCCTTTTAGGAAGAAGGAAGTAGGGGTCATTCCTATTTGGCTAAGGTGAAAAAAAAAGAGTAAACCCGTTCCTTGCTAAACTACCACTTGTAGGGTCGTGTCTGTTGAAGATGTTTCCATTAGTGTTTTTTTGTTGGTTTTTTTTTTAAATCAGATGTATCATGGCAGATGGTATACTGGCAGATATGATCATAAAGTGTCTTTAGTGTCTATCACACAAACATTAGTCCCTAATGTTCTTATTTATGGAAAATTCAAAGAATATGTGACTAAATAGACTTCTGAGTGCCCACCTGAGATTTACACTTGTCTATGATTGTACTGTCTTGGGATTTATGTTGTGCAATTTAAGGTACTCTGGGGAAGTGGAGGCTGAGAGAAAAGAGGTGCAATAAGAGTGATTTAGTGATGTCACTGTGCATTTGGTTGGTTTATTGAAGTGGCAGGATTTTAAATGAAATCCCATTTTTGAGTTATGACAGAAGCCTGAACTGCAACAAATGCCATGGCCCTGTTGGGAGTGATCTTGCAAGACAGATTATAAATATATAGTAAATTATTTTGTTCATTTTTGTTTTGTTAGGCCTCCATATTTGGGCCTGATATTTTCTGTAATGTAGTGGAAAGAAGTTTCTGCTGTCTCTAATGTAGTGTACTGACTTTTGTAACGTGATATTGATGGGAGAGTTGTAGAAAGTTGAAAGTGAACTTCTTCTTTGGGCTGAACTTTTTGGCTAGTTCAACGTGTTGTGATAATGAGAAAAAAATCTGGTGCTTTGTGTTCAAGGATCTGCTTCATAGTGACAGGAGACTCTCAAGAAAACCCACTGCCTTTAAAGCTGATTTATTTTTTTCTTTTTAAACATGTTTCTCTGAAGGAGATATCCAAATGGTATTTTTTTGCCCTCCCCTTTTTTTCCCTCTTCAGAATGTCATCCAGGCAGTGTTGTTTTTTGTATGATAATTTTGAAAGACAGCACTCTGGAAAAACCCTCATTTTTTCCACCGATACAGTGAATAATCTGTTTTTTGGTCTCTCTAAGTGTCTGCCAGGTACATTTCAATACAGAGTGGCAAACTACATATCTATTTTTCCACTTAAAAAAACCCAAAAAACAAACCAAACCAAAACAAAAAACCAAACCCCCAAACTGTGCTGTAAATTTCCAGAGTTGGTTGTACTTCTCAGTCCTGAAGAAACTCAAGTGTCTACATGACTTTATTTACCTAGGCTTGAATAGATCTTCTGGTAAATCAGTGCAGATATGCCCTTCTCATTAAGTTGCATTGTCAGGAGTTCTTTAAGAGGTTACAGTTTTATACCAGCTTTCTAAAGAAAGTAAGTCATGATAACAAAAAGACTGATATTCATCTGAAGTTGAAATTCTGCTCTAGGTGTCAGCTAGGGTTATTACCAGCAGCATTTCTTAAGACAGTGTCTTATCTGTGACTTTCATGACATCTTTATGTCTGTCAGCTCACGTTTTGGAACAACAGGAGCAGGACATTTAAAGCTATGAAAAGTTCTGAAACTTGTAATTTAATGTAGTAGTTTCCATTAAATTTGTAAATAAAGTAATGTAGAAGAGTAGTATTTCTTTATATTTCCTGGACCCCATCAGTCTGGTGGTTGAGAATCTTTTCATAATTCTTCTTGAGTGAGCCCAAGCCATGTAGGCAGCAGAACCAGCTCTGTGTCGGGGTGAAACAATAAGGTCTAGATTTTATGAAGTATAAAAGATGATGCCTTTTTTTTTAAATCGATTTTATGTGATGCTTAGCAGGACATACTTTCTTCAGTAAGCCACAAAGATGGGAAACATGAAGGAAAACACTGAAAGAAGCATTAAAATGGAAGTAAAGTGTGGGTTTCTGTGCTAAAGCTTGCCTATTGGTGAACAGGGATAGAAGCAGCTCCTGAGACACGTTGATAGTGGTGGCATGCAAAGAGATTAAAGGAGCAGACTTTAGTATGTACTGCGGCATTGAAGTTGGAGGAGTTTCTTTTTTTGAAAGACTTGGGTTTATATTAGAAATTCAGATCCTGTAGGTTTCAGGAATCTCTAGAGACTGGAAAACTACTAAACTCTTGATGTTTCAAGATCTGAGAGACTGAAAAATGAACAGCTGAAAGAAGAGACTTGAGTGAGACTGCTAAGGACTTCTGAAACATCTGCTTAAGGTCAATGGCTAACGTTTGCTTACCTTTTGTTGAAGATCATGGAATCCATCCTTAGACCAGCAGACTTGCTCTTCTTTTTAGGCTGTCCAGTCTGCAATTTCTGCTCAAGTAAAGTTCAGATGGAGTATTGAGATAATCTTTATATTTTACAAAATAATTATGGTTACCCAGATAATCTCAACTGGGAAACCACATCAGTATTCATGTTATTTATGAAAAATTCACATAACTTACTGTTTGGAAATATTTTGCTCCAATTTCTTCCTGTTTTTATATGTTAAACTTCAGTCAGTTGTAACTATCTCGCTTTCTTAGTGTAAAAAGATTGGAAAGGGTGCAGTATGCAAACTTTTATTTTAGGTTACTTCATCTAGAGTTTATGCTGTGATTAAATTCTCCTTGTTATCATCTTTAAAAAATTCTGTCTTATTTTCCTGATTAACAGACCAGAGAATCATAGAATCATACAGTCATGTAATGTTGTGTTTTTTCTTAGACTAGTGGATTTCAGAACCTGTTTGCCTTTATGGTGTATATTAACTCAGAGTTGAAGATTTTATAAGTACATTAAAATATTGCTGTACATATTATATTCCAGTTAAGCCTTTTTGCTTATTAGAGATGAGGCATGATTCTTTAATGACCCACATGTTGGCAATTTCCCTTTGGCTTTTAAAGGACTCTGTGAAAATTTCGCATGTGTGTAGCTCACTGGAGGGCTGGGGCTGTTACTGTTAAATGGTTATATTCAGAAAAGAGAAAATATTCCTTGGCTGGTAGAAGCGTATTCTGTGACAGGAGTATTTCAGAGAGGATAATAATTTTACAATTCTACTTGCACCGTAGTGACTGCTGCTTATCTTTCTTATTGTCCAGACTGATACTATACCATTGCATTCAGTGCCTTAGAACCACAAAAGAAGGAAATATGTTAATGGACATAAAACAAATGAATTCCATTCTTGAAATGGTGGCAGCCAGCAGGAAGTTGATTGAAAACACAGTATGATTATTTTCATCTCATCTTAGTTCTGGCAACTATAAGGTACTGTAGTCAGCTAAAAGTGATGGCAATATTTGAGGACATGGCCAGCAGGGGTTTTGCAGGATTACCATTTGTTCTACCTTTCTCTGACACTGCATGCATCATACGTGTGATGAGACATTGTGCCCCAAGCATTCTGTGCAGGCCAAATTCAGAGTTTATTCCTGAGTCTGGATTTTCCAGTTACTTATGTATCATCAGGCCCTTGCCATGCCAATCTGGCTCTTTTTTCAATTTTGTTTGCTAAAATTAAACATTTGATCAAACAGTGAATCATTTAACATAAGCATGATTAGTTTGTGACTGTATATCACCAAAGCTTGCTTTTAGCTTCTAAACAAACAGTGATTATATATATGCCATTTAGAAGCCTCTTCTCTGACTAGTCTTTTCTTTCCTTATTTTTGGTGATTACAGCTGTTCATTCCATATAAACTCTCAGTGACGGTCCTTTTAATAAATATTGTCTAATCTCATGGGCTGTGTAGGTCACTATGAACGCATAATATCTTCCTAAACCTAATTTTGCTTTTACCCCTGTTGCAACCTCACATAGATGTTCCTAAATGAGGCTTGAGTAAACTATTAAAATATGTATCTTTCCCTCTGAGAATTAGTTTTCACTGGGCTTGTGTCATGCAGTTCCTTAGCCAGGCTTTCACTGCCTGGCACATTGGATCAGATGCTGGAATAAGCAGTGAATTTGTCAGTTTATGTGAGACAACGTATATGCTACCAAATAGGTTATAGTTTATTAGACCTCAGTATCAACTGAGGTCTTGGAGTAAATAGTGAGCAGTGAGAGTCCCATAAGCTGCTTTGGAATAGTTGTGTGGGAGTAGAGCTGTCTGAGGGCACGATTTCTCTGCAGTTACATGTCAATTGTTCCATCTAAAATAATAAATTGATTTAAATCAAGAAATTAATGACGCTTGTATTTTAGGAAGGGTAATTCTTTCTACCTTATACAAGACTTAAACAATTTTTTTGTGAGTAAGATAGAAGCTTGTTTGCATTTATTTATTACAAATGTTTATAGGCCACCTATGATAGGAGACTGTAGTTGGTTGGAATTTGTCTGCTGTGGTCTTTGTGCTTAATTTCAGTCTTAGGTTAAGACTAAAAATACTTGAATATTGTATTTTTTGATGTTATTCGTGAACTTATTTAATACTCTGTCAAATTCTTGCATAAAAGAACTTGAAGCAGTTTATAGTTAAAGCCAGCATTGACTGCTGTAATAATACGTCTACTGGCGTGTTGCACGAATAGAAGTGAAAAATTATTTAACTGACAGAAACAAAGAGTGTGATGAGAAATTGATTTATTTACTAGCTTTCCTATGAAGTGCTACAGAGGATGATGAGGGGACTGAAATTACGTACTTGGATCTTAATTTTAGAAGATACTGAGAATTATGAGACATAGAGAAGCTTCTGTCTGGGGAGAGAGTGGTGATGGGAAATTGAACTTTGTCATGTTCCCTGCTTGAATAAGAATATACAGAATAAAGAATGATAAAGAATTGTGATTTCCCTCAGTCATAATATAAGTAGAAGAGCATCTCAACTGAAGTCCAAAGACAGAAATTTTTTACGCTTTTTTTTTGTAGAGTGAGCAATTGCCTCTTGCATCCGCAGTTGCAAGGTAACACATTTTTGCTAAGTTTTCCATTTGCTGCAGGAGCTTACCTTGTGAAATGGGGGTTATTGGCACTCGAAGTAAAAGCAGATGAACTGGATTTAATACTTTAACTGTAATAAGCTCTTTTCTAGGAATGTGAAAACAATGCTTTCTTTTGCAGTACTAATAGAATAGACAAAACAGAAAGGAGATTTTGGTTTTTAATGAAAACCAGCTGTTCTGGATCAGAGCAAAGATACATCCAGCCCTGTTTCTGATTTAGGTGATAAGTGATGCAGAGGGAATAAGCATGAGGACAGAGCAAGCATGCACTGATGCTTATCTTGGTATACCTCCTTTGCTTCTGGCAGTCAGACATAAGGTCGTCCTCTGTTTTATAGATTAACAGCTTAGTAGGTCTTACCTATTTTTCAATAAATTTGCATAATGAATTGGTGAATCCATATTGAATCCAGTCCTGCAGCAAGACATTCCATAAGTTAACCATTCTGTTTATGGGGAAAAAAAAGTAAATTTTTTTTGTCTTTAATCTTGCTGTGTGATAATTCTGAGGAGTGAATAAATTCAAACAGCTGGTGTATGAGGGTGTTTTATTTAAGAAGATCCAAAAATAGGCCTTCTTGATTAAAAATGTCTGTTAACTTACTCAGAGCAGCCAGAATTTGAGGAAAACCCCCTCTTGCTTCAACCATGACTTTATTCAAAATCTTTGTATAAAAATTTTATAATTGTAAATGGGTACTGTGCTAATTATAGATTGGCGTATCCAGCACCTTTTAATCTAATTGTAACTTCCTCCTCAGTCAGAATGAGATTCATTGTCATAGCTGCTGTTCTTACAAGTGGAACAAATAAGAAGTAGATTGTGCCCTGCTTTTTGGAGCTTAGAGGAGTTCAAAGTTACTGTGTCTAGGTCACCTTCCAGGTTTCTTTCTGTCTTCCTATGAGACAGTATCTTCTCCATATCTTCTGTAAACTGTGATTAGTCAAAGGTATTATGATTTGGGCAGTGCTGACGATTATTCCACAGTTAGTGCTATGAAATATCTGCCGTAATGCTAACTAGTAAAATGTTGGTTGTGTGGTACCATAGATATTTTTTGTATGTTGTTTCATTTCATTGAAGATGCTCTGGTTTCTCCAAAGTCTCTAAGGGTAAGCCCAGTTTGTTAGAGGTTATAAAATAGGTATTAGTTTTAGGGAAATACTGATGCTGATTTTAATTGTATAAATTTTAAACAATTTACCACTTCTTTGGAAATTTGATGGTAATGTTGCTGCTGCGTGTTGGAGAGCTGTTGAAGTCTCAAACTGGTGGAAGCCTTGTGACCCAGTATTTCTTTTAAGGTGTTGAAATCAGTGAAGCAAAATATTAATTAGAGAGAATGATCCTTGATGGATATATTTATTGGAGATGTCTGGTTTTGACTTGAATGTTTTCACTAATATGCTGTGCCACTACTGGATTTGAATTTATTTTTTTTTAATTAGGAGTTAGTGCATATAAATAGACACAGACTTTTTACGAGCCAGTCGGTAAAAATTATGAAGGTGATATACTTTGCCAGCCAAATATTGCTTATATTCTTTGAAGTTAAAAATGTCACTGTGTTCCTGTATCTCCTCAAATATGCAACCTTGACTGACTTAATTAACATTGTACTTCCAGTGTTATCACAAATGTCTTGTGAATGTTGTTGGACAGTATTTGATCTTGATTGAAACCCTTATTTGGGTTAAGATAAACTTCATATACGCTTTAGGCATTTAAATTACGTTGCTCTTTTCTCCTTTTTTTTCTCCTTTTTTAACTCAAATGGGAAAAATCTTTCCTATCTGTTTAGTACAGACAGGGCTCACTAGTATGGAGTCTCTTCTCTGGTTTTGGAAGAAGAATTGAAAATCAGGCTGTGGCTGCAGCGTGAATCAACTTCTCTCGATGATAGATCTGTGAAGAAATTTAGGTCAGAGCAGCTGCAGATATTAAAATGGCATCTTCCCAGCACACTGAAAGGCCACATAAGAAAATACTGTTGAGGACACTATATGCAATGAATAACAAATGATTTGGAAAAAAAACGCTCTGAAAATGAAATGTTTGTGTGAATGACCACAATGGTTTCAGGCTGTGGAGATGACATTAAAGTACAGAAGGGTTGGTATTTTTAGGCTCTGCAAAAATGCCCAACCGTTATCTTCTAATTTAAGATTTTAATGTAATACTATTTTTTATTTTTATAGTAGAGATGGATCTTTTATTTGAATCGGTGAGAATTTTATATGCTTAAGGAGTGTAGGGTTTAAACTTTTTTAACGCTTTTTTTTTTTGAAATCTTGTAACTTCAAAGTCAGACAATGTATTGTAATACCTAGCTCTATTAACTCTAAGTTATTCTTTACCTGTACTCAAGAAAATATTATTTGAAGTGTTACAGTTTTCCATGAGTTGGAGAAGGAAGATATTTGCAGCTGTGTGTTCAATTTGTTTATAGCATTGCAGTAAGTGCAGTAGTTGCCTGAATAGAGAAGTTGTATTAGAAAATTGCTGATGGATTTTTACATTTACTTTGTCATCTGGAGTCTTCTCTGCAACAGAGAATGCTGCTCTACATTATTTATGAAAGAATTGTAGGTACCCTGTTCGATTCTGGGTGTTCAATCTGGCCACCATATGCATACTCTGAACTTGAACAATGGAAGTCAGTGGGAGGAAGATACATTTCAGTTTCTAAATATTGTAATATTTTAATTTTATTAGTGTTTTAAGGGAATTTATTTCTAGTATGACTTTCATTGGTGTTATGTCCTTTAAGAAACATATTTTGGCTAGTGTCGGATTTCCAGTCTTTATTTGGTGTAAATTAGAGACTAACTGGAAGTGATGAAAACTTTTGAATGGAGATAAAAACTGGTTTTCCTAACATAATTTTAGTAAGCAGTCAGACAAACAGAGAAAAGGAGGTTGGTTGTTGATTACTGCCTTTAGTTTTTAGCTCTTTAGACTATGTAGTGTCTAATGTTGGGTGAATTTTTAATTTGAGGGCCTATCTTAGTAATGTATATATTTAACTTCTCCATGGTTGAATGTGCTATTTAAGTTGAAAGTCCTATTTAAGTTCTAAACACCTAAGGAAGGGGGAGGAGAAAGGAGCACGGTACTAGATTTGAAGCAGCATTTAAAAGAACGAAAAGCAGGGTGGTTTCATGACAACCCCCTAATTGTGCCCTTCGAAAAGCAGAATCCAAAGTCGTGTCCTCATTGACTTAATTGCTAAAACACAACCGTCCTTCACAATATGACTGTTACTGAGATCAACTCTGTCTCCATAACAGCAGCATTTTTATCTCTAATTATATGTTTAGGGGTGTCTCAGAGGAAGTTGCATATATAGAGTAGGCAAAATGCTGTCATTTAGCGAGAGTCCCTCAGTAGTGGAAATTGTATTGTCCTCTAACTACCTGTTGATTAGATGCTATTTTGGTCCAAGATAATGTCAATATTAAGGATTCGTTTTTTGATAAATCAATTAACTGTCTTTGAAACTCTTCTTTAACAAGTATCCAATATTACTTAATGAAGTGCATTTTTAGCTGAAGCAAGGTGAGTGTTAGGTCAGGTATTGCTGACACCAGTTCCCAAGAAGAGGCATTAGTGTCAGATGCAGTAATGCTTGTTCATTGTTTAATGGCCTAGTGTTACCTTTTTTTAGTAATCTCCTTCAGTGAACTAATGGACAGTAATGGTTTCCAAAATCATCCATGTGTTAACAAATGCTTGGTTATTCATGCAGATAGGTTTCAAGTGTTCCCCTGAATTGTTAACATGTTAATCAATTTAAAATGTATTAATTTCTATTTTTAGAATAAACTTTTGACTGTGTGCCTCTATGAAGGAGTGAAAGCATTTTTCATATAGTATGTTTCCTTTAAGGGAGGTTCTCTCCAATTTCTAATTTGCAAGCATGTTAGTATAATTACTCAGTTTTTAACATGGAAAAACTTACATGGAAAACGTTATAATTTAACTTTTGAGAATGCTTAGAATTTTAAAAAGTTTAAAACACGGTAGTACTTTGAAACATCTGAAATCTTAGGGGTTTTCCATTTTTTGCATAGATGTGTGGATGAACCATCATCTCTGCTATAACTTGTAAAGGGCTTTGAGAATTATTCCATATATACTCAGTAACTTCCCTAGGTGTTAATTCATTTTTGAGCTTTCAAAAGAAAGCTATTAACAATAATATTTGAGCACTTCAAATATATTTTTCTGGGCATTGAGGCTTTGTGATTACTACTTCTTGGAAAAGTAATTGAAATAAAACTTGCCTTGGAAATAAGATGGAGCAAGTTGACTCACGTTGTTTAAGAAAGTGGAGTAACTCTTCTACTTGTATCTCCTGGCATTGTCAAATACATGGAGTGTTTGTGATACTTCTGACATACCTATTTTAGATATAATTCTTTTCCAGAATAAATTAGCTGTTAGAATGCCACTGTATATAGTGTTGAATGTCATGATACAATCTTCTCTTATTTTGACTGTAGTTTGTTGTCATTGGTTTTATTTTGAACAGTGGATGCATTTTTGTTTTAACTTTCTCTTGAGTACCACGATTCCAAGTGTTTAGACATTGTGCTCTAATGCTGATTTTTTTTAATACATCTTACATTTGTTATGAGACTTCAGAGACTATAAACCCAGAAAGATAGGGGTTCCTTTTTTTAATAGAAGTCCCCTTCTTGGCATTTAATTCCACAATGCTTTAGGAGCCTTGAATGAAAGACTGTGTAGTAAGGAGTATTTATGGCTTTTTGTTTAGAAACAGGTGTTTGTTTTAAATCAGAACTTGCTCTAGGACAATATTGACCCATTGACATGTTATTTCCCGGGTTGTTCATCCAGAGGGAAGTGTTTGTGGTGGGTGGAGGAAGTCTCTTTCAATCAGAAGAGTTGCTATGCAATTAGAAGAGCAAGCACCGCCTGTGTTACACATCTGCGAGTCTCAGGTGGTTTTGCAGCACTCTGTTGATGAAGATAGGACCCCATTATTATCTATTATTCTGTGATGCAGTCTCTCCTTTGACTATTAATGTTCTTGTGTGACTAATTCAGGAAAGACCAGAAATCTTTCTGGTAATAATTAACACTTCCTGTTCTGCTCAAGTGACTTGCAAAGACAAATTCACAAGGTAAGAACAAAACCCCAGTGATGTATATTGTTATATGGTAAACTGATGCATTATATCATTATTTCAAAGTAAAATAAAATACTGAAAATTCCATCACTTAGTGGAATAACAACTTGAGCATTACAGGTTAGAATTCAGTTGCCTGAGCTGAAGTGCAGCTGAAATTCAGACAACAGAAAGTACTGGTTGCTTTTGAAACTGCTATAATTAGAAACCTAAACTAAACAGAACTGGACCAGGGTTTTGAGAAATTCAGGTCTACAGCTTTCAGAGATTGTTACAATTTTTGTAGGAAGTTTTTTTGTGGGTTTTGCTTTGTTTGGATTTTTTTGTTTGTTTGTTTGTTTATTTTTGGTTCTTGGTCTTTTGCTTGGTTGGTTGGTTTGTTTCCCCCTTTGGATCAGATTTCCAGCGCACTCCTAGATGCCATTGAGACAAAGTGATTTAGCTGCTTTCCTATTAGCATTCTTTCTGTCCTTATTGTTTACTGATTTAGTAGTGCCGTTTCTGACTTCTATTAGCAAGGTGTTTGTTGCAAACTTGTATACAGAAGTGCTTGTTAGTAGTCTTTATATTGTGGTTGGAAATGTTAAAATTTTGTGTATGAATTTTTTTTTATGTATTCACACCCCTTCAGTTTCTTTGTAACTTTTGATACAGAATTATAAAACCTCAATTGGCTTCTCCATCACTCATGTAGATGGGTTGTAAAGGTGATGGCTTGTTGTAGCACAGAATGCTCATAGGTGTTCATTACTTTTCAGGATGAAAACAACTGTGAAAAAAACGTTTTCTGTCCTAACGTGACTTTGACTAACTATTCTAATAGTATTTTTCCTTGTATGAATGTCTTAAAATTAGAGATGTTGTGGTTTTTTTGTTTAATTATTATTTTTGAGGACTACCTAATACCATTAAACAACCATAAATATTTAAATCAATTTGTGGTCCAGATGGATTTATACTCCTTTTAAGGCTGTATAGTAAGATTTTCGGGAGCCCCTGGTGGTCTAGTGGTAAGGGCGCGGCGCTGTCACCGCCGAGGCCCGGGTTCCATTCCCGGTCAGGGACACTCCTGGGCAGGTGGAGCTCGTTAGCCCTTAAAGGCAATCCATCTACGTCCTGAGGACCTCGCTGCCACCGTCCAAGCTCGCTTGGCCCCGGCAGATGAACCTTAGGATTAAAGGGTGGGCTCAGTTCCGCGCACACTGTGTCTCACCTAAAAAATCCAATGCGCAGGCTGGAAGGTGTAAAGACCTTCCCCGGATCTTCGCTCGCGAAGACTGGCCATTATTATTATATATTTTATTATTTAGTAAGATTTGGACACAAACAGAAGCTTCAAGGACTTGTATTCTTTGGGTGTCCATGGAGGCAGCTACATAAGAGGGCAGGGGAAATGGTGTGCAGGACCCTCATCTTGAGATTGATTATTAGCTGGTTAATCAACAGTGCTTTAGTTTCCTCTGTTTAGTTTTCTTGTCCCTCATCATTATGCAGGACAAATTCTGAAGGTAGGTGTTACATTTTTAGTAGCTGAGTACTTAATTTGGAAAAGTAGAGCTCTTGGAGGCACAGGCATTTCTTTAGTATATGGGAAAGCTAATCTACTTGTTCAAAGTGTATACCTGGATATTACCTCAGTCTTGCCTATATTCTTAGATTGTCATGGGTGCAACAGTGACATGAAAGATAAGTGTCTTCTACCAACTAGCTGGACAGATGGCCTGCGTAAATGTTTCTTGTCAGCTGTTTACCTGTGTATGTTGTTAAGAAACTACTGTTTCTGCTAAAATCATGGAGCACAGTATGTAGCAAACACTAAATGTGGTATTACCCTTACCACAAACGACTGAACAGTTCAATTGGTACCATCTGCAGATGTGTTTAAATCACTTTGATTCTAACTGTGTTAGTCAAGTGTAAACATTTTCTTTGAAAGGGTATACATATCATTTTATCTTCCCAAAACAGAGCGAAATCATCAACATAAATTGACTGGAGAAAAATTATACTTAGAGAGCTGAAAATCCAAAACTGTCATCTGCCAGTCTACTGTTTGTAGGGGGTAGGATACTAAGTAAAAGCATTGGGAAGTAAGAGGGCAAGAAAACAGTTTACATGAAACTAATAATTTACGTATTTGCTATTCATTAGTTTAATAGTTGAAGACACTTCTTTTTCTGTCACTTAACTTCCCAGGCTGCTGTGGTGCAGCAGTAAATATGTAGAGTGATAAAAAATTCTGTGGGCTCCTTCAGAAGAGGCCTTCTGTGAGTAACGGATGCAACTGAAGAAGCTGCAGAGTTTTATGATTATAAGCTTAAAGTCAGGCAGAATCCTGGAAACATTAATTTTTATTTTACTTGGAGACTAGAGGTGGCTGAAGAGTTATGGGCTGATACTGCTGCTTGCTTTATTTTTGAAACTCATTTTAGCTTCTGCTTTGGATTCAGCATTAATTTGGCATAGTTAATGAAGCAGTAGAATTGCAGTTTCCATCTGCAGCCTGTCCTGGTGGTTACGTGGTTAAAACTTGCTTGTTGTTCTCATGTGCTGAGAAGGTTACGCACAGCTTGGATGAGAGTTCAGGATGAGGTAAAGTTTCGGGGCTCATTTGTATTACTTACTGTTAATGATCACTCTGCTTGCTTACCAAATGCCTTTGCCTAAGATTACCTTCAGAAATGCATAAAAAGCTGATCTAACAAAGGAGCCTTTGCTGTTTGCATGCATGCAAATGAAATATTTAACTTGGCCCTGATTTCCCGCTGTCTGAATTAGATGAAATAAGCATACTGATTGTGATTTATCCCTTCAGTCTTCATTATTAGAGGAAAAAAAGAAGTTGAGGCTTGTTCCCCCACTTTCTCTATGATATTTCAAAATAGGAAGATTGTGAGATTAGTATAATGGTTTCTGTGAGTGCTCTGATACCCTTGTTTTTGTTCACATAAATAAATCCAGGCTGTCTACTTTAGATACTTACAAAACAGTAAAAGCTACCTTGTGTAAATGACAGCTGTGAAGATTAGTTTGCATTGACATTAATCTAGATCGTTGAAGATGGAAAAGCCAAACTACCAGTCTGTGTAAAGGTTTCCTTCTCCTGTCATGGGATGAAGGATGTGGGATGGATTGGTTTTTTTCACTACTTATTTAAAACCCTTGAACTTTTAAAGCAAAACGTGCACGCTGAATTCTTTTTATCCCGATAATTGAAGTGCAATTGCCTGAGACTTGGGAAATCTGCTGTGTGAAATAGGAGAAAGGCACAATGCATTAAGTAAGGGGTCTCATCCCAACTTTATGTCTGACTGACTCCCTTTCTAGGAGGTGCTGTTGTTCTCTGATGTGTCAGCCACTGAAGGGCACATGAAGCAGCTCATTTCCCTTGGAGGAGTGAGTTACCCATACAGATGGTCCACACTGCCCTCTGTAGTAGTTCCAGTCTTACTCAGGGGTCTTTCACCTGAGCAGCAGTGGAACAAGAGCTCCTGACTGAGCTTCCAAGGCACGATATGAGAAAGGCTGTCCACAAACATCTTCTCTTGAGAATAAATTTAGGCTGTGGCAAAATTTTGAAGGAGATGGGAATGGGGGAGGGTAAAGGATGTTGACAATTTGATTATTCCTTTAACTTCCTTGTTGCCTTTTCTTCTGAGTCCTCACATGTAGAAAAGAAAACCTAGGTATTTTTATTTTTGTCAAGGAAAAAAATCTTAACAGTTCTGGGTGACCTCATTTTCTCTGTCCTCCAGCCATTAAATTTAGTTCTGCTATACTTGCATAAAGGCTTTAGTTATAAATTTATAAGGAAAGTGTCAACTAGCTAGGTACAAAATTTGATCTCTCTGGTTACATCAGACACTGCAGACTTCTCCACCTACTGCTAAAACTCTAGAAAAAAATATCACTGCTTATGTGCGATAGAGTTATGACAGAACAAGGTACACATTATAGAATGGTAAGCACCAAGGCTTTTTACAATTTTGCTTTAGATGTTGAGGGAATCGGTAGCATATTGGAGGGTAAGGGTTAAGAAGTTAGAGAGATACTGGTAATTTATTTACTTAGAAGAGGCTACTGATGGGCATTGTGTAGTTCAGAAGGGCTTCTCTTGAATGAATTGTATGAATTAATAGAACTTGCATATTTAAAATGCAAAAGTGGACTGATACTGATCAAGCTAGTTAACTTTGGGAGTTTAGGTTTGTGGGTCACTGATTAGCTCAACAGATTTAGTTATGTTAAAGTTGTTTCCAAACAAGACTTACTGTTGTTGATAGCACATTTGATGGTTGACCTAAACACTTAACTAACACCCCTGTGATTTAGCATGCATAGTTTTTACTTAGTTGCATTTCTCATAAGTTAGATGCTGAGAGGAAATGAGATTAACAGGTTTTATTTATGTTTTGGCAGATTATTGTATAACACTTGCTTGTACTGCTGCACTGCTAAGATGACAAAAATAATAGCTAATGCTGTTTTATTTTAAAAAGAAAAGCTTCCACTTGTTTCTTTGAGCAAATAGTAACGTGATTTGTTACTATTTGCAAGTGCTAGCCATTATGCATCTTCCATTTCAGAGCTGCCACAGAGAGACTGAAATGTAAGATAAATACATTTTTCATTAATACTTCAATTTTACTAAACCTAAACTTGGAACAGCAGTCATAAGAAAATATTTATTTGTACTTTAGGAACACAAAGAGCTCCCGAAACTGGAAAAATAATATATCAAGTTGACATTATGCAAAATTGTCAGCTGTTAATAAATCAGTGAGTTCTACACTAGAATAGTTCAAAATCCTAAAATGCAATTCCTTTCCAAAGTAATTGGGGCAAAGAGACGTATGATTCAACATGGACCACGAAATAGTATGGCTAGCAGAGGTACAAATGAGTTCAGCTACGAAAGTATAAAGTTGGGAAAAATGCAGAGGAGATTGCAAACCAAGTTATTTGATATCTTACTGCAAACATAAAGGGAGATTTGTGAATAGAAGATGTGTATGGGGAATGCTGAATGGTCTCCATTTGGTACATTACTTGCTACTTACAGGAGCAAAATTTGAATGGTGACTGGGTGAGAGCAGAGGGCAGGGTTGTTTCGCACTGTACAGGCTGTGAGTAGTCATTTGAGCTCAATTCCAGAGGAAGCACAGAACAACTTTTTGTTGCGGTGTGTAGGTACTATCAAACTCCATCTTTGGGGGACTAGCAGTAAGAAAGGACTCAAACTTTATTTTGCCTCTCTTGTGTCATTAAGAGGAGTGAGGATGACACTGGAATGCATAAGGCTGAAAGAGATTTGTGAGAAAAATAGCAAAAATTTCTCACTACACCTCAGAGCATGAAAATGGAAAAATATTACTTTACATTGATAGAAATCAGGAATCAATCAGTATTTTCGGCCTAGAGAGTATTACAGTCTCATCTTCTGGATTTCTCTTGCTTAAGTTGTTTTTGTATGCTTTCAAATATTGAAAAGCTTAAGAATGATATAAACCCACCTGAAGTCTAAGAGTCTAATGTATTTTTTTCTCTGTGAAAGTTGAGTTTTGATTTATTTACTGGGAAGGCCTCCTCTGTAGTTAGAGATGCCTGGAAAAGAACATGATTGGGTTAAACGCGAAAAGAACTCTTAATCTTTTATGACTAACAAAGCAAATGTAGTTCTTGTAACTGAGTGTCCTTCACCAAAAGTCTAAATGTAATAAATGATTTTAAAGCATTTAAATGACTTGTGTGTTAAACCCCAGTGGCAGCACTCGGGAGCCTTTGGAAATGTTACCTTACCATCCATACTTACATAATGTGATCAAACAGTGATTGTAGGCTTTCAGGAATGAATCCAGAGCCAAAAATGTGGTAAATATCTTAGTGGGGTGATTTAGGTCAGTAACAGAGTCAGCATTTGATAAGCTTGCGTATGACTTGACCTAAGTGCATTTAAAATGTAGTTGTATAGTCCTTTTCTTTTAGAAAGCCTGTATATTTTTAATATTGCACATGTTGGAATAAATAATGTAGTTTTACACATTAATCTTTTACCCAGCTGGCGAGGTAACAGACCAAAAACTATTCCATATGCAACCTTGTAGTTCACATTCAGTCTTGTGGTAGAATTTCAGAACACTGAAATGAAGGAATGCCATAAAACAAGGTAACTAACCATAGTTCTGTCCATAGTTTGCACGTCTGAAAGCGAGTCATAAATACATGGTGACTTACTAATAATTTTGAATATCAATGTGAAATGTTTTTCGATGGCTGTGGACAGCAGTGTAGTTATTTTCATTGTAGATACAGAATAATTATTAAATAATTTCATAGGGCAGTATTTTTTTGGCTTCTTACTGGTTACTCTTCTATGTGTTTAATTACTGGCAGAAATAATAGTGTGTATGTAAAAAAATATGTTTTCCCCATTAGTAAGATGCATCACTCCACAGTAATTTATTATTGTTTCTGATCACAAACTGGTTTGGAAGAAAAATGTTTTTCAGCATTATGATAACCATTCTAATTATGACTGGGTTTTTTGACAGGCCCTGTAGCAATAAACCAAATTTCTGCTTCATTTGCCCTATTTTCAGCTTTGAGTTGGAAATTACTCCTGGTATTTGTTATGCTTCAAAAAGATACAGTAATTTTTCTTTGGAAAAGTTGCATATGGGTTGCATGAGTATGCTTAGAGCCTGCAAAATGGTCTACAAGTTTGAGGGAAATATTTGGAAATCCTAAATTTAGTAGGTCCATTCTCCTGTTTCATATTAATTCCTGTACGAGTTTTTCTGCAGCCTCATTGCGCAATATGTTTAAGTATCTCTTGGAATCTTGGAGCCCTGGTAGGAACAGGATTTTTCCTGAATAGAGCAGTCAAGTCAATTGTTTGAAGTAGGGAACAAGACAGGATTACTGAACTCCTTGACTAGTTTAGGGCGAACGATTTTGATGATGGTAATGGAAAAAAAAGGTGTTTAAAATATTCTTAAGTTTGGCTATCCTGTATCAGCAGGTTCTCAAATTCCCATACTTCCCTGCTGAATTCAAAGAAGAGGTGGCAGGGCAAAGGGGGAAGGACAATAGCTGTCATTAGTATTTATGTTTAACATTTAATGCTGTGAACTTTAAAGGAGTTTGGAATATTTTTGCTCTTACCACCAGTGTTTGCCTTCATATATGCACCCAAAAAAGCCCCATAAGTTTCAGTGAGATGTGGATGAGAAATAGTCCTTGAGCCCAGGCAAGCTGTAAGCTTTAACATTCCAGGGTGTGATGGCTGATTCAGTGCAGTTTCAAAAGCCTCAGTAACTTGGAAGATGAGTCAGTAATGAAAAAAACACTTTATTCCATCCACACAAATTCTGCTTTTGTAATTACATATGGTATCAATAGAATATAAAGTTTTCATACAACATAGTTTTTTGTGGAGAAGGCTAATGGTTTTGGAGGTGTTCTACCTTCCCCTAGCCAGATGCTGAATATTTTGAGCCATTTCTATAAAATCATGCAGCTTTGTTACTGGACTGTAAATGCCAGAAGTACAACTGCAGTCACTGACCTTCAGCTGTATAATGGGAAGATAAAAATTTTCAAGACCTTTGGGCCTGATATGTAAAGGACATTGCTTTGTATGTCAAGGAAACTTCACTCAAGAGTGAAGACCAGAGTATTCAACTGGTTAATCCAGTTCACAGGATTTTAATTTTTTTCTGAGCCATACATGTAATACTTCTGTTCCAACTAAAAGTGATGATTCGAAATAAGATGCTCATCTTTAAGGAACAAAAAGCAGAACAAGGAAAGACAGATCTGACAGTCCCATTGGCAGGTGAGAGGAAGGAGGCAGGTAATTAAAAAACATTTTCTTTTTTTTCTCGTTTTTACCATTTTGTCACTATTATTGGGGAGACTTCTGAACTTTGTGCTCTGAGATGAAATGCTCACGGTGTATTACAGGAACAAACCCTGCCCACATTGTGCAATCAGTTTTAGTGTAGGTTTTATAAGGAAAAATGAAACCTACGGTGGAGTTATGGTTCTCTTGCACAGTTCCAAAAATGAATATAACTTTTTTTCCTCTGAAACCACTAACAGGGATGGTTGTTTTGCTGTAACTGATGGGGAAACTAAGACAGATGAATTAGTTAAATGGAAGCTAGAATTGTATTTGCATCTTGAAGCTTTAGGAAAGTGTTGGTCACTGATTCACAACTAGTAAGAAAGTTTTAATAGCAAAAATAGTGTGAGATTGCTGGAGAGATGGGAGGATTTGTGGATTTTTTTGTGATTTTTGTTTTTCATTGCCTTTTCCCCAGAATGAATATTTTAACAGGGAAGAACATTGTTTTATAATGTTAAGGCATTTAATTTCAAATGCAAGAACCTAAAGAACCATGTAGCTCTTCTGTAGGTTTAGAAAATTGTCCAGAGAAAATTACTTTTAAGCAACATATATTACTTTGTACTCTTACGTTATTAAAACAAAGAACTGACTGCTTGAGCTTTTAATTTCTAGGCAGTTTAGTGTTTCCATCCAGCAGGTTTCACAAGCTGTAAATCAACAACATTAACAGCATACTCATATAAACATACATATGTAGCTTATATATATATATATATATATATAAAACTTATATTGAAGCTGTGGACCTTAGTGCTTTCTTATTAACTCAGAACATTTAATCTGTATAGTTGACTTTAGCAAAGAAGCTAAAGTTTACCTCTTTTAAACTTTGAGATATAGGGAAACAAAATTTGGTTATTTCTTGGGTGACATATAGAAAATGAAAAGCCTTATCAATGTTTAGAAATTTCAATACTTACGATTCTCAGATGACCCGCAAATGAAATTTGGAGGAGAATGTAATTCTCAAGTTTGAAAATTCAGCCAATTGAAAATCGTAAGCCACTTACCTTTTTAAAAAGGCACTGTTGAAACAAAGTGTCTCTCTTGCTTTTTATTTTCAGTTGGTGTTTTAACGTTTATACAGACAATTAAAGACTTTGAAATTTATTAGTAGAACTGTTGGGACCGTCAAACCACTTCTTTGCTTCTGCTGAATTTGGTAAGATCTCAAGAGTAGAAGTGGGAGCTCCTGCTGAGGGAGCAGGAAGTGAATTGAAATATATGATGTTGTTCACTTTGGCACTGATCAAGCATTTTGTGAATCAATCTCTTACTCTGTTTAAATATAGTAAATACTCATGTTTGGTGATAATACCTCCCAATGTGTTCATTTTCCCACCTTCTGATTTGCTAGTTTTATTATACTGAAAAGAGAAGCAAGGAAAAATAGCTTGGAACTTTTGTAATGTGTGTAAAAAGGAGGCAAACAGATACATTTTTGTGTAGATTACTCAGATTTAGTTTTTTAAAATACTGGAAAAATTTTCTGGCTTATTTTGCCCATGTGATACTGAATCCTGTAATAAGGTAAGTTACAAGATTTACCCAGTTTCTTTTAATACAGTATTCAGCATTTCCCCTCCTATGAATAACACGAAAGACCACCACATTAATAAGTGTATTTGGTTACTGTATGCTAATTTTAGTGAGTGGTATTTGTTCCCTATAGATTTATTTGCAGACATTACAGTCCAGATCATCATGTAGCCGTGCCCACTGGAGATGGCATTCACTGCTGTCTTGCAGTACAAGTGTCGACAGGTTCTTATTTAACTTGAATTTTGTAGAGCTAAGGAGTGACCTTCTGAATTTACTAGGTGTAAGTCCTATTGGTACTGAAGTGTGGTAACCTGCTTCTGTAATACATTTCCTTTATACAGTAAATTCTCTTTAGTATTTCTGGTAGTTCAGCTGATTCAATGTTTACAACAGCTGAAACCCTTGTGTGCTGATGGTTTGAGTTGTAAAATGTTTCACAGATGTTAGAGTGCCTAGAGAATTATAAATGTTCTGTGCAAACTAACAGAGATCTACAGAGCGTGCATTTTATAACTACAGAAAGGCACTGTGGTTAACTCCTACCTGTGTGGTGCTTTTCTGTGATGCCACATCATTTTAGGGGCGGTGGGTACAACCCATTAGGATGTTAGACCTGTGGTATGTGTTAAAGTATACAGAGTCATCAAATTCTTTATTGAATAAACAGTAAAATTAATTTTCTGACTTTGGTTATATGTGAAGGGCAAGGGGAAGTGATCACCACCTAAAAGAGATGAGCAGTCTCTCCCAGCTTCCTTTGCCATTTTTGTATTGACACATCTGATTTTTTTAAAGTTCTGCAGATTTGTTAGCCGAGAGCTAAGATGAGATTTGGAGTCCAGTCCACTTTCACTTTGTAGGTCAATTAGACACACTGGAACAATTTGCTAGTTCTTCACAAGATGAGCTCAAGAAAAGACAGGTGGAATATTTGCTATTAAATAACGTGTATTAGTCAACAGTGTGGGACACAGCTGGCCTTTCTTAGAAACTCTTTCAATTTAACCTGTACCTAGCTCATACCGTAAACTTCTCTTGGGGAAAATAAGCAATTTTAAGAGTGCTTAAGAATTATATTTAAAAGATACTTTCAAAGTTGGCTGTAGTTGCATATGTGTTGTAGCACCTGCATTGTTTCTTTTCCTCTTAATTCACTCTAATACCTTTAAGAAAATAGAGGTTTGAGTTCTGATTAGAGTATATTGTTGTAGATCTGACTGCCTTTTTAGCTGGTAATCATGTAAATAAGCAATAGAGTTTGATGTTCATGCCACTGGTTCAAATTTAACCAGTCCTGGGAGTCTCCAGGTTTGATGGGTGGTAGCTGGAAGTTCACCCATGGATAAGTGATTTCAGTATGTTTGTGTTAGGCTGGGAGCAGTGCTGATTGACAGCATGAGGAATGATGTACAGTGTTTTGTTCTTTGTCAGGGTTAATAACAGCAGCATTTACAATGATGAGTGTGAGTTAAAATTATTTTCAAATAATGAGTCCTTTAAGCCTGAGATGAGTGCACATTACAATGTCACATCTTCAGCTGTGTAGTTTCTAATGTTCATCCTTTATAACTTTGATGGTCTGTGCTCTGTTTAGAAAATAACACCTAAAATTTGAAAAGTGTGTATCCTGATGTTAGTCATGATCTAATATATTCTTTAGTTTGTATAGCTCTCAAATTATTTACTAATAGAGGAGCTCATACAATCTGGTATGTATTTGCTTGTTTTCCAGTCCCTTATTCTTCAACACTAGAATGAGTTTACATTCCCTCAATTTACGTCTTCCACCTATGCAGGCAGATTATATATGTGAGGGTCCTTTCTTTAACAGTTTCATCTATCAGAGTAGTTAGACTGTAGGTTTGATAAGGAGGTCAAGTTTAGACTGAGGACAGATTTCTTCCAAGAGTTGTAATGAAGGTATTTAAAGCAAAATCAGAGTGTTTGCCTGTAATGATCTGTGTTTCATTCTGCCTTTTTTTTTTTTTACCACCTGAGTGTAATTTATTTTGTAGTAATTGCTCAAAACTGGTGCACTGGCTTAGACAATCTTTGCTAATGTCTTCCTTTTATATCCAGTTTAGTATTTTGCCTTGTTTTTTGTGATTTTTGATAATGAGAAGATTTGGGATGGGGGGGAGTAATAAGTTAAGAACTCTGGAGAAGAATGTTCCTGTTTTGGGGTTGGGTGTTTTTTTTCTTTGTTTTCTTTGTTTGTTTCTTACTATGGAAAAGACAGGCTGTATGGGGAAAGATATCTGAAAGATATCTCTGAATCTGTTCTTTTCCCCTGATCCTTTCTGCACTTCCCTGGGTACATATGCTCATCCTGGGATGTAAGGGAACAATTCCTGATCAGATTCAGAAACAAAACAATTGAGGTCTCTGACAAGGTCCCAGCACTTTGGATGTTTTAACCAAGAATGTTTTATCGGTATAACTATATTAACAACCCAATTTGAATATTTGGAAATGAATTGCTGTTGTTTCCTTTCAGAATTTTGAGAAATACAGTTTTATGTAATATTTTGAAGAGGTATGGAGAGTTGAAAGATGGAAAAAGTAAGGTAAACTTGGAATAATCTAATATAAAAATGCCAGTGTTCCATTAGGTACAAATGCTTGCCTGATAGATCCAGTTCAGCGCTGGTGCTTTTGGTCTGGGTTGGTTTTTGTGTACTGTGCTCATTCTATTTCAGTGCCTACGGAAGATACCTCATGTTGTTGTTTTCTTGGGCAATGCAGTGAGTGTAGTAGTGATTCTATAGCTGTGAAAGAGAAGGCAAAGATTTGTCTATTTAAAAGAAAAAAGGAAAAGCATCTGTATAATTATTAACGACATTTACATATTATGACTCAAAATACTTCTGTTTAATTGTATCCTTTTGTTTTGATGGTTTCATTATTTACAGAGAAAGTTAAATGTGCAAACATACGTACAGGCAGCTTTCCCGTAACAGAGAGTTACTCTTTTATCAGATGTTTGTTTTGAAGAATTTCAGTTTTCTCTGTGGAAGAAATTAGTAAACAAAAACTTGTATTATACAAGTTTTATTCAGTGAGTCAGGTGCACATTGTCTTGAATTAACATGTGATAAAAGAAAATGCTCAAGACTGGAATACTATCCACTAAATGAATGCATAGGGTGCTCTACATCCTGTTTTTGAAGCAGCTTTACTACTACTTAGTTTTTCTATAGTTGATCCAAATTGTACTGCTACAGTTATAGAAAGACCAGTAGCCAAACCTGTGAGCTAACTGTAGTTAACGAGAAGATTGAACATAATAATTTAGTATTTGCTGTTATACCGGAGGTGGGCAGGTTTTAAGACTGTATTTAACAAGTAACTTTTATCCCCCCTCTGGAATTGCAGTGGAGTACTTGAGGTGCTTTTTCTTCCTGAAAAAACTTGGAGCGCTATTTCTATTGTAACTGCTCTTGGAAATCAGGCATTTGCATTCAGAATGCAGAAAAAAGCAAAATATTGACACCATGGTGCGTTACATTATTTTAAAGTTGTTTTACATCTACATATTCTGGACACCATGGCTGAAGTGATTTGAACTCAGTATGTTTATTACAAATCTATATTTCATTGTGCAGTTCTGTAGCTCAGTTAAATGTATTTGAAGGATTTTACTATTCAAAGTAAAATTGAGAGGATTTCTGAAATAACATAACTGGATAAAGTACAAAGTTGAGGCAGCTGTTCCTCCTGGGCACATGAGTCATAGGATTTGAGTGAAGGAGCACGTTTATTTGCAGTCCAGTTGCTGAACTCTGCCACATTGTTGAGTCATCCACTTTCCAGCATCCTTTACTTGAAAAAAGAATGACCAATGTTCCTTGGGTCTGGCTCAGGTCTTAGAAATCGTGTTGAAAATGTAGGGAGCAGCTTAGGTTCTCAGATGTTAAAATTTCCTTCATATGTTTAATGTTTTAATCTCAACTTAAAAAAACCCAAAAAAACAAACAAGCAACCAAAAAAACTCCCCAAAACAATGTTCACACTCCCCCCAAAAAGCCTACTCAGTCTTTCAAGTGCTTCCACTTCATTCTAGATTTCTTAACTCTACAGATTTCCTTCCCCCCCCCCCCATCTCTCGCTTTGTAATTTGTATTTTAGTGGACTGATTTGGGATGTTTCATAGAGCATACACAGTTCGTAACAAGCAAAGGGTTTGGGGGCTGAAGGCAGTTTTCAAGGCCAGCACTCACTGTGTGATGGAAGCTCCTGAGAAGGCATCTTTGTACTGAACAATCCTGAAAAGAAGATCCTGCTTGATATGAGCTATCAGTGGAGCTATAAGTCAAGCCTATCATATGTCATGTTTCACTGAACTAATTGTGGTTTCCGTATGGCTGCTTTTGTATTTCTCTACTTGTGTTTGTGCCTGGGTGCACATTTATGGGAAAAAAAAATTACACCTTGTTTTACATTCAGATTAATGTCTTCCTTTGGATAAGTCTGTGTTATTATCAGCCTAACTCTTGCTTGTGGTGTTTTGGTGGTTTTTTTGAGGGCTTGTTTGCTTTTTGAAGTGGTGTTGCCAAACATGTTTGTATTGGTTCGTTGTAAATTTTACCTGATTTATTTAACCTTTTTCAAACAATTCAGAAGTTGAATGCTTAACTCAGAAACATTTTGAAGGAATGCTTTATGAAATTTTGTGCTGGTTAGAAATGCTGCATTCCTTGGAATTATGCTGACCTCTGGCTTTGTGGTACTTTGTCAGTTACATATGAGAAGAGATGTCAAATTTGAATATCTAAGGTATTGTTCTGAGACAAAACTTTGTGTGTTAGTGAAAATATTAGTTTATAACATTTCTTCAATATAGCAAGTGAATGGTGCTCTGTTTCTTTACTCTGGGATGGGTTTTTTTGAGGCTGGGAGTCTGAAAAAATGCAAAATCTGGTACAGATTTCTACCTGAGAGCTGTTAGGCAATTCACCAAAATTTTGGAGTGGCTAAGACGAGCATTCAAACCCGCTTCTACTAAAAGCAAGGTAGTCCTGGGTGGTTGAAACAGATGACAGAGTTGTTTATTCCACTTTAAAAAGTGATTTTTTATGGTTTTATTTTGGTTTTTTTCCCCCTACTTACTTTCTTTTAACAGCAGGGCAGAAATGCTTTCTGCCAGTATAGGTGGATCTGCTTTCAGGAATGTTTTGTTTAGTTAACTGGCAAATTGCTCTTAGTGTAGGCATAATCTTGATACGATTTATTTCAAATTCCTGAGGAGGAGCTGAAGTACTCTTATCTCTGAACCAGGATCATGAGACATGGCTGCAGTTTCCCACCTGAGAACTGAAAATGTCTGTGTGCAGTCAGTCAGGTGTAGAGGCAGCACTGACCAGAGTAAGAGCCATATTGTTTCTTGCCTGTACAGTTGGGTTCAAGGCAAGCTAGGACAGAAGAAAGTGAGTTTCCCACAGTGAACCTCTAGCTCACCTTTTGAAGACTTTACTGAGACTCGTTTTAAATGGGGGGAACTAAAAATGCCAATTTAACTTGGCATTGTTTTAGACTTGTGTGTTTATGAACAGTGTAATAAGGTAGGATTGCAGGCATCTTGTCAAAATTCTTAAACTGCTTTTCAAGAAGTGCTGCAATTCCACCTTAGCATGCAGTTCTAGAGGGGTTTGATTGACCAAGGAGTGCAAAGAACTGTAAAAGTGAGTTTGTCACTCATTCACAAAAATATGCTGTTAAATTGCTGGGTTTTGGTGTTGCTTAGGCAGGTTTAGGCAAGTGAGGTACTCTGCTGGATAACCTTCTGATTACTTAATACTTAATAGCTCCTTACCACATCTCGTAATAGTAACGCTTTCTCACTTTGTCCAGGGGATACTCTTCCCTCTTCGTTTTGACTGCTTTATTTCTGAACCTAGCTTCCTGTGCTTTATAACTCAAAGAAATGAATAGTCAAAATACTAATTGGGATTCTGACTTTTCCTCTCAAGTCTTTTGCATGTAGTGCACGTTCAGGTGCTTACTTTCTCCGTGTTTGGGATAGTCCACACTTAAAATACTTTTTGCTCGGGTAATGTTTGACTTGTTAGGCATGGCAAGTAGAGCTCTGTAACAAAGGACTTTATTTTATAATTTTGATGCTCTGCTAGCTTTTGAGAGAATACAAATGGCACAGCACCTAAACCAGACTTTGTTAGTGTGTTTTGTTAATACTATGCAACAGCATTTTTGAACCAGTTTATATAACTTGTCCTTTTAAATGTTATTTGACGTGCACACTGTGGTCTTGGAAACGCTTTGCAAAACCTTTTCCCCACCCCTTTCCCTGTAATTCAAAAGTTCTAAGCATTCTAAGCCATTATATTGCCAGGCTTTTTAAAGTACATTTTTGCCTAGAAAAATAACTTTGATTAAAAAAAAAAAAAAAGCTTCTCTGTGCTTTTACTGTGCTTAAATTTAGCAAGAATTAAACATTTCCCCACTTTCTATTCTAAATCTAGCAGTTCAGGTCAGGAAATGTTTCAGAAGGGTTTCCTGTCAAGGTTTGATATATAATTAGCCATACCTTTAAGTCAGGGGACAAAATGAATACTTTCGTGAGGTTTCGTCCAGCTACTTTTTTTTCTAAGAATGTCTTACTATTTAGTGTTTATTACTGTTCCTGTAGTAAATGGAATAACACAAATGGAACAGATTTTTGAGTGCTACTTCTTGTCAGGAGAGCATTCATTGGAGTGTCTGATCTGAAGAAAAAGATGAAGTTTATGTGATCTCTTATTCTAGATCTCAAGATGATGCTTGTGTTGTCATAGGGCAATGTTAGTTATTACCTGCAATACACAGAAAAAATAATATCCTTGAAGAATTTGTGGAAGTGGGGTAGGTCACAACTTTTGAATTTTATTCCTGCTTCACTAAAGACCTCTTGGACTCTCTTAATACTTAGTATTTCAACCTTTTTGCTGTACTTTAAATAGTAGGATACAAATCTTCATGAAAAAGATTTTGAAGAGTTGGCAGGGGAATGTTTGGTGTATGATTTTGCTGCTGAGATTTTTTTTTTCCAAAGAAAGTATAGAGATGTGTATTCATGGCAATATGAACCATTTAGCCTTGGCTGGAAGGCAGCAATGTTGTAAGCTCATCTAGAAACCCAGCTGAATGAGATTTTACTTCTTACAACCTGATTTAGATAGTTTAGATGTGCTGGATTCTTTGCAGTTTAAGAATTGTTGGAGAAGGCTTTAAATTGAAACTCTTATCAGTGTTTTTGTGTCAGAACCCATATGTTTTGTAAGACTAAGGAGCTACGTTACTGTGTATTTTCCGTATTCTCCTCTCTTGTGTGTTTGTGCTCTTCTCTCAACTAATTGTCAGCAGAGCACTTCAGTGTCTTTGTGTATTTAAACCATAAAAAGTGTTTTAGTCATAGAGTTTTAGAAGGATGCTTTACTAAAATTGAAAAATATTATAAATCAGGATACAGCTGCTACATTGGGTTGCATTAGCATATCCTTTAAGTGTGGAAAACTGCCAGAAGGGCATTGCACTAGTACACTGTACTGTTCATAAAGTTTGCCCTCCATTTCATTTCAAATAGAGGTAGGAACATGTGGCTCACTAACTGAAGCATCATTTTCAGCAGCTTACAAAAAATTTTGAAATGATAAGCAACATATAAATTGATAGTGGTGAAAATGAGGAGCCCCAAACCAGAATACTCACAGTTTTCAAGGAAAAAACCCTGTAGTAGTTGTAATAATAATAATAATAAATCTTGCTGATAACACTTTTCTAATTTAATTAGAATTCTTAACAGAGCGTATGGGTATAGAAGAGCTGATGAAGTAGAGGACATTGAATGTATTTGTGAGATATTTAATTTCAGATTTTAGTTCACTTAAAGATCTGTTTCTGAATGCCTGTTACTGCTTCTGGTTGCCAAGAAGTTCTCTACAGGTCCACCTACATTTGACATGCTCCACTTCTGCTTTTTAATTTGAAAGAAATTTGGCATACATCATTCATGAAGAATAATTGAGCTGCCTCAGTTTGAAAATATGAATAATTGTTTAAACTGTCCAAAAAACCTTGCTTGTATTCCCTTAACAAGATCATAAATTATGGAGGACCTATAAATATCAAATAGGCAGCATATATGAAATCAATGAGGTGACTTCTGATTTAGAAAAGTAAAATGGCTTTCTTCAAAAGCTCATGTACTTTCAAAGGACAATTGAGGGTCTTATTAACACAGCCTAATTAACCTCCCTCCTGCACAAGGTGAAGCATTACACACTCTAAGCAAAAGATGAAAAGTGTAAGGGAAATACAGAATTGGATCGATTTTCTTTTAATGATAAATAATTCTTCTAGTCTGGTTGGTTATAAGTAAACATATGTGCTCTATGATTTTGCTTTTGCTGTGTGCCAGGATTCAGCTGAGTGAACTCTTGGCAGAGTTATAAGCCTTTGAAAATTGCTTTATAATGGAAATGGTGTCAGATCATTAACGACAGTAGTATAAATGCATTGATTTAACATATGTATAGTTGTTTTAAGTTGCAAAATACATGACACAGTATGTACTGGATGTATAGGGAGTATCTTTGCAGTTTTAACTGATTAATGACACTATTCATATTATGTTAATCTTTCTCAAGCATACGACCCCTGACAATGTTAGACAGGTATCATTCAGGGGCTAAGATACATTTGTACTCTAGTGACACTGTGGTCCCACTGTAATTGCTGTATGGGAAGGAGACCAGGAAGTATTTTAACATGATGCATTTAATCACCAATGCAATTACAATGCCTCTGAAGTAGATATGTTTTCCTGCTACCAACTCATAGGAACTTCTGAATCATTACTAGATAAGCTGGAAAACCTTGTTTCTAGTAAAAATGCAGAATCTGGGATTTTGCAGTCACACCTAATTAGCATCTGAGGCTTAAATGTCTTTAAAATTAAATGTCTAATCCACATTATACTATATGAAAGCATTTTTTCTCCAAAACCTTTATTCTTCTGTCATCAGAACACAGGTAAACAAAAATGATTTTCAAGAATTATGATTGTTCTAGTGTTGTTTTTCAAGCACTCGAGGAATCAATACCCATACTAGAATCTTTACTTATTTTTACTCTGATGCAGCTGCATGATTGTTGTCATTGGTGAGCACCGACACTAATAATACTAGTTCACCATTACTTTAAAAAGTGTAGGTAGCATGCTAAAAAAGGTGACACTGAGCATTTTGTATTGCCCTTTGGCACTGGTGTAAAGCTACTATTAGTTTTTAGTGTTTCTGGTTTGCTTTTTATTTTCATCTTTGAGATGGGATGGAGAAGCTATGAAGCACCTGACCATCTGCTGGAAAATGGAGGATTTTGTTACAAAACCTTCCTTATTTATTAGGTGTGCCTATCTAAGTTTCTTGGCGGAAGGTTGTTTTTGGAGACTATCTTAAGATCAGCATGCTTCTTTTTAACTCCCTTTGATTGCACAAAATTTCCACATGTAACTTGTTCTTCAGATTGAGATTGTCTTTTTTGATTCTGTCTGTTCTGTTCAACTACTGTACATCCCACAATGTTTGAGATTTATGGCTGGAATTCAGCTGCATTCTCTGGATGTGGTTTTGTATTGATAGTCATTTACTGGGAGAGGGGGAAGGAAAACCAGACTTTTAGTGAAGACAGTGTGGAATGCACATTGATTTGGATGGTACCTTGGAGTGGTATACTGTCAAACTTTTATTCAAAGGAATAAAAGGAAAAGGTCGTAATATAGAGCCTAAAATTGAATAAATAACATCGAGTAGATAAGGTCACTCCACATCTTTATAATAATGTACTGAAAGTACCGTATGAAAATAGAATCAGGGAAGCAATCTCTTCAGTTTCCTTAATTAGTTACATATCGGTTGTGCTATAGGATATGAGCACATATAGGATTTGAAGAACGTGATTTTTGATATTTAATACCTCTGGCTGGCTTGCACTTTGCACTATGCACCTTTAGCTGGAGATGCAGATGTCCATCTCACTGAGGTTAGGACCTCGTGGTGGTCTGTGTGCACATCTGTCTGAATGCTCTCATAGTTTCCTTTGCTGTGGTGATTTGTAGGCACAGCAGTGCAAGTCAAATGTGCATTTTAATTTTTTTTTTACCTTTACATGCAATTTATTTCCTGCTAAAAGTATAAATATAATATCCAGGATTCCCCATTTCTGTAAATTCCTTTCTCTTCCAAAGTCCCCATGTTATTGCTACTACTTTCATGGTTGTGTTGTTAAGGGAGTGTTGTTTTTTTGGCAGTGGAGGCAGTTTTAATACCCACACTTTTTTCAGACCGAGCCCTGTGGAACGGTTGCTTGCAATCATTCTGGAGCCTCTCGGGTGTTCCAGCTGCCTTGAAGTATCCTCTGCCTCTAACTTAGTCTGCCACTTGACCTTCTGAGCTTGCTTCACCTTGTGGTTTCCAATCTGCATAATAATTTTGTGTCACCCTTTAGTTAAATGGTTTCTTTTTGACAGATAGAAGTACCTTCAAAGAGGGTTTAACTTTATATTCTGCCTCAGAGATAATACCATTCTATTTGACTTGATTTATCTATAAATATGAATGTCTTTCTGAATACCATCTTAAATTATGTACTAGTGGAGATTATAAATTACCAGTACAAAACTGGCTTGCTGGGGTTATTGGACATACAAAATGTGGACTGTGAGTAATTCTGGATTAGGTGCTGTTCAGCATGAAGCTGAATTTTATGGGGAAAATCTGGGAATTACTGTAAGTCCAGTTAAAAACCATGGTGGTTTGATGTCTGATTTAGAAGCATGTTGAATATGCCAACCTAACTGTGACAGAAGGATGTAAAATGTTGAATGTCAGCCTAAAGACTTGCCATCTAAAATGTGCCATTCTTGTTTCCAGGACTGACTTTGAATTCTAGCTCTGCTGTGCCTTCTTTGCCAGTACAGTGACTATTTTACTGTATGTTCCTGGAAACAGGAATTGTATTCCCTTCCCTGAGTCACCTTTGACCATCTTTTTCCTACGAAGTGGAAATAGAAGGCTGTGCCATGACCAAGACTGATATTTCAGAACTTTGAGTGTTGATATATTTGAGAAGGTTATCAGGAACAAAGAAATTTTATATTTTTGTGTTCCTCCTTGGCACTATGAGCTTCCGGTGAATTCTGGAGTCACTGAGAAGTAATTAATATAAACCAGCAATGTGGTTAACAAGATTGCTGTCTCCCTCATAGAGGAGCAGCAGTATGTGGGTTTGCTCAATTTTAAGTCTGGTGAGTGAACTTTTGCCTGCTGTAAAGTGGAAATCCTACCAACGAGATGAGGGATTTGCAGTGTAACAAAGAGCTATCAAACAATGTTTTACTTGACAGACAGTGACGTGACTCTCCGATAATACCTACTAAGTTTGATGTACGTAAATTGTGTAATGTGTTTTCTTTATAAAGCTTTTGCTCTAGTTAAATATTGCATTTTCAAAAAGAAGCTATTGGTGATCAGTGCTGTTACTCTGTCTCTAATAAAAATGGTCTCTTCTTAGTTCTAGTATAATGGTGATGTATCTGCCCTCACATAAGTGGCTGTGTAAAATAAACTAAGAGAAAAAACACTAGATTCTCATGGTAGGTAGCAACCTCAGACTGACTTGGATGCCCTGAAAAGGCATATAAAAAGATTGGAGAGAAAGTGATCCTTGAAACTGTAACAGTGAGCTGAAGTAATTTAACTCACAAGATCACTTGTCCAATAGCACTGTCCTTTTGGAAAATCTTGGGGGGTTTGTGTGTTAGGAGTAAATGGAAGGTTTTTTTCTTTTTTTTCACATAACTGTATGTTGTGTTTGCATCTGTTGTGTTTTCCGTTGTTGGTGTGCTTTTAAGTAAATATTATATGAGGCTTTGGATTGATATTTAACAACTGAGATGGTTGGTTATACCACTGAAGACATTTGTCATTGCCCATTCTGATGTCATCAGTATGAAGCAGCTGAACTCTGCCTTTCTTTTTCTTTGCTGCCCCTGGGGTTTAATGGCTTTGCAGAGAAGCTCCTGCCTGGCATATTGAGCTACTACAGAAGGTCTAACCCATAAGCAGTGAGTACTGAACTGCAGCACACTAATGCTGTGGGTGTTGACTCACCATGCTGTTTTTAACTGCAGTTGTGTTGAAGGTAGATAATGTGTGCAGATACTAAATCTTTGGGTATCTACCAATCTGATGATATATTTGTATGGCTACAAATGCTGATCTGCTTTTCTTTTCCAGGGAATTAACTTTTCTCCCGTGCACATACTGTTTGCATTTAAAACTAGCTTTCATGTGTCTGTGGCTCTTGCTGTAGCTGGCAAATGCTTACGTCTCAAATCTGCAGCGATCTGTGTTCTTTTAGAATTCTTGAGCCTGATGTAAACCAGCTTTCAAATGTGCATGAATTGAAAAGCATCTTCAATGTTTCGATGTGACTAATATTCAGATATGATTGACCAAGTCTGGATTTACTTTTTTACTGGAAAATCATTCAAAGTAACCCTCTCCAAACTCTGTGGGCAGGAAAAAATTCTATCATTCTGATACATATGTTCATTTCTGATATAATTGCTTTCAAAAAATTGTCAGATTTTTTCTCTCAAGATAGCAAGCAGTTTTTTATAATTTATGTGGTTTTAGGGCACTGATCTCCTCTCAAAATTCTATCCATGTTTGGCTGGAAGTAGAAAACAACTGTTTTGGTTGTCTCAGTTGTTTTTGTGTATGCGTATTTCTAAAGATAAAGGTGCAATTAATTTGGCTAAATTATATATTCCAACTAGAGCTGCCCCGAGGAGTCAAAAAGGTCTCGTCTTGCCTGTCAGTAGGTACTTTCAGACCTGCTCAGGACGGCTTTAATACTTACATGTAATGGCAGAGCTGGTTCAGGATTGCTGAACAAATCAGATATCGGCTGGTGTGCACAGAAACTGGATTGTTCTTACTTAAAGACATTTCAACGCTTTCGAGACTATTCTACAGGTCAGTTTGTGAAGGAGATGTGATATTAGAAGAGAACTTTTACAAAATGGAGAAACTTGTTCTCCCGTAGTGTATTGCTCTGGGTATTTTCATGGTAGCCTAAGGGAGGTCTATAACTGTATATGTGGTGGTTTTGTTTATTTGGTTTGGTTTGGGTTTTTGCTCATTTTCTTTTTTTTTCTTTTTTTCTTTTTCTTTTTTTCTTTTTTTTTTTTTCTGTGAGCATACTGAGTTCCTGAGGTTTGAACACTTGTGGCATAATTACTTAGACAACTTTGGAGATATCTGGGAGGCTTTTAAATATTACTGTTGTTCTCTAGCTGTTTTTCTCTCAACTGAAGGTTGTTGCCCTCAAAGCTGAGCCTAATGGATCATGTGAACTATCCTAGTCCCTGTCAGTGCAGAGTCAGGTTATTTTAAATTACTGCTGGATGCAGCTGAGGGTAGTAATGAACAGCTTGAGGTAATAACTACTTAAGCCATTCCAGCTAGACTTCCAAGAGCACATCTGTCTGTGTCCTTATAAGTACAGTACTTTAATCTCTCCATGGCTGTATTGTATTCAGGATTTGTCAGGACTGAGCTGTTGCCAAGGAAGTCTGATATTCAAGTCGAATGTATTGGTGCTTCCTGTCTATCATCATATTTCAGTAGAAAGATTTGAATGATGAATGTGTAACATTTACGTTGAATGGTAAAGGAAGCTTATTTTCATATATGAGGTAAACATGTGGAAATCGTGTTTTGGAAACTCTTTAAATTGGAAAGAGATTACCACACTAAGTCTCTTCTCTGACTCTGTTTCTAGTTCAGCCATTTCTAGCCACTGATCTTTGATTCTTAGCCATATAAGTTCTTACCCTCTTTGTGCCCTTTCCATTCCCCAAAAAACTTCCCTGTACTGATTAGAAATATAATGAATTTTTTAGCTCTATTTTTTTTTTTTTATTTTTTGCCCAGGTCCAGCAAGACTATGAATCTCTGTTCCAAATGCTTTGCTGGTAAGTGCAGTAAAAGGTTTTGTGTTTTTGTTAGATTACTGAAACTACATTGTTGGCATCTCCTTTAGGATTTGTGCATGGGTTTCTTCTCTTTCAGTGTCTATATGTAATCAGGTTTTCCTCACTTCAGTGCTTCATTTATTTGCTAATCAAGAACCTCTTGTGTAAATATACCCATCAAACCTTGTTCTTGAAGTTTATGGAATTTTGGTACATCCTTAAACTACAGAACTCCACTGCCAGCATAGCTCCTGTATGGATGATGTGGCTTTCAGAATGTCTGAATTGTAATCTGCAATTTTGTAGGATTATTTTGTAATAACCAGTATTATATACAATGGATAAAAGATGAAAAGGAAAGGTTGGTATAGAATACCTCATTTCATTTCACTTACAACCCTTGAATGTTAAATCATGAGTAGCTCATTGGTAGGCTAATTTGAATTACTGCATGTTATTTTCTTATTGTAAGGTCACTGCTTTTGTGTAAAATCTTAGGAATTGTTATTGACGGTTTCCCATTTGCATCTTTTAGCTTTGCCTTTCTGAATTAATTTTTTTTGTATTATTTAAGATTGTAAACTAATTTTTAACTTTAATTAAAGTCCTGTCATAGTTCATGATTTATAATTTGTCTTGGGGAAACTGATACAATTTTAAAAGGATCAACATTTTTATTAAACTTTAAAGCTTTTTCAGCATTTTTTAACAAAAAATGAATTTTGACTTGTAGATAGATCTTAGGTTCATCACTTCATTAAACAAGCACATGGGAAATAAAGATTGTCAAAGGTTGTTCAGCAAAATGATGCAGGTATTTCTCTGGCTGTTTGCCAAAGCCATGGGTCACTGAAACAGTGTATTGAGAAAAGTGTAAGTCCTTTCTTGTGTCTCTTTCCCTACTGACCACAGTCACAAACAAGTTACTGGGTCTTTGATTTATCTCAGTGCGACTGATATGTTCATATTAGCACTGTAAAAAACTTACATTTGTGTACCTCAGAAATGGGGGTGTTCTGATTCCGAGACATCAAAATGGTCCATCCCTCATGTTCTGAGCTTAGCAGAGTACCCAGCACTTCTCAGACAGCAGACCAGGCATTGGGCAAAGCATCTTTTATTTTGGTTTTACTGGTTTGGGAATTTTTTTTTTGGTTGCTTGTAATTCTGTTTCTATTTAACAAGAAGAAAAGTTCTTGTCTTCTATTCTGCAGTTCTTCTGAAACTCCGTTACTTCTGATAAAGTTAATTTTTTTCTGTTGTAAAATTACAAGATGATACACAAATATTTGTGTGATTGGGCACTGTGAGGGTGGAGGGAGGCGGGAGAGCTTATGTTTTTAAATTTTCAAGACTTTCCTTAGAGTCTGTTTATTTTAATGAAATAAGTTTTTGGAAGAGTTAGAGTAACTTAAAAAGCTACTATTGTTGGAATAAAACAAGGTATTGTAAAAAAAGGCAAATTTGCTGTCTTTTTTAGGTCTTAACTATGGTTCCTTCAATAAGTAGTATTGAAATAACCAGTTCTGTTGCAGTCACAACTTGAAACCTCTCAATGTCATCATTCCAACATAAAAGAATTTTTCTTTTTTTTTGTTTTTTCCTGATGTTACTGAAAGTATTTTTAGCATATTTTATATACTGGGTTTCCAGCCACATACTGAAATAGAAAGGCATATACTCTTGTTTCCAGCACCACAGATAGCAAGAATTTAGGCAAGTAAAGTGTTGCAGATGTTTTTCACTGTTTCAGACACTTGAAAGAAAGGATGTGAAAAAAGTTCCTCTTTTTAATATGGCAAGTTATTTATTGAAATGTATTGAAGCAGGTTTGTATGTGAGGGAAAACTGCAAAATATGATTTCTCTTGACCATCGTTTCCTTTCTCTTTCATTTCAGAAAAAAGAAATCCACACAACGAAAAAGGTTAGTAACTTTTTACATTTTTTGTTACTTTTTTTCCAGACAGAAGGGATAGAATCCAGTCTTCCTGGTTTTAAAAAATTTGAGACAGACACAGCAGGAAAGACCCTTACATTTGTGTAAGCGTTACTTTTTTGTACATACCAGGGGAGAAGGGCAACAAGTCAGCAAGGGATGAAAACGTTGTGTTTACAGTGCAGTATGATTTATTCATGGAGCCTTCATATCTTAACAGGTTTTTCAGACATTCTGAACTATGTACAAGTTTGTAAATACATGATTGTGAGCTATCCTTTGCTTCTGCCCTTCCTGGCTTCCCCATTGTCCTGTTTCCAGCCAGGTCACCGTTAATTTTTGCAGTAGCCAGGAGCAGCACGGCTAGGACCTGGAGGTTATTCCGTTCCACCTCATGTCATTGCCAAGGGTGGAGGAAATGGACTCATTTCTAGGGAGAAGGACTTCCTTCTGTTTGAGAACATGTAGCAGAGGGAGTGGCCAGTTCCAAGCAATCCTGTATGAATTGTTTGCCTATCTTGTACACTTTGTTATTGATATTGTAGCAGTTGCTGTGTATTTTCTTACCTCATTGAAGTCTGCAGTAAATTGTTCTTATCTCAATCTGTGATCTTCACCTTTGGTGCCTTCAGTTCTCTGCTCCAGCCTTCCACAGAAGGAGATTAAGGGAGAGGGGGAGTGAGCGGCATGGTTTGGAGTTTCAGTGGGAACACTAAATTGGAGAATGGTCCTAAATTGCAACACCCGTCCCTTGGGAAAAAACGGTCATAGTTTGGTATCCATTATATGAATCAGCATATAATTTGAGCAGAGGGCAATGGCTAGGGTGTGTTAGTTTGCCAAATTGTTTGACCAAATGCTTCCGATTTCTAAATTTATTATCAAAATAAATTCACTGAATTTTCACTCCCATTTGCCCAATATGAAACCAACAGCAAAAGCAACCAGATTATATAGCAGGGAGACTGGCATCCCTTGTTTTGGCGATCTTCTGTATGTTTTCTTACATTAAATGTGGGAATACTGTTCACAGCTTATTACAGAGATTAAGTTGTTCAGTTTTCAATGGCAAGAATGAGCTGGATACTGCACAGATACATGCAGACATTTGCCTAGAAGTGCCCAATGTTTTGGCCTAGATCTAGAACATTCACTAAACTCTTCTGTACAATCACAAATTTGCTGTTCATTTGCCCCAAACTAGTTCTTGGCTTGCACATAAAGGTTGATAAATACTGTAGAGGAGCTTGAAGTTAGCTATCTTCTTTAGCCCTCTTTGCCACCTCTTTGCCCCATCTGGCTCTTCCAAGAAGGAATACTTGACTTGTTTTACTGTTGTAATATTCAAGAGCTTCTCTGAAATAATTTCAAGTGAACTGTACTTCTGCAAAGTGCTTTAACATTCTGTCTCCAATTCAGTGCTGACTGTGTGCTATCAATGCCTCAAAGTCTCCACATACAGTACAAATGTAATACTACCTATTAAAGTGCTTCAAATTAAATATGCTCTTTAGATGGTTAAGACAAAGTTGCTTCAGACTTCTAATTCATTGAGAATACAAATACAATGAAGTGGTGTTTTGGGTTTTTTTAATCAGAATATAGACTGGTAAGTGAAAAAATGCAAATTACAGCCAGAGTATCTCCCTTAATTACACCACATCTTTCACTAAGGCTGCAACATCTCTTCTTTCAATATGGTAAACTGTGAAATTGGAATTATTAAAATACAGGACAGTGATGAGTGAAATTTTTCAAAAGTACTCTTATGAACATAACTTTGCTCCCATTTGGTTTATGGATGTTTTAATATTGACTTCAGATAGGGGCGATGTTTGAGTACCTTTTGAAACGTCACTTTTATAAAGTGAATTCTACATTCGTGGAAACAACACCTGGTATCTCAAGAACTCAATTTTAATTGGAACCTCTGGGAACAATCACAGAACAAACTATTACAGAGTAAGAACAAATATTTAAATACAGAAAATGGTGCAACTATGCTTTCTACTTGAATGATCCCAAAACCACTACCTTTAATCCATTTGACTGTCATCTTAGAAGGTTTAGTGCATTGGAAAGAGGGGTGCAGGAAATGGATTTCTGCTTCTTCAGTAATATGTGAAGCCGAAGGTAAGTGCAGCAGTAAGGTTTGGTGGAGAGATGCACTTGGAGACCTGGAAGAAGATAAAGTTATGATTAGAGTATTCATGGATTTGTGAATCAAATTCATAGGCCTTCTGTCTGAATGTGTAATAGAAACTTCCAGAGGTGGGTGTCCATTTCTTAATCCAACTGTACAATATTTATGTTCACATTCTGTGAAGCGCTTGGTCAGCATCACTGAAATTGAGAAAATAATTCAACAGTATAACCCAAGAATTTTCTGAGTTTTAAGGGCCTTACCCTTACTGAACTGTTAGTTCAGTTTAATTTTTAGATTTAAATAAAGCGTGTTTTTTTTACATACTGTTTTCTTGATGAGTAAAAACATTACAGATTTTTAATCTCCATCTAATAAGCAGAAAATCAGTATTGCTGGAACTGCATATGTATTTTCAATGCATATGCTTAGCTCTATGCTAGGTTATGAAATTTTGAAAGCTTTTATTTTCCTGAATTGAAAAGATCTAGTAAGAGGGTGAGAAATAAAAATAGACAGTAATATCTACTATATAGCATTACCTGAACTCACTCAGATGTCTTACTGTAGAATTATTTCATATTTTGGTGCATCTTAACCTACCTGCTTTCTTGAGCAGACCTTTATTTTGTCATGCTTAAGTCACACACAATTTTTGGAGCTTACAAAATTGGGACTTTTATGTGGCTCAGAGTTACTGAATAGCACAATGTCTTTTCTCTTAGTTTTTGTAAATCTTGGGAGCTATTTAGAGATTGTCTGTTGTAACTGCCATGTCTGGCAGTAATAACACCTACTGAAAGCATGAGCTGGCAAAAATTAGTGTTCCTGCTGAAATAGGTTTTGCTGTTAATTAACTGCTGATTTGATCCTTAGTCAAGCTTTCAGCTTGCTTTCTGGAAACCTTTTCAACAAGTGTATTTTGCATGTTTCTAGGTCAAATTTTGTTTTCTTTACTGTATTGTATTGTACTATAAATGATAAATTATGCCACTAAGCCTGACAGAGTTGAAGAGGCATTTGGGTGAAACTCTTGAGCCACATGGTGTGACTCTTGGGGATGGTCCTGTGCAGGACCAGGAGTTGGACTGGATGATCCTTGTGGGTGCCTTCCAACTCAGCATATTCTGTGATTCAGCCCTTCTGTTCATAAAGTTTTCAGTCCTAAATGAATGATTAAAAATCTGTTAGGTTTATCTGTTATGTGTTTTTCATATGCTTGTAATTTCCAACGTGGATCCACAAGTTTTAGTATTTTGTTGGAAAAGCAGTGAACACTTTGAGAAGTTTGAAAACATCCCTAAAGAACTAGTTTTCTTTATTGCTACACGAGATGTTTCTTTTTTTTAGTATGGTATTCCCTTTGTTGGCTCCTGATAGAAACCAGTGCCTCAGTATGTTGCTTCATTAGGCTAGAATTTGTTGCTGTATTCATGTCGGTCTTTGCATTTTGAAGTACATGGGGTGCTTGCTACAAAAACCATCACTCACTGGCTAGAACTTGAAAGCAGTCAAGCTTCATTTTCTCAGGCTTGCAGCTAAATATTTCTTTGGAAAATTATATAGCCGGTTACAGTGGCAACAAAAATACTTTTAATTTCTAGAACACTACTAATAAAAAACTGTAACATTTCAGAGATGGCAATAGATATTGCTTGGCATATGTTCAATTTCTTTTACTTTATACCCAAAGAATTTCAAGAAGGGAAAGACTGGTAGGAAAAAGATGTCTTAGCATAATTAGTAAACTTGAAAGATGAGATGTATGCTAAACTTGAGAAAGAGAGTCACCAGGAAATGGAATTAAGAAAAAATTAAATAAACTACTTCAGTTGAGCTTCAATTATTTATAAGCTTTATTTGCACTGCTACCCCAGTGATTCTTCTTACACTGTTAGTATGCATTATTCTGTTGCTTTAAAAAAATGTAAAGATCTGAGTAATAGATTTATTTGATTTGTTAGAACAGGGCAGTATTTTTAGGAAAGGTTAGGAAGGGATTTATGGATTTTTAGTTGACTCCTTTTCCCCTAACCTGGCTTAAAGTTCTAGAGGGGAAATACAAATTAATAGAAAGTGAGTTTGTTAAAATATGGTTGTACGATGCAAGCTTAGGACTAAACATTTTACTTCTGTCAAAAGTAACATCAATGAAATCATCCAACGTATTTAGACTACACCATCCCAGGTCTCCATACGTAAAGGAGAACTGGAAATTTGGGAGAGAAGGATACCTGAATCTTTCTAGCCTTGTTGGAGCTATAAGAGTTAAATAGAGATCACATGTTAAGTGAAGTTAGTAAAACATTACTTGAGGCCTCCACTCCACTTTTTTTTTTACTGTCATGGCTTGGAAGCTGTGGAGTACAGTGCTCCTGTGTTTTTGTGTCAATACTGATATAGTTTGGCTGTACATTACATTAAAAGGCATTAAAGGGGCTGTGTAGAAGACACAACCATCATCTGCCTGGGACCTGGCTGTGTGGATAGTGCAATGAAGGGTGTGAACAAGGGCCAGTGGTTCAGCTGCTGGTTTTGTTTGCTCTGATTTTTTTTCCTTTTTCGTCATCTTTTATCTTCCCCCCTATAAAATAGTGGGAAGGGGCGAGCACTGATGGAGGACAGACCCATGAAGTTTCTTTACAATTGGTAGTGGAAGAAAGAGAATTTCTTCCACAGCTGTCACTCAAATGTTGTGGTTTTCTCTTTTCTTCTTCCTGGCTACTACAAGTTAGTAGGACATTATCTCATCATGTTTGTAAGTGTCTTTTCACCAACACAGTCTAGTAAAACTGAATGCCTTTTAATTAAAACTTTATCATTTTACAGTCAATCCCATCAGCAAACTACCCTGTAGGACATTAGTGGCTGTTGGGTTGTGCCTTGGGAAATAAGGTTTAGTAGTCTGGGGCTCATCTGTTAAAGATATAAACTATACTCAAACAAAACCATGACCCCTTATCTGTACTGGCTACCCAAAAAGACTGCCAAATAGTCTTTAATTTAATTTTTTTTTTCTGGCTTAACAAGACATCACTGATATTTTCCATGTGTTTTCTTTTGCTTATCTCACGGGTTTGCAGGCCCAGCGTACAGATTGATCTACAAACAAAGAAAAGATCTCAGCTCTCATTTTTTTCCTTAGACTTGCCTTAGTTTCTCATAGCTCTGCTTTTGAGTGTATATCCTTCTGTATGGTAAAGCCAGTTTCTTTCTGTTTTGTTAGTATCTTGTTCACCTTCTAACTCCTGACCTTTCCAAATGACTTGATGAAACACCAACTGTAATGTAGTCTCCCGTGTACAGGTTCTCTATTGATGTAGAAAAAAAAGTTTAGAAATATGACTTAATTGCTATGATGTTTGCACATTACCAGCATGAAAGCAGAGTTATCGAGAATGTGCAGCCCACAGGTTTAATTTATTAAACTTTCTTGTAACTCCATTCTCCTATAAATGTGTGCATGAGACAGGAGAAGGAATGTTTTTCTTTTTTTTTCTAATTTAGCAATTTACTTGATTTATAGAAAAGTCTGTGCTCTGTTTTGTGTATTTGCTTGTTTGGAATCCTTCTGTAGTTTATAGAGACACTAGTGATTTGTTCCTTAGCCTCCCTGTGGAGTTTGTTCCATATTACAATCTAATTCCATGTCCGTGTCGTGCACTCCTGAGCTGTTAATTTGTACATTTCGATGCAGTTTGTTTCATCGTGTTTTTGTAATCCAAACTGAATCTAACGAGCTGTGTGCTTTGGGGACCCAGCCTTGCCTTGCCAATTAGAACAAGTGGTTACTGAGAGAGAGCATGTTTTAAATAAAACATGGCACCTCTGCGTGGGACCAGCAGCCTTTGGGGAATAAAAGAGGATATTTAACTCTTTCTGACTGAGAAGAGAGGTCAGATCAGTGGGCACATTTTAGAAACATTCAACTTATTCCTTTAAAAAATATTATGCAGATTCATGTTTTGTCTTGCAAATAAAATGTAGTTTGGTGTTGCAGATGTGTCAGGCACTACTGCATGGGAGTATTTAGGAATGCACGAGGACATCTAATCATTTTCTAGGATTCTAATTGCTAGTGCCATGTGAAAATTGTACAGAACTAGCAGATAACCTTTCTCTTTCCCCTGGTGCTGTTACACAAGAGTCTGAGATGGAACAGGAGGAGTGCCAGGTGGTAAAAGAGCTGGTTTCAAAAGGCGTTTTACGAGGGAAGGAATCTAGAACCAACTTTTTTTTTAATAAGAGTACTAAGGTTATTTGCTAGGTGACCAAGAGGAAGTTACTCTACCATTTTGAGGTAGCTGGGAAAGTGTACCTCTATGATCAGTATTTGTGATTGTTGAAGGAATTACCCAGCATTCTGCTAGTGCTTACATTAACTAAACTTCCTGGTGAATTCAAGCAAAACACAACAGTGATTTTGACCAGTTAACTTTACTTGCAATTCTTGCATTCCAGCCCCAGCAGTTCCTTTCCTCTCTCATCCCTATTAACTTGTACATGCTTGAGCATCTCCAAATGCAAGTAGTTTAGGTGAACAGTCACAGTAGTTGGCTAGACATTTCATCAAGTCTTGCCTACACAAGCAAGGCAAGACCAAGAAAAACCTTTCTTGTGAAAGTGTTTTGGCTCAGCAGCTTGGTGTTAAGGAAAGTAGAGCTGTTTGCTAAGGTGATTTAAGCTGTTAGAGGAGCAGGTGTACAGGACAAATGGGATCTGGATAATAGAACAAAACTGATGACTTTTCAGTTATTAATCTATTTTATGTAAAAGGAATGTGATCTAGCAGCTAGACAGCTGACTAGGATCTTGGGACTTGATTTCCTTTTCACAGTCAGTGATCATTTCTTAGTGATACTAGACAAGTTGCTTTTTTTGTCTCCTAATTCCATTCCTCATCAGTTACTGAGAGATGGTAATATTTCCCTCTTGATTTTGGACAAGCTTATTTTGGACTTGCCTTTTATACCCTTGAGGAACGGATACAGCTAGGGATCTTTTGTTTCTTTATTTTGTCTTAGCCTTCGTAAGTCTTAGGCAAAGTTCTGAAATTTCAGTTCTCTTCTGAATGTGGCTGTTCTACAGTTGCATTTCTATTCTTCATCTTCATGACACTTCATCTTCAGTTCAGTTTGTTTCTCTTCTTAATTTAAAGGAAATCACATTGCTCTGTTGCAATTAATGCATACCAGGTTGGTGTTTTTTTTAAAACTTTTAGTACTGTTTCTTATGGAACCTGCAAACATTCCAGTAATTTTTTTATTTATACAGGTTTTCATGTATGTATTGCAAATCTTGTATGTTCTCACAAAGTTAGTCACCAGAGGGCAAACTGTTCATGCAGATTTAGTCGATACAACTATAACTTTGAGCTTTTTTAAAAAAATCACAGTGTCTATGAATGAGTTTGCATGTAGTATTAATTAAGTAGAAAGTAAAAGGCTAATGACTCTCATCTTCAGAAGTACAAAAGTTAAGATTTTATGTTGAATGAGATGGAATTTTTAAAGATTAACACTTAAGCTGTTGGACTAATTTGCAAACTTTGGGGGAAAAAACACCCCTTGATAATTTTTCTTCTTTTTTATCACATTAAATATCCCTTAGTAAATAAATTATTAAAGATCACTTATAAATAAATATTAAAAGTGATTAAATATCACTTGACTATTAGTCCAGGAGAATAACAGTAGGTTAGAATAGTTTTCAACAGGAATGTCTTTATCCTTAAATGTGAGTAGATGAATCTCTGTTGTGGGCGCAGAGGTGTGTGTTTGTAATCTTATACTGGAGATCTCTAAGCCTGCAGGACTATTGATAAGGCCTTTCTGGTAAAATTATCTGAAAGGACTGCATCTCTTATAACTGAATGTGTAAGATTTTGCTCCTTTCTTTTGCAGAAAGCATAGAGTATTGACTGAATCTGACGCTGAAGAGTTAAGAAATTATAAGACAGGTTATGGTGCCATAATAATCCAATCTGTGTGTATCCAATATAACTGTCTTATAATTATGATAAAAGACTCAAAGAGTACAGGAAAGCATAAGATTATTGGCCTACACTGGTTTAAATCACAGGTCAGTAGATATTATCTAGGTAATCTCTGTTGAAAATGTCTCCTTGAAACAGATACCCTGTCCTGATGTGAATACACTGGAGCATGCACCATGGGCTCCAGTATTTCTAGTCTCCCTCACTATTAAATAATACTAAGGTGTGCCTTCTTAAATACAGCACTGTAGGATGTTTATACAGAATTGTACTCTCATTCATTGTACTGAATAAGAAGCAATTTAAGACATTCTGTCATGTCCTTTATCTTATTAGGACACTTGCACATTTGAGCTGAATAGAGAATAATTATTTTCTTTATAGAATTTCTTTAAATAACTCATTAGCCCCCTAGTGTTTTAGGAAAATAAGAAATTTACCATCTTGACATTTCTATGAGTCAAGATTGTGATATTCTTGTTCACTATACATAGATAAGAATCTAAAGCACAAATGTCAAACACCCACAGATATTTGGATTATATATTGGATATCAACTTTGAGAAGCCTTGGAAACTGTAGTCCTTTTCCTAATCTCCCTCCCCCAGGGCATATAATCTTTTGATGTTTTAAACATTGAAAGTATACACATCTCCCTTCCACAATGGAACTGCAGGGGTATTTAGTGCTTCTCCTAGTGGGGACCCAAGAATACTAGTTTGAACATCCTGAAAATAAATACAAGGAGGAACTTACAAAAGTCACACTGGAATTCTGTGGCAGAAAATATGGTTAGAATTTAATTCTCTTTGATTTCTCTTTGGAATTTTCCATGGGATTAAAACAAAGTCAAGAGTCTAGCAGAAAGGAGCTCTGCTTTCTGTAAGATTCCAGTTGCACATTATGAATGTTTTTGAGTCTATCCAGTAAGCAAGTTAAGGGTCCTCCAAAAGAGAAGTTCTGTGACTGCATACATTATGAAAATAATTTCAAATTAAGAGGTCAGATCACAAGTGTACAAAATTGATTTGATCAGGCGCTTACTTTTTTCAGAGTGCTTGACTTTTCAAGCTTAGTGTAGGATTTTGCCATCCTTTAATGCCACCGCCATCCTTCTAGTATAAATAAATGCAGTTATGTGGAACTGTGACTGTTACTGGCCAAAGTATTTGGAAACCATGAATCAGGAGTGTTGATTCTGAGCTGTTGGGCTGCAGTCAGGTCACGGGTTGGACCCAAACAATGTCTCAGTTGGGATCAGAAGTGCTCAAGCTGAACAAGCAATCTAGCTCTGGTCTTCTACAGAGTCTGTCTTCCGAGATTGCCTTTTTCTTGCTGCAACAAAAGTAATAGCCTTCAGAGCATAATACAAGACTTTTCTTCCTCTCCTCTGCATTAAGGCTCATCAAGCAAATGCAGAGGGAGGCTCTGGTTTGTATATTTTTAACTACTAATGTTATCTACACCATAGCTGTTTATTACCTGAAGTGAACACATAAATTTCATGATGTTCAGGGTTAATGAACTTAATGTATATGGAGGAAATGATGGAGATTTCTAAACTTCTATTTTGTATTTATGTACATTTATATACATTATTATTATTATTATTTTATACATGAGTACTTCAGCAAAAGGGGTAGCATTTTTATTTGATTTCAGCTACTAAATAATAGGAGCATTTATATTTTGGGATTGGTCCAACTCTGTGGGAAAGGTCCCCTATAAATGGCGAGCAAATTTGAACAGACAGTAGATGCTTGGGGATTGTAAGTATTAGAAATGACCAAAGGTAAACTTGTGCATCTCAAATAAGATTGCTCGAAGTGGACTTGGTATTCACTGGAGGTTGTTTACAGTGAGCTACATCAGGAATAAAAGACTCGTTTCTTTGTTGGTAATTGTATAAGTTACAGGCTTTGCTCTTTTAACAAAAGATGGTGGAGTTTTGCCTTCTGTCTTTGAGTTTTGCTTCAGAGCAGGGAAAAAAAAACCTTTCAGCACTTTAGAGAGTGTCTGTGGAGGTAAATACCAGTCTGGCTCATTTCTAGGTTGGAAAGGAAATATACTGTGCCATTTACCAGCATGTTCTAGCAATGTTTAGTATAGCATTACTGCTCCTAATAGACAAGCTTTCGTTCACCTCTGTTGACATGTCCTGCCCTGCAATATGTGAAGAAATAGAAAGCTGATCCCAGTGTAGGTGAATGCAGTCTTTCACCGTGACATTTTCTGTGCCTCAGCAAAGTCTGTGCATAGTTTCAGGTCCTCATGAGAACTGCTGTCTGCTGAAACGCTTTGAGCAGCAATTTGAAAACTACATTATGACAATTTTTTTTTCCTTGAGACTCACTGGTATGTAGAGAAAATTGTGATAGATGTAAATAATTCTGGAAATGCAGAAGCATATAATGGGTGTTGACATCTACTCAGTTGACAAAGATAAGTTAATGTTTAGAAATAGCTCAAATGTTTGTCTTCATTCTGCACAGCTTCTGTTAGTGTCCATAATTGTCACTTTTAAAGAGTTAAAATATCAGGAAACTTTTAACTCTAAGGGTTTAATTTAAGATAGACCTAGCAGTCACTTGTTTCAATAATCAACACAGGAAAATCATAGTTGGTGTTTAACTGCAGCTAGCTGGAGGTAACTGGATGGGTTCCAGTATGAACATGTTCTTTTTTTTTCAAAGTGAGCTCTTGAATCTATGCACAACTGAATTGTAAAACACAGTGTCTCAGAATCCAAAATCAAGATACCTGACAATATTCTCCAAATCAATATATCTGGTAGCTGTGGATAGCAATAGGTCTCCAGTACATTTCAGTCTTTTTTTTTCCCCCCCTCTTTTTCTTTTTCTTATTTGGAAAGGGTCCTGGTGTGCTTTAGTTGGGGAAAAATATATAGGAATATTCATCAAGGAGATTTAGAAATGCAGAGTGCTGAAAGCTTTTGTAACAGAACCTGTTTTTCTTGGTAGTAACCAAATGAGCTTTTTTGATGTAAAGGTCAGATTTCATGTATTTGTTCCCACTTGAACTCTTTCTTGACAGAAAGAAAGCTATTTTGCTCTTGATTTACAAGATATTTACTATGAGTTAGTACTGCATAAACATCTGACATTGTGAGCTGCTCTGGGTACTGCTGACCATGCATTGATGAAAGGAATTTTAAGATATTTATTGGGGCCTTTTCTGCAGGTACTGTAGCAAGGTACAGAATGTCCGTTTACAGGAGAGCAGAAGTAATTGTTTTGTTTTTAACTTGAAACCGTTTTCTCTTTCACACAGCAAGCTGCAGTAACTCCCTGCAGAGAGAATGAATGGCCAGTTGTGACTCTGTACACACACCTGAACCTGAGAAATTATTTGTACCATAACCTAATCGGAACGAAAACTTACGGCTCATTCACTTTTGATTTGTGAAGATGATGTTGTTGGTAGGACTTGAGATTATATCATCCTTTAGGAGACTTCAGAAAAAAATCAAAGTACAAATCTTGTATACTATTATGTCAGCTTGTTCCGTAGTTAAACTTACCAAGGTACTCAAATAAGAGTCTAGCTGCTTTATATTAAAAAAAAGCTAAGCAGAGAATCTTATTGGTGTGATGACACATAATTTATATAAAATTCAAGTTGAAGATGCTTTCTGTGAAGAAAGTTTTACTAACACTCTATTAACATAAGAGCAGTCATTTTTTACTAACAGTAGAAGTACCTCTGAATAAATACGAAGCAGTTGAAGTGACTTCTTGTTTAACCAAGTAATCAATTTTATGTTCCTATATTTGGGGACTTTCTATGAAATTCCAGTTTTCCTTGACATGTATTCCTAAATTATCAATAGACAAGCTAGTAAACAAGAAGTGTCCAGCAAACAGGACAAATACTAAGTTTAATTATTTTGTAAATTCATGTAGATATGCTTTAGTGTTTTTAGTTAACAAAAGAAGTGCTAAATTTAATTTTTAAATATGAACAGTAACTGAGTATCAGTCTTTAAACATGATCACCAATTTGCATAACATTTTGGCTAAAATTAAGCTTTTGTGAAACAGGATTAGAATAACATTAAAATCTGGCAACTCTTTCTAAAGGTGCCAGATTAGAACCTATTTCTTCCATTTCTCCTTTCTTAGTGAAATTTGAAGGACTTTGTGACCTGAAAATTGAAGGAAATCATAAGCTACTGTGAGACTGTATTCTTGAGCAGGTGAAGAAATCCTATGTTCTCTTTTACATTCTCCGTCAAGTTTGAGGCTGAGGAGCTGTAGAACCCGTGTAAGCAACTAATTGCAAGTGTTGAGACGTTTGCTGGTTTCTACCTAGCCTTCCTTTTTTGCTTAGCCAAAGGGAATGTTTACCCGTTAGACTCTCAGTGGAAGCCCTTTATCATGCAGTTTGGCATATATCTGAGTCACCTTCTGCCCTCTTTCGTTCCCCTTCAATGAAATGGAGTTGGGTGGGCAGAGAAGTGAGAGTGGAATGGCATTTACTGTGTCCAAACCAGTGACTTCCCTCACCCACCACCACCCCCTTGTATTAGAAAACTCTTTGTCCCTTTTATATTTTGCCTTACACTGCATTCAGAAGATTACTGTATTCTAGTGAGGACTTAGGCACCTTTACAGAATACTTATTCTCACATAACTGGATTATTGAAGAGAAGTTTTGACTGTACTTGTAGACTCCGGTTGGAATGTGGTTGAGTGAAACTAGTAGCAAATTACTGTCGTGACTTTTCTTGTCCTGTGCTGTTCCGGCTCTCCAAGTACAACTTTCTTCACTAAAACCTTTCTGTGGTAGTATTTAGTATCACTTATTAAATAGAGGCTTAATATGGAATTGCATTTTGTGGTTTACTGCAACTCATTTTCTGCCCTTTGCTCAAGGGAAGGCAAGTAGGAGGCTTTCTACCTCTTTCCTCAGTTTTACTGCTGATCAGGGAAACTGAGACTATGAAAGTTAGCTTTTTTTTTTCTGCTATATAAGTTTGTGCAGCAAGTTATTAACAATTTTCCAGTTGTGCCCTGGCCTATTAGCAGGAATATACAGTGGTACAAGAATGAATTTGTTGAAAATTTTATGCCTCCACGATCCATTGTAGAATGTTATCCTGCTGCAGTGTTATTAAGTCATATATCATCTCTTAAATTAATGTTGACGTGCTGTTACTGGATTTTTTTCTTGTCTTCAGATTGGAACATAAAGGGAAAAAATCTTATTGCTGGAATATTAAAATTAATTGTTTAAGTACCTTACTTGAAGTAGAATTCTACTAGAAAGATTATAATGTAAAATCAATGAATGATTTAGATTTGCTTGCATGTATGAAAAAGTGCTTTTGAAGCATTCAGGGCATCAGGAGAATGCAGGAGGTAAGGATGAGTTGAAATTGCTGTGAGAAAGGAAGAAACTGCAGAAGACAAGATATCCGTGTCCCTCCATGCCAGTATTGCAGGGGATAGTAACTGGAAAGTTCTGCCTTTTGTGAGCATTAAAATGCATTTTTAGTAACTGCCTTGTGGCACTGTTTGGTGATGTGAATTTCGTGGGATGTACAGAGAGGTGGGAAAGCTGTTTGAAATTAAATGTCACTCCTGGTGGTTGGGTTTGTTTTTGTTTGCTTTGAAAAGAGTCTTTTTGCGAAAGGGGATGCAGGTTTGGAGCTGGCATTTTGCAAATACTTTCACTATAGATTTTTGCTCTAATTCAGCTTTGATCAACACTAACTAGAAGTTATTGATAAGAAATTTCTGTTTGCCTATGGAAGATAAACTGGCTTGATATAGTATTCAATAGAAACTTCCATTATAAGCATTTTAGAATGCTCCAGATGAAGCATTTGCTTTTAGCTTTAGGAAAGAAAGAGATCCATAGAGATAGAGCTGGAGTGCTCAGAATAATCAGTAAGAAATTGGGGAGGTGGTAAGAAATTCTTTGTTTTACTTATAAAGTAATTTAACCATCATACTTGGAGGCTTACACTCCTTCAGACAGAGCATAGGCATAAACGTAGGTGAGCTGGTGGTGGAGCACAGACCTCTGCCAAGAAGGATGTGTGCAAGGAAACCACTCAACACCTCTACAGCAACAACAACAACAATAACGACAAAAAAGGTGAATAGCAAATAATTCACCAATTACTAGCCCTAGGAAGAAACACTCAATTTTCTGATAGTTTTTTAAGTTGGACTTTGAGCATGTGTTATATTCATTAGGCAAGTGGTGATTTGTTCTTACTGGTTTGTATTTGTTTTGGTTTTTTGGTCCTGGTGGGATGGCCAGCATGTGACATCTGAGGAAAGAGAAAATTTTCTTCAGTTTGTTCTGTGGGACAGTTGTGTTTTTCTAGTGCCTTATCATTTGCTCGCTCTCTTGTAGAGTGACAACACAATTGCATAAGGTGTATTCTTTTAATGCATTTGGTTAAAATTAACATCTTCAAATTTTATTCAGCTGGCTGAGCTATAAAGTGAAATTTGCTTTACATTGGTTTTAATAATTTTGGACCTAAAACTTCTTTAGTTGGTGCAAACTGCTGGTTAAAGTAGAGTTTTGCACTGGACGGAGGGGGAGGTAGAGACAGGAAGGTTAGGGTTAGAGTTAGCTTCTTTTTCTGGCTGATATTGCTGAAATTTAGATCATGAAAATTGGAAACCTTTCTACCAAAGGTCTGAGTTATATGTCTCATCTGATGGGACTAACTCTTGTAGTGACATTTGTGAAGAAGAAAGCTTTTGTTTACTGGAAGCCATAAACTAGTGAAGTAAAACCAGTTTGATCACCTAGTCCATCTGCAGATGATATAGGATTTCTGATTTACTTTTTTGGCATGTGATATGGGCTACAGAAATTGCTTTGAGGATAAAAGGCAAATAAGTTCATGGAATTGCTTCATCTTTTCAAAGGACAAAGAGAAAACGCTCGTTTCACTGCTGTCTACCAAATGAGATACCGGGAGGAGTTGAAATACTTATACTTAAAATCTGAGTATTGCTCTGCAAGTGCAAAAAAGTCATGGTGTAAAACACCATATTTTTGCTCTAGCAGTTGTAAAATAAGAACATAAGATTTGTGGATGTGTTAGCTTTTCAGTAAAGCACAGAAGATGAGTGTGAGTTTTCTAGTGTTAAAATAAGTCAGGGGTAACACTGATTTTTATTTTTTATATTATTCCTTTTAATCATCCTTCTTTCTTCTGAGAAATGAGACTTTCACAGAATGTCAGGTGTAGCTTGGCACCCAGTAGACTTGAAGAATCTGAGGCATGTGCCTTACTTTGGAGTTGTCTTTTTTCAAGAATTCTGACAATGCTGTCAGTCTAACTTAGCTTTTTCTAACTTGGCCTCATAGGCTACTGCTCCTACCTTAGAAGGTACTTGTGATTAATCCCAACTTAGAATGGATCATTATGCTTAAAAAAAATGGGGAATCTGTTTGAACAGAAAAAACTTCATTTAATGAGGGACCGAGCTTGGGATCTCTGTATTCCAGATGGCAATAGTTTGTTCTGCCAAGGTCTGTAGGTATCTGCTGGAAACGGTTCCCTCATACTAGATAGCTCTTTGTCATGTCCCCGTCCCTCCATTTTTTTGTTTTCTGGTTTAATTCAGAAGATGACACATCTGTCCATGTGGTAAAACCTTACAGAATGCAGTACAAAGAGGTTAAAGGAAAGCATCTGTATCTCTGATAGCTTTCTGAAAAGCAGTTTTAATCCCTAGGGTATGTTACATTGCCTGTCTTATATGATCAGTGTTAAGTGTTCTTTACAAATCAGGCATTCTCTGGGAACCTCTTTAAATTCTTGCAATCAAACTCACAGTGTTCAAGAATTATAAAACCAATATTATGAAGGTTCTCTGAAAAGCAGATGTGCATTAACATGTTAAGCAGCATGCTTCCTAGAGTTTTTCACTAAGAGAAAATAAGTGAAACCTTAACAGTTTTTATAGTTTGTTAACGTGGTATGTCATTTGTGATAATGCTTCCCCATGTCATCTTCTTCCATGTAGGTATAAATGGTAAATGTGAACTGCATTTTTGAAGGATTTTTCTCCATCTGTGCTGTCTGGTGTTTAAATTGATTGGGCCTTTTCTTTTAACTCTTATAATGAGATTTCAAAACTGTTTTATTTTCTGATCAAGGCTTTCAAATATGTTCACGCTTGAAATGTAGTGGGCTATGAGTAAATATTTTTTTCTATGTATAAACTTATTACTTTTCCAAAGGAGTTTAAAATCAATCTTAACTCTAACCTGGCAATATTGTGTTTGTGTGATATTGGACTTTTATATTTGTGTGATTTGATTTAAAAATTGAGGGTAAGGTCAAGTTATTAGGTCCTTACAGACAAATTGTGAAAGGTGTAGTAGCTAACTGGAAGAGAATCTGTAGAGAAACAGTGCTCTCTTTTGAAAATTTTTAATATTTAATTTTACTGTTTTTCTTCAATGACTTATATCTGTTTACCTGTTACAGTCTGGAGGAATCACACGTATAGCTTCTCTTCTGCCAGTAGCCAATGAAGTGAATATCCACAGGGCCAAAGAGATGAGAGAACTGTTCAAAATAAAGATAAAAAATAGAGAATTCATATGGAATCGTAGCATACAGTCTTAGTTGCTGTTCATATGCAGTATGCCAGTATTTCACTCCACTCACTCCTGTCAAGTATCTTGAAAGCATTAAACAGTAGTGCTGTATTCACTCATGTAGGGTTGGCAGCTGGGTTGGAAAATCACTCTCTTGGAACCCAGCAAAGCTATTCAGTAATTAGTAAATTTAAGAACAATTGGATCTGCATGAGTTGGTGGTACCATGTGATACCACTGCTGATGGAAAGTTATTAGAAAACCTGAAAAAATTCTTTACTTCCTAGTGCTCTAGTCACAATAATAAATCTTCTAGGTTATCTTCATTAAAAAGAGTAAAAACTAGTTGCTAATTTCAATTTTGTTTTACCATAGCAGTAGTTTTCACGGAATTTCAGTGTGTGGATTTTCTACTGTTTAGGCAGTTGGCTTTGTAATTTCTGTGTACTTCAGTCAAAACCAGAGCTGTGTACTGTATGAATAAAAGTGATGATTCACAGTCTTGAGCTCAAGTGTTGCAGCTGGGAGATTGGCAGTGTGCTGTGAAGGGAGAGGCCGCTGGTAGGAGGAATACACAGACAGGGTTCTTGTGGTGGGAAGAGTCCTGCATTTTCTTGAAATTCTCTGTTCAAAAATTTCCATGAATAACAAAATTCTGAATGTTGCACTTTGAGTTGAATTTTTAAAGTTTTCTTTGAGGTTTTTTGTTTTAAAAATCAGTATATTTTAAGTAACTAATTAATCAAAGATACATTTGCATTTTTAGTGGAAAACATTCGTATAAGAAATTTTTACCTAGCTCTTGTCTGCTGTGGAACAAAAATAACTGAATTATGTTTACTTTTGGGCTTCAGAGGCACAGAGTAGATTTCTTTAACATTGAAAGGGGGAGAGAAGAGGACAGGTGCTTCATTCGAGCTCAGTCAAAGAAGTCATCCTACTTACAGACTGTTGTTCTTTTCAGTAGCATAGTTCAATGACAATTGATCTTATCTGAGATTGTGTTCCTGAACAAGTAGCATGGAAAAGGGAAATACATAACTGAATAGACTGCATGGGAAAAAGGAGATTTCTTTTTGAAAGAATGAATTCTGGTTCCTCTCAAGGTGAAGATGACGTGGGCTCTTAAGGGTAGTTTCTTGCATGGTGCAGGAGAGCAAGACAAATTTTGACCACAAATACATGTTTGGGTTGAAATATCACCTTACGAAAACTGTCTCTTTCCAAAGACTTTTCATTTGGCATAATTTGAGGTAATAGATTTCTTTCTGGTTTTCAAATTGTATTAAACTGATGCTGACTTAGGAGAGAGAAGGAAGAGTGTATGCATGTGTGCACACCCGTTTATTTATATAAGTTTCCCCTATAATTATGTTGTCAGACTCTTTTCACCTTACTGTTTTGGCTGTTTCCATAGAAATAAGCAACAAGTATCCCAATTTCAGTAGAAAGGGAAATACTCCACACTGAAGTTTCATTCCTTGATTGAAGATACACTCCTTTCTAGGAGTAAGTACTGGAACATTTTATTCTCATTACCTATCACTGTGCTTTGCAGTAAAGAGAATGTTTTATCAGTCAGATACCTTTTCATCTGCTTTCTAACTTACTTCTAGCAACACATGTGAAACACTTGACAGAATAACACGTTGTGTTTATAATTCATCTCTTACTAGAATTCTGGATGGACTTTTGAAAGAGGGCATTCCCTACTTTATATATATTCTATGCATAATTATTTTTTTCTCTGGCAAAAGGCTCATCAAACTAATTAGGACATCATGCAGCTGTCTAAAAAGGGAGGGGAGAATGTGTTCAGCATGGCCTGAAATGTGTCCTCTACTACTTCAACAGTTCTAAGCAGAAAATCTCTCCCTTGCTGATAGTGAAATAAGAATTGATCAGCTACTATGTGTTTGACAGTGAATGAGTGGGAGAGCGAGAGGTGAAAATAGAAAAGGGAAGATGACAACTCCATAATGCTGGAGACGTTTCTAAAATAATATTAGGTCTGTTGATGCACTCTCCTTTGTGAGGGCCATTGTGGAAGCTATTGACCCTTGCAGAGACTCCATTAACCAGATATTTCTCAATTTAGGAAGCATCTTATCTTTTAGATAAGAAAATACAAAGAAGGATAAAGCTTTTGATACTGTCTCTCACAGGATCCTTCTGGAAAAAATGTCCATCACACAGCTGGATAAACACATCATGTGGTGGGTGAGCAATGGGTCAAGCACAGAGGGTAATAGTGAATGGGGGAACATCAGACTGGTGACCTGTCAGTAGTGGGTTTCTGCAGGGCTCCATTTTAGACCCTGTGCTCTTCAACATCTTCATAAATGACTTGGACAAAGAAGTGGAAGGGATATTGAATAAGGTTGCAGATGACACGAAACTGGGAGGAGCTACTGACTCCCTCGAAGACAGGGAGGCCCTGCAGAGAGACCTCAACAAATTGGAGGGCTGGGCAATCACCAGCCATATGAAGTTCAACGAGGGAAAGTGCTGGATTCTGTACCTGGGATGAGGCAACCTCAGATGTACAGACAGACTGGGGAATGAGATACTGGAAAGCCAGGAAAAGGACCTGGGGGGTCCTGGTCAATGGCAAGCTGAATCTGAGTCAACAGTGTCCTGGCAGCCAGGAGGGCAACCGTGTCCTGGGTGGCATCAGGCAAAGCGTCACCAGCTGGTCGAGGAAGGGGATTGTCCTGCTCTGCTCTGCACTGGGGCAGCCTCACCCTGAATATTGTGTGCAGTTTTGGACACTGCAATATAGGGAAGATATTAAGCTGTTAGAGAGTGTCCAGAGGAGGGCAATGAAGATGGTGAAGGCCTTGAGGGGAAGCCGTATGAGAAGAGGCTGAGGGCACTTGGTCTGTTCAGCCTGGAGGAGACTGAGGGGAGACCTCTTTGCAGTTGCAACTTCTTTGTAAGGGGAAGAGGAGGGGCAGGCACTGATCTCTTCTCTGTGGTGACCAGTGACAGGACTGGAGGGAATAGCCTGAAGTTGTGTCAGGGGAGGTTTAGGTTGGGTATTAGAAAAAGTTTTTCACCCATTGGGTGGTTGGATGCTGGAACAGGCTCTCCAGGGCAGTGATCAGAGCGCCAAACCTGACAGAGTTCAAGAAGCATTTGGAGGATACTCTCAGGCACATGGTGTGACTCTTGGGGACGGTCATGTGCAGGGCTGGGAGTTGGAGTGGATGATCCTTGTGGGTCCCTTCCAACTCAGCATATTCTGTGATTCTGTGTAATTATATCTGTGCAATACTTTCCCTGTGAAGAGGAGAAAACAAATGTGTTTTTTTATTTTGAAGACTGAAGATTCTTATACATACATTTACTTTAATTTATTAGTTACCATACTCTAGTATTGAATGTAGAATATGGGCTAGAATACATTTTGTCACAAAGTGTAAACATGCATGCTAATTTGCATTGGAGAAAGGCTTAAAATCTTACACTTATAATCTATATACTTTTAGAGCTTGTCAGTATCACAAAACAAAAATGAGCATTAGTTTTCAGTGTAATGGATGTGAAACAAAAATCCCCATAAAATTATGTTTTAAAAGGAGAGTGTTTGTAAACAAAGAGGGAACATGTTAAAATTCATTGGAGAAATTAAATATTATTGCATAGTGTCTTTAAGAAAAATCTGTATATATTCTCTGTCAACACTAAAGCAGTCTTTATTATTGAATATTGTAAGAATCGCAAATATTTAGGCTCAGTGTGTTTAAAATATATCTATTTGTATTTAAATATCTACAGAATACTTCCAAGCCATTGGCAGACCTTCATGGTAATGTTTTACCCAGCAAGAACACTGGAATTCTTTTAATTCTTCAATATTGTGTTCCAGTCTAGTTACTTGTCTGCCTCAAGTACAGTGTTTTCACAGTGACCTGGAATGCTGATTATATTGGCTCAAATGTGGCATTTTCTAAGGAATTTATGTTCTTAGTGTGGATTTTCGTTTCGTATATAGCTGTCCCTATTGTGATGCCTGAAATTAAGCAAGCAATCTGATTGATATCTGCTATGCGTGGTTTGTTCTTTCTTTCTTTCCTTGCCTAAGATAAATCCTGTAGGGTTTTTACTAAGTACATTATTTTATTCTGTGCTCTGTGTTTATGTTAGTGAAAGCTAGATTGCCAGAGTATACCTTGCCTTTAGAGAAGATATTGATAATATTTGCAGTGGTTTTAGTGTCTGCAGGATTCCATCACACTGGATTACATTACACTTGAATCGATATGGGGAAGAGTTTGTGCTATGTGATTGTGGGGAGGAGTCTGTGCTATGCAGGTGAGCTTCACCCCTGCTTTAGGCAATTTGTGATGTGTTGATACACTGATTGTCTTCAGATGCCTTCTAGTACCATGTTGGCAGATAACTGGGTTTCACAAGGATAAGATTTGACATCTCACCTGAAATTCCTCTCGGAGAAGTCAGGATAGAGGTTTGGGCAGGTTCCATGTGCTACTCACAGTATGATGATGAGTGCTATATTCAGCACTGGTTGTAGTTCCCTAAGGGTTTGGGCAATCAGCATTGTTGTAGAGCATCCAGGGAATGACAGAGCTGAATGTAATTCAGGCCAGACCATCACCTTCAATTGGGTTGCAGGTTCCCTTACAGCATTTCTTAGAGATCATATTTACACGTACATGTGGGTATATAGGTAGTTGTCTCCTGGGATTTTCGTGGATACTGTTGATTTGATGTTGCACGTGATGTCCTCATCTTTTGCTTCTGTTCTCAAACAGTAGCATCAGGAATAATCTTAGTCTTAGTCTTACTGACAGGTAACTCTATCTGTAGTTAATGAGAACTGCTTTACCTTGGGAGGGGTTCTTCGTCATCGGTCAGACTGCTGCCTATGTCACAGAATCTGAGAGTGGTTGAGGTCAGAAGGAACCTCTGGAGGTCATTCAATCCAAGCCTTCTGCTCAAGCAGAACCAGCTACAGCTGATTGCCCAGGACTATGTCCAGATGGTTTTGAATAGCTCCACGGATGGGAAGCCTGTGCCAGTTCTCAGTCACTTGATCACCATCATGCTGAAAAAGTGTTTCTTGATATTCTGATGGACCCTCCTGTGTGCCAGGTTGTGCCCATTGCCCATATTTGAAGGAATGTCAGGGAAGGAGCAGGATGAGCAAGTAGTCTAAGTACGTACCTTTGCTATTCCAAAATAAATATTTGTGAAAAAGGAAAAAAATATTATTAGATCCTTAATTGTTCAGATTGCTTTTTATTTGCTTCCTTGGGCTGTTTTGTGTTGAAGGCATTACACAGAAAGAATATTGTTTCAAAGTTCTATTTGCTTTGACACAGTCATACATCTAAATGCATGATGGTATTACTAACCGAATATATCTTTGAATCTTCATTTGATGCTGCACAGTAGTATTCCTTTTCACCTGACTTTGTGTCTTAGAGCTCAGTCAAGCACAAGTGTAGTTCCTAGTTGATGAGAAGTTTGTTGCTTCTTGAGAGTCCAGGTGTTAAATGTCACATGTTGAGAATCATGGGAGAATTTTGCTTCATACCTCCCAAATGCATTTGAAGCAGGAGTAGTTTTACTTGAGGTTTTAATAACAAAAAACTTTTCATCCTCCACGCTGTTTACAAGGATCGGAATACATTAAATAAAGTAATTAGGCTAGCTGTAATGATGGATATGCGAAATCATCTGAATTTACATACAATTATTGTGATATACATAGTGAAGAATTTGTAGCTTGTCATAAGGCAAGCAGTTGCTTAGGGTAAAATGAGTATTTGACTAAGTTCTTGCTGTTTTATTTTTTCCAGGCAGAGAATTAAAAACAGTGTCCCAGTGTTAAGTATTGTCATTTCCAAGAGCTGTTGAAGCAATTTTGTAAAAATAGGCAAAAGTTGTTATGTTAATTGGGTACAACGGGCACAGATACCAACTGTGTGGAACAGTACTTCAACCTTTTTGTCTCCTTTTGAATCCTGACCAGGATTCTCAATTCCTGGGTTCTCATGACTGTTTAATAGTACCTTAATCTGTCAGTGTGCCTTTTTTTCCTAGTACCCATTAACTCCATGGTGTTTGTCATAAAGGAACAATAAGGTAGATGACTGACACCCTCTAAGTCGCCTATGAAAGATGTAACTATAAAATTTGGTACTAGAAGAACAGCTAAAATCATTTTAGGTTTGTATCTGAATGGCTTTGACCAGGAATGTATCATGCCCTCGAGAAAGGTCAACTTAATCTCCAGCATTGTGGATGCAGAGTAATTTATACAGGGACTCCAGTAGAAGAGAGTTTAATGGACCTGCAGGTAGTGTTTAATAACTGAGAATGTAAGTTAAATTGACCATCTGTTACATGTCTCTACCACGTGCTGCAGTGGCATGTGGGATGGTGGAGGAATTTCATACTCATTTTGTTTCAGATTGTTCTAATAGTTTGTTTTTCATGCAAAGCATGAAAAGACTCTCGCAATTAAAAGAATGCCCTCTCTAAATTAAATGTAAACCCAGAGATTTAATCGAACTAATTCCCAAAGTAAATTCACTTGTCTTCATTGTGATGCCTTGAAGGGATGACATGTAACTTCATAACTGAATTGAAGCAGGACTTCATTGCAAGTGATGCCTCTGAGGTGCCTGCTGAGTTGCCTTTATCTCATTCCTTGAATGATTTGCATCAGTTAAAAGATTACAGTTTGTCCCTGATTGTTTATCATTGGATAGTTGAATAATAAGCTGCACAGTGTTTAAAAATCCTGGTAATTTGCCTTTAAATGTTTTTTTATAGAGCTGTGTTTGAGATTGTAGGGCTAACTAGAGATTCTCTAGTTAGGAAGAAATCAACAGCAAATGGAATTCAGAAGAATTTTGTCCATATACAAAATACATTGATGAAGGTGTTAATTTTAGAGGCTGTAAATGATTAGAAAGGGATACCGTCCCTTGGCAACTCTTGTATTCCTCGATGGACAGCAGAAAGGTTGCACCATATGCTAACAGAATAAATAGCATTTTCTCATTGTGAGAAGCTGTAGCATCTCAATGTCATCTAATTTGAAAAATGTCCAGAATGAAGTCATGCACCATGAATGAAAGCCCTTTCGAGAAGGTGATTGCTAAGTGTTATATAAGAACACTTTCTGAAAATCCAAGTTGCTTCAGGGATCAACATGTTAGTTGAAAAGTGCCCTCAAGCTGACATGTATTGGAGGGGAAATCAATGTTTTAGCTACAGAATCTCTTTAGAAGTGTTATAATCAAAATAGTGTTCAGTTATGTATACCTGGAATTAAATGGAAACCTGTCCATATAGTTGCATGTCTATCTGTCTGTCTGTCTATCTGTCTGTCTGTCTGTCTATCTGTCTGTCTGTCTGTCTCTCTGTCTGTCTGTCTCTCTGTCTGTCTGTCTCTCTGCAAGTGAACTGTATAAGGGACTGGCATGTACAGAAGCTAGACCTTGGCATAAATGTGAGTTTCAGTTTGTTTGGGGTTTTTTAAATATCTGTATGGTTTTAAGTGCTTTGTAACTGAGAAAATAATGTTTTATTAGGACCTAAGCATGCATTTCCTTGGTTTTCTGTATCAAGGATATTAGGAGGAATAACCCAGCTCTAAAAACCAAAGTATATAAATAAATAAACAAATAAAAACAAAACCATGTACTTGGTTAAAGTATTAAATAATTCTTAGGAATGGTTTTAACCTAGTGGTTTTGATCAGATAATGAGTGAACTGGCTGTATGATATAGAAAATTAATATCAAATTAATTTAATGTCATCAGTATTTGGTTCAGAGACACCAAAGTTCCAAGAAGGAGAAGCATGTTCCTGGTTTTGGGAGAACAAAATAAAAGTACCCTTCATTTAAGGCTGTCGATTACTACATGCATTTACATAACCATAATTTTATTGCCATCGCCCCTTCTCTGACCCCCCACCACAACAATATATCCACGTGATGAGAAGTGGTCATCTTTTGCTGCCTTGATATGTAGCTTTAGAAATACTAAATTCTGGCTACTGTGCATTATGTACTGGAGTTTACTCCAAGCAGTGCGGGGTAGCTGTGCCTTTTAGATAACCAGTGAGTGTGGATGGTGTGAAGTGTTAACCTTGTCTGATTCTAAAGGAGAGCTGACATGCTCATGGCCCTTTTCCAGATGAGCTGATGATTGTACTGGGCATAATAAAATCACTTTCTTACTGAAGGAGGAATAGGAAATGCTTCTGTGGTTCAAAGTGTGTGCGATAGGGGAAGTCCATGCTGCACTTCCTAAGATGGACCCTGATGTTGTGTTTGTTCAGTTACCTATTTTGTCCTCTGACTGAGCAGAATTTTAGTGCAAAAGCACCTCGAATTTATTGGACTTAAAATATTTAAAGAACAAAAATACTTATCAAGAAGCTCAGATAACATCTGTCAATCCTTGATTTTGAATCCTCTTTTTGTGGAAAGTGATAGGAACAAATTCTCAGGTGTGACTGCATTTTTTTTCCATAATAGAAGACATTTAAATGCTTCAAGGTCTGCCATTTAGGGATTTCTGTAAGAATGAAGCATTGCTTATACTGTTTGTCAACCCCTTAAGGTAAATTGCTGTTGATTGTTTCTCACTAGTTATTGAAAGTTTCCTTTACTGTACATTAATGTCATAGTAATAGAAATGAGTGGGACAGCAGGTGTATTTGTGCCTTCCAAACCAATGAACAGCCATCATTGGTGAAACAGTTGTGTTTATTTGAATGTCTTTTTTATCATGCAGTGGGGAGAATACTTGCTTATATGTCCAGTGTGCAAATGACAGAGGCAGTGTCCTATATAATCGCTGTTGTACACGGTAGTATTTATCAATTATAGGTGATGTTTCACAATCCATCTCTTTGGAGTGGTGTCTCTTCCAAAACACAGCTTTATGTCTGTTGAGAACAGTATTTATCTCCCAGCTCACCAAATGCAACTCAAAATACACTGCAGTTTGTAATAACAGGTGAAACAATTTAACATTTTTAAATCTCTATTTTACATCTCTTAGTTTTGCAACAGTCTGCCAAAGCAGGTTTCTGTGATTTGAGACCTCTGTCACGGTCCTGTAAATTCTTGATTCCATTTAGGAAATGTCAGCTTTCTCATATGTCACCAGGCTTCCTACTACTAATGTGATAAATATTTGAGTGGTTAACAAAAGCTTTTAAGCCCTCTTGCTGTCCTTACTTGAATTTTTAATTTCACATTATACTGGTTGCCAATATGTTTCACCAACTCTGAAAATTAACAAATTCTAAAATTCCTATCACTGATAAAGAAATGTGTCCTGCATACTTTCTATCCCAAAGGTTTTTATGCCAGGAAACAGAATTTGTAACTTGAGTGACAACCAGCGCTGGACTTTGTGCTAGTATGGGAATAAGTATGCATATGTTTCAGAAATTATTCTGTTGTTTTCATTGCTAGTTGCTAATTCTCTTGCTTCCCATATGTCTCCCCAGGGCTTGGACAGTACAGGAGTTTTTTGAGAAGTGGAATGACTTTACATTTAAGGAACCGAGATGTGTATTTTGGGTTCTGCTGTAAACTTCGCAGCGTTACATCTCTTAATTTCCACTACTCTGCCATAATTGTTTAAAAATGCTTTTTGCTGACTGTACCTGTTAGACTTTGCATTGATACCTGGGACACATATTTTGGATTCTATTCTGACTTCCATCATATGACATAGGAATCTGTGTTGAGCTCAGATAAATAAAATAGTTCTGGTAACTGAAGTACTACACCATAACCAGTGACAACATGCTTGGGTATCCCAGGATGACAAATGAGGACGACATCAGTGGTTTATAACTCATATGCACATGGCAAGAATAGGGAAGTCATTCTCACTGTTCTGGATATAAGGAAAATAAAAAGCAAACATTTTCTATAGTGCTCTCAAAACTAAAGAAATACGTTTTATCCAGATTCAGAATAGTTAAACAATTGTGATTTTATTTTTAGAACAGTGAGTAACACTTTCTAAAGCAATGAAAACAATGGGGTACTTCTGAGAAATAAAAACTTAAGTCATAAGCATTGTATACAAAATAGGTCTGAAGTTTCACTGGCAAGTTTGTATATGTTAGTTTTCAATATGATAAATTAAATAGAGGGCAAATAGTGAAGACTTTTATTGTCGGTTTTGTGGACAAACAAATAGGAGTAGTGGAAAAATAAGCTGGTTTTCCTGCTTGGCTTTCATTTAGTTAGACTGTCTTTCCACTATCAAGCTCCTTCAGCTGGTATTTGAAGTTGTTTATTAGTGTGCCCAGCCAGCCATGTATTCAGTTCTTTAAAAATACAGTTTGAAAGCCTGATCTGCTTAGTTCCACTGTATCAGTGTTCCTGTTTTTGAAAACACTTTACTGCCTCTCTTCACTTCATGCATACAGGGATTCAAGATAAATTCTGAAATGTATATTTATTCTTAAAGCTTACTCTACCATCTCACAATGTGGAAGCAATAAGAGGAAAACAAAATTCCACATATTTGTAAGAATTGCCTAACCTGAAAGGAAGAGCAGAAAATCACATAACCTTTCAGAAGCTGTAGAGCTCACTGCTGAAATTTTTCCTAGTGTTGTTCCTTGGGTTGAACCGACGACAGGATACAGTTTTCTCAGCAGACAGTGAAGTGACACTATGATATGTTCAGGTTTTTATATTGAAGATAAAACCATCCCCTAGAGACGTCATGTAATGTTTCAGGCTACTACTTTTTCTTTAAATCCCCTTTAGAAGGCTTATACTGTCTACTGATGTAATAGCTGTTTTTGTCTAGTATCTTTCGCACTTTAAACTTTTTTCTGATTTTGTTTTAATTTTGGACATCATCTTACAGGTCATGTAGAATTAGACATGCAGCGGTATAGACTGCTTTGTTAGACTTTATATATTGCTTTCCTGATTCTTACCTTTCAGACAGTAATTTTGCATCAAAGAATTGCTTCAGCTATCAAGTTTGCTCTGTAGATTTCTCAGCTTTATTTTTATTTTGTTAAGTTTGTCTATATTTGGACCACTCTTGCAGGCTCTCTCAGTAGCTGATTCCAGACTCAGTGCTGGGAATTTTCATCTGAAGCTCCATGTGATTAAGCTTTCTATGTTTAGATGATTGAAGTCAAACTAGCTCAAATTAAACTCATTTTATAGAGTTTCACCAGCAATGTGAACTGGTATAGGTGAACCAAATTAGAAAGCCTCATTTGATATTTCCCTCTGCTGGTATGGCTGTTTTGGCCACACAGCAGACTGAACTAAGGGTAAGATGACCCACCAAAATGCAAACACCTGGATGGGTTCTGTATTTCAGTATATTTTACCACCTCACAAATAGCTTTGAGACCACAAGGATGGGAGCAGTTATACGTGGGTCAGAATGGATGGGTACTGGAAATTAATAAACTAATTAAAAACTAAGGATATATTGTCAATTTGTCTGACAGTCTGTTTAGGAATAACTAGAGATGTCTTGGTTTTGTCTTGATCTCTACATCCTAGAAAAAAGGAGTCAGTGCTAATGACATGTTCTTACATATTTTTGACAAGGCCATGCTTACAGGTGCCTTCCAACCAAAGTAATACAGTAGTGAAAGCTGAAAAAATATAAAATTAATAAAAATAAATTTATGAATTCCCTTCATTATTGCCAAGAGAAGTTCAGGAATATCATGGAAATGACACTGAGTTGCATTGCATTCAGAATCTTGTCTGGAGTGGTAGGTATCCAGGACTTTTACTAAGAAAAGTAGCAAAAAATTATCTAGAGCAGAAATGAATAACCATCTAGTAACTGATAGCAAAGGGAGACTTATTTTTGACCCTTGTTGGCAACTGATTTGCATCTGGGGCAGGAGGGTTTAATTTATAATTTTTTTATTCTTTTAGATAGAAGCATTGTCAGTGTTGTCTTCTCTAAACCTTTCTAAAATGTTGTCTCCCATTAGACCTTTAGTAAAAATATGCATTGAAGAAGGGTGGCTGCTTTTAGTATGTTTTTTGTGAAGACTTTACTGTGTCAGAGAGACAGCAGTACTTGCTCATGGTTTAGAGAGTTACTTCTAAATAAAACATGTATTGAAAGTCTTATTTAAGATTGCCATAGCAAAAGATAAAGATATTCTAAAATTTTGCTGTATGGAAGTTGACTGAGCTGGCATGGAGGGGAGGGGGAAAGGTCAAAGGTGTTGACATACTATTTCCAAGGGTGGCATCGTTCATGGATATTAAAATATCTATACCTCTGTAGGTGGAGGGTATAATTTAAGAAATTTCCCACAAAGCTACTGAAGCAAAGGTAACTAAGTTACTGGATTTTGCAGCCAATTTCAGATGAGAACACAACTGCTCTGAAAATTTATCGCTGCATACTGTACAGATATATGACATGAAAGCTGGTGTTTCAAGTACATTTCTTCTGCAACTGATATTGTTTCAAGGACTCTCTGTTGTTTGTTTCCTCCTCAGTGTTGCCCTCCCAGTTCTGTTGTGTAAACTGGGCTGGGAACTCTGTGATGCTGACCAGAGTAAAAAAAAATTGACAACAAAAACGTGCTTGTTCTGGTATGTGAGGTTCTTCGGGATGAGAGGAGGCGGTGTATTTTTTCCAAATTCAGTTCAGCTTTCCATGTGGTTCATCACCCTGGTGTAGGACAGTTGGCTGAGGAACATGTAGGGAGAGCTACTTAAACTCCCGCAGCTGTTGGAAGAAATGTTTTCTGAACTGTGGCGTGTTTATCTCTTCAAGATGACATTTTTAAATGATGCAGTCATCTTGTTTTGGATACAATTTGGTTGGAAAGTACTTGAGATATTTTTGCATTGGACAAAATTTCAGACTACTGGCTCATGCAGATAATAGGGATAGGTTTAGGATTTTTTTTTCCAGTTTGAGGAATAAAATAATCCTCAACTAGAGGTTAGATGAACTGTATTAGAAAAATTACTTTTTAAAAGTGAAGGGAGATTTATTTTTGCTAAGACTAAAAACTTCTTTTGTTATTGCAGTATTATTGCGCCTTTTTTTTTTTTTTTTAAATTTTACATAGAAGGGAGGATAGCAAGGCTTACCATTAGCGGCACAATTCTAAAATTTTGGGAAATGCTGTCTAATTATACCATTATAATGTCTGGGGACTTGTAGACTTTTTTCTAACTTTTGGTATACAGATAGTTCAAAGAGAAGATCTGGAGGAAGAGAGTAGTGGATTTACAGGTCACTTCAGGTTGGTGTGTTTTGTGTTGGAAAATGTCATATCCCAGAAAACAGAAAGCCTGACGTTTTCCTTATTTTAGCTATTGCAAGGCATTCATGGAAATTCATTGAAATTTCATTACTCTGCAATAAAAGAATGCTCTCAGTGCCACAGAAGGTTGCTTAAAATACTAATTAAGAGGATGATTACCCTTTATACTGTATCATCAAACAGGGTAGTTTGATCTTTTAGTCACCACAAAGATGGAATCCCACAGAAATCTTACAGCAGACTTTGTGTTTTCATTACAATATTTGAAGTAGTCTGTAGTATCCCAGATACACTTTTGCGGTCTTGCCTTTGCATGTTCTCTTTTGTTTACAGCTCTCCTTGTATGGTAGAACAGCACCCTGCCTTGTTTGGGCTGCTGGTTATTACTGAAGTATGAAGATAAAGAATTGGGTTTCTTTTCTTATTTAAGCATGTAGTAAGCTTTTGTAGTGTTTACGGGTTTTTTCATAGGTGTTTTTTCAGAGGTTTTTTAATCTTTGTGTGTAGGTCTCTATTTTCCAATGCTAGTAGTCAGCATAAGTCAGTATACTGGTTTGTTTTTCTGGCAGTAATTGCAATAGATCTGACAGTGGCTGAAGTTTGCTTTTTGAAATGGTCACAATGTGAGAGAGAGACTATAATTTCTATTACAGCCACGTTCTGTAGTGTCTGAGGAAAACATGATATGGTGGCAGTGTTATTAACATGAAAATCTTCTTTTAACTCAACCAAGTCTGTGACATGCTCTATCCAGGGAACTTACAGATCTGTACAAAAGCATTTGCTTTGCAAGGCAGAGGTGGCGGTTTATGCACTGAAGCAACAAGGTTAAATAAAATGACTTGTGAAATTAAAGACTGCCATCTCCTTGAAGAAATGCATCTTTTCATTTTCCCTCTCCCAACCTTTATACAGCCTCATATTGTCCAGATTGCTGTGGGTCTCTTTGTTAAATGAGCTTTGCATCTCTCAGTTAATTTTCTGCCAGTATCACTTTAGGCTGACGACTGTGGGTGTTTGTGTATCTATTAAGCACACTGCCAGGACATGTCCACCACTTGCCACCACTCCCATTAAACGGCTGTCAGCAGGTTTACAGAGCTGCTTTCTTGCTTTGCATTAATTGCTGCAGCTCAGTAGATGCAGTGAAAAGCACCTATAAACAGAGAACACAGTTTGCCTTGAAAATTCTAAAGGTAAATAGAAATGCCATGAGCTGTTAAGTCATATTTTGTATTTAGTCATATCAATATGATTAGCAGGAAAGAAACGTCACTTCTTTTTAAATTTTCTTTTTTTCAACTAACCTTTCTCCTTGAGCTCCAACCTCCATGAGGAACATACTGCAAATCTAAACAAGAGTATGTCAGCAGATTCTTGCATGAGACTGTCTTGTTGAAGTTGTATATAATCCCATGCTGAGATTTACAATTGGTTCTGAAATGAAAATCTGTTAGAATTAGATCAAACATTATCCTAGCTGAGATAAGCAGTGCGGGGAAGATTAATGGTTTGTCCATGAGAGTCAGTGTGTAGATGGGTTATTGGTTTAAGGCTTTTCAAGAGATGTACTAAAATGCAGAAGGAGTACTAGCTTAATTGGATGGGCTGCAGCTAGTTTGCTGCATATTAATATGGTGTATTTTTTCAGAATAGGAAATTCTTATTCTAGTTCTTAAGACAAAGAATCATTTGGGATGAAAATTCCTTTGTACTACTTGAAGCCGTAAAACCAATAGTAAATAATTATGGAGCAAAGCAGTAATTTTGTATATCCAGACTCCTAATAAAATACTACCTTGGAAATCTGTTGGTGAACATGAGTAGAAGGCCAACACAAGACACGAGAAAACTTAAGTGTATTGACTGAAGGTATGAAGTTGAATCTAAAGATTTATTATGTCTAAGAAATTTCTCTGAGGCTTTACTTAGCCTTATGCTCAGTGACTTCAGACTTTATTCATTTTAATTTGTCATTCCTGAGTGTCATTTGTAGATGAATTTTGAGAGCAGATCATTGTGTTGATGAGTTTACAAGCTAATTTGACATGACCAGCACGTGGAAAAAGTTGAAAGAAACTAGTGACTTGTGCAATATCACCCAGAACACCAGTGGTGGAGAGCAGAATAGTTCCGAAGTGCTTTGATACAAATAAGTATGCTCTACACTGGGTGGCACAATCTTCTAAAAATGACTAAAAGTTCATCTATTCATTGATCTTTCTCTGTCTTACGTACTGCAGAACCATGAATTTTCCACCCAGTAATGTTCTCTTTAGAGTCTTCGGGTTTTATACGTCTTGCTGAGTATCATTGCATTGGTCTTTTGAGGGTTGTTCAGTGTTGCTTTTCAAGCAGCCAGCTAAAGGAATCATCAGATACTTACCTTGCATGCCAAACCTGCTGGCAGTAAGATTCCTACTTTCACTGGTCACAGCATATTGGTGAAATAAAGGATTTTAAAAGATGATTAAGATCTTCAATACCTTCTCACAAAGATATTTGTGTTCTATATTTTATCCCTATGCAGTAATTCTTTTTACCCAACATCTTTATGATGTGTACAAATACAGTTAATATAAACCTAAACCTGGTGTAAGAATAAAATCAGCTTTGTCACCAGATATGTTCCGTTTGTAATAGTTTCTAGGCCTCTTGAAGGTAGCAGTATAAAATAACATTCGTCATCTGACCTGAATATTTTGAGTTCCTTTCTACTCTTTAGTAACCGTTGCATTGTTGCTCATAAAAAGTTGATGATTAAGAAAATTCAAAAAACAAACCAGTAACCAGCAACAAAATACAAAAAACCCCTTATAAAATGCTAATTTTCAACTTTCCTATTTTGTGCTTCAGATTTTCTTGTAAACTGGTATTGCATAAACTTTTTTGTGGTTTATTATTACCTCTTAAAATCTTTGGAGTGCCTACTGGTCTATCTTTTCCAGCATTAGTTAAATATCTAAATCAGCTCTAAGGCACGTTCGGGTAAAATTTTTGCAGGCTTCTTTCACTGTATATTTTGATCATTTTCAGACAGTGCTGAAAAAGTATGGTATTTCCGTGCTGACAGTTCCCTTGTTCTTTTGCCAGGGGTAAAATCCTGTGCAGGCTGTGTAAGTAATTGTTTGTTTCAAAGGTTCTGGGGAGGGGATGGGACTGAGCAGGTAGAAGGGTATATAAGTATGTGACATGTTAGAAGGGATAAAAAACATACTTTGCATATGTAGAGGAATGAAGTGAGCTCTTAGTGGTTCATTGTTCCTGAGGGATTTTGGTGAACAATTTGCCTCTTCCACTTCACCTATCTTAATTTTTTAGTAAAAAAATGTGTTCTGTTACTCCAAAGATCTGTCAGCCACAATGTCAGCACCATCTCTAGCAGAACACTTTTAAAGTTGGGCATTCTGAATATGATCCTAACAGTGTTGGAAGGCACATGGAAAGTAAAGATCTGTTTAATCCCATAACATCCTCTGTGTTTAGAGCAGATGTGCCTACGTGTATCCACAGCTGTGTTTCAGTGTATGCTTAGAATACATCACGCAATGAAAACCAGGACTATTTTCCACTTTTATACTTCTGTACATGGAAGATGGTAGAACACAAATTTGTGAGGACTGTTAGGTTTGTAGTTCTTTTGGGTATCTCTTTTTTTTTTTTTTTTAATTTTAATGTGGAGATACATAGATATAGATATAGATATGTGCACTCACTAATTGTCTAGGCACCTAAGTCAATAAAATAATGTCAAAAAGAAAGTAATGCAAGTAGGAAAAGGAAAGGATCTGAAGATGTGAGATTAGTGTGGAATTTCTCAGAAATTACTTTGCTACCCTGACCAAAATAATTTAATTTTTCTACTCTGATTTCTAAAATATGTATTTATGAGGAATCAGTACCATTTAAATATCTGAGATATAAATTCCAGTCAGAGCACTATATAAACAAAGATAAAGTGTTCCTTGCACTAAATAGTAAACCATCTCAACAAGCAGGAAAAAGTAGTTTTAGTATTTTCCTTTGGCCCTGGAAACTGAGGGTTGATACATATTCAGCTATGTGGAGATTACACTTTATGCTCAGAATTTCACTGGGGCTTGAGGGAACTTTTGAACTCTGGAAGCTTTGAGCAAGAGGAATTAAGACTTTAACACTTATGTAGAAATAGCAAACCATCAAGTCACAAATATGTTAATCAAAGATCTTTGAGACTCTAACCCTGGGAAGCAAGCTACTTCACAAGTACAAGGACTTGTTCCATATTGAAAAGGTACTGATTCAGGTTAAGCCTTTCTTTGGTTAGATGCTTGTAACTGAAATCTGATGAATGTTTAACTCATGTCTAATACAAATCTGTGTATTTACTGATTATAAATTGGAAATTGATGGTCAGATCTTAAAGTATTGACTTCAAATGTCAGACTTGATCAGTAACTTGCTGGTTCTGAGAACTTTGTCAGTAGAATCACAGTACTTGTGTGTTTTTCCTAAATTGCTTTTTGCCCCTTTCCTCCTTTTTCCTTAGACAGTAACTCAAGTGCTGTGAACATTTTGTGACTGTGTTAAATTTAAACACCAAAAGATGTTCTGAATAGTTAAATTGATCTCAAATTCAAGACATCTGATAAAAAGTATCAAGGAACATGTAAAGGATTAGAATCCTGGTGGAATTCTGTAGCTAACTCAATGTATGCAATATTGGGTGAAGCCACAGGAAATCGAAGTGAGGTTTTGAAGAAAAACATTCTTCTCATCTGTCTGCCTTTGTAATATTTAAAAAAAGACTGCTCTTAGTGGAGACCATACAACGAATATAAGATACTGGAGGGGAAATTTTCTTCATCGGTAAAAGTAAGATGTGGGGAAGTCAGCAAAAATGATTCAAGTAGTAGAAGTTTCTGAAGCCAAATGCAAGTTGCCACTCTTACACTTCTTCATTGCTCTTGCTTCTTTTCACTTCTGAGAAAATATAAGTTCTGCATTTGAGTATGGGCTTGTATTTTAAAAAGGGCAGAGTAACATCTCTTGTATTTCTAGTTCATGTATTTACTAAGAATATGGCTTGACAGTATATTGTGTATCACAGTCTCTGATAATATCTACCTGTCATGGTACTCGATTAAAATAACTTGATGGTTTGGGGTTTTCAGGGTTTTTTGTCATTTTCTTTGTCTTGTCTTTTTACAACATGTTGATGAGAAGCAACAATGTTATGCTGGCTAGAGAACACAGTAATTGTTACCTTCTTGCTCACTAAAGTCCTAATTAGTGTGAATGAGCATGAAAAATAGATAGTAAAATGCGGTAGATAACAGTAATACTGTGCCACAAGAGAAAAGCTTTCTTTTTTGTGACCAAATTCTGGCATATTTAAAGTATTAAGAGGATTAAATGGGTGAATTAAATAGTTGTGCTCTCATGCACTATTTGCATTTGAACAGGGAGAGTATGTGGTAGGGTTTAGACAAGGAAATGGGTCCCAACCTGCGCAAAGTCACTGCAGGGACAATGTAAATGATAATGGGCCTACTGGATTTCCTCACAAAAATTTTTCTTGCCAAATCATTCTTAGGAGAGCAGCAGACATGCATAAACATCATTAAATATGAGATAGATTTGTTGATATATTTTGTTATAAAGTGAACTAACCAAATTAAATTACTTTTAAAAATAGTTTAGTGAGCACTTGGTGTATTTTTCCAATAATTTCGTATCTCAATTAACCTAGGACTGAGTGCTTTCTTAAAGATGACAAATTTTTTTTTTTTTTAATAAAAGCAGTACATAAATTGCATGCTGTTATTGCAGTGTCTCATTCTGAGGCCCATTCTGATTTTTATTTTCTGATACAATTACTTTCAGGTGCATCATACCTACAGAGCATCTTTTCTCTCATGGTATAGCCAGTTACTCTCTGTTTATTCTCTTTTCTCATTGTATTTAGTTGCTGAATAGAATTTTGGTTGCACATACAGTTTTAGTTGGATGAAGTATGTGAAGTTGTTGTATTTAGTTGTCAGCTGCTTTTCCATTTGTATCTACAGGCTTCTGATCACTTCAATTATTCATCTGTCTGGTGCTTTTTTAAACAAACTGCGTAAGTTATTGTTATATATGTTGGACATTTTCAAGAAATAGCCACTCTTATTAATTAAATACATTTATATTCTAGTGTTCTTTACGTTTCTGATGTGAGTTCTAGTTCTTGAGTTTAGATAGTAGTTCCAGGAATCTATTGTTTGCAGCTGAATACAGACTAGGTGTTGGGGTTTGCCTAAAAAAGTCATAAAAGTCTGTTAAAAAATTTCAGAAATTCCTAGCTGTGGACTTTCCACTTCTGACTACTTCTGGTAAACTGAACAGGTGTAGGTCCTGAGAACATCAGGAATTGTAGGCATTAATGATAGATCCATGACATAACATGCTACAGAGAGTTTGTCTTCTCTTTGTGAAAAATTGCAAAACTTCTTAAGCAAGATAAAAATCTGCAGAAAAGTTGTAGCTTGGCAGTTTTGGATCAGTTTCATTTGAACTTCAATTAGACAGTAATTTTGTATTAACATAAAGAGGCTGTGCTACCAACTTGTACTTTTAAAAGCAGATGTCTTTGAAGATATTTGAGTACTAATCAGGCACCCAGGTGGAAAGCTTCAGCTTTCTGTTCTTCACCACGTGAGATTTGATGAAAGCCTTTCAATGCGCTGTCATTGAACAGGTAAAAAAGATAATAGAAACTCTACTTTCTCGGCATCAGAACAGCAGGCCAAGATTTGTTTCCCTAAAGAAAGTAAGAAAATGAGTTGAGAATAACAGGATGTATCGATATCTCTGTACCTTTCCCGAACTTCCAGATCTTCCTGAACGTGATATTGTTGGCATGCTCTGCTTTTGACAGGATTCAGTTGCATTGGGACTACTTTGCACTTGCCTTGTGTCAGCGTGTTTTACTAACTCTGCAGGTTAACAATAACGTTGCTCTTACTTGCTTCTAGCCATATTTTTTTTCCTTGTGCTTGATAACAGAAATAAGAGAATGACTAAAGAAAAAGGAAGTAGAATTATGCACAAGTGAGAAGACAATGCGAATATGGCCAACAATAGTCTTAACTACCCTTTTGTGTGTGTCTTTAAAACATCATTTGCTTGGGGATTTTATCAAAAAGGAGGGGAAAAAAATTGCGGGAAGAGTCCATCAGTATAACGTCCAATACTGCTCCCTAAAAATAAGTGTTGAAAAGAAGAATGTATTGCTAAAATAAAATACCTTTTACAGCACTGGAAGAAGTCTGGAAGGCAGCTAATGCAGAAAATCATAAACATGAGTCTTGTATTTGGAATCTGACAGCAGATCATTTGTGGGCATGTACAATTACCACTCTCCACTGGCTGATGTCTGCCTCAAGCTTCAGAATCCAGCATTGCAATGAGTTTGACAGACAAGCCTGTTCCTCGCAGTCTTTGTGACTGTAACGCTTTCTAAAAAGTCATTACTTCCCTGCTACATAATTTTGTTGTGAAAGCTATTCTGAAAATACTAAAGATTAGTGCCATGTCTCCAATGTAAGGGACTGCTGCAGATTTTCAGATTGATGGAGTTATTCTCATGGCATTGCAAATCAATATTGTTGTGTCGTTTTCTTGTGAAGCAAGTTTGATGGGAAATAGTGACTGAGTAAATCATCTTTAAATTGACCAGAGAACATAAGATTCATGTTTCTGAAACCACAGGTTTTGAGGGAGTGTGGAGCAGGGAAGAGATTTCAGGTTTGATGTGCAAGAATAAGAGAAAAAGCTCTAGAATCAGACAGTGGTAATTTCTTCATACATTATAATAAACTATTTCAGGGGCCTCAAGAAAAAGAGCACAAGTCAGGGACTGAAAAGCTCTTGCTGTCAGCCATGGCATTACTTTATTTTGCTGTTTGCAAAATAACACACCTCATAAGTATTGTGCAGTGTTGATAAATGTATTATAAGTGCTGTTTCTTTTCAGAAGGACTGTGTGAACTCTCTTTCAGAAGTAATTTTTAAAAACAGGTTTGTTTGTCTAGAAGGGTGAAGTTGATTAATCAAGGTATAAGTGGCAAACCTTATAATTTGCAAGCAAAATGGCTAATTTCAGAATTTTCCCATTACGTGGTTTTGTGGCATTGCGATCTTCACACAGTTTACTCCTAACTATATTCTTTCTTTACTTATTTCTGTTATTCTTTCCTCATCTCCATTCTTGTTATGGTGTTGCTTTCTCTCTTCAAAGTGTTTCCTGTGCACAAGTGAGCAATGCCTAAATAATTCATGAAATTGAATAAAAGAATGTCTGTACAGGGCCAACCAAAGAAAGCTATGACTAGCCAGCACCCTGTCATCAGTAGTGACCAGTGTGCCGGACCAAGCAAATAGGGCAATCTGTTCTCAAAATTTCTAAAAATACTCACCAAAAAAACCCCTTCCTAAATTTGAAGTGAATCTAGGCTTCCTGAATTTGTCATACAGCTCCAGCATGAAATTGGGCAAGTGGCTTAGTTTTGCTCCGTGCACAGCTTCTCCCTATCTCTGGAGGCAGTTGGATACTCTTACAAAGTGGTTATGAAAATATAACCAGCAACACTGAAAGTATATTTGATAATGCTGAAAAGATTGCTTGACAGTAAGCGGAAACTTAACCTTCAGTTATAAAGCATGGGACATTTTTCGCTCTAAATGATGTGCTGTTCAGTGTAAAGCAGTTTGAAATAATCCAGTTGAACACACATAATCCAGTTGAAGCTTGAACTTCATTTCTTTTGGGCTACTAATTTTTTTGTCCCTGTTTTTAAAAAATTCTTTTAAATGTGCAAATTTAGGTCTACTAATTCAAGTAGCATCACAGCCAGAACTTTGGTGGTAATTTAATACAGCAGAATTCAACTCAGGACAGACTAGGCAAAGCTGTTAGTGTAAATGTCTACAACATAAAAATGAGTGTTCTTCCTTAAATTAAAAAATCCTGAAATCTTGTAATTGAAAGTTGAGCTTCTGTAATCATACTGTTTATCTCAGATGCAGCTGACATATTCTAATATAGCCTGGGGAACTTGGAAACGAAGGAATAAGCAAGAAACCAGACCAATGTTGCAGTCAGAATTGAGTTATGTTCTGAACTGGGAACTGGAAATTGTAAATTGAAGTCCCAGAGTGTGTTGCAGAGGTCACAAATTAATTAGCAAGGGAGTATGTTGATGGAATTGAGTATATGGGTTTCATATCAGGGTGTTTGTAGGGCTAATGTGTTCTTAGTCATTGCTGAATTTGGCAGGAAGAAGACAGGGCATAACCAGCAGCTCTCTTGAGTCTGTGAAATCAGGTGTAGGAGATTTGCAGATGACTTGCCTTTATGAAACAAGATGCAAGATTCAGACTTTGAGTTCCTGTGGACTATCAGTGCAGTCAGCATGCAGGTCTACAAATTAATTTCTTGATTAAAAGTCTTGGAGAAAATATGCTTCAACTTGGAATTTACTTCTAGAAGAAGAAAAATTCAAATATTAGGCTGTGGTTTGATGTGATCACCTGAAATCCCTTAATTTTACTTTTGTTTTCAGTTGAGCTGCCGCTGTTATTTGCTGTGAATCTTAATGTATTAAGTTTACAGAAACCTTGGACATCTAATAGAAAGACAAATGTTCCCTGAAGTTGACTTCTGGCATATCTAGTGCAGCCCATTTTTTATTTAAATAAACATATAAAACATCTTTTTTTTGTATGTCTAAGTAGTGTTTCTAGAGATAATTCAAGCCCATAGTATGAATAAAATCAATAGTTCCATTGTTCCTGTCCCATGTAGAAAAAAATTCTTTTTTATTACATTTTTATCTGTGCTAAATATTTTTCTTTTGTTGAAGTTTATTTTATATATAGACATGAAAATGTATCTGGTGTTATATCTGTCACTATGGTCCTACTATATTATGATGAGAATAAAATCTATCCTTCAGAAGAGTAACTCCTGAAGTTTTTTGCCTCAGAGATATTTTAATGTACAGACAATTAGGCAGCATTGAAATGTTACCTTACAGCATTTTAGATGAGGAAGAACAGTGGAAAGTCAGCCAGAGAGTATTACATGTTAGATTTACTGTCACTGTTTCCAAGCAAAATCCATTTAATAGGGGAAAATTTACTCACCTTTTTTTTCTAGATATATTTCTGCTTCTCCAGCAAGATCAGATTTAATGTTGGAGATTCCCCTGATAAAAGTTACCATCTAATGTTCATATATTGATGAACTTGCAGACTTGAATTAGAAATAGCCAATGCAGTGGATGGCAGGTTTCTTTTCCTGAATACTGGTGTTGTTATTCCCTGTATTTGAAGGGATACACACAGGAAAACCTAATTTTCTATTTTTCATCTGCATTTCCATTTGCTGTTGATTTGAGTCTCGCACAGAATTTTTCCCAAAACAGCCATCTTGCTTTACAATGGTTTCACCTATTCTGTATAAGTAATAAAACCAAACCCCTTGTGTTCAGGGTGGATGAAGGGGGAAGAAGAGTTATATCTTTCCCACAGAGCTGAACAGCTAATACCTGCAAGAAGTAGTTACTGTTTTGGAAAAAATTCTGTAACAGTCCCCAGTCATATGGAAGATGAGCATTTCTATTGCCTTTGTGTTATGGGTCAGAAAGAGGATAAAGGGCACTGTTTGATTTGTTGATTGTTTGAGATGGAAATGGTGGATTATTTATCAAGTTGCTTCTGTTAAATAATCAAATTAGTAATTAGTCTAAAATGTATACACATAACAAGTGACTCTTTGGAGTGTCTTTACAGCAAGAATCTTTTTCCCTAGTGAAGATGATTAGAATAGAAATAAATGTGCAGGGAAGGAAGTTTTTGGAGAAGGCAACCTAATAGAACACCTCCCTCTGGTGGTAGACATTATGTTGTTTAATCTACTCTGTCACGCAGTGAGCTGGAAACTTCCTGGTGAGGAATACCTCTCAGATTGCTACTGAAGAGCTAGTAGGACTTCTTTAAAAGATAATTGAATTGAGTATATGGTTGCCTGCCACTGTAACCCTGAATATGATGGGGGAGGGTTGGGCTGCTTGACCCACTTTATTCTGAGTTTGTCGATTAATTAATGTTTTCTCCCACCCTCCCCTCTTGCTGCTGGGATCCAGTTGCATTTTGCCATTTTTACTGAGCTGTGAGGATAGGCTCTATGGATGTTGGTACTTTAAGCAGGTAATCAGAACAGCGTGCATGAAACAGCTAATAGCTTCTAGCAATCATTTGGCTCTTTCTGAAAATTTAATTAGTCTTTTAGTTTATTCATATTTAGCTGTTTGATCTGAATTTTATGTGCCAGTCCTCAGTTAGTTTCCAAAGCAATGTCTGTAATTACTTGTACTTGAAACACAGTAAACCACCCTAACTGCAAGGGAAAGGTTGTTCTTAACTGTTTATTTTGTAGTGTATTAATGCCAAGAAACAGATAGTTTCTAAGATTTTTTTTCTATACTTTTCAGGGGGGATTCAATCTATCAATCAATGGCCAGTGAGCCCCCAGAGAAGCTGTAAATTGTTATTTCTACCTCTGTTTAGGCATAACAAAGAATGCTTGAAAGAATGCTTTCAAATGCTTCTTGAAGGCATATTTTAGTTCCTTAATTTTCATGGCCATTAAACTTCAGGAAGTGTACTAAACTAGCTGAATGTATGAGAATAACATTTTTCATTCTTCTTTTCCTTTCAATTTAGTAAGCATTTTATGGTGACTTTTTCTGTTCTTTCACAGTATAGTGAAAGCTGCTCTTATCCCCCCTGTCTAGGCTGAACACTCGAAACAGTTTTTACCTTTTTTTGTATGTCATTAATAGAAGAACCTGTGAAACCTTGTAAATCTTCTCTAAGGCTCTAGATGAAAAACAAAAAAACTCTTCCATGAGTAGGAGTCCTAATTCCATGACTGTGATGCTGGTAAACTCATAAAAACAAAATTTTGAATGTGGAGGACTGGCTACAGAAGTTGCTTTTATGTGCAGGATCCAAACATTACCGGCATTTAATAAATGTATTTGTTTAAGGTCAGCTCATCACTGCTCTGATTTGCAGTTTTATGCTTTGCTACTGAAGACTCCCATTTAAAGGATTCCACATCTATTATGCCAAATAACCACCATTTGCAAGCCAGAGCTCTGGAAACACCACTGGTAAAAGGCTACTTTAACTTGCAAGTGGGAGCACAAGAAGTCAGATCACATCACAAATCGTGGATATGAAATGTGCTTCTCTCTTATTGCACTTTGTCTTATTACAGAAATAAAGACATAGACAAGAGTAGGTGTTTTAGACAATTTCAGCAATGATCCTCAAGCTCTGACAGGTGGAAGGATCATTTCATCATCATAAAAGATGCTTCAAGTTCACATGTGCTTGCTATATAAAAATAAGTGTATTGAGGAAAAGTGTATTTATCTGTCATTTCCACTGGAGGGACAGAAATGCATCATTCTGAGGAGAGAAGTTTTTCCATTCCTTTTCCTTTTCTACATTTTCCTGGTTTCTTTGCATTAAAAGAAGCATCAATATTTAAATAGTCAGCATTTTTAAGAAAAAAACATTTAAAAAATCCATGAATTTCAGATATTAACTCAATAGATGACTTATTTTTGCATCAATTTTGTACCAATTTCAGATGCTAAGATGCGCTTCAGCTATTTTCTTTGGAACTAATTGGCTAATAATAAAAATGGATGTTGTCATTGACTTGAATTCAACATATCTAATGCCTTCTTCTAGAAGACAATTTTAATAAGAAATAAAGATGTTTTTATTAACTCAAAATTCCAGCATGTTTTGTTGCTCACAGGCCTAAGCAATGTTTATTTTATGTAGGCATTTATTTGATGTTTGCAGAAAATCATGTTTTTGTTCCTAAAGGACTGGAAAAGAAATAAATATTTAAAGTTTACCGAAAATAAGCATGGTGTGTTCAAGTTTGGGCTTGGTTTCTGAACCATGGTGTTCCGTAGTCAAAATTTAATGTAACATGGTAGTTTACAGTCAGATTTTGCAGTATTTGAGCTTTTTGATACATAGACTTAGATCAACTTTCCTTTGCTTGGTTCTTGAACTCCTGTTGTTTGGTTTTTTGTTGGTTTGTTGTTTTTTTTTTTAGCAGGTTGAACACTACTCTCCTGCATTTCTATATGATTATAGAATGGGATGGAGGGGATGGTAAGTGGGAGACTATAGCTAGCCCCTTGAGCTTCTGGACTCTTTTGGAAAGTTAGTAAACTGTGGAGCTTGAAGCTAAGGCACAAATGTATCAGATGAGATTTCAGTGAGCTTTCTCATTTCTGTGATTAAAATGACCTCAGGTTTTTTCATATTATTGCAGATTATTGAAGTCACACAAAGTACTTACATAAACTCCACCCATTGCAAAGTTGTTGCTCCAGCAACTGAGGACTGTCAGACTTGGAGTTTTGTCTCCATACTTTTCTCTAGCTACTCTGTGTGAAAGGCAGTTGTTTATTACAGGAAGCATCAGATTGCAGTAAGGTTGAGATGGGTGGGAAGATCATCACCCCTTATACTTCACCTCACCATTCATTGCTTTGGTGGTAAAACTGAAACAATGGTAAAATACTAAATCTTCCTCACAGACACACATTTCAAAGGGTTTGGTTGGCTCTGGGGAAGTGAGTCCAGGAAATGCTCTCCCTTCTCTTCCAGAACAGTCTTTAACTCTGCCTCTGGGATATTCAGAGGAGACCGGGGAAAAGAATCTGATAAATGAGTAATTCTGAGGGATGTTCTGAGAGTTTTGGTATTGGTACCTTAACTGGAGATGAGGGAGAGGGAACTGATCAGTGAGTTACTACTGGAAAAGTTTAATTTACTGTAGAGGCCTTTTATCCCTTGTGAAAATCCTGAGGATTTATGTTGTATTGAAATATTGGGGAATACTTGAACCATAAATGTGATTATTATTGACAGAAAATGAGGCAAACGTTCACTTTAATTGAAACCTTATAAATTAGATTGGAGGAATTAATTAAAAAGTAATAGACATCTGTTTTGAAATTGGAGGGTTCTCTCTAGGTATTGGAAAGGCCATGATAAGGCAACTTGAAAGATAGCTCCAGTACAAGAAAAGCTAATTGAAACATTTCTTTTATTAAAACAGTAGTTGCTACATGCCTCGTGAATGAAGTGTCCAGAATAATATCAGTGATAATTAAATTCTATTTCTGTCAGTTAACAATCCCATTTTCAAGATCTCTGATTTATTACAAACACACCTTGAGAAGTTCATTTCATTAGTTTGCTTTGTGGGACTCGCTGCTGTTGCACCGTTTGAGTTCATTGGTCAGTTTCTTCTAATCAGAATGAATGCCTCTCCCTCTTTAGGAGCATAGATTTTGATATATCATCACTGAATTTAGCTTGCAATGGGAAATTTAGTAATCTGTTTAGTTTCATACAGGATACTGGTACTGAAAGAATTCTAATGATAAAAATATAGAAGTTTAGAGGAACAACAGAGCTCCATTTTTGTAGGTTTTGTGCTGCTCTTAGTCAATTTTAAGTTTACACTTTTGAGTGTTTTCCATAATTGTCTTGTCTGTTGTGAAATGCTCGTGTTGCATGCTTTCCAACTAGTCTTTGAGAATAAATTCTGTAGGTCACAACTACTTAGATGTTTCCCCCCAGGAACTTTTTAAAAATTTTCTTACCTTTAATTCTGTTATATTACCGTTGTTGTATTACCCCCAGACCATGTTAAATGTTTGTTCTTCTTAAGTGCCAAATGGATCCTTCAAATGGTCACAGCGTTTTACTTTTCCTGGCATTTAAGTGTCAGAGTTTCTTGTCTCGTTTATTTGAGTTGGTAAAATTGTTGTCATTGCCATCTTTTCAGTGGCAGCATGTAAGAATCCTTGGCAAGTTACCCACTCAGTGTCTTATAGTAGTCTGTTTGATACATGTCCTTCCTAATGAATACCCACTCTACATGTAATGAAAAATAAAATATTTCTTGCAATCATGATGGAGTGGTTGCTTTGTCTAGTTATTTAAATTTCATAATTTCCGTTTGTATTAGACTGTTACCAATATAATTTGATACAGATTCAAAAACCCATACAGTCTCAATTAGTTGGGTATTAAATGGTCTTCATTTTCTAGTTTTACCAGATGCAGGTGCTGTATAGATAGCTCTTCACTGGTTTTAGGCTTTACAGTGTAAAAGTACCTTCATGTACTGTCTCTCACTGTATGGCTCTGTAATAAATTAAGGTATGAATGCTGAGGACCCAAGGGATTCTGTTAGAGGAAATTTTAAGTGGATTGTTAATATAGAAGTTTACTTCTCATAGCTTCAGCACTTTGGATCCTGTGATGACAATCAATAATATTTATTCTTTTTTATGTTGGTGAGTTTTACAGAAAAACAAAATTTTACTTGAAATAATGTAAACTTACTACTTTAAGTAACAATGGGAAATGTGACATAAGGGTCCAGAAGTTTTTCAGTGACCTTGTTCCTGTTGTGTACTGAAATAGATACAATAGTAAGCAAATTGTTACTACCAGGCAGAGCAAGGAGTGTTTGTTCTTCAGGGAAGCTGCTCTCAGGGGATACTTTCTAGATGATAATGAAATTCCTTTTTCATCAATTTAGGATTTCACAACTACTTTGGAAATAGTGGGATCATATGCTGTAAAAATGGCAAAGCCTTGTTAATACAGTTACTGTAGATTATTTTATACAAAACTGCATTTTCCTTCCTTAAAAAGGTGTGCATATATATTAATGACCCCGATCTTAAGTTGGTGGTCATCTGTAACAACATTATAATTGTTGTCTTGCTAGTCTTTGTTTATTAGTTATTCATGAATTTTCTTGCTAAATAATAAGGCAGAATCTGGTAGTCAAACCTCGAGCTTCCTGTGTAGCTTTGGGTTTGAATCATTTTATTGAGCCAAGAGAAAGAAGGACTATTATGGAATGTTATCTTTAATCAAAGAGTGTCTTTTTTTTGAGAGAAAAACTGCTCAAAACACAATGTCAACAGAATTCCTGGGGAGAGGCCCCCACTCCCAAGAAAAACCAAAACAAACAAAACTGACCACAACATAACACCAAACTAATCCTCCAAAATATTGATACATCCCAGTAAATTTACAAATAAGGTGCTCTTATGTAACTTGATCCTAATTCTGGAGTGATAGATACATGTAGTTGCAGGTACACTTTCTCACTGTCTGTTTACTACCCTTGCAGATGCATCTTTTTTATTTTGCCTTTTTTGTAGTACTTTCCTGCTTATTTGGTCAGTTTATGCAACATGAAAAGCTAGGTATTATTTGAACCTCTTATTAATAATGTCTTGCCATTTTAAAAAGTGTAGCAATCATAAAGAATAACTAAGCATAAAGAACTCACTTCAGCTTTTCTTCATGAAGAGCAAAAGCTAAAAAAAAAAAAAGGGAGGAAGAAAATGTTTGTTATAATTTTGAATAAAACCCCTAAGAGCTGAATGGCTTTCCTGTACCACATGTGCTTGTAATTCTAAATAAAGTTCAGTCTTATGGAAAATCATTTTTCTAATGTTTTTTGTTGCTTGTTAATTCTCTCTGTACTTTGCGCTTAACTCTGAAAGCCATGAGATCTGCTGATAGCTCATGTAAGAATGTACTGCAATTGTTATTTTGTGCTCTCCAGTCTAATATATTTTATTTATATATTTATAAATATAATTTAGTAAAATTAGTACATACCTCTGATTCATTTTTATGACTTTGTTTGGCATCTTCTAATGGAAGGGCTTGGGCATGTTTTGCAGTGCATTCCTCTAATAGCAGGATATCTGTGATCATTCTGCAATTGGGCTAATGCATCTTTCTGTCTTTGTGTTATTTAAAAAGAAAAAAACTAAAACTTCTCTTCCCAAGATGAGTTTTATTGCCAGTCCTTTATTGAAGCTCTAGATTGCATTCAAGTACCTACTGAAAGTGAAGGTTTTATCCATTTCACCTTAATTTATTATGCAAAAAGTAGTTATGTCTGAACAACACTTGAAATACCTTCAGTAAGCTATGAACCAGAGAAGTCAGTAAAGAGTTCTCAATAAATAAATAAAATATTCAGGACTTTCACTACTATTCCATGGGCACAATTGAGCAGTTTTTTGAGACACGTGATGGAAAAAAAAATAAAGTGATGCAATAACTTAAAGATTTCACAGTAGCAGTTTCAGTGTTGTAACATTTGTGTTACTTCCCATAGAGTACCCTCAAAATTCAGTTTCTCAAGTGTGGAACTGTTTTCTGAGTAGACTAGAGTATGGTAAAGTCTGTTGTGTACTGTTGGGATACTAATGGACTAGTAGGCATTTGATGTTATGCTAATGCATTCATTTTTGCTCTGTAAAAGAACAAGGTGCTCGAGTAATAAAAAATGTGCAAATTGCACATCCAGTGCAGAGTAAGAAACAAGCACTCTCCAAATAACCTTTTTGCTAGTTCACACAGCTAAGTTATGGGAACTGTAGGACCGAAGAATAAAGAAGTCGTGTTGTATTGCCTATCAGTCAAAATAATTACTTTAAAGACTCTAATTTTCTCCTCTCTGTTTACTCCAGCACTTCTTCCAACATCCATAATTTATTTGAATGAACCCATTTCTTATTAATGAAAACATCTGTTATAGGCTAGAGAATAGGAAATGTTTATAACTTAGACCCTTAAAATAATCGAAAAGGAGAGCTTAAGATTCTGGGATTTCCGAGAGGCTGTTATGGCTTATACCATAGCATGAGGGCAAATGAGGAAACTCTCTGACTCAGTATTAACTTCATGTAATGCTTTGTCATGCCTGTCTTTTTCAAAATAAAATGCTTTATGACATGCTGATATTACTCATATTTGCCTTCACCTCAAGATTCAACTGGTTACAATCATGGAAATTACCAGAAGCTGAAGAGTCATTTCTTACTTGGTCACAGAGTCCTTAGAGTTAAGCAAAAGTTGAGGACTCAATATTTTCTTAGATATTTTGTTGGACATTGATGGCTCAAGAAAGCTAAATACTGTAATTGGGCATGTCTGATTTTTTGTATCACAGAATCAGTCAGGTATTGTAGGTGATGGAAGTGGTTGGATGTTCTAGATATTTGTTTGATTTTGAGGTAATGGGTGAAATAAATGTGCTGGGGCTCTTTCTCACCTAACCTGGTAACAGTAATTGGACAAATGAACTGGCAAGTTTTAGTCCTGTGCAGAAGATGTGATTCTGTGTGGCATTTCTGGTTTTATGGGTTAGAATCAGAAGCTGTAAAGGCAATGGCCTTCATTATCAATGTTGTTTTATTAATACAAATGGGCAAAAAATTATCCAGCAAAAGAACTTCTCACCTAAGGTATGGAAACAAATGCTACTTCTTGCCTTTCTTTTAGTCTAAGCTATTTCAATTCACTGTATTTGTAGAATATGAAATATTTGTATCACATCTGTATATACATAGTCATTGTTTTGTTTACAAAGAAATCCTAAGCACCAAAACATAAATTACACTCTTGATATCCAGTGCATAAGATTTTCTGCTCCTGCTCAGCTTGTTAAGACATTGGGTGCAACCTTTGAACTCAACAAAGCAAAAGGATTATGGAGCTCAAAGACTGACAGTGTTGCTACCTACTACTAGCAGCTTCTCTGACATCCAGTAATAGTTTATTGAATGCATTTCATGTATTTCATTGATAGATCTTTCCTTCTATTATTCCCCCATGAAGAAAATGGCTAATTTTCATGTCTTATTTTGAGGCTGACTCCACTGTAAAACTAACAGCAGGATATCTTGCACTTTAACAAAAAAAATCTGTCACAATGGCCAAAAAAAAACCAAACCAAAACAAACCACCCAAAGCCGAAGGCACTTTGGAAAAGGAGACAGTGTTGAGAAGAAAGAGAAAACATCTTTTCTGACAAATGGAGAAAGTTTGCTTCCACTCAACCTGTGTAGCAATTGAAGTTCCTGTCAGAAGTTGCAAAGATGTGTTTAATTAACTGGGAAAGGGTGGTGCGGATTTGATGGATTTTTGGTCTGTCTTGTGCATTTTTGCATAGAATTTGCTAGCATATTGGAAGTCTCAATAAAAATGAAGGAAAAATAAATTAAAGTGTTTTGCATGCCTCTCCAATTAAATAGGAACTTTTGGAAATGCTGATTAATGTCTTGCCAACTCTTGTTCTGGTTTTTCCGTGTTGAGATTATTAGGAGAGGTCATTGTTCTGTCAACAGACTTACGTTCTGATTTTAATCAGAATTAAGCTTACCTTTCAAAACCTGCCAGGGTTTTGCCTGTATCATGTGTGTATTTTGGTTTTGTTTTATTTGTTAAGCAGTTAAGGCTTAACTGGATTTATTCAGGCACAACTCTCCTGTAAATGTTGCCAACTTTTATTGTGCTTGCGGGGAGAGCAAGGTGATCTACAAGTTATTTGTGCTAAGGAGAGTCCTGCTTGACAGAAGCCAAATGCCCTACAGAATACATGGAACAAATATAATGCAGCTCATATAACCTCTATTGCCAAACAGGTGCTGTGTTGCTGTTGACACCCCATTACAAAAGCAGCTGTTAATGATTTGCTGTAGTTTGAGTGGTGCAGCTTCAGTCACAGTTCGTGTGTTTCGGGGCACTTGGGATCATCAGTCTCAACACTTTCCTCAAGTACTCTTGTCTGTGGTGGAAACGTGGTTAAAAAGGGGGACGGGATGTTCTTGGGTTCCACACAACTGAGCAGGCTAAGACCTTTTTGAAAGTTAATTGATTTGCAGTCTGAGTAAATGTTGGTTCTGAACATGAGGTCCTGGGTTTGTGGAGGCAAAGAGCATTTCACTGCCATGGTGGATTTGCTGCTGTATGACAGCTCTGAACTCTTACAAATGCTACAGCTGCCTGACTGTGGCTGGTGCAGAATGCCAAGTGCTTGAAGCTTTCCTGATTGCACAAACACATAAATAATATCCAGGAGCCAAATTTGGGTGAAATTTTTCTGATAACTAGGGGGGCCCCATTAGGATATTTTTCTGGGTCCGGTAACTTGTCCCTGACTAAGCATCCCACTCATTTTCAGAACTGGATTGTGAAGGTGGATGGTTTCCTTCCTACCACTTGCTTCCTCCTCTTTCTCCTTCTCCTTCTCCACCTCCCTGACTTTGAGCTTATTCCTCTCCAGTCTGGACTTCTCGCTGACTCTTCCACAGCAGAAATTACAGCTTAATTTTTCTGGCGAATCACTTAAATCCTAAATCAGCATTTAGTGACTGCTTGACTGTAGTGCTTCCCAATCCCAGTGAGTCATGTTGGCAACCTGTGTTTCTAACACATCATCATCTGCAAATATTTATAGACTGCTCTGTTTTTCTCTTTGCCATGATATAATAATGAGCAATCAAATACTGATTGATTGATTGATTTGGGTATTGAATAAATTCTACCTTTGTATGTCACGTACAAAAAAAGCATTTTGGAATACCAAGAGGTGATGCACTTCAGCTGTTTCTTTGCAAGGAAGAGGTGCCTTTTCACTGGAAGAAAACTGGATATTAAACAAACCACAATCCATTTGGCTGAGAGGGGTGCTCTCCAGAGGCAGAGTGTGCCAGACTGAAATCTTTTAGTGTAGGTGGTAGGAACTGAGACTTATGCTATGATCAATCAGGTATTAAGACTATGGGTTTGGGAAAAAGCTTTCAATGGGGGATTTGCACTTGAAAAAGAACCTGAATCTGCTTTGGAGGCAAGATAAACCTCAGGGATTTTACGTAATGACAATGAAAAGTGTTAACGTTTCCTTAGTGCTGGGTTACATGCCTTGGTTCTTCCCTCATTGGATGTTTGCTCCTTTATGCTTCTGTACGTGCTTTGTGTGAATCGAATCCTTTTAGAAATGATACTGTGTGCTGTGGTAACTTTGAATGCTCTTGAAAGGCTGGGGAAACAAGACCTTTGTGTAGTTCCGAAAATGTTTGTTCTTCAGCAAGTAACTTCTAAAGTAGTTTATATCCGAAGTAAAAACTGGAAGGCTGCCCTTTGTGTTGTATGAGATTATCAGAAGTTATCAGAATGATGATTCCTCTGGCAGTGTTTTGGGGTTATTTTTGTTATGTAGGCGGGGGGGTTCTTTTGCATAAAATTTGGTGATTAGATTGAGCAAGTGGGATGACATATGAAATCTTGGTTTTGATAGATTTCCAGAAGAAACAGCCAGACGATGACTCTACTCCCAGCACAAGCAACAGCCAGTCAGATTTGTTCTCTGGGGAAACGAACAGTGACAACAGCAATACCTCTTTAACCACGCAGGCCGCTAACTCCAACCAGCAACTTTTGACAGAACTGAATGTAACTTCACCGAGCAAAGAGGAATGTAAGTGCTCGACTCCTGAGTGAAAGCGAAGGAGGCATAAACATTATGCTTTGTTCTCAGGTTTGGGTTTCACTGACTCCCTTTGGATGTAAACAGCCTGACTTTTGGGGCGAAGGAAAAGGTTAGAAGCTATTCACAAAATAGACACTGATGGCTTTAACCAAAGAACAAACTAATTATAGAGGTTTTTAACTAATTTTATGGCCATTTGAACTGCAGTATACAGTTTAATTTTGAGAAACTCCTCACGTTGCTGGTAAATTGGTATCTATATTGTAGTGTAAACACCAGTATCTTATGAAATTTGACTTTAAAATGTGTTGGTTTTTAATTACTGCAGTTGCACATAACACTGGCTGTAATGCATGTTTGTCTGAGCTGCTGCTTGCCTAAAACTTGCTTCGTGTGGTAATTAATCTATTCTTTCATGACTCATCTTTCTTTCATATTGAACTGTCAGGCAAAAATTCTCCCCAAAGGTAAGTTAGGATAGTAAAAATTAGCAAACTCAGTGAGATAAAATTGTCTTATAAATTATTCGAAACCTTTATATAAGTATATTGAGTTTTAAAATCTGCATTCTACAACCTAAGCTCCAGTGTGTAGTTTGTAGTTTTATTTTCCTTCAATTGTAGCTTTATTTTAGAAAGTACTCTATGGAGAGAAACCCTCCTGAGCTGAGTATACTTTAGGTTGTGGCCAGTAAATAGATATACACATTGCAAGAAAATGCTGGGTTTTCAGTAGGAAATTTGCAAAAGCGACTCTGGTTCTTCAACATTGAGGCAACTGCTGGAAATAACAATGCTGACAAAGCACTAGGACTAAAAAATCTTCAATATACTTGCTTTCAGTTGTGTTAACTATTTGCATGGGATGATTTTGATGAGTTGCCGAGGTATTTATTCTTTTTACAGGTATGAAGAGCTTTTACTCATGCAGATTGGCTGTGGACAAAGCATAAAATATGGTGTGGGGATTGCGGTACTTTATTATACTAACCAAAGTAAAATTTTTAAACTGAGATATTGTTTGCTATTTGTGTTTGAAAATATGGTCAGAAATACAACAGTGGTCAAATGTGAATGATCTGACAGTACTTCTTGTAATAAGACTAAACTTGCCATGTAAGTCTTGTCTCTCCCTCACATACACAGTTGCTGCTGACCACACTTCACCTCTTCCTTCTGTCCAGTGCTTCTTCAGGGGGAACCTGTAGCCTGCCGTAAAAACAAGGCCTTAAAACAACCTTCCTGGAGAATTCAGGAAAACACATTATGCTTCAGCAACACATTTGGGCCTTCAGAGGCTTACTGGCTGGCCAGGATCTACTACTTAGTGTTACAGGGTGCTCCTCTAATGCTTACTGGGTCAGGTTTTCTGAAAATTTGTTCAGGTAGAAATTAAATTGTGTTACAGCAAAGTATTTCTGTTGTGGCTGGGAAGGACTTGGTAAGTGAGAAAGTGGTTACAGGGATGAGAAGGAAATTAAATAGTGTCCTTCATCCTGAATTGCTGCAAGCTTGTGAACATACACTGAACTTGATAGATATTAGGCAGCACAGCCTGCAGAGCATTTGAAAATATTACCTGTAAAAAACCCCTCTTTGTGACTTCCTGCTGGGGTGTTTTTAAGTGAAATACAATAGGGAGATTTATTTACAGCTTGAGCTCTCTCTGTCTTCTCTCACATCCTCACTATCTCTTTAATGATGCTTAATATCATTTATCAGAAATAATTATACACAGATGGAGCTTTTCTGATGGATAATGTTCTCCATGTACAAGGTTCTTTCCTGTAATGAAGAATAGCCAATTTTTAAATGTCTTTTTGATTTTAATTTGAAGGTATTTTTTTCTGTACATTATTTATTTTGCAGCACGTTCTGTAAAGCATGCACTGCTCTTCTTCCCACTGTGTTCTTCAGAGATGGATATTTTGCACTGCTGTGTGAAGATGTACAGCTCTGTTTTGTTCTGAATAGAATTGTGGTAATTCACCAGAAACCAATGTATGGGATCATTGTGGTAATCCCTATCAAAGTGTGGAAAAATTGGACTATTCGGGAAGGATTCTCATGGTGCATTCCACACCCCTCTGTTTCTTTTCAAGATTTTGAAGAGAGACATTTGCCACAGTACTTGAGTCCATAGGGTAAACAGAGTGGACAAAATTGCAGCAAATCATTTAGGCAGATTAATTCATGTTATGACATTAAAAAATTTTATGACAACTGAAGAGAACCACAGAAATCTGTGGGTAAGATACATATTCTGTGCAAGAGAAAGTGAAGGTTTTTTTGTACTTGCTTTTAAGTAGCTATTTCCTTTTTCAGCACAGAATGAATGATATAGGAGAAAAGTTCCTTGGACTGTATTTTACAAGAGTTCAGTTTGACAGTCGCAAGTATTTCTGTGTTTTTTTTGTTACTGTTTTGATTTTATGTACGAGTTGCATTGGCATTCCTGAGTGTCTTACATACATACCTAGGTTGTAGTGGCTTTCCTGCTCCCACCACCCTCAGTTCTGAAGAGTTACCTACCGTGGTGTTTGCTTTGCCAAATAATATCTCTCCCCCTGGTAGGTGAAAGATAATTCTCAATCTTATATTTACAATCAGTGAAAATGTATTGAAGATTTATGCCCAGAAATAGTGATGCAACTTTAGTATTTTTTTCCCCCTCCTTCTCATGTGGAGGTGTTTTTATGAAATATTACTGATCAGTGGTTTTTAAAAAATGCTGTTGCTATCGGGGAATGAATAGTCTATTAAATTTTTTTTTTTTTTGGCCCTATATATTATTCTTCAGTTGACTGTTTCTTTCCAGAACCTTCAGGTCTCATCAGTTGCAGTCAGTTTTCTGAAGTAAACTTGCAGACAAAGAGTATATCAATATTGCTGTATCTCTACTAAGTCTAGATTTGCACAGTTTTTAATTATCTTAATCTTAATAGGTGGTTAAATAAGTCTAACTTTTGTTCTTCTGCTGCTTTATGTGCAGATAAGTTTCATCTATTCTCATTTTTCCCTTCCATCTCCTCCTTTCATTTAGGAGGTCCTAAGGGTAGTTATTTCAGCATCAGTCACCATATCAGCCAGTTGTCTGTCAAAGATTTCCTTTTCTGATTGGGTGGGCAAGGGTTTTGACTATTTTTAGCAGACAGGAAAAAGTGGATTTGACAATAGCCCTTGTTTCTCTCTGTCCCTACCTTCAGCCACTCTTAAGCTTATTAACCAGGGTTCTATGTATTTTGGTAAAGAAAAGGTCACACTGCACAAGGAATAATTTTGCTTAGTTTCAGGCCTTCATTGCTTTCTTTGGGGCTGTCATGTTATTTTTCTGTCACTATATGAGTAGAGCTAAAGCTAGTACTGTGCAGGTTTGAAACTAACTCTGTTGTTATGTGACAGGAGAAATGTCAGTGTGAAGAACAGTGACTCTGGCAGCTTGAACAGATTTGGTATTTCAGTAGTTTTTAGCTTCAGTTGACAGGATTTTATTTTAATTATGTGCTTAGCTCTTCTTGGCCTCCTTGAATAGCAAGAACCACAATTGTAAAAGGACAAAAAGAATATCTGATGTTTCTAGAACATTTAAATGCTCTGCATTTCTACATTGAAGAAATTATAGGAAGATAAACAAAGATTTGAGACATTGCTGTGAATGTCAGAAAATACACTGGAGATTTCAGCCCAGAAAGAAGGTGATGATCACTGACCAGACCTTACCTCTGTGTGTGTTGAATTTTAGATGCCCAAATACAAAATTATTTCATGACTGAAACTTTGGCTAGTTTTTGTATACCCTCCAGAATTCAAACCATTGGACATCAACCTAAGTGTTTAAAGCATTTTTAGTTTATCGCAAATGTTTAATTTTGCAAGATAAGTTTGAAGAATGCTTTTGGGTTGTTTATTTTATTAAGTGTTTGCATTTACTGGAAGTACTGATACACCCCCAATTTTGAAGTTATTTTATTGAAGTTACTTTATGTGCATCAAGCATCTGAGACAAAGATGCACTAGGCTTCTATAAAGAAAGGTGAGAGATTGTTTTTTCTACTGCACCTGCTGTTTATACTCTGAATTGCATTGCTTGTTGAAGCATGACTGTGTAAAAAGCAACATAGGCTATAGTACTAGAAATAATGATTTTTTTTCTGTCTTTGGAATAAAGTAAAAAGAAATGCCAGTTTTTTCAACCCAACTTTATGAAAAATGGATAAACAAGTGTGTTCTGTATTTCTTTCTTGTTGAATGGCCTTCTGTCTGACACAATGCAAAAGGTTTCTAGCAATTTATAACAACTTCACAGTTTTTGCATTTTGCCTGAGTTTGTGAGTAGTCATAGATAACAGCTTTCCTATGTATGCTCTGAAAATACTTCATATTTTGAATAATTACTGTGATGTTCTTAGCTGCCATTTGGACCTTTAAAGTAAGGACAGAGATTTTTAAAATGACAGTTGGTTTTGAGTGCTATTCATGGCATACTTTTCTAAATGCCCTGACTTTGAAAATTCAGTTGTTTATTGCAGTACAGTCAGCTTTATGCATCCTGTCTTTTTTTTTTTTGGTATGTTTTGGTCTTTTGTTGGTTTTGTTTGGGGATTTTTCCTAATTCTGTCTATGGGGAACTTTGTTTTCTGGCTCATCTCTGAAAGTTACATGCATACCTAATCCTGTAAAGTATTAAATGTATAAGCAGGCCAACCTAGGTGCCTATTTTTGTCTTGCTTGTCACAATTGGTTGTAGAAAACAATTGATTTTATTGCTAACCTGATTTATTCTCATACCAATTTGTACATTTTTCTCTGATTCAGAAGAATGCAGGAACTGGTAAAATGATGCTGAGCTACAGAACTAGCCTACTAGATACATGTGATTTAGTTTTAAGTTAAACTTGTATCCAGACGTAGCCGAGAAAGCTGTGGCTGGGTGATGGTGATGATGAATAATTTTAGTTTTATTTATCACTGTACGAGATTGTCATGTGTTCTTTCTCAGTGTAGCCAGTTTTGTGTCTTGTATCAGAGCAAGAGGAGACACATCTCTAATACAGAATATGCACCTGACTTTTCTTTGCTATTACAGACATCTTTGGGTTTCTGTGCCACAGAATAAGAACCAGCTATTTTCTCAGGTGTTTTCATTTATTAAGTTAGAGAATCGTAAAAGCTGTTTTACATCTTCTGGGATTTTTATTTTTTTTAGCCTTGTTTTCATTAGAAGCTATTAACAAATAGTGTTTTGGTACTGTTTTTAATGTTAAAATTAACAAATTCAGGTTTTTTATTAGATTATCATTGAACTGCTTTTTAAAATATTTATCACAAAATATATATCTGTTATGCAAGCACTTTTTCTCTAGGAATTTGCAAGAATGTTTTCAAATATAAAACCATATTGAGTTGTGGGCTATTTGTCTTTTGAGAGATGCCACTAGTATTAGGTGCCAGTACAGAACATGCAGGCAGTTAGAAAGTTGAATAAAACAGAGTTTAGGAGTGTCATCTTCATCAACTTTTCGTGGATGTATATCTTTCTGTAAGTTTCAGTCTACTCCCTACAGTCTGAATTTCATTTAAAGAACATTTCTGGAGTTTTTAACATCCTAAGCAAAGATCTGGCACATAGATTTATGAAATGAACAGTTCTTTCCACGTCTGTGGCATGGTAATTTTGAAACATAATGAAGACTAGTGGACTAGTACCACTGTTAATTGTTCCTTCTGATTTATAGTCACTTCACACTGCAGAGTAGACAGTGTGTCCTAGGGTCTCATTTATTAAAGTGAAAGGACCCCATGGAACATGAAACAGAAACACAGCCACATAAGAAAAATGTGGGTTAGAGCTGCACAGCTATTGAGGTTACATAAAAATTATTTATAAAAATGTAATTTAACTGCTGGTTTCAAAAGCACATTTTTACACTTCAGCTTACACCTATAAAGTAGGAGAGTCTCATGTCTGTTTTACAAGAGAGGAGACTGAGGAAAAGCAGGTAACGGAGTTGAGACAATAGCAGGGAAGAAGGTGGAATCTGAATCCTGTCTCCCTGTACTTCATTCTAGTTGTTACATTTACCATCCATTCAGCAACAAAGCAGTCCAGGTTTCTTTTTCTTTTCCAAAAGCTGCATGTAGATAAAAATCCCTGGAAGTACAAAAGGCAGGTTTGTAAAACTAGATTTTAAAAAGTATATATTTTTATGTGATATAATCTGTTTAGTAATGACATCACTGAAATTATCATGCAGCTTACCCATTCTGCAGCAAGTAAGCAGTTCTTAAGTGTTATATTTTGCCTTTTTTCCTCAAAGGTAGCATGTTCTGTCTGTGCAGACTGAATTTAGAGATTTATGTTCCTTCTTGTTTATGTATTGGTGTTTGTAATCAATGACTGTCTTCAAACTCAATTGTGTAGATTAATTAGATTATGTCTCTACCAATTCTTGAAATGCACAACTAGTTTACTGGTTTGGACAGGTTTCCCAAGATGGATTCTTTCCTGTATTGCAAATAACCATGACCTTTCTCCTTTCCTGGCTAAAACACTGCTGTCCAAGGAAATTCAGCTCTCACTTATTACCCTCCTCCATCCCATTGCATGCAAGGAGTTCAGTGTACTTTGCCTGGGAAGGAACCATCACAGTACCAAAAGCTCTAAGTGGAGTTCATGTATCCTTACGTTACTGGGATCAAGTTTTACTGGGCTTCAGGCTCCTTCACTTATTTTTTCATGTTTGTTCATTATCTGGCTTGCAGTTTTTGTGGTATCTGAAATTGTTTCAATTTAGACTCTGTACTCCTCCTGTACAAACTTGATTTCACTACATTCTGCATTTCTTTCTCTGCTCAGTAAATGCTTCCAAGTGCTTTCAAATCCACCTGAAGTGTGTACTCTGGGCTCTTCCTCAAACAGCAAAAAAGGGGGGTTACCCTGATATTTAACTTTTTTTCCTGCATTGGTGGTTCTGACTGAGTGGAGTCACTTCGCTTTACAAAGACCTTAGGAAGGGGAGACAAGAAGTTACCCTTGCTCAGGGTATGTCCTCAGGACAGACGCTACTTGGCAATTGTTAATGTTGTTCAGGAAGGGAGGTGCACAATGCAGAAGGGCAGTCTAAAACTTTAAACATATAGAAGTAGTAATAGTCTATAATAGTAAATAATAGCAATACTAATGTCTCTACAGAAATACAGGCAATATATAAAGTTTTACTACTTTGGACATAATAATAATAATATTATACTTTGGACAGCTAGCAGAGAAATTGGATTTGAACCTGGTTTTCCAAATTGATATATTTTGAGTACAGTACAGTTTAACAGGAAGTTACAGAAAGCTGTGAATATCATAAGCCCAAAACATAGCAGCTACATTAACAAGACCTTTTGTATTAATATATGATAAGGTTCAAGTTAAAGGATCATGGTTTATCCTTTATTAATTCTATGTTTGAGTTTGCAAACCTGAGTATTACCACAATCCTCACAATTCTTCCAATTTCTTCAGTAGCTTTTAGTATTTTTGTATTTTTGATCAGGTCTTGGGATTATGTTATCACTGGGCAGTGGCTGCTCTTGTTTGAAAGAGGAGTTGCAAATGTCAAAAACCATACACTGGAAAACATAGGAGCAGAAGCTGTTGTTTAACCTTTTAATTGGATATACGGTAGAAAGATACCTCTACTCTTCCATTTTAATCTCTTGTTTGTGCTCAGGAGTCTCACAGCCCTGTAGGTTATGTTTGAAGCTAGACATGTATGGCCTTTCACTGTGAACTGAAGTGTTTAATGTAACACAATTAAAAACCCTGGAAAAACTGAATTTTTTGGCAATGAAGATGCAAATATGTCCTGAATCATGCGAAGTTATAAGCCTACCTTTGTGAATAGCCAAGCAGGTCTGGTGTTCTATTGTTATCTGACTTCCCTTTCTCACATGAAGAACTTTTGTCAAAGGTTTGAGAAATATACTTCCCTGTTTCAGATAGTACAAAGATGCCTGAATTAGCAGTTACATATACCAAAAGATTCAACATAGTGGCTTCCACATAGAATTGCACAGTCAAACCCATAGTACTGAATTATGCATGACATTTTTAATGGTGGAACAAAGAGTAGCAGAAGGAAATGCTGCAAAGTACGTGCTACCTTCACTGGTTATTAAGCACTAGTGTACGTGCATACAAATCCCAAGATATTCTTTGTTGAAACTCTGGTGCTGTGCTATACAAATCAAAGTTGTATGAAAGCAATACCTAATGAGGGAAGAATAAATAATAGAAAAACTCTGACACAGGGAAGTGCAGAATACATACCAACTTATTGTACTTTAGAGAGTGAGAAATAAAAGTTCTTACATTTAGCTGGATGCTGAAGGTATCAGCTAGCGTAAATATTTACTGTACAATAATTGCAAGGATTAGTCTTATTTGTTAATCCACAGTGATGATGCCTCTCACTGTCTATTCAGTGAAAATTGGGAGAACGTAACTAAAATTATTTAGAGAGGAGCTGCTGCATCTTAAGAGGCAGCTGTGATCTAAAGTCAGTTCATTGAAATTCCATATCCTGTTGTATATATTGTTTACACAAATTCCATATTAAAACCAAATACTTGGTCTTTGGAAGTTGAGACTGACTTAACAGACCTGCTCTGTAATCTTTTGAATATTCAAAAGGTTTCAGTAGAAAACTTGGTAAGGCTTCTGTTCCAGTACTGATTTTCTTCCCAAATGCACCAAACCCTAGACCAGGCATTTTTGAGCCTTCTACAATAGTATTGCTAGCATAGATCAAGATAATATTTTCATTTTTTTTAATATTCTGGCCTAGAAAAAGTTATGTTATAAAAAAATTATTTCGGCTTACTTGAACATTTCTGGTTGTTGTGAAGCAGTTGTTGCTTGCCACTGCTGAAGAGGGCACTACCTTGGTGATACCAGGGTGCTTCAGCCATCCACTGTTCAGTAGGAAAGCCATCCACTCCAGGACTCCCAGTCCTCCTCACTGCAGAAACGTGCTTTGCTCTTCTCATGTGCAGACTAGACCCTTCAGAGAGGTCCCCACCACTCCCCTCCACTTACCTGTGGAGTTCAGCCATTTCTCACGAGCTCCCTCCTTACCAGCCTCCAAAATCTAACCGTGCTTTGCAATACTGTCTGTAGCATCTGCCAACTGCTTATGCTGTTGCATGTCACAGACAGCAGTTTCTTGTGTCACGTTCAGTAGTTTCTCCATGTCCTGATACTTCGCTTCACCTCAGGCCAGGCTCTTATGAGTGGCCTTAGCGTTTGCCTGCAGGCCACGCACTGGCTTGCTGGCCTTTGCAACCACCTCTTAAAAGATTACCTGTTGCATAGTTGTGAAATGGTGCATGTTGCCAGAGGGACTTTTTGGGAGAACAAAATACTCAAAAAATACATTGGTTCTTCTCTGAAAAACGGGAAGTGTAAAATGCTGTTCCTAGACGCATTTCCTTGAAATAGAATATGCCAAAGTAATTTCCTCACATATTTTCCTCCTTATTGCAAAAATTTATTTTCTTCTTTTTTTAAGTGCTGCTTTCCAGATAAGACAAGACTGAAAAAAATATAGAGAAAAAGTATGTTTCAGGGCATGAAGACTTATGTTAAAGTTATCCTGTCATACTAAGTTCTGTTGTATTGCCTGCAAAGTACTACTATATCACCAGCAGTTCAGTGCAAACTTGATTATTGGTATTTCGATAGCCAAACTCTAGTAGGTCTAACTCAATTTCAGGCTCTCTAGCATCATCTAATTTATAATATCCAGTTTTCAAAGCTATGATGTGTTATTACCACTGGTAATGCTACTGTCAATTTGTCTTGGCTTCCCTATATGGAGTTTATTTATTTATGTTTACTGCAAGTCACTGAGTACACTCAATTGGTTGCTATTTTAACAAGATCTCTGGAGAACTCCTCAACGATGATGCATGTTAAGGAAAAAGCCAGAAAGCAATTTACTACCAAGCAGATACCAAGATGAGTGGGCAAGAGTCCAGAAGTGAAAAACCTAAAACATGGAAAGGATTTGTTAACATATGCTTGTACCACACTTAGAACACATAATGAGGACAAGATAAGAGTGGAAGGTGTTATGTCACTGGAGTCAGTTGCAAGGTTCCTGTTGACATCAGAGAAGTGATCAGTTTGTCCCTCTCGTTACTTGGTTAGTTGCATATATTTCTGGCATTGCAATTGCAGTGTGTATTTTCCTAAAAATACCTCTTGAAATATTTATGAAGTATAACTTTGTCCCAACTTCTCATCTATGTTTTTTTTCAGCAGAAGGCATATTCCAATTTGTCTAGGAAAGAAATACTAAGTAGTTGAATACTTCCATATGTGCTTTCCAAAGACAAATTCTCCTCAGTGTTTTATGTTGCTAAATATAATCTTGATGTGGTTTTAAATGCTAAATGTAGGTAGTATTTTGAGACATATGATTTTCTCTGTTTCCAGGTGGGCCATGCACAGGTACAGCTCATGCCTCGTTAACCACACCAACCAAAAGATCTTGCGACTCAGGTATGTGTTTTGTGGTGATCAGGGACTTAGGTTTTGCATGACATTTAACTGTGTGGTTGTAGTAACCATGCCTGGCAAATGCCAAGTGAAAATAAGTATTGTTGCTTTGCTGACAGAAACATATATATCTAAGGATTACTATGGCAGATAGTTCATCTGAGAACTAATTGTAATGTTTTACTCTGGGTTTCATTGCAGGGTAATTTAAAAGCTTGCTATGGTGCTATAGATACAGTAAATTGAGAGTACTTGTAATTAACAAAAAGGCATGTAAGTTCTCTATTTGGAGTGTCAAATGGCAATGGTAGAAGCTTCTTAGAGTAAGGCGGATAAAGCTAAGACGTTGAAAAATATCCATTAAATGTTTGGCTAACTTTGCTCTGTAGTTCTCTTATTTTCAGTTTGTGCTGATGTTTGGTGTCTGATTCTGTGTTATTCATTTAGTCTGTTTTGCAAGAAAGAAATGACATGACCTTAATTTGCTGCCACAATTATCCTCTTCACTCAACTAAACCTCATGATTTTATGTTACCTCAGTTTCCCGTAATGTTTTTTATATTATTTGCTCAGTAATCTAAATATTTTCTTTATAGTTCCTTACACTAATAAAAACTTGTTACCAGGAGTTACAGTTTTCTTCTTCCGATCTTGAATTTTCAGCAAACTTTTGTTTTTAAAATAAATTGCCATGTTTTTGTGGGAATTGATAAGAAAACATTAAAAAATATTACCCAGAAATACTGTTCATCTTCAGGCATAAGGAGCATACCATGAAGGCAAACATTCGTCATGGTTTAACCACAAGTCCAAAACATAGCCCCATATTAGGCTACTGTGAAGAAAATTAACTCTGTCTCAGCCAAACCCAGCACATACTTTCACACTACACTCAGTTCAGCTTAGGGTCCCTTCCTAGGAAGCTATTTAAGTGATGGAAGCAGTATTTGTCAACACATTGTGTATAAACCTGCTTTCTGTAAGTATTCTACATTTCTTCTGCTTGGAAGAGCTTTGAAGGAAGAATGTTGTCTTGGATTTCATCTGTATAATTTTGTTCCCCCTTCAAGCGTAGTTTTTGCCTAAAGTTCCTTCAATCAGCATTTGAGACAGAAAATTAGAAATTTGACCTACTTATGAGTTCCTATCAGGAGGATATTAAGGAAGACACAAACCTTTCATATTTTATTAGTGTGAATGTAATAGTTGAAGAAAGATCAAAACAATAAATCTGCCAGATACAGGAAAAATTCTCGTACAGAAAGAAGTTTTTACCTAATGCACTTGTCAACCTGCATGCTGCAGGAGCTGTTCTGATAAAAAATAGTGTTCTGACACCAAATAGTGGGTTTTTTCTTCCTGTTCTCCAGAATCATCACTGTGGTAAAAAGTATTTCTATTCCAGTGTGCCCACAGGACAAGGATTATAATGAAAGGAATGAATAAAGCCTTGCAATCATTAGTTTGGATGATGCCTCAAAGGTTTTTGAGAGCCAGCAGTCTGAAGATTTTGTAGGAAAAAAAAAAATGGGACTGCGTGGCCTAGTGTATAGGCTCTTATGTATTTTGATTTGTTTCCTAATGGTTAGGTAATGTGATGATTGATGGCAGGTACTGTGAGGCTTACTCTAGTCTGCAGGGCATCCAGATCCCATTTATATCAGGTGCCCATGTTGTGGAAGTGCAGTACCAAGTGGCATATTACTCTTGTTTTTCTGCTGTACAGCTTTAATGATGATTTACTACACAACTCTGAACAGCCAGATTTTAAAACATTTTCATGCAGCTTAAAGAAACATGGAAAAAAAATCGATGGAACTGTGTGACTATGCTCAGTTAATTTTTAATTGTGCAGTAGAAAAGGTGGTAGAAACAGGCAGATAAAATGCAGTAATGATACAATCAATTCATACATTATATCCATAAAGTCGGTGAGATTTTAAGTACTTTATTTCTCAGTAGCAGTTCATGAGAAGCATGCATCTGTAATTCTTTGTATAGTTATATGTGTAGATAGCTCAGCTTTTATGAGAATATGTGTTGTAGATTGGTGTGGTAGTGTTTATATTGTACAAGATGAGTGTCTGTATCTTTGCTCTATGTGTTTTCTGGTTTAAAATTTGGGTCTAGAAGATGGAAATAATTCTTTCACTGCTCGGGTAAAGCGGCTGAGCAGGCCTGTGGTCCTTTTTGAAGTTTCAAGTTTATTGATGTTCTTATACTAAGACATATTCTTGCTTGTAGCAGTGCCAGGAATCTAAATGCTTTGAGGCAGAACCTGTACAATCGAGAGGACAGCCTTTTAGGAGTTACAGGAAGGTCAGGTCATGGAAATAAAAGTACACAGATTTTCAGCCAGAGCCAAAACCACGAAATCATTAAACTGATATGATCTTTTTTTTTTTTAATCAATCTCTGTGTATTGAGTAAGGACAAAAGGACCTCATACACCACTAAATAGATTTGGGTTTTTTTAATTGCTCTGAAGTGTTAAGCTCCCGAGCTAAAATAAACAAAAGATTATTGAAGGGGACTTTACAGTATTAAACCAACTTTGAGGTATGTTTTCATTGGTGTTCCAGGGGACTATTAAGGTGTTCTTTAGTGTTTGACTTCTGGAGGGCATTGTGTTAGAAATCCAACCTTCTTGGAGCCCTTTCAACGGCAGGAAAGTGATGATAGAACAGCCTTCAAGCAGCATAATAAATCACCCAGCCCTAGCAATAATAGTGCCCATTAGGGACGCTCTTCCCCCCCAACTCCTCTCAGTTTCCAGCTGTACTAATAGAACAGCACATCAAGCAAGGCTGTAAATAAAAGTTACAACCTAATAGGTGGGTGTTGAAGTGGAACGGACAGGAGCTGAGGCATGGAGGCCTTATTACTGCTCATCAGCAATTATAAACAGGATAAAGTGTCTGGGACTTGCACTGATGCTGCAGGAGCTAATAGAGGCTGGGAAATGACACTGTGCCACGATCAGGTGATGTATGTTGATGGCTTTTTACTACCTCATCTTATTGCCTATTTCTGTGACATGTTGTATTATGTGTTCTGTGCTTCTGTATCTGTCTAGGTGGACAGATTGGTTTCCACTCCTACTGGTTATCTAAGAGCCATCTCAAAGTGTTTTGATTATTATAGATTAAAATCCTCCTAATGGTAAAGATGATAATAGTCATACCTGTAAACAAAATTAAGGGCTTACTCTAATTGTATGATGTATTTTCACTATCACCTTCTTCAACTTTAAAAAGTTACCCTTATTTGTTAAAAATAGTGGATATGGTTCACCTGAACTTTCTTCTACACTGATTGCATCCCATGCATTTTAGACTGAATGGTTTACAACCAGTTTGATTGGAGAATCCAGAATGATGAGTTTGGGGCCAATATATCAAAAAGTTTGTTGAAAAGTCAGCCATAGCTATGATGATCCTTTCTTCTGAGTTTTTAAAACTTCAGCAGTTCCTGGGAAGGTTTATAAAAGCTTGTTAGCACACAATAATTGGTAATATTTTTTTTTTAAAGTCTTTCTTGATTTTTATTTATCACTGTCTAGCACATTTCTGTGCTAGACATCTAAATCATCTCTTTACTAAACTGTAGTGAAAAAATGCCTTGAAATTTAGCCTGTACTTGCTTTGATCTAAAGAGAAGTTTTGCAGGCATCTTCGTAGTTCGTACATTAATCACTCATGCTGTTTACTTCTGAAGATATTTTTTTTTCTGAGTACTGGAAAAAATACAGCATTTGAAAATGAAAAGGTGTGCAGCAGCATGACAGCAAGTCAAAACACTGACTCCTATCTTTGTCTATTCAGTACAGCCAGGATAAAATAGATTATTTTTCTATCTTATGGTATAACGACAGGAATACTTAATCTTCTTGTGTTAAAGTACACTAAACAGATGAATGGAAACTTTTCATAGTATGTCTTTGAAATTAACTTTCATACTTACCGGTTTCCAGATGTACTTTTTCGCTGCATTGTCCATAAAGTGAGAAAGCTACATAATTGAAGTGGCCCAAGGGACAAAAAAATGTAATGTGGCTGTGAAAGCCTTCTTTCATGTGCTCTATCAATGAATTACAGGTACTTACAGACAATACTTGGAAGGTTTTTATAAAATCTTAATATTTACTCTGCATCAAGCAGGAGGCTGGACTAGGTGACCCCCAGGAATCCCTTCCAACCTAATTTTTTCAGTGACACTAGCAGAAAATAAATATGATCTGAATGATTAAAGGTATTTAGTCTAACTTCAAGTAGCACTCATAGCACTTGATGAGACCTGAGGCCAGCAGGCTTTAAGAGTACAGGCCAGCATTTAGTGACTCGAAGAGAAGAGCAGGAGAGAGACTCCTGGTGGGAGAGTTGGGATGGTCAATGCAAAGCAAAGAAAGGGGAGAACAGTCTGTGCAGCAGGGTTCTCCCTGGGCATGAGTGTGGTAAGTGACCTGTGCTTTGGTAAATGAGATTCTACTGTCCTGAAAAAATGTGTGCTGCTGCCCCCAACACTTTCTCACCACATTTCTTCTATGGTCTGATGGGTTCTTTTCAGTCTGGTTGGTGAAACTGTTGCCAAATGCAAAATTGTACATTTTCAATATAAATGTATAAAATTCAGGTATTACCATCTTTTTACTAAAGTCTTAGGGAATTATGACAAAGGATTTGCCCTCAAATTCATTGAAAGAGTAAATATTTTATCCTTTATGTATATTTTGCTTAAAATGAAGCAACTTTACCTTGAATATTTTTTAGTAGTTTCATGCCATGTTTAGTTTTCAAAACTATCAGATTCTCAGTGATCAGTTAAGTGACCTTTGATAATAGTTACTATCAAAGAATACACATATATTCAGAAGCCCTGAATTCCTTGTTTCTTGGCCACAGACTGCTGGAATAGCTTTAAATAAACCACATCTCCATTAATTTGAAGGGCAAAGAAATCAGGGTTACATGTCTTGCTTTTCCCACCTACAGCCTGTTGGAACAGAATTGAGGGAGCTTAGGGTTTACATTAATTTTGATAGGGTTTGTCCAATAGCAAGACAGTATGGAGAATGTCACAAAGAATAGTTGAGACCATTAAGTTTAAAAACCTGACTCCTGTCAGGCTGAAGAATTGAACTGATTTTATCTCAGCAGTCAGCACCCTGATCTCATCTGTACAGATCAGGCAGCTTCCTTACTGGTATGATTTAGCAAATGAGACTCAGATTTTTAGAATTTTAAATTTGGTATTTTATTGCACAGGAGAATTTTTTTAAATAAGTTCAGCATTAAATAACTGGTCTGAAATATATTTGAAACAAATAGCCACTTATATTTGCTTCTAAAGTTTGGGGTTTTTTTTACTATTTTAAAATACATAGTCTGCAGGGAGCTAATCCATGATCCTATTCTTGCTATACTTTTTGGTATAAGAGCAGAGCCACAGAGATTTCATCTGACTTTTGGTACAGGTCTTTATTCTGACTAGTTATTTTGGTGAGCATCAGACAGCTTCTAAGAACAAGTTTTCAGTAGTTTCATTTAGATTCTAATTTTCTTAAGTACCTTAAAACTATATGAAGGTAATTTTAGAGTCTCTTGAAAGTATTCTTTAGTCTGTTGAGCGTCCATGGGGGAAAGTGTATCTTCCTGCAAAGTGAGGAACTTGTTTGAGTGACAGTTGAGTGAACACAGAAGTTACTTCTTTTTCCTGTTCCAAATCATTTTGCGTAATGTAAACTTCAGGGAATAACTAGTGAGACCAACCTCTTGGAGCAAAAGAGTGTAGAAAAAGAGCTGGATGTAACATACAAGACAGTGCATGTACTGTTGCATCCTCCCATTTTCACTGGTCTGCTCTACCTCTCCCTTTCTGTAGACCTGGTCTTTGGTTCAGGTGAATGTGGAAGCTTCCCAAACACATCTTTTCCAAATAGTAAGAACTGCTCGTTAAAAAATCCAGTGGAGACAGCAATCAGGTGTACAGGAATTGTCTTCTATGCCAGGGCTTGTTTTTTCCCCCCACAAAAGTTCCTAGAAAAAGTAACACAAAATATAAGCTGATTTTTAAGATTTATTTAAAATAACAGAATCAAAACCAAGTGTACTTTGAAGATAGATTAGCTGTACATTTCAGAACCTACTCACAATGCATTCAGTAATATTTTTGTCAAAGTACAAGAACTCTTAGTTTTTTTTTCCTTGACATTAATCAGTTACAGTCCTTGGAACTGTGGTCTCTCATTGCAAGGTTCCTGTTGCTAATGGCATCACTGAGGTTTTGCAGTTAAAGACAAATCAGTTTTTTGCAAGATAAATATTGAAAATATGTATTTTTTTCACTGCTAGCAGGCAAGGGTTCTTTACAATCCCTCTTCTGAATTTCTGTCTTAGCCTTGGAAAACCCTCATTACACCAGTGGGGGGAAGGGTCTACTAAGGAAAACTCAGTGTATGAAAGAAAAATAACAGAGCAAGTATTTTCTATATAGAACTGGTTTTAGGCTATTAGTTTGAAGAATTACCTTCCTGAATACTGTATACCATCTGATTGATGAGGACATAGCTGGAATATACCACTAGGATTTGGAAGCAGAGCATGCTTATTTATGCACTCAGGAGCTGACTAGCAAATATGCAATATTTATAGCATTATCTATTCTCATTAATCCAATATTAGAGAATTTCACAGAGCATGAGAGGGCTCTCATTAAAGTCAGCAAAACCAAAACTTTAATATTGCTGAATGCCTTTGAATTTCCCATTTTATCAGAACCACTGTGAGCTTATTTGTATGTATTTCTATATACATATTCATATACGTAAATATTCACGTAGTACTACATAGTCTTCAGGTGCTGTGGAATGGTCAGGATGTTTATGATTTGCCTTCATAACTTTTCATCATGTATATTCCCATGTTATGGCTTTTTCTTCCTTCTTGTGTCCATTCTTCCATTTAGCTATCTGTATGTGTGCATTATCCCTTCACTTAATAATCCTATTCTGATTATTCAGGCCACTTATGATGTAATTTTTTCTTCAGCTTTAACTGTCACCAGAATCTGCCTTTGTCCCTCTCCTAACCCTATCCCTGTGCTGCTAAAATACATAATTTCATAATGAGAAAAGAAGTTCAAATTGACACCCATAAAATATTTTTTGAAAACCATTGAGTCGAGTGCTTTGGCCTTTTTTCCTCCTCTAGCCCTTTTCCCTCTTCTGGCCTTTTCAAGGGTCATTCTTGGTAATAATCTGAATATATGAAGGGCTTGAGATGCTGTTTGTCAGCTATTAAAAAAATGACAGCAACAACCTAAACCAGCTGCCCTTAACATCCTTAGAATAGTACCAAGCTTATACCCTGCATCAGTTGGCCCCAGTAATTGAGACAACAGGAATTCAGTCTCGTGCCTGCACACACCAGCAGCACTGTCTGTGTATGATTTTGCTGTCAGCAGCTGTTCTTAAACATGTTCTTCAGGTGTTTCCCCTTGGAGCATGAGATGAACAGCAGGCCAGGTGCTCTGCAGGACTGTCCAACCTGTTCTCTCTTCACAAGCTCATCTGTTGTTGTGGGCTCTTTTGCCCATTGGTGTAAGTCAGGGAAGGAACCCCATTCAACTAAATATTTAAACAAACAAAATCCTTCTTTCAGGTCAGCAGCAATAGAAGTGGCCATTGCCTTAGGAAATGTGTTAACTAATTGAAATGCCCTCAGTTAATCCATCAAAGGAACTATACAGTACAGGAGGCTGAATACATTTAAATATGTGCTTGTTTGAATCAGTTTGGTATATGAGTAAAAATGGTATAGAAATAATATTTCAATTAACTAAAGACATGCTGACATTCAGAGAGTATGGGGGAGTAATGCAAAAACTTAACCATAAAACAGGTGTAGTATAGGATCCTAAATATAATATGAAAACCAATTAGCTTTTTGCTTAATTTAACAATTATGAATTTATTGACAAGAAAGGATAATAGGCATTTTCACACTTTTTCTAATTATAACTTAGCTAAAATGCATGCAGGAGCCTGTGTAGTTCACTATTTGTCATACAGTTTTCAACATGCACATATTAGTCCCTTCTGTTTCATTAGAGATGGTAGTTAGTAGCCTCATTAGGTAACACTGCAGTATAGTATACTTCCTTTTTGACAGATGATAATACTGACAATACAAGCTTAGAGGAAAACTAAAAATGTGAAAGATAGGAAGGAATTAGTATCTAACTTTTTTATTTTATTTTCCAATCCATGAATCTCAGAATTACAGAAAGGCTGAGAGTGGTAGTGACCTCTGGAGACTGATCCAACCTCCTTGCTCATAGCAGAATCTCTTAGAGCAGGCTGGGGGCTGTGTCCAGTCAGGTTTGGAGTACCTTTGAGAATGGAGCCTCCACAAACCCACCTGGGCAACCTGTGCCAGTGTCGGGTCTCCGCTACAGTAAAAAAGGGTTTTCTTATGTGCCAGTGGAATGTTACCAAAACTCTGTGTATGGTTATGCTCCCACACTTCCCTGTTTTCTTGAAGTCATATGCCAGCATTAATACTCATTCACTCACATATATGCATATATATATAGATATATATCTCCTCTTTCCTAGAAACACATGCTATGTGTGCCAGTTCTCATTTTAGAGAAATGAAACCATGCTGTTGTTGAGCTCAGAAATATGGCTTACACTCAAAGCAATACATGCTAAGTCTCTCCTTTTTCTTTTTTTTTTTCTTTTCTGTTTTTTAAAGTTCATTAAATAAAATCCAACACTTGGAGTCATTGTCTGTTAACAGAAGGTGAATTTTTTTCTGTGAGAGTTTGAAGCGCATTAGTAGTGTTTTGCATTGGAACATTTTGCAGCGATTCTTTCAATGGTGTATCTTAAACAGCTAGGCTAAAAGTTGTGGGGGTTTTATTGGTTGTTTTTGCTCATTAGAGCTGGAAACAGCTACTGTTGCATGGTTGTGGTGATGGATGAGAAATAATAACTTATGTAATGCAACTTGTGGGGGTTATTTATAGTCTCCAGTGTGATTTCATGGAGAGCCTCCTGAGGCAAAGCAGCGACTGATGGGATGTGAGTTCTGTAGAGACTATTCCTATGTGGTCTCTCTATTCCACATTGTTTAGGGACATTGAGTTTTAGTGAAGTTGCTTTTAAACTCTGTGGAGGGGAAATAATAAGTTGTTGAAATGGTGATGCTAAGGGCACTGCAATGATACTAGAAAAGATTGTGTAGTTAAATATTACCAAAGGGTTTATGTAAGGCTTTTTGAGACATTTGTCTGGAGTGTTTTAAGAAAAACTTAGGTAAATTCCCAAAAGAAATAAATTTCTTAGAAGCATGTGTGCTTCTGAAGAGTAGCACAGCTTTGAGATGCAGTCATGATTGTGTGAGATGATGTTCATTTCAATGTAAATATTTCAGAATAACTTCTTCTACAACACTATACAGCAACGGGGTCAGGGCTGAGGTGGTCACAGTTGTCAAACTTGGCTTATAGGGTGTTAATCTTGAATGTCTGTCTCTTCTTTAAATAGTCAACAAGCAAATGGGTTTTAGTGCAACTATGTTAATTTAGGATCATTTGAAGTACAGGAGGTGATTTTAAATTATGATTTCTGGTAAATGTAATAGGGAAGATTTGTAAATTTCCTCTAGATGAAATTTCTAATCATAGTCAACATGCCAGGGAATTAAGTAATCCCGCATCTAAGAATGGAATAATGAAGGGGGAAAAAATCAAGTAGAAATTGGCAACAAGCTATTGCTCAAACTGTAGTTAGTCCCTGTTACATAGTTATTGTCTGTGACCATGTAAGTTTCTTTAGGGACAGAGATTTTAACAGCTCAAGCTTCTTTTAAAATAGTTTCAGAGGAAATGGCAGTAATGTTTGAGGCTTCATTAAATATTGCTCTTTCTCATGTTTGCACAGACAGCTGAGATCATAAATGCCAGTCTGTCAGTGTGATGGGTTCTTTATGAAAAGAAAAAAAACCTGAGTGCCTCAAAAGCTGTCATGAAACCAGAGATTAAACATATTCATCTTCTTGAAGCAAGCAGCAGCAGAGGAGGGATCCTCTTTCTCTCACTATTTTCCAATCTCTTCCGTCCTTCCTCCTTCCCTGTTACATTTTCTCAGCCCAGGTCTCTCTTGGGCCTAGAGCATCTCACCCTCCCCCAAAAATGCCATGAAAGAGAGTGGAATTCAGCTCAGACACCATTTATTTGAAAAATTTTGAGGGGAGAACATGAGTAATGAAGATGAGAACAGTGAGGAACAAATATGAGTTTCTGTCCATGACACAAGAGTTTTAAGAATACTGCTTGTTGATTCCAGACAAGCCTCCAGTTTGTCTTCCTCAGCTGAATTACTTTGTTCTCTAATTTCAAATGGGTGCTTTAATGAGCCACCACAATTAGATGCATCTCCATCATCAGATATCAATTAGAATTTTTTAACTCTGAATTAAAATTGCAGTGAGTGTCAGTGGCAGTTAGTCTGCTGAGCACTTTCTTTGCGAAATTTGGGGATCTCTCATCTTTATTGTTTTTCTTCATTTTTACAGAGAAGTTTTATGATTTTTGATGTCTGTGGGTAAAAGGAGAGCATTCTTTTTTTCTCTCAGACTGGGTGTTTGTTGGTTTAGGTGTAATGCTAAAATGCAGATTAGGTGTGGAAAATGTTTCTTGAAAGGCAGAAGCAATTCTTGTTGCACCAACCATCCTTCTGAGGAGAGCCACTGTCAGTTACTAGCTGAGAGAATTCTCTTCTCTGTAGCCTTTTTTGATTGTTTGAAGGTTCACACTGGGAATTTACTCTTGATTTACTCTTGATCCAGGGAAGTTGCAGCACTTCAGCCTGTTCATAGCAGGTTTTTTCTGCTGCAGTCCAGGTAGTAAGGCTGTGTATGACAATTTCCTTTTGCTGTCAGATCTCTGAACTTTATTGTTACAAGATTCCAGGTGCTGGAAGGTTTGTGTTGTGTATTGCTTGTTTCAGTATGGTGGAATGCAATGTGATGCACAAAGACTGAACCTAAAAGTTCCAAATTTCTGATCGGTGCTTTTTCCTCACTCATTGTACTTGCTCATGAGAAGATGTAAGCACCTGTGCTGTTGATCTTGTTTGTAATGAGAATCAGCTGGGGCTCATGCGTTCAAGGCATGGTGCAGTCCAGGAGAGTCAGGCTAAGTTTGCCTCAGTGTTAAAAGTGTTTTAATTTCTGGCAGAAAGATATGCATTTTAAAAAATGAGGTAGCTAAATTTTCATTCCTGTGATACTAACCAATTTGTGCTGATTTTCAGTTAGCCATTACCAATTAACAGGAAAAGTATAATTAAATATTTTAATTTATAGGACTACTGGCCTGTCTTGGGGTAGCAGTTTTTCTCATTAAGGCACATGGTTTTATTAACTGATTAGACACTAGTTGACTCATACCATGAATCCTTTATTTGGATTTTATTATAAGCAGACCACTGTGGTTTCCATCGGCTTAATTCAGAATGCCAGATTTGCTTCTGAGAACTACCAGAATGGTGTATGTTTCCAGAAGCAAGGATGTGTGGGAGGTAACTGTTCCAAAAGCAGTGTATCTGTTTCTCTGAGTAATGAATAAACTACAAAACATGTAGTTTGCCATCTTTGGCAACAAGGTGGGCTGGAACATGTTTTTACTGAGCACTGAGTCAGCCAGGTTACAGTACACAAGCCGCCTTTTGAAGGGGACATCCTTCACTCAAGGCTAGCCTGGTCTCCTAGGCACTCTGAAAACAAGTGTCTGTGTGATAGGACTGTTGGCCTTGGAGCATGAGTCAGGATCTCTGTTCAGAGTGTCAGGCAGTCTGTTCAGAGAATCTTTCCCTCCGATCATCTTCTGCAGAGAGTTAAGACAGGACTAGTTGTTCTATAACTGTATAATTCATTATGCGCTACTTTCTTTTCCTTGTCGAGGCTCCTGCACAGCCAAATATGCAAAGGTGGAGTATGTTATGTACTGAATGTCAGTTTAGGCCTAATACGTGTATTTTGTGAGGTGTAAGTTTTAATCTATGCCACTGCTCAAAAAGGCATCTGTCTTGAGGCACATATCAGATAAAATCATTGCAGCTTAATAAAAACTTATCACCTGTATCCTGTGCAGAAAGCAGTTCAGTCTACTATGAAATGTGAGATAGAGAGACTTTGTACTTATTGTGAAGCCAGGCACATTTTCAGCATATCTTAAGAGCAATATGACAGAAATAAAGTGGGCTTCAGTGAGGCAAGTTGTGTATTTGTAATGGGTGTAACACTGGAGTCCAACAGTTGGAAAATCACTGTGACACAAGGGCTGAAACACAGGTAGGAAATGTGGCTTAGTCTATATTGCATGTGAGGATCCAGGGAAAGTTAAGAGAGCATACCCAAGGGAGAAGCTAGCAGGTATTCCTAGTCTTATCTCCTTAAGGTGTTTGCTCGAGGAAAGTCATGATGTTGAGAAGCAGTGGATCAGGTAAGATAGGTGACATAACAAGGATACGGACAGTTACCTTTTCCTGGCTAATCCAGGACAGCTACACAAAGCAGACATAAGCAATGGAATCTTAACATAAAGGTACAAACATGTTCAATAGATTACCATCCTGCCAAAAAGATATAGTTACCCTGTTAATTGTTGGATTAATGTCCTTTTAAAGTGGATTTAAACAAACTAATTTTTTTTCCTTGATCACCATCGTGCTCTGGAATGCTGACCGACTGCAGTAATGGCTTTCAGCAGCTCCTTACAGCACTACAAAAAATGATATAATTTTTAGTACAGTTGGGCTTAAATTTGTTTACAGTTCCTGTTACAAAGAAACACAGCACTGATTCTGCTGTGCACAGATTTGAGGAAGGAAAATGTCTTACGTAGCCTGTCCTGACTTGGATTGCAGAGCAGCAGATCCACTGAAATCTTCTGCCTTTGATATGCCACAAAAAAAAGGCTTGGGCACCCCATGTTCCAGTCAGTAATGTACATTTCATGTACTAGTCTAGAACCCTGGTCAAGATACTCTCCATCATAATTAAAAAAAAAAAAAAAAAAAAGGCATTGCACTATCTGAAGTAAACCTGTCCTGAACCTCTTAACTTCTTAAGGCTTTCCGCACACAATTTTCTTATAAGCTGGAATTTATAAAGTTATTAATGCAAATAGTATTCAAATTCTTTAAAAATGGCTGAATGTTTGGAACTTATAGGATGTATGTAGAGATGGTGCTTATTTTGTTTGGGTTTATATTGTTGGTGTTTCCTAATTTACATTTAAATTGTTAGCCATGTGGAAAGAGAGGGAAGCACGGTATGGTGCTTTCATGTACCGCCTTCAGTCATGAGAGTTATAACTTACATGCTGTGCCTTAAAAATCTCCCTTCTGCCCAGGGAGGAAATAGGTTGAACCTGTGTTCTGTTGTTTTTCGTCAGCAGCCTCCTTCAGTTAGTTTGTGTGGGGAGAACGAAGAAGGCATGCAGGAGAAACCAAACGAGATGAGGGATGAAGCCTGCAATTGTTTAGGATGGTGTGTGCTCTACGTGTATATCTATATGACCCAGCCTTGGCTGGAAGGAAGCTAATTGCTTCATTTTGTATTTAGTATTGACAGCAGGAGGGGTTCTTATAGGGAACAAAATAATTTGTCCTTTACTTGATGCTCACTTTGGTTGTTAAGGAAACGTGTGTATGTGATAGAATGGGAAGTATCACACTGCTTGTTGTTGACCCCAAGTGAAAGCAATATACCTTCAGTCTGCCCAAAGGGATGCCTCAGCAAGGAAGTTCTAATATTTTTCCTAAAATATTTGTTGTGAATACAACAGATTCACAGTCGGAGAGTGAGGCTTCTCCTGTGAAACGGCCACGGCTACTGGATGACAGTAATGACAGGCCTGAAGAAACCAGTCGATCCAAACAGAAGAGTAGACGTCGATGCTTCCAGTGCCAAACAAAACTGGAACTAGTACAGCAGGAACTGGGATCATGTCGCTGTGGTGAGTACTGTTTGTCAGTAGTGTCTGGTTTTCTAATGCAGCCGTGCTCAGATCCATATCAGAGGTGGAAATACAGAGAACACTTGCATTTTTTATCGTTCAAAGATAATTTAAACAGATAGCTTCCACTGGTAGCAAAAAGTTATAATTAGTTGCTGTCTGATTTCCCCTTTAAAATTTTGGCCTTGATGTACTACCTCGTCTCAAGAGATCTCAGATGTTAATGATTTGAGTCTCAGAAGTCCCTGTAAGGCAGGAGAGCATCATACCAGCTTGACAGGAGAAGAAACACAAAGTACATCAGGAAATATAAAAAGATCAGAAAGTTTTTACAGGGTGTAAAGGAACATAGGTCAGTATCTACATTCTGCATTATTATTAAGAACTTTAAACCAAAAAAACTTCTAGACTGAAAATATTTTCATTCTCATAGTTAGGTCTTGGTGGGGGAAAACTTGTTGTTCACGGTACACTTAAAATCATCTAATTTGGCTTTACCAAAGTTGATGACACTGTTCAGGTAATTGAATTGAGGATGATATTCCCATGCAGAAATCTAATTTGCGGTTTCATATTAAATGCAAATCGTCTTTCTGAAACAATAATTAATGTGACTAAATTCCAGAGATGTTCTCTGCATCATGGAGCAGTTGTGTTCATGACTGGTTTAAATGTGCTCATTAGACCCAGTGATGATGCACGTGGTAGTTTTACCTGCTAATTATTTTTTCATATAATCATATATTGAAAGCTTGCATTGTGCGCTCTGACAATGCTTGTATCAATACATTTGGAGAAGTTTGTTTTAGTTACTCCACTGTGTCTCAGCAGGGGGGTAATTTCCAAAGGATTTGCATAGACAATAGGTGCAATTAACATTACTCCTGTAAAGTATAGAATATTGTGTTAAAAGCATTTTCTGGATAGGAGGCACGTCCTCCTGAGCACCAGTGTAGAGAGGAAGGGTTGGGTGAGCTAGTTACAATTGAATACCCAATACCAAATGAAGAGAAGCAATAGAAAGCTGCAAAGATTCCATGTTATCCTTTGTTCTCTTCTTCATCATCTGTCTGTCTTCAGCCTGTAGAGATTACTGTTGTGTTGTGATCTTTTGGACATGAGATAGGCCTTGTTTCAGATACTGGAGCACTGCCCAGCATCCGTTATCTGTGTAAACACCAAACATGAAATCAAAAGCTTGTAACGCTGAAATTCTTGTTATGGAAATCATGTCAGGATACTTTGAAGTATTTGGTAACAGTTTCATCAAACTGTAGAGATTCAGAGCTATCAGTGACACAGTTTGGTATGACTCTTCCTGCTCAGCAGAGGCCAGAGTTTCTGCTCTTGGTGTGCTCCTGTCATGTTTAGAATGACTGAGGCTGCTCACAGGTACCTGACTGAAATGGAAGTATCCTCCCTAATATTGGGAGCAAGACAGTAAAAAGGACTGGGGAGTATTGGAGAAAAGATTACTTAGCCATTATATATACTATATCATTAATCTTTCTACATTCTGCAATATTGGAGCTATGTTAGAGCAATGAAGTTGAAAGCAACTCTTAAGAAGTCCTTCTATTGATCAGTAATGTTTTTAAAATTATGAAATAAGACCTGCCCTTTTTTTTTTTTTTTCTTGTAAACTGGATTATAGATATATCTGGTCGGTTCCTCTCAGGTTTTCTTGAAGTGGTTCCATAATTCAGTACTGTTGCAATATAAATGTTGTAGGAATTATTCTTTAAATTGTTTCTACTGGATATATATAGCTCTATGGAAATATTTCTGTTAAAGTTCATGAAATGTCTTAATAAAACATGAATATGAAAAAAAATTCTGGGTCCCTCAGCAATAAGTGACAAAATGAAAATCTGCATTTGTATATTACATCCTATATAGTTTAAAGTTTGTATTACAAACATTTCCACACATTTAATGAGAGAAGTAGAAGGCAGGAGTCTGTTTCCATGTTTACAACAGAGCTGAAAAAACTAGAGATCTTTAGTTTATCTGTGCAGTTATGATGTTTCATTAACACTCTATGAAGTAAGTGTGTGTTATCTATAATGAAATGCTCTCATGTGATGTGAAAGTAGGCATACACTGTGCTACTTACTTTTAATAGTCATATTAATAAGAAGCAAACAAAACCCTGCCACTGAGCAACACAGGTAATCTCAGCTTCACATCACCTGGCTGTTGATATCAGCACCTGGCTGTTGTCATTTTTAAAGATGCTGCCTTAGAAACCATTCTCAGCAACTTGCTCTGCTATCTGTAAAATGAGATTGCTTTAGGTCATGAGTGACAAGCCAGATCAAAAACCCTGGGGAAGAGATGGGAAATGGAACAGAATAAATATGTTAAATTCTCATTCGTTTAAAATATTTCCTAGATCCATATGTGATCGGGTTATCCTTTTTTGTCAAAATGTGAAGCACAGGTATCGATGCGTGTTCAGCTGGAGGTGGTGAGATATAATCAAGTGGTGTAAAATAAGCACATGCATTCTTGAAAAGCAGTGGTCAAGGTAGAACATCGTTTGATCTGCACTTTGAACCGCTGCTGTTAAATTATTGTCATCTTAATCCTTAACTGAAGCAATGGGAAAAAAATGTGGGGAAAAAACTCTCAACTTCAAACATTAAAAGAAATTCTGATTGTCAGGATTAATGAAAAGGCAGACATCATCTTCAGAATGACAAATATATGTGTTTGCTTGGATTTAAAGAAAAAGGATTTAGCACATACAAATACTCCAAAGCTGTATCTGAAAAACTGTTGTTAAAATACACATCTTCTTGTCCTAATGGTAAAAGTACTGGACGTCATCTCCTTTTTTGATGATTTGTCCTGGTAACTCTTCCCGTGAGATTTTTAGTGAGACATAGTAGAAAGAAAAATATGTACATAGTGAACAATATTTTAATGTAGACATGCTTGCAAATTTTGATCCAAATAACTGGGATACAGCTTTTTTGAAAAGCAAACAGGGAGAGTGGGCTACTGCTTTACACCAATTCAGAGATTTTTGAGAGACTGTTATATTGGCTTTACTGTCTCCTGTAAGACCTGTCCAGAGAGAGGTGATGCTGCTGAGCTCGTTCCCTCGACACTACATGGAATTTTAGACAGATTTGACAGAGCTGCAGGGCTCTGCTGTGAAGAAAAGCAATTCACTACTGAGAAGGGAGTTCCAGCAATTCAAACACAACATTTTTCAGATGTAGAAAGATTTGTTTGTTTTCATACATGCAGACTCTCAAGACCTTTTTTCATTCCTCTTCCGCTCTGTTCAAGTTATTAACTGCTGACAAGAAATTCACGTCTCATAAATAATGCTTAAGAGCCATTGCTATATAAATTGAATGTGTTATGAATTGTGATGGGCCTTTTTGTAGCATACTATGCCTGGAGCAGGAAGAACAGAGGATGTCATTTTCATTAATTTCTAATGAGGTGCCAATTAAAGCTAAGGAAGGAACTCAGAAGGGAAGAGTCACAGAGCTCCCCTGAATCCTGTACCCTGGGGCTGTCAAACGAGTGCGCTGCCAAGCCTCCTCTGAAAGTTCCATTAAATTACAAACTCATCCAGAGCACACACAGACAAATTCGGCTTCCCTTTGATCTTCAAAAGAGCAATTTGTAAGACGAGTTCTGAGCCTTTTCACACAGCAAACTGGGAGAAGTGATAGGAATTGTTAATTGCTGATGCACTTTGCAAGGTTCAGTGAGAAAGAGAAATTTTTAAATTAATTCTCGTTTTGTGCCTCTGACTGGATAACCTTTATATCAACAGGACTAGCACAAAATCAGCTTCCTGTGAAATGTTTCTAGGTGACAGTACAGTAGGCATGTTCTCCAGACAGCAATGTTCTCTAGTTTGGGGTGGATGGACCTTTCAGTAGTTCAGTGTGTTACGATGGAAAATGATTGTATTGAAATAATGTGTTTGTTTAATATTAGATGTAGGAGGCAGTTTAATCATCAAAGAATTGCAGGAATTGTATTCTTTCAAGTTACACTCCGTTACAGCATTTCTATAAGCAGTCCAAAATCAATTGCCTCTGATCCTTGATCTGAAAATTAAGTTGTTATCTCATTGGTGTGATAACTGGGTAGTTACCACAGACTTGCTTCAAAACTAGGGGCAGGGAATTTGTGAGTGAAAATAGCTATATAACACAGTTCTGGAAATGTATTTTGGAAAAATGCAGGTTGATTATTTGCAAATTGCACTATAAATTTCTAAGCCTGGTCTTAATTACTTGACCAGATGTACATTGTTATTAAATAAAGTTGTGTACAGTTTTACAAGACACTGAGCTCTATAAACTTTTATCCAGAGAGATTATTTGCACGGAAATAATAGCTTAATTTTATGGCAGAGTCTTAGTATTTTACAGCAAAAAGTGGTTCTGGTACCACTTGTTGTGTAAAGCCAACACACAGAAGTCTGCAGTGGTTTTTCTCTTAGAATTGCATGGGAGATACAAAGATATTCTAGGTGATCAGTAAAGGAATTTAACATCTGTCATGTTAGGTCCACATCTAGCCAGCAATCAAATTAAAATTAATACAGTGTGCCAGTTCTGCAGCAGAATAGTTTACTGTTTGTAGGCCAATCCTAATGGGCACGTCTGTGCTTCAGGTTCCACCTGTCCAGAACCTCTTGGCAGTCAGTGGAGTGGTCAGCAAAGTGGGCCTTCCAGTAGTAGTAGTGCCATTGAGAGAGGTTGCCCTTTTGTTTGTGTCCTTCCGGGATAGGAATCTTGATTATTTTGTGTTCTTTGGCCAGAGTAGATGCTTAATAGAATGGGAAGACGTTGAAACCTTCCAGTTTGATCACATTTAAAAAACAATTGCTCAGTTCTGGTTCATTCTGATCAAACAGTTGTTAGCCATATTTCTTGCCTGTGTGGAAGTGAAAGATTTTCTTGGAGTTTTCCTGGCCTAGGTTGTGTTGTAATAAGTTACAATTTCTCAGAATTCAGATTGACTTAAAAGTTGTGTATTCGCTGCTGCAATTTGTGGGGGCACTCTGCAGTGAGTGCTGACTTCAGGCATGGGTGAAAGCAAAATGTGGTATTTTGCAACTTTAATTTGATGTTGGCAAGTACTGTTGTTTGTCTGTTTTTTGATTTGAAGGGATGCTTGCTCACAAGTGACCTCCAGAGCAGTAAGATTTTGAGCCAGGAAACAAGAGTCTAAGTTAGCTGGTTAGCCAGAGTGCTGCCTCGTTCTGCTGAACACATGGAATTAAGAGTGTAGCCCATTGTTGGGGCCCAGCACAGACTACTCCTTAATAAGAGTATAAATTTCTTTCCTAGTTACTGTGCATATTTTCCCTGTTTTCAGTTTAGTTCTGTATAAATCTGAATAACCTGTTGAAATTCTTTTCCCAGTATTATTGTTGCTTTACTTCTGTTTTGGTCTTCTCCTAAGCAGAGAGTAAGAGGCAGAACAGAACAGACTCCTGTCAAGCACTGAACATTTCTGTTAGCCAGCAGAAATTAAATGGTTCCACACAGCAGGGACTGTACCTGTTTTACAGATAACTGGCAGCGAGTCTCACTGTGATTCAGTTATCAGAAAAGTGGAAGAAAAACAGCTGTAGATTCTTAAATTGTGTAATAGAGCTCCTGGTTCATAAACACAGGAGATGAGGCACTTGTTTGGATAGTGCCAAAATAAATTTGGAATGATTTGATTTACTCAGTTAATTAGAAATAATCTTCAGAAAGACAGGAAGAAAGAAACAAACTTGTGTAGATAAGTTGCTACATCTTTGTACAAAGTCATCCAACATATGTTGGACTAATGTCTCTCTTAAAACTTGGTAAAATAGTAAATCATGGTTCCATTTCCATGGAATCTCTTTCTGTCAAGGAGAATTTGTAATGGTGCTGGTAAATTCACTTTCTAGATGGATAAGGTTTATCTGCTATAAACCAAAATGGCTTCAGGGCTTTATTATGTATAACAGATGTACTTCCATTGATTAAAATGAAATACACACACTGCTTCTGGAGATTATGAGTCAACCAGTTCAGTAAGAAGTATTGAAAGAAAAACAAATCTTATTAGTAAGTGGTTACATACTACAATTCTGGCCAGCCTTACTGTTAGCCCTTAAGATGTACCATATTCAGCTCTTCTGTTGTCCATTCTCCTAAGAGACTTGCTCCCAGAATAGTGCTTTTGCTTCAGCCATATCAGTAATGGCTAGCATCTTAGCTTATGTTGCTGCAAGTATTAAAAAAACCCCACCACAACACAAAACCTATTGAAGTTTGAATTTGAACTCCAAGGGTTTTTTTGTTTTCCTTTGTTTTAAGAAGATGTTATTCCAAAACTTTTAATTCAAAGTAATAGGGAATAGGAGCTGTTAACTAATGTTGTTCTTTCTGAGTAATGCGTATTCTGAAAGTACTGGAAATTACACAGTTAAAAGGAGCTGACTAATTGGTGCATCATGGGTTCCAAGGGTAGGACCCAGAAAAGTGCTTTAGCATCTACATTTTAGAAAAGCTGTCCACGGCTTTAAAAGTGTAAATGGAGTTCATGCTCAGCTTATAATTAGGAATCATGAAATATCTTTTGAAGAGACTGCAGTATATTCCCCCAGCTTGTTCAATTAACGTGGGTTTCTTACAGCATGTGCTCATTTTTATTTCTTTCACTTTCTTGCTACCTAAGGTTTGGCAGTGTTGATTTAGTAATGTATACCGAGCCTATTACCTTCCTGTAGTCCCAGTCAGTAATTTAAATGGGTCAGTCAGTCTCTTAAATCCCCAGGTTCTCCTTCAATAAACAAGTTAGCATGTTTCTTTTAAAAACAAAACAAAACAAAAAACAGTTTTATTTTGGCACTACTGATGTGATATGTCCTTCAGTAAATAACCTTCAGGGGGGTTTTGCATGGAAACCACAGTGTGAGGTAAAAACCAAGCATTTTGTTGGTGGTGCCATATTATGTCTGTTCTTTCCTACCTACCTGTACTGTGGTTACAGAAGAACAAACTGTATGCATAAAGATGATACAGTTTCAAATTGCCTTGTATGCACATGTGACACATGGCCTAGTGAATTTGAACATAAAAATCTATCTGGCACTGCCTTATTTCTAATTCCATCTCTTTCAGCACCTTTATTTGCTCAGTCTTTGAGTCGTTTTTTTCTTATCAGAAAAATGAAGATAATAGCCATCTATCTGCCAGATGTTAAAGGAAACGTTTTTGAAGGTTGAAGTGCTCTACCTTTTCTAATCCAAGTTCTTTCTTTACAGTGTTCTTATTTATCCAGAGTCTCATAGGCATTTCTTACAGCTTCACCAGGACTGTGCACACAGAAAGCTTCTGCTGGTCAGCCAGAGGCTGCAGCAGTCTGGTCTCAAAAGGAAAGATACGTCCCCTTCAAAGTAAATCAAAGGTGTTTGTCTATTTGTTATCAAATAGCTATGCACTGAAGTGCTGATTTTACTGGTGTGCTTGATATTTCGGGTAGACACAGAAGGCCTGAAAATATGTCATAATAATCTGACCAATCCTGAAGGAACATTCCCAGCTAGTTCAACTGACCATAAAGTAAGGCTTAGGTAGGGAGGAATGATGCCCAGTGAATTTTGTTGGTGAAAAGTCTAAGTGGTTCACAGGAAGAGGTGGGGAAAGAACATAACAATTGCTGCGTAAGAACTGGGAGGAGAAAAAGGGTGTTGAAAGGAATTGTCAGAATTTGTTTGGAAAGTCAGGATTCTTTCCAGGAATTAGAGTATTTTTCCCCTACAAAATAAGTAAATATTAGCTAAAGGAAAATACCACATGTGGTCCTAAATTGCATAATTCAGGTATAAGAAGGTAGATACTGAGATTTGAGACTACCTTGTTCTCTTCTAGCTTGCTGTGGATGTTCTGAGGAAACTGGATGGATGTTCTAAGGAAATGACATAAAGATCAGTGTGCATGTGTTTTCACAAAAGGAAAAAGAATAATATTAGTCTGTGTCAGGACCTTTTAATACTAAATACGTCTGGCTTTGGAGGAAAGTTTCAAGAGCTGAAAAACTGTATTTATGGATATTGTAATCACTGAGGAGTACTCAGTAAGTTTTTTAAAGTAATGTGTTTATTTAACTGTATCTTACATGTATTGAAATGAAGATGGTTACTTAGAGAGGTGTTCACAGCTGTCAAACAGTCCTGAGTGGATGAAAGTTTTGCAAGTATATGCACAACTGGTGTATGGAGGGTCCTACCATATTCTGAACAAGCAGGAGCAGGGAATGTTATATGAAGTTCACACCAAAAAAAAAGGAGGAGTGAAAGTGTACGTTGCTCTTAAGCATTTGTTTTTCTTTATGTTATAAATAAGGCTTCTGAATGGAGCTCTATTTTCCTGTGGTTAGAAGAGGTATTTCTCTTGACATAGATTGCAAGAGGCTACAGGAATAGAAGACTCACATGGAGCAGAACGTGTAATCTAAGGGACCCTGCACATAAGGTGTAAGTAGGGAATGAAGACATAAAATACCTGTTATTTAGGTTTAAAAGAAACAGGGCTGCTTCTCTCCAGTGATTTGGCCAGCAAGCCTAGCTGTTGTCAGATTGGAGATCAATATGGTGCAACCTCTAAAAAGCTACCGGAACCCAAGGCATAAATAATACAGATCAGGAAATATACTGGAAGTCAAACCTGGAATCATATTCAGCATGTGATGAAGTCAAAATACATGCAGGATCCAGGAGAACTGTTAGAAATAATGCAACGTACAAGTACTATATGTTAGTATAGACCCTTTCATTTTTCATTCCACTTCTTTACTAGAAGCCTTGCATTTTCATTGGGCTAAACACAATTATACACATACATTATTGAATCACTCAGTATTGCTTGCTATTTTAATTAAGTTACTGGTACACTTCAGCTTTTAATTAAATCCTCAGCTTCTGGGAGAAGTGCATCAGCTGAGGTGGGCTTGGTGCAGAGAATTCTAGAAGTATTAATTCTCATGTAGCTCTTTTGAAAGTGTTGAAACACTGCACACATCCCTGCACTGATGCTGTGGTAACTGTCATCCACCCTCCCTTTCTCAGGACATGTTGTTTTAAGATTTCACACTTCTGAAATCTAAATAAGCTGTGCAGGAAGAAAATGTTTATGTGCTGGTATAGTCTATGGAAAACCTAATTTTACAGTACTACTAGCATTTACTACAGTGTTACCTGTTAGCATGTTTTACTTCTACTTTATTACGTGCCTACTCCTGTACACTGGGAGGCCTTTTTGGCATAATTCTTTTTACTGTGTATTCTGTTCTTTGGATTCATTCTTCCATATCCTGCAGGATATAACCTTCTGAAACTAGGAATGATAAGGAGGTGTGTTATTATTTCAGTGTGTTCCTGATCCTTTAAATGTGGCAGTGAGTGTTCCTATTATAAAGGTAGCAGTGTTACTTTAATAGCTTTAATACATCATTGCAAGATCACACAAAAGTTTGAAAGTTTCTTTTCAAAAAATGAAACTCTTTTCACCTACCTAAAGTCTAAACTTTTAATTTTGACCCTAACTTTTTCTCTCCCTCAAGTCAGTCATTGGTGTTCACTGTCTGGCACTTCTGTTGATGCTGTAAGTTGTTGGGAGCAATTTCTTTAAAAATTCTCTTGTTAAATTAAACACTAACTGGTTTTGGTTGTTTTGTCTGTTTTTTTCCTGTCTTCATGTTTCAAAAATTGCACAGGTCTTTTGGTGAAAAATATTTCTTTCAGTTACATTGACAGATTACATGACAAATTAAAATGCTAATTTCTGGCAAGTTGTATCCATTACCATAGATGAACCATGATCGGAACCCAGTTCTGTAGACACTTCACAAAGGCAGTAACCCAGCATTTGTTCTTAGCTGGTGAGTCAGCTTGTGGTGTCACAAGTACTGCTTGTGCCCGACTGCTGTGGATTGCATCTCAGACGAGAAATTGAGGACAGTTTGTGTAAGATGGGAAGGGAAGCCTGCAGATGAAATGTGTAGGTCAGTGACTGCTGAGGTATAAAGCAGTTTAGGAGTGAGTATTGATTGCATGGTGTATCCGTGGGATTAATCAACCTAAGTTGCTCTGTTAGTCTGTCCCCAGTGGATATTGGCCTTAACTCACAAGTCTGTAGTGGGGTCAAGAAGTTGTGATGTAGAAGTATTTACTCATATGTCCATGAGTTCTGTACAGCAAGAAAAATATTTGGTCCAAATCAAAAATTTTAACCACCTATTTTTTTCTAGTACATGACAGAACTGAGATACAGTCCTGACTGAGACCTGCAGTATTCAGTCAGACCTGACCCACAGCAAACATTTTCTAGTGGCAGCTTACTATACTTACTAGATTCTTTGAAATTCAGAAATAATCTGAAAACCTCAGTTCTATTCCTGAACAAGCTCTCTAATGCTGTGGAGTTAGTATCTCCTAGAGCAAAAGTCTTGAGTCTAGTCAAGAGTGCCATATCTTAATTTTTCCCACTCTAAATACACTGTCTTTAAAGAAACAGGAGGAAACTTTATTTTGAGTTCTTATTCTTAGTTCCAAAGTCAAGGAATAGAGTAGTGTCTTATGTAGAACCTCCCTAAGAATTTTTGATTCAAAAACAACCCCCTAAAAAACAGCATGTCCTCAAGTGGTATAAATTCTCTGTTCAAAATTTGTGTCGCATTTAATGTAAGAAAAAAACAGCTTTCTGAGCAAGTAGTAAGATAAATAGGGAAGTATATTTGAAATTAGCACAAATTGGGATAAAATGTAGTTTGTTTGCAGAGTCTCCACAGTGCAGAACTGCATCTCTTGTATGCTCCCTAAAGCAGCTTCCCAGGCTTATGATCTTAAAGAAAACAGACAGAAGACACTTTGAAACTCGGGTTATACGTGACTAAACTTGGAAATACAGTCTTTTCCTTGCAGTCTTAAGGAATTTTTGCAGAATCTTTAACCATACCTGTCCAGTGGCTGTTACAGTGTTAAGATGTGTTCTCTCTCTTTTATATACAATTTCTTCCATTCATTTCTTGGGCAGTTCTTTTCACAAATAGCTTTTTTTTTCCTCTAATGGAAATGCATGCGTATTGCTTGATCCTCTTTGTGGCAGACAAAAAAAAATAGAGGAAGAAGGGGGAAAAAAAAAATGTTTGTTTCCTTCTTTACTCCTAAGCATAAACCCAGTAGTAGAAATACAAAATGAATCTGTAGCATCTCATAAGCACCCTGAGTCTCAGACATAAACTTTTATGTAGCATCAGAGATACCACAGAGCTGCGTGCTTCCACCATGAAACCTGAGATTATCGCTGACTGAACAGCAGGGTGGAAGTCCCAAGTTTCACATCCAGTTCCGGGCACAGATTGGCAGAGTAAACAAAACATTCTAAGGTGTCTTACACCAACTCTTTCCTTTTCCTCTCTTTGGTTTAGTTATTGATCATTTTGATAGTCGGGAGTATCAATGATTTGTATAAAGAAAAAATATTGAAAGGTAAGTTGCAGTGATCATAGCAAATGGTTGGAAAAATAAGTTAATAGGAGAAGTACACTTCTTCCTACTGTATGTTTTGTGAATCTTTTGCAACTGTGCTGTTTGGGAAGGAACGTGGAACTGAATTGCCTTGAGAGCAATGTTTAAGATAATACGCATTGATACATAGAGACTTCTAACTTTGAGCACTTAGAGGTTAATATTCCCCATCCAGTCATCTTGGAGTGCAAATGATAGAAAGGACTGCCTGAAGCTATGTTTTGTGGACTTTTAATAAATATATCTATCTGGGTAAAAAGCTTCACCATAATGTTGCCATTTCCCCTTGGAAATGAATGACAACCAAGATTCCCAACCTAGTTATTCTGAACTACTTTAGGACTTAATCAAAGTCCATGACAACTTGCAAAGCTGGGAAAGAGAAACAGAAGAGTTTAGCTCACTTATTTATAAAAACTCATAGTTTAGCTTAGTGGGGTTTGGTTTGGTTTTGTAGAAAATGTCAGTAAAACCGAAATTTCCTTGAGGTGTGAAATGAAAGCTGACAATGCCACTGCAGAGCATTCCCCACAGAAGACACAGAAGAGGTAATTAGAGGATATGCTAGAAGGAGAATTATGCAAGGTATCAGCAAGCTAGAATACATTTATATTGTAAAACAGCGATGCGTATAAGCTGCACTGGACGTTTTGCTAGTCTGGACTATAGTGCTCTTTCACGTCCTTCCATTAGTGCATGTTCTTTCTGAACAATCTGCAGAACACTAGGGGAGCAAGCTGGATTATACTGAAAACCAGAGAGCGAGGGTTTTCTGAGTTACTCTATGCGCAAGCCTTTAGGATCTTTCTTTGTGTCTTCGTAGTTATTTGTTCAGCTCTTCCATTTATTTCTTACCTATTTCATGTCTTTAAAAAAAGAAAAAATATTTCCCTCCTACACTTCTTAAAAATAGCTTTATTGTTAGTATAATAAAGGGATGGGGGAGATACATAAATGTTGTTTTGGGGATTACTAGACACTTCCAGAGAATGATGTCCAATTATTCTTGACAGTGCTGCAGCAGCATGTATCGCGGCATGAGCTAATCTTCTCTGCTGGCTAATCTGCCTGGTTTGGCTGTGCTGTGTGATACCCTGTAGATATGTTCATCTTTGAAAGAGATGTTCAAATCTGTTCTTGCACAGAAATAGATTCACATATACCTTGTTAGATAATATATCTTTGGTAGAGAATTTTTACAGCACCTTCAACTCTTAAGTTACAAGATGTTTTTCAATTCTGTTTGAACATCTGCTGATTAGAATTTCAAATTTGCAAGAGAAGTAAAATATCTTGTGAAGAATGTAAAGAAATCAAGGGACACAGCACAGAATTCTGCTCAGAATTATCTCTATGTCATTATTAAGACTACTTTTGAGTAGGCTTTGTATAGGGCTCTATGCAAAGGTTGGTTATTAAATAAAATGGTGTAAGCTGCAAATTCTGACAGTTTTGAGCTTCTGCCTTTTGCCTTGGGAATGGAAATGATAAATACCAATACTAGTGGGCAGGTAAGATGATTCTGAAGTACCAGAATCTCTAATTTTTTATGGCAATATTGACTACACTTTTTTTACCTACTAGTGGGAGTTTCTTTGAATTAATATAGAGGAGTCACTGTAGTATAGAAAACTAAACCCCTTCAGAGCAGTTAGTGTGTGTAATGAAAACATAAGTGTCTAGTGTGAATAATTAAGGTGACTGATGGTACTTGGCAATGAAGGGCTTTGTCTTTTTCTGTCAGCAGTGATACCTGAATGGCTTAGCTTTCAGAAGCACAAAAATGTACCTCTGCATAAGTGAGGTTCAGTTTTCTGTGGTAGATGGAGCTGCCTAATTAGCCATGTGACGCATGCACTGTATGGCAGAGTCCAAATATGCTCCCTATTCTTGAAAAACGAAAGTATGAATATACTGAATATCAGGGTAATTGTGGCAGCAGGCAACAGCTTTTTAGGTAATATACATCAAGATGTTTCCAATAGAGATGCTTTTAAGTGCTTTAAAGTCGCTTTGTAAATGTGTAATCTGTGTAAATCTTTAATAAGCTTGTTTGGCGCTTTTACCACTTTTCAAACTGTGCACTCAAACAAATCTGTCTTCTTTTAGCAGCTTTCTGCGTGTCTTACCAATGAGATCAGGACCAGAATCTCTGGGTGGGAGACAAAGGAGCTTCCTTTCTGTCACAATGCTATTCACATAATAGGGATCATTATGTTTATTATATATTTTATGTAACAGTGGGAAGTTCTCCAGCAGTACATTAGCAAAGTCTGGAACTCCATGCCTGGTCAAGGACATCCACTAGAGTAGTCCCACCAGTGTGCTGTGCTTCTCCACTGGTAGTAGCTTGCAGTAATCCAATTGCTGGGCATTTGTGTCACATTCCAGAAAGTCTGACTACTCTTTATTGAGTTAACAGAAAGAAAGAAATTCAGATAAAATCAAGGGCCCACAAAAATTGCAATCTGACTTTGTGTTGTGAATTATTATGCCATTTAGTTGATTTTTTCCTGAATCTTCACATATCATTTTATTGGTATTTAAGTTGCTTACTGATTTTAGAATTTGAAAACTAAAACTTAAGAATCAAGTGTAGGTTTGAGTTGAAGCATTTGCTTATTGTCATTCCATACTCCCATAACCAATGTTCTTGAATGTACCAGTGAAGAACATGCCATCATTTTTCATCATCACAGCAAACTGGAGGTCTGTGATAGTCTCTGTCTTGAATATGGGAGACTATTTTGTTTTCTGTCCTCTCCAGCTGCCCTTTCCCAGGAGGTTCCCAGAAATGATGAAAGCAACTTTACAGCTGCTTGTATGTAATCTTGAGTTTTCCTTTGAATGACTCCTCCATAAGGAAGAGACAGTGCATTGCTTTATGGCTTTAGCCATTTGTGCTCTGATGATGAAATGGAAGTGAATTTTTTGATGATGTATTGTGAAATAGTTTCTGGGGTGCTCAGAGGAGCTCAGATGTTTTGAGGCACTACATAATGTTTTTCCAAGATGTTTACATTGGAGACCTGAGGAGTAGGTGATTCATAGTTTACTTCTAACATCAGAAAACAAAAATTGCAGTGCAGTGAGATGTATTATTACATTTAATAGATTGAAATCTTCTACACTTGGAGTGGAAGTCTGGCATGTTTTTGGTTGATGACTTGAGTAAACAAACTTTAGTTGGCAGTGGATTCCTTTTTCCAATGCTCTTTCCCCTAGCAGAACATTATTTATTTTGTGTTTTAGTTATAGTGTGCTAAAAGAAACATTTCTCAGTAAATTCCTGTAGAGGAGACAACCTATACTTGATACCATCCCATAATGAACTTAACAGCAAATGCACTGCGAGAGTTCATTTATCTAACTTACTTTATAAAAGCAGAGTTTTCAGGAGAAAAGATTTCACCTCTAAATATGGATTGGCTTTAAGGATCAAAATACTAGTACGTATATTGTTCTTCTGCCCCAGAACACACAAGCTGATAATGGAACTGTTGTAAAAACTAATGGCATTGGTATGACATCAGCCATTTGTGCACACGTAAACCACAAAATGTCCTTTCTGATTTCCAAGAAATGAAGAAGCAAGGAGTGAATATAGCAGTAAAAACTTAATTGAACTCTGAACTACATGAAAAAATGTTCAGATCTACTGTCACTCAATTAGCTACTATATAACAATATTTGAAAGTCCTTTAAATTTAAAATGAAACCTACAAAAATTCAAGTTCCAATCCTTAAGGTGTCATAGGCATTTGAAACAATGAGACTAAAGATCTGAATTCTCTTTTTGAAAATGGAGCTCCAGAAGATTGGCATTGCTAATTCAACAAGAATTACCCCCCTTCCTTAAGATCAGCCAATATATGCAAAACTATTTTAGTAACATTCAAAATGTGCTTGGGTATTCTTTCATTATCTGTTCTAATTAGCAGTACATATTTAAATATGTATATATTAATAACAGGTTTAGATTATTTAGTTGCTGAAATTAGAAATGCTATTCCCGTACTCTGGGAGAATGAAAATCATTCTTTTGTGGACAGTTATGGAAATTCTACATAAAAAATGCTTGACTAACAGAAAAAAAGATAAATAATGTGTCACATGGAATAAATGTAGCGCACACTACAGATTTTCCTATGTGAAAACATGCTCTAAAAAGAACTAAAAGGTGTTCAAAGAAGAAATAAAGGTACAGCAAAGGACAGAATAGATTGTTTTGGGGGTGGCAATGTGGAAAGGAACATCATGAAGCTCTGCTGGTCTGCAAGAGGCAGAAGGCTTTGTAGAAAGTGAGGAGATGGGGCATTTGAAAGGTCATTTTCAAAAAAGTGATAAATCATGTTGTATATGTACTTTCTTACTAGATTTATAAAAATGTCAAAAGGGTCTTGCTGAAGCAGTGTAGAAGATTGTATAAATTTTCAAGATCTCTTTTAGATAGTATTAGATAGCATTTCTACATATGCTTGGAAAGGATCTGTAAAACCATCAGGATTTAAAAAACAGCTTTTATATAGAAAGGACTGAGATATCTCCTGCCCAGTCCATATCTGTAGGGTTTCTTGCATCTGCTTCTTACACATTCATTGCAGATAAGCTGATGAACTTGATTTTTGAGCTCATTTAGTTAGGAGTTTATGTATTCTTGTATCTGCAGTGGACATTGGTTCAGCAATTTGAAATCTTATTTCAAGAAGTAAGGGAAGCCTTTCAGACCATGTGAGAAAGAATTGAGTGAAATGCCTGTTCAGTACTGAAACGACAGTCCAAGGATGTTTTCATTTTAACAATCAGACTTTGAATTTTTGGCACCTCAGGAAAGGTATTTGTCACATTTGAGTGTGGTATGACCCAGACTGAGATTGGAGGCAATGATCACAAGGGGCAAGATACATATCAATTCAATCTGCATGCTTCCATCCATATTTCTGAATTGTATATACCAATACAGAAAACTTGCCTTTCTTGCTTTGTTCCTAGAACTGAGTTCAAAGCCAGCCACAGATAATAGTCATGTCTTTTCATAGCCTGGTGCCACTGAAACAAAGACCAAAGATAGATCTGGGGGTTTTCTCCTTTTTTTTTTTTTTTTTTTTTTTTTTAAATAATTCCATATGTGATACTTCTTCCCTCTCATTTTTTTTAACAATCACCCTAATATAAAGGCAGCCTGTCGTTCTCTCCTGCAGTTGATGTTTTATAGTCCAGGAACTTGAAATACATCATGCACATATTTATATATATAAATATGTGTCTGTGTATATATGCACGATCATTCGCTCACTCATTTTTATCCTTTTCCATCTCTCCAGTACTGTAGTTTTGTGGGGTTTATATCTTTTGAGCATTCCAGGAGCAGCAGTAATGTAAAGCACTCAAGTAAGAGGCAGAATGTTGCCCTTTGTACCATCAGACAGGAAAAATATCACAGCATAGGCAATACCATACTTCATTTTGTGTGCAGGGGCTGCATGAGCCCTGTAACTGTGTGACTCTTTTCCCTATTGTATCATCTTAATACTACTTATTTGCTAGTTAACATTACTTTTGGAAGTAGGAAATTTGGGGCAATTTCTTCCCTGTTACAAAGTGTTACAGACAAAGAAGAAAAAAGCTGATTTCCTTTGTAAGCTAGAAAGTGGTGGCTCTGGAAGATGCCCTCCTCACCTGCAGGAAAAAGTATTGACATGTTTCTAAGTCACATGCTCCCTGGAAAGCTGAATAACATTGACTAGCTCTAGACAAAGAGAAAATAACCTACATCTTTTCAGCTACAGAGCAAGATGATGTGGCATGACACGGCCCTGTGTCAAATGCCTGTTCCCCCCTGTGGTTGGTGTCAGAATGGTGCACGAAGAGAAGCTTCTGAAAACTGGGATAGTGAAGGAGCAGTGAACTCTCCTGCAGTCGCTGCCAATGCTGGCAGTGAGGAGGAGGAAAGGTGCCTAAATTTAACAGTTCTGACTTGAATGTCTGCTTGGGAGTTCAACCTAGAGTACCATAGACATGAATTTCAGAAATGACAACCAACTCCACTTAAAAGTAGATAAGATTTCAGTGAAGGTGATCAAAACACAAAAGCAGTAGCTTTTTTACTATCTGGGCATACCTAACTTAGATGATTTTGGAGGCTTCCTCTGTAAGAAGAGAGGATGACAAAAAACCTCCACGAATCTAATACGACTTGTGTTGATAGATGATCAACAAAATGCAGTAAACGATCCAATATTTATTAATACCCTGTAAGGAAGACGAGTAAAAACTTCATGCTGGCGTTAATTTTTGAGACCTGAGTAACCTCCTGGCGGGTGGGGATCCTTCACTCCTGATTGAGGTAAGATTCCACCACTTAAGCCAAGTCCCTAACTGTGTTTTTTGTTTCCCTCCCCACGGCAGGTTACGTGTTCTGTATGTTACATCGCCTGCCCGAACAACATGACTGCACGTTTGACCACATGGGGCGTGGGCGTGAGGAAGCCATTATGAAAATGGTGAAACTGGATCGGAAAGTAGGGAGATCTTGCCAACGCATTGGCGAAGGATGTTCCTGAGTGCAAGACTGCAACCAAATGCTGTTCTCTTAGTTCACTAATGTTAGCCTTATTTAGGACAAAGTCAGCCAGACACCTTGTACTAGGCAAGTTTCAGACTACAGCCAATCAGTTTCCTTTCTTTAGCCAACCGTCCTGGTACTGTAGTTTAGGGGTTGATGGTGGTTGAAATTGATTTCTGGCTGGTTACTAAGGTGCCTGCTAGCCACCGTATAAAAATAAAACATGGAGAAATATTATTTTTGAGTATGGCTAGTGGATTTAAACAAAGCGAGAAAAATCCAAAGGCTTCTGTTATTGCTGGAGTCACTCTAAAAGCCTTATGCTGGAAACATTCCAGCTGCAGAGTTAAAACAAAATAGTTGTATAGAAGCTGGTGTAAAAGTTTGCTATGCACATGGCTTTCAGACAAACTGTTTAATGTGCAGCCTTTCACCTCTTCACTGCTAGTGAATCCTGAGGAGGTGAAATACTACTAAGAGCAGCCAGTATAGCTGCTTAAGCCCAGAAGACCTGACTGGTCACTCGTGCCTTCATTGCGTGTGGCTTTTGAGTTAGGCAGTGTCACCAGCATCAGGGATTCTGTTGGGGTAGGAACACCTTTCTGGTTCTTCCCAGGAAGCTAAAAAGAAAGGGGACAGAGATTCTTATGAAAAATTTTTATATGTATCTTACTATAAAGAACCTATCAGGGGTTTTTTTTTTTTTTTCTTTTTCTTTTTCTTTTTTTTTTCTCTGTTAAATTATGATCTCACTTTAAAGCCAACTCCATCCCGGAGCAGTAAATGGTGCATACTTTTTACATGGCATCCGCAGAGATTCTACGCGTTGTGTGAACAGGTTCCACGTACCTTGAGCAGTGCAGCCCTTCCCACCGGCCGAAACCTGATTGGCTCTTGTTTGCCTTTTGCTAAGTGCAGGTATCTGATAATTGATCAAATAAGGCTAATTCACAGCACAGTAGCCATGGCTGGATTCTACAGACTGACTTTCTGTAGCTAGACTTATATATTGGGGGAAAAAAAGGACATTTTGTAGCAAACGGAATTCAGTAACAGTATTGGGGAACAACCTGTAAAACACCCTTTTCCAGAATGAGTTTGTGAGTTCCTCACGTCCAGAGTGTCAATGAGATAATCAAATGGGCTCTACCAGCCCTCCTTCTATGCAGCTGAACGCTCTCAAGAAAAATCTCTGCCCGCAAAGCAAGTATAGCAAGTGGATGTGAAAAGCATTACACGGAGTAGAATGTTCTGGATATGGTTAGACCTATGGTTCTGTTCTGCATTACGGTGTGTCACGTTGAGCTGAGACGAATTGCACCAGTTCTGTCAGTTTGGAAACACAATAATTGTAATCGGGCTGTCTCCTGCTGCACACAGGGTTTTTTGCAGGTATAAAGGATCTGTACCGCTGTCGTTGCCCAGCTTAATCCTCAACGAATTTAACTTCTCAGTCTATTAGTAAGTTATTAACAAGTGGGTAAATTTGTAAGAAAACCTGAGGGAAGGAAAGAAAGACTGTCTCATCTTCAAATACTGGGCAGATCTAAAACATCCAGGGGGGTGAAGTGGCATGTCACTTGAAAAACCCGTGTTTTGGGAATGAGCTTGTATGAGTCATCCTCCATTCTACTTGTTACAGGTAATTAACTCATTATAGGCCAAATTATATTGTTACTTTGGTAGCCAGTTAGGAACATTTAACAAGGAGACAACTAATTAAAAAAAAGAATATAAATATATATATATATATGTCTCTCCACACACACAGCATCTGACTTGTATTAGCATTAACCATCAGAAGTGTCCCATCATCATAAATGCAAGCTATCCAAAAGGCAAGCTCTTTTTTTTTTTTTCTTGTTGTTGTTATTCAAGAATATGAAAGCAGCAGCAGAATCTTCTGAAATGTGCTGCATTTTCAGGAAGTGGTCCTGGTGAGAGGGACTGTCCAAGAATATTATTTACATTTGCTGTGAGGAGTTAAAATAACATGAATTTTGGCGGCTGCTGTGATACGCACTTTCTTTTCGTACAAAATCCTATCCTAGCATTTGATGGGCATTCTGATTGATAAACAAGACTTTTCTGCATTAATACTGAAGATGCTATTTTGTTCCTCCTTAATATTCTCTTTAATCTCATTACAAGTGCACAGATGGTTTCAAGGTGGCTCTTGAGAGAACACTAAAGTTCATGTGAATTACGGACAATGTTCACTTTAAGCAAGAAGTTGGGGAGGGGGTTGTTCCTTTGCAGTATCTGTTCTGTGAAGTTTGTTAAACGTAAAGAAAGCTTAAGTTCTTGTATCTTAAAAGAAGATCTTATTTAACCCTTTTGTGTTCTAGATTTACTTACACATGTAGCCTAGAGCTCAGTTTTAGTTTAACATTGTGAAAATATTAAAAGAACCTTGTAACTTTATTCTTTTTCCTCATGCTAAAAAAAAAAAAAAATTAAACCAATCAGATTAAAGTTTGAATTCCTTTCTGCCTATTCCAACAGGTCATGCTATTTTGCACCACTTCTGCTGTAAATTTATGTAAGAAATATGAACTGGGAAAATACCAACGTTAGGTCAGTAACTTCAAGCTGAATTTACCATCGGGGAAAGGTGGACAGGAATTTCTGCTGGCTTGGAAGGGAAGGAGAGCGTGTCTCCTGGGTCTGAGTTTAGTGGTTTGTTTTATTAGCAAATCTGCTGTAGCCAATTTGGTCCATTTAACTCTGAGGTTAGATACAGTAATCAAAGGAATAGGTTGTGCATACTCTCTACGTGGAATGCATATTGTACGCTGTGTCATTGGCATTAAAATGTCTTAAATGTTATTTCATGCACTTTGACAACTTCACCTAGAGTAGCTGTATTCATAATGGACAAATAGAGAAATAACTGTTGTTTCTTGATCGTTTAGATGCTAGAAACACAAGGCTAATTAAAAAACAATTTACTGTATTAGAGGGAGAGAGAATATAAGAAATAATTATTTTAAAACAATTTTGAAAATTGTTTGGAATTGAAATTGTGCCTGATTCATGGGACACATACACCCATTTTTTTCTCAAATTCGTTGAGAACTTTCAATTCTAAAACTCTGCGTGATTCTTGAGCAAGATGGCTGTGTTCTGGTAAAGGTAAGTTACATAAAACAGCTCTGCCTTGTCATCAAGTTTCAAACCTTCAACTGAGTGTGAGCCAAGGCTTCAAGGAAAAATAAGAATTGCCCGTGGAGGTTGCTGTGCCAGAGCCCGTCATTATAATTGCAGCTGTTTTCTGTTTTGAAGCAGCTCAGTGTCTTGAATGAGCATCAGTGTAACTGTAACATGAGGTACCTGAGAACAGGAGCTACTCTTCAGTAGTGCACAGGCACCACCCCGAAAAGAGTCCTGGTGCAATTATAGCAGTCCAAAAGTAATATTAACTGCTTTTATCTACTCAGTGGAAGGTGATAAATACATTCAAAACTTGAATTTTGCATGACTTTTCTTTTGGATAAATTGTAATCACCATGCCCAGTGAATACAATGTCCTCTTTATATTTAGCTTTGTACTCTCTGTGGTGTTCAGTTCATTCCGCCACCAGCAATTCCTTCTGTGATTATGCTACAACTTAGATATAAATCTCTAGGGGATAAAAAGCACTTTTTTGCTATCTATCTTACAATGATTATTTCAGTACAGAGACACATCGGGGAGGAAAACTGATACTAATGGAGTCATAAAAATACAGATTTTATAATAGACTCCAAGCAGTGTGCCAGTGGAATATCTGACAGCACCTGTCCTCACAGTTGATGTGTAGACAGTTAAGTGTCCAGACAGATGAATTAACATTCTTTTTGTTGTATTGTGGTTACTGAAATTGTCAGTCATCAGAGGAGCAGCAAAGAGAAGTAATCCCTTAATGTAACAACAAGCTTGTAGCCAATTCACGCTGGAAATAAGTTTGTATTCTCCTGGAAACTTTTATACCTAGAAAACAAATTGAAACATTTAAGCTCACACTATTTAAAATGAACTGTATTTATTGGCACCAGATGGTTTATTTCATTACTCAAGTACCTGATTAGAATTCTGCACACACAACAAAAATAATATAAACATTAGTAAGCTGTGATCCAACTCAAAAACTGTTGTGGCAGGAGCTGCTCTGTAAGGATACAGTTCTAGTGGACCCGGTTCATAATCTTATGCTGAGTTAAGACTGTGTCTGTCCACACTTTACTGCATAAAGGACCACGGTGGAAAAAGAGTGCATAAGATTACATTGTTCAAAAGTATTTGCAGTGTACGCTTTACATGGTAAACTTCTGCAATAGTGGGCTTTATTTCTCACTATCAGCAGCTGTTTTGGGACAACAAACTTTGCTGCTGGTGGAAAGAGCCACTTCTGAAAGCCATCAGTGAGAAGGACTCTCTTCCTGATCTTCACTCATTTTTCCTTTTTGTTGAGGCAGTCACCATGTGCAGCTGGGCATTTTAAAGTTGTTCTGCTTGAATGTTCCTCTTCTTGGCTTTTCAGTACTCCCCACAGGAAAAAAAAAAAAAAAAAAGCATCAACTTTGTTGTTCTTACGAGTCCCTGCACGTCAGTCTGGGCGGATTAAAATATAGATGTTGGTATATAGGTGATAACCTCCTTGGATTTTACTGCAGTGCCAGGCTGTTTCTTCAGTTAACTGAAACATAATGCAGACACAATTTACCTGTTCTGGACGCCTCATCTTCCAATCTGAAGTTGGTCAGGAGGAAAGAAGGCATAAAAGCAGGAGGCAGAGGGTGCAAAGTGACAGCTGCTTAGTGATCACATCCACCTTTCTCTTCCATTCAGCTCAGATCACAAAACAGTAAAGAGGCAGATAATTACTTGCCGAACAGCACCAACTTTTTTGACTTGGTACTACAGAAAACTATTTTGCTTTATCTTTGTGAATATACCTGTGTCTGAGTCCATTCTGCAACATGTTATATGCAAAGAAATGAAACGGGACCGTCATAATTAGAAAACATTTTTGATGGATTATTTAGTAATAACTACATATTTTACTAATGGACCTTCCTATTTTGCAATATGCTGCTATTTTCTTTAGAAGAAAAGCAGAACTTTATAAGACTAACTGTAAATGATTTCAAATTCAATACGTGCATCTGAAGCATTAGGAAAAGATTACTGAAATTATATATAGTTTTTAAAGATGATGATAACTGCATCCTCTAACAAAAGGATTTTGTTCTTCAGATAGTAGCAAGTGTTGATGGCAATGGTTTAAGCATAAGCAGAATGTTCCTTTCTGCTAGGTTTGTGCAAAGCCTAACATGCAGTAGGATGCTGTGAGTTAATGACTTGTAGCACGGTGCAGTGACTGTGTAAGTAATGAGAATAAAATTATAGAGACCTACTCTTGTCTGTTGGCTCTCCCTTCACACAAAAGGACAGATGACACCCACTGGTTCCTTGTTGCTTAGTCCCCTTAACTCTTTTCTGAGTTGCAGAAGACACTTCCTCTACTAGCATGCTAAGGGAGGATGGAAAACCACATTGAAACTGGAGGGTTTTTAGAAAAAAGAAAAGTTGACATCCCTGAAAGTGAAGTGATGAAGACATCCTCTACATCAGAGATGCAACATCAGAAGGAGCTTTCTTTAGGGTTCTTGGAAGTAACACCTGAAAACGCTGGGGTGATTTTCTCCTCTTAGATTGTTCAGGGGCTCTTATCCTAAAAAAAAAAAAAAAAAAAAAGGCACAGCATTGTATCATCCCTTGAAAGAGACCTGCATGATCATCACTGCTGCATTAAGCAAGCTAAATGAAAGGTTCATTGTTAGCTCCTGAAACATTTAGTCTCATCTTTTCAAAGGAGCAAATAAATGCAAGACTCCTAGAGGAAGGAGAAAAGAGTCTGAGCTAGAGTTAACCTAAATTCATTCTTCATTCCAGCAGTAATTTGTCTTTTCTCCCCTCACCTCCTCCTTCTGCAGTGTGTATACTACATTTGCTTTAGATTCCTGAAAGCTTTATCTACTCTGGTTTCTGGAGGCATCTTTTAACGTGCTGCATTTAGCAGCAGCATGAGGAAGGTGATGAGCTCCAATAAGTGTATCGCTGTGGCCAGCACAACTGTTCTCGTCCACACTAGAGCATTAAGAGGATGGCTACCTAAAAATGTTTTAGCTGATCCACCCATATCAGCTTTGCATGAATTCTGCTCATTTGGATAGTCTGTTACGTGCTGGAGGTGTAACCTTTATTCTGTCTGCAAGCAGACTTTACCCTTTGTTCTACCTTCCCCCTCCACCTCCCAATATTTCTCTAGATTGAAGTACTCATGAGGCAAGCAGTGCTTAGTTACAAATTGTGGGGCTATACAGCTGTTTTCAAGTCACGCTGCATTGCACTTGTTTTCTCTTTTTGACTGTTTGGTCTCAGGTCTTCTCAAATATAATAGTTCCAAATGGACCATTCCATACACGGACACATAAACACACACAAATCCCCTGGGATGTCAAATGGCTGTAGCAGAATTACGCTGCTGGACTAAAACCAGCTTTTGCTTCCTGCACACCCACATACATATTATCAGTCCCTGTCTGGCTTGTCTTCTGGGGAGATGTAGCTCGACCCTCTATCTCAATTTGCCCATTTAGTAGTAGCTGTAGTTTAATCATTATCAACTGCTATAGACGTAGTCCTGGAACCACCTTTATGTTCATTTGCAATTCCACTGAAAACACCCCCCTAACAGCTGCGAGGTTGGAGTGACTGCACACAGTTGGGTTACTGATCTTTCTCAGTAGCATGTGTCATGCTGTCCCAGGGGCACAGAACTCTGAAGGATGAAGGGAGCGTGTGTGTGTGCGTGGGATCAGCTCAGTGATGCTGACTGTACTCCAGCTGCTACCTCAATAGCAATACTTCGCCTCTGCTTAAAGCAGCAACTTCTGTGTGCTGTTTGAAACTTAACTAACCTTTTGGCCTGTTCTAGCACCCACGTAGGCCTTGATTTCTCTATTTGCTGTGATTTTTGTAGGCTTTCTCCATCATCCCTTTTGCAAAATCTCGCTCATCAACTATAATGCCCACTTCCACATCAAATTGTCATGTTGAAAGGCAGAGTCTGTGTGAAGACAACGTAACACTAGAAACGACCACATCTAAAGGCTTATATTGCTGGTAGCTGTTTCCATCTGTAATGGAAATGTTGATTTTTAAGTGTTAAATGACTGCTGCTGTTTAGGCTATGAAACTCCTAGAGATGTCTTAATACACTGTAGCAAATAACATTAAGGTGAAGTTCTACTTCCAATTTAAATCCCTTCTTCCTTTCTCTAAACTGTCTCTATGGACTTTCTCAATACGAGAAACCTTAGGGATAGTTTGATACTGCAACCACTGGAGATATGCAGGCAGTGTTTAATGCCACCTCTGCAAGTACAAAGTACCCATCCAGGCCAAGAATACAAAACTCTCTCTTTGTTCTGCCTTTAATTCTTCCTTTCCATTACCCCCATGTTAACCCAATGTTGTTACTCTGTGGATAAAATATTAAACTATCACTCGTTTGCCAAGTAATGCTAAACATCAGTCACAGTGATCAATATAAGATTATTAGCATGTGGTTGATACTGTGGGTCGGTTTGGTTTCTTTACATCAAGCTTCATGAAGACAGTTCTCCACTGTTAAAAGCTACTGAAACAGGCAGATTCAATTGACACAGAAACCATGGGTCAAGTAGACCCAAGTCAAACTTGTTATGTGAATCAGAAGCAGTTCCTTGCCTTTGCTGTTCTCCGTCTGGATGATAAAGGGAAGGCCAACTGCGCTGCTATCCCAAGCCCTGGAAGATCTCAGGAGTCACAGAACCTATCCATGAGTCCCTGAAGGCAATCAAGTTGTCTATTGTACCTGCTTTCTAACCATGTTTGTTGTGTGAAACAATAAAATTGTTTATGAAGAGATAAAATGTATTAAACAAGACACTGCTGATCTGTGACTGAACTATGCATTGTGGGGTGGCTTTCTTTTACCAGCCTTTGGCTGGTAGCAGAAAGGTAGGTAAGAAAATTCAGCAAGCCTGTGGAACTTAAATCACTCCACAGGAACTGAAACAAATGTTAGGCCCTATGCAGTCTGCATGCATCCAGCAAGGCAGAAAGATTAATGCCTTTATTTCACACCAGCCCTGAGTCAGTCACTTAACATCAACACAGATCAGTTTTCCTCAGCCAACATTCAGCATCTTTCTAGAGTGAAGGCAAGGAGGATCAATCATTTTGAGAGCAGTCTGCAGATAAAACGTATCAGAGTTAAATATCTACTATAAAGATTACACAGTTTTGTGTAAAACATACCAAAATAGAATTCTGATCCTGAAATGCATTTCAAGTACAACGTTACATTTCTGTTTTCTCAGAAAGCTCCATGGAGTCAAGATTGGGGCATTAACAGCAGAAAGAACAAAAGGTAATAGGCTTCCTGCACCATATAATTCTTCACGGTAAGACAGTCTGACCCTTGCTGTTCTTACTGTTTATGGATTTCTTGGTGTAATTTTCTGTTTGAGAGAGCTTAACTGTGAACTACAGTTTGTGGGTGCTGTGTAATTCCATTGCTAGATAACAGCCACTCCAGAGCATACAAGAAGAAGGAAAGCAGTAAGTCTTCGAATGTCTAATATTTATTTTTTATTTTAGAGCATACAGCTAAAGGGTTGATTACTTAAATATTAGAGAAACAGAGAAATAGAAAATAGCAAATTCTTCCAAGGAACCTGTGTAAACTCTTCCTGCACAGAATTCATCAGGATGTTAATTGAGATCTACCAGGTAAATAGTCTTCAATTTAAGAAAATGTAATGAAGTGACTTTCTCACTTCAGCCAGGGGCACATTCCTTGTGCCCTGTTTCTGTTACATACGAATTACTCAGTGTGCTATCCATGGTTGCTGGGGCCCTGTCTGCTTCTAGCTCTGCTTCTGTGTTGTCTATACTATTTCAAACCAGTATATGTCAAACCAGTATGTCGAACTAGAAACATCATCCCCAATGTGACTGCCACACAAGCTCCTCATCACGCTGAAGTCACAGGCAGTATCAAGAAGTTCGGAGTTGCCAGGCCAGGCCAAGACCTGTGCACCAGCCCCTCTGCAGAGAAAAGGGCACAACCCCCTGCTACTGTGGAGAAAAGTCACTGGCATTTCCTGCACCATTTGTGTTAGGCAGGCAGGACAGAAGGGCAGTGATGTGTAAGATAATACTCGCAGTACAGCCTTGGTGCAGTGCTGGAGCTAATGAGGCATCTCCTGTGTTAGTTCCATGCTCTGCCCCTACACCACTTGGCCATGATCTGCCTGTGCTCTGCAGACCCTCTCTACCAGCAGTAGAAAGGGCATAAGATCTCCTCTGCAATAACATCCACCCACTTTCTCTCGGACGAGTGGCAGGTCAGCACTGTGGCAAATGCTTGACCAAAAGCTCTCAGAGAGAAAGGGGAAAAAAAGTAGGAGTCCCAATGCTACTTTAGACTGTTGAAGGCCATGATGAAACCTTCACTCTCCCCATCCCTCAAGTCCTGTTTCAGGTCCTGAACATCTGTCAAGTGAAGATCAGCGAAGGGACATCCATGCTCCACACAAGGCTCCTTCCTACATCCCACCAACTCTTGTCCAAAGTTGCATGGTGGTTTGGTATTTGATGGTACTGGGAAGTTTGGTGGGGGTGGAGTGGGATGCAAAACTTGGCTGGAATGTCCTCCTGGCATGCAACAAGGGAAGTTGCTTTGTTTTTTAAAATTAGCACCAGCTAGCCTCCATTTAGTGAATTGACAGTGCCCATTTTATCATGTTGGACACAGAGCTTCCTGCAGAAGTTTTAGTCACTGACCCAACCTCTGGGTAAAAGACCAAACTGTTCCTCAGAAACAGAAACAGTAAATCTCTCTGCCACATTTCATTCTCTGCTCAAGCTGAGTCCCGCATCAGTGATTGCACAATGTCAAGATGCAACATAAAGTATCTGGCTCCATGCTGAACTAATGCTTTGGCTCAGTATTTCATTTTCACAAGAAATGAAAAACAAATAGACATGGAAGATTACTGAAAGAGCAGGTCACTAGCCAGGGTGACTGGGCTACACTGGACTGACTGCTTCTTACAAGCCATTCAGGTTTCCTAAGGTTAGCTGGAGTACTGTTCTTCCCTTTCTCACACTAAGAGGGTGTTTGATTCTGCTTGCAGTGTGGTAAATATGTCCTTCCTCCCGGAGGTATTTGCCCTTTGGGAAAGGGATCAAAGCATGCAATCGTATTTGTAAAGCACTGAAATACATGAAAAAAAGTGTTATATGCAGACTATTAAGAGGCTGTCTGTCAGTATTAATTTCAGAATAGCCTGTGTGTAGGAGAAAATAAAGTAAGTATGTGATCCTAAATATAAATAAAATCAGTATATTGGTCCTGAAGGAGAACGTGAAAAATGTAAACTCAGAACCTGAAGGTTAGGGTTTAAATGACATTCCCTTCATTTATGGTTAGCAGTCTTGAAAGTAGAAATTCTCCCCCATCTCACATGACTACCTCTCCCACAGATGAGGTCTCTGGTAGCACTCCAATTTCACATCTATATTTATGTAGTGATCAGTGGGCAAAATTTATTGAACTGCCACATTTAGCAGCACAGAACTAAAGCTGAGAATTAAGAGATCAAATAACTGTGAAAACTTCTGGTATGTGGCTGAAATGAAAGTAGTTCCTAAATAAACTAGCTGTTCCTGCAGTTTGACCATTAAGATTCATCCATCTTCCACTGGTATTTAATGAAAACCTCTCCAGGAATGCTGCTGCATTGCTCAAGCTGGCTTGCAAACCTGGCCAGCTGTTTGGGCTGTACTCGTGTTAGGGCTGTACTCGTCTACAGCAAGCCTGGTTGAATACTTGCCACCCGTCCAAATCTGTGGGTCTTGGACACGTCCGCTGCTGAGATCTCCTGACTGCACAGTTATTAGCCAGACAGTGCTCAACACCTAAGTGTCAACACACTCTCACAGTGCAACAAAGACAGCAGCAGCAACACTGACCAAACTTCAGCAAAATCTTGTGTTATTTCTTATATTTGGCCGAATTTCATTTTGGCAGCTAAACTGTGCCCAGCCTTGCCCCGCTGAGCTTCACAACCCACTTTCTGCTTTGGCATAAAGACCATTTCCTCTTGAAAACTGGACAAGGTCTCTTCTGCTCTAAGATCACTGGGCCACACCGGCCATCAGCTGCTGAGCTCTGTTATCATCTTTGCTTTTAAAGCACTCTGGACAACCACAATGCTGCACAAAACATACCCATTTATTTAGCCAAATGACATTAGCCCTGCCTATTACATTGATGCAGCCAAACTGACAATTTTATTGATCCAGGTAGCCTGTTCCATGTCCCCTCTTCATTATTTTTCATTTGTCCAATTAAAATAAAAGGAGAGAAGAAAAATAGGCTGTGACAGGACCCTGAATCAGCTGGAGTATTCATGTGGAACTACTCCCCACCTTTTCTTTCAAATGAGCACATCAAAATACACCAACAAGCTCTCAATCTCTAAACCAGGAGATGTTCTAGTTTATTAGGCTCTAAAGCTCTCTCTTCAAATAGATGAAAAACTGAGATGTGCTGGGTAAGGCAGTCAGTAAAAAGAGTTTCAGAGCAAATTCTCCCTTTCTTATCACTGTGTCCTTGTGGAAAGAGAGAGGGCTCTCTCTTCTGTTGGAGTTTCCCAACCCATGTTGCTCTTTCCTGCTAAAGGTTTTCTAACTAAAGAATAGCTTTTGTTGTTGTTCCAAGAGAAAGTACAGGTGGTTCCAACAGTATTTCAGCTACAGACAAGCAGGCAGCTCTTCCTCACTGCTACTCTGCTACAACACACCTCATCAGAAACAAAGGGGACGAAACTAAGCAGCTGTACCCTTTGCTGCGTAAGACCTGCATCTGGTACCACTCGCATCTACTAAAAAATAAATAAAAAAATCCAAAAAACAAGAACAGCGTACAAGAATTAGTGCAGCTCAGCTGATGTGCCCAACCTGCACAGTTACTACAGTACACCCAAGATAATGAATTTTCTGCAGCCAAGGGTAACTAAAAAGTCATTTAGCATAAACGGGAGATCTGGGAACAATGAGCTTGCTTAATTTAATTCAGAGTGTTAAACCTGGATTTTTGTTGTCACATTTGATGCACAACTTAAAAATAAGCCAGGAAGAGCTGTGAAGACGATATTCTTCCTTTTGCAAAGAAAAAGCTAGACAGAAGGCAGCTGCCAATAAGGTAGCATTTGTTTTAGTCACGTAAATAATATCTTCCATAACCTCCCTTTCTTGATGTCAACAAAGGACAGTAATAGAGAAACTGAGATAACAGCAGGTCTGCATGAGCCCAGAGGTAATGTTGGGTCTGCAGTGATGGGCAGTTGAGTAGTTGGACAGATGGCCTTAAAACCTGTGCCGTGGTTCAGCTCCTTCTGAATGGCTGCTCTTTACTGTACTGTGTAAATGGTATGTGTTGACTACACTGAGGAATTAGAGGGACATGGTTTGCATAACAGCTCTGTTGTCTTGTTTGTTTGTTTTTAAATGAGATGTGTAAACCTGTAATCCAAATGTTTTTAAAAAGCTCTCCCTTTTTATAGCTTCCTTTCCCATCTGCCAACATGCTTTATATCTACATGCTTTGAGATTTTTCATGGTTGTTGCATTCAGTAGCTTCAACAGCAATTGTGGGGTTGTTTGATGTTTATAGATATATTCAATTAGTTAGCATGGGAATGGCTTTGGTTCCTAATTTGTTCCATGTCTGTTTTCTCCAGTACATTTCCACTGAGATCAGAATTCCAGAAGTCCAGAGTCTAACTGCACAAGCCAGTCAATGTCAGATGCCAAACCCAAACAGATGAAACAAAAGTGCTTTTTCAATAACAAAAACAGATATTTTCTTTAATTAATTACAGCTGTGCAACACCCCTCTATCTCTCTTATCTCCCCATCATCCAAATAGGACATCTGAGATGGCGTATGTTGGCTAGGCTCTTTTCTCTCATTTGGAATCATTTCACAGCTTTGTAAAACAGGCATCCAGCAGGCAAAAAAATTACCCAGAAGGTTCCCTGTTCAAAGGCAAGTTCAGTTACAATGGTTAATCTTGGGCCCCCACCCTCCGTCTCTCAATCAATTCTGTCATTCAAGGTGCAGGTGAGAAATCAGTGTAATTAGTACATATTTCCCAGTGGTAGCTGAACTGACCTAGCTTGTACGTGCCATTTTTCCTCCTTGATCCAAGAGCATAGCAGCATCTTAGATTCAGCAGCATAAAGGGGAGATCAAGTCAATTAGTGGCGAGAGGAAAAAAGAGCAGTTCCTCTTGCGTGTAAGAAAGGGAGAGCAAGTACCGCACAGATTAGGTGGCTCATTACGTTCTTTTTCATCTTAGATTTTAAAAGGCAGCAAAAATGCTAAAATATCATCAGAAATATTTGCTATGAGTCTCTGCAGTCAAGCCAGTCTAAATGCAACAAAGAAGTATTAGAAATCCCACACGAAGCCCAGGTGCCCAACAATTCCTCATCAGAGAACTGAAATGCTTCACGTGGCATTTAGAATGCCACAGGCATCAGAGCTCTGCTCTTTGGAGATGATATAAGGCATCAGATATAAGGCATTATCCTTTACACTAGAAAAATCCAAACATTCACTCTACTACTGAAATTTTACTGCTAGATGTAGCCTCAGTTGCAAAGGGCCCCAATCACAAATGATTTGTTCTTTCAGAGAGAAAACCTTGAATATGAAGAACACCCTTCTCCTGCTGAGTTGCCTACACAGAAGTAAACAAAGCCCAATCCTTTTCACACAGGCAAATCATCAAATGTGTGGATTAAACACAGATTAATCACTATCCCTCTGAGCATACTGGCAACACTGCACATTTCTTTGGCATGAAAAAAAAACAATCGTTTCCAAATGAAATTGCTGTCTCCATCCTAAATGGAACTAAAAGTGACTGAGTTAATATGGTGTACAGTGGATTATGGCTTGTCCATTGAGCAACAGTAGCCAAGGCCTCATATGCCCTTAACCCATTGCAAATGCAAAGTAAAATGACTTCCACATGGTTCAAGTTGAAATCTTCTACGAAGTTACCATTTATCACCAGCACTTCAGCAAATACTTCACATGCATTCTTCTCCTCTTGCAAACACAGTCCTTCACACACAGTACCTCAAACATTTGTTATCATAGGAATGTAGATTTAGGGAGGCAGCACTGAAGTTGTTTACATGGAAATTTGAACAGGCCATGCAGAATAAGAATCTCAGTGCCTTGGGAAGTTTTTAACTGCAGCATAAACCAAATGCAATTTTCACGTAGTGCATGAATGATGGCACTTCCAGAAGGACAACATCCCCGTTATCACAGCAAAGTGCTGTCTGCCCTTGAAGGGAGAGGAATGCCAGTTCCTCCATCAAAGGACTACACTCCCTGCAGCACAAGCTTTTCCCTTAGCATTCTCTCACCTAAGAACTGACCAGACTTGAACCTGTATTACCTCACAAAAGTTAAAAGAATCACAGCCTGTGGCAGCCAGCCAGCATGCCAAGCAAAACACTGCTCTGATCTGTGCAGTCTTTTTAACCGCCCTGGCTGGTTGACTTTGAGCTGGATCCTCAACTCCAGTGACATCTTCAAAGAGACCAACAGCTGCAAGATCTTGCACTGCTTATGACAACAGACTGGCATTAAAATGGCTGTGAAATCTCACTGCTTCAGAACGGGACACAGACATTACAGACCAACAGGGAGATGCACCCCGGCATGCGCAAACAAGACACACAAAAGAAATACCACATTTGTTGATGTTAAACAGCAGTGACCCAAAGTGCCACCCCTCTTTTCCTTCACCTGTGCAGGTCCCAGACAGATAAAATAGTTTTCTGTAAGGTTACTAGACAGGAAGAGAACAAACCAAGAGCCAGTGTTTCTAAGTCATCCTGACTTGATTCATTCAAAGCACAGCTTCATGTCCATTATCCTTGGGTTGGAAGACATCTCCCTACAGCACAAAGTCTTTCAGATTCTAGATTAAAGCCAGGGGTAGCACGGCAGAAAGCAAGGAACACAGACTTCACAAGAGGAGTTTCATAAGCACACACGTTTCACACAATACACAAAGAAGAGATTTGCTACCCAGGATTCATGAACCCCAGCTCTCCAACACGCAGCCACCTAAGCCCAGTGACAACGCTAAGGAAGAGCATGAAGAGCTAGGCCTGTGCAGAGGTTTCAGCAGGTACATGTTCTGCCCACTTGCACTGCCTGTAGCCACTGAGGCAGAACTTGGCAGTAAGATTTGCCAGCAGTAAGTGGTGTGGAACGGCAAAGGGTCCCAGGCTAACAAACCTGAGCTAAAACAGGCACTGAGGGAGCGCGAGGACAAAGCAAGCCTAACGTGCTGTGGGAGTCCTGGGTGATGCGGAGGATGGGAGAAGCGGTGTGACAGGTACCTAAGAAACACCTGGGATCCAACAGTCTGGGTGGCAGAAACAGTGTGAGGGCTCTGAGGGTTTTCTTCTGTTTTGTTGTTAACACAGGCGCTTATCGTCTACAGACAGTTGTACTTTCAGTGGTACAGGCTTCTGCACATCAGCCTTCCTTTGTCAGGAATAACCTGGACCTGCCTAAACTGCTGAAAGGAGCAACACAGGAGAGGCATTCTGCTCAGAAAAGCAGACTGCTGTCTAGACTTGGACTGTGAAGCAAATTCTGCTTCAGCTTTACCAAGAACAGCCAAGTCATCAGATAACAAATGAGAAAAACAGAGGTGGGGTCACAGGGTGAAACTAGAGAAGGAGGGGTCTGGTCCAACAGCAGATGCACACAGCAATCACAGGCAGTCTCCTCTCCCAGGTGTCTTCTGTGCCCAGCAGCTGGGAGCAATCAGAGGTGTGATCTCTGCCCTTGGTAAGAACTAGGCATAAACATGTGCATCTCAGAAGTGGGAGAACAGATCTTGGGGTAAACTGAATAACTCTGCTGTAGATGCTCCTCAGACTCAACAGCTTGAGAGACTCAAGATGGAAAGTATAAAACCCCAGTTAACTCTGCAGTCTAACTGCAGTAGAGGAGCTGTAAATTGAGAGACATTCAGCTTATTTTTTTTTCAGCCTAGCAAAAAAAGAACTCATACCCAGCATGGATGGTTCAGATGCCCTTTACCCCCTCTTAACTGTCAGCATAGGGGGGTGCTCCAAGCTAAGCACTCTCTCTACTGCCCCAGGTGTTAACTGGCACTGGGTTAGGAGGAAATCCCACACAGAAGTTCTTCCTTCACCTAAAAGACTAGTGAAAACCCCACTTGCTAGAGTACACAAAGAATGCAAGGGTAAGCCTGAGTGATACAAAATCACTGCACAGCCTAAACATGCCAGACATTGCTTCCTAAAATTGCTTCTGCAGTTGTTAAATCAACAGAGGAGCTCAGTTCACACCTGCCACAGTTTAATTGGTTTGGCCACAGGTGACCAGGCTGTATACAATATTCTACGTAGTCTGGCATAGTCTTAGTGCTTTCCTTTTGCTGCAGCAAATTCCTCCTTAAGCATGTCTGGAAACAGAAGTACAGAACTGAGATTATCACAAGGTGTTGGTACAGAGAGGTCTATCCACATTCCACTTGTTGTCAGCTCTGCTAGGACAAGGAGCTGGCCACTGTTTTCCTCTTTCCCTCAGACCTCTGGTTTCATTTGCGTTACTGCCTCTCATAATGCAACAGTCTTTACTCCTCCACCGTTCAGTTAACTCCACTCTAAAAATTTTTCTCCTAATGTTGAGGCGAAGTTAACCGCTCACCAAGCCAAGTGTGCCTGAGGCGTGCCCTTCCTGCTGCGCCCTTTAAACATGGAAGCAGTCACACAGTAAAATCTAAAGAGTCATTGAAAAAAAATCTTCAAGTCTCATCTTCAGTGCACTGCCCACAAGATATATGCGAATGTTTGGACAGATCATGCTGTTCCAACACTGGTCACTCCCCAAGTTGCAATTTTCTTCCCCTTCTGCTGTGATCCTTCATTCCTCTGACATCTTGTATCCCTCTCCTATTTTTTAATAACTGATTAAAGGTCTTTAAAGAATTATTAAAATTATTAAGTCCCTTAACATTTCATTACATACACAGTAGAGTCTCGAGTCTGATTGGAGCCCTTAGACACAATGATACAAAATAATAATAATAGCTGCAGAGCTGTGGTAATACTCTCCAGTTGTGATGGGCATGCTGGAAAGATTACTTGATGTTTATAAAGCTTTTTGAGACTCTTAGATGAAAGTCAAGGTAGTGATGCACAGGATTTATTATTCTATTCACCACTTCAGTATCCAAGGCTAGCATCTATTCTAGTTGAAAAAGATTTTTACTGTATTGTAAAATGGAAACAAAATGAAATATATACAGTGCATGGTGCTTTATATATAAGGCACTGGCAGTACAGAAACAGAATTTCATTATTGAAATGGATGTAGCTGAAGCTGTTACACACAGTAGGTAAAAGACCAGATTCAGTGACCTCTTATTCCATTTAATCAAAATTGTTAGTATATGGTTTTCCAAAGGCCAAAGAAAAAAATCTGGGTTTTTTTTTCTTCTTTTCTTTATTACATATTTCATCACTTTGTAATAAACCTTTGTAGTTGCTTATGATGTGAATCTCAAGCAGACTTGACCAGCAATAAAATGAAAATAAAGCGTATGTAGGTTCAACAAACAAAGCCACCGTTCTTCTGTAATGCTCTGTGCATTTAACCACCAGATCAGAACCATTCGAGGAGGCTGCACTCCCTCTTCCTCATCACAAGTTTCTGCTCATTTCACAGCACCCCCCACTGCTCTATTGAGACGCAGGGCCCTTGCAAGTTCCCCCCCTCCTCCAGTTCTGTGCTTGCTGAGCACAGAGGGTAGACGATGCTGCTTTAATGGTGCTAGTTATGCTATACGTGGTCTTGCTGTTTCTAGGAATAGACATGCTCAGACATCAATTAACATCTAATTGCAGGAATTAATCTTGTTCATCTGCCTCAGACACCACAGAGATCAAACCAAGCCTATTTGCAGCTCTATTTTTAATTTACTGGAATTATAGTTTTTTTTTTCTCGTCCAGTGAAAAATAATTAAGTGACATGCTGTCCAGAGAATACACAGTTCAGGGATCTGGGTGTTTATGACGAAATTAACCAAGCAGGAAAAGATCACAACTGTTTGTGCCAAAGCATCTTTGTTACTGCAAGTCTTTCCTCTCTTCACACCTTCTCACCAGTATTTCTCTTCACACCTTCCTGCTTGAGTGATCCTCAGAGAGAAAGTGAGAATTATAAGAGTGTCTTGGGAAGGGATTGAATTTACCACCCTAGCAAATAATCCCCAGTTCTCAGGGTCAGCCTGTGCATAAGGGCAAAACAAGCATGGAAAGAAGATAAAACAAGGAAGCGGAGGGAAAGGATTTAGGAACAACACCAACCACCAGAAAAAAAAAAAAAAATCAAGCAAAATGTTTTTGCAGCACTCCCTTAAGGCAGTCACCCGTCTTCTTTCTTACTTGCTGAAGACTGTCATTGCAGGCCACAGGCAAGGATTTGGACTGCAGTTTGCAAGTTTTTATACTGAATGAAGCAAAGCAGCTTTCAGCAGACAGCTCCCAGTCTTAAGATACTGCTCCAGTTTCCTACATACGTGAGCAAGGAAGGCTTGGGCTTGGCCAGTGAGTTAGGGTTGGAAACAGGTTGGATTACTTAGCAGGAAAAGAACAGAATCCTACATAACCTGGAGTGAACCTGCAACAGATACTGTCAGAAAGCTGAGCTCTAAAGGGCTGTGTGACAGATATCAAATATGAGACTACGCTCTGGGACTGGGTCACAACACCTTCTACACCAAACCTAAAGCAGCTGAAGCAAGCATTATGTCCACCTACAATGCAGACTGCCAACCTATATTTATGGAAAGGTCTTTGATGACTCGTTTGGTTTTCAGAAAGAAGCAAACCATTCCTTTCTCATTCCTAGGTTAAATTGGCCAAGTCCTAGGTTAAATTCCAAGGTCAATTGGCATGACGTGTAGCTTCACTCATTTTTGCTGCCCGTATCAGTCCAATTATTCTCTTAGCTCCTCAGCACCAGCGATCAGAATTGATCTCACCTCATGCCATCACCCCTCTCCTTCTTTTTTCTGTCATTTGCTAAATACAGCATGCCCAGTAATAACACTGAACCCCTTCTTCCTTCTGCTAAAAGAGAATGTGAAACATTCCCACTTCCTACTAACTCAAATGCCCTCCAGAAATGCAGCTGGAGGAAAAGGTGCTGTGATGCTTTCTGGCACCTTTACTATAGGTCACTCCCTATGTGAGGAGCACATTTGGAGGGGATGAACACCAATCAGCTGCACACCCATAGAAATTTCAGAATTTACCAAAAATTAAAAAGGGTGTGGGAGAAGCACCACCATTCCTTCACAGATTTTCAAAAATCCCACTTTTTTATTTTCAGAGAGGAATGGTTCCCAGAGCTTTGGCAACCAGACCTATCATTCCCACATTGCATTGTTAGTCCTAAACAGAAGGAATTTCTGGTTCCTGTAGAAGAGGAAGGTGCTCAACACCAAAACTTGGTTTGGTGACACTTTCCTAGGAACAGGTCAAATTTACACATCCTTATGTCTGAGTGAAAGGCAGAGACAGACTGTTGGTAGCAATGTGTGCTAAGAAGTAAGAAAAAAACCCTACAAACCCCATTTATTCAATGCACATCATTAGTTACTTAATTTATATTCCTACCAAGCAGCAATAAACATCCTTCTGCTGCTTCCCATTCCCTTCCCCCCCAGCTTTTCCATTAGGAGCTCAGCTGGAGGCAAGGAAGGAGTGGGAGAGGAGGGAAACAGAGAACCTAATTCCATATACCTAGTTCTCTCAAAATACTGATACATAATTCTGCCAATGTATGTTACCTTGACTTACAACCTTTGTGCCCCCTGCAGTCCTTACTCACTGCTGACAGCAGAGCTCCAAACTACTAACACCACAACTCAACAACAATTTGACTTGCTTGACACTTCCTCTACTACATTATTTCTGGAGTTTTCCCCTCTTTCTCCTAATTGCATCCCCCCAAATCAACAATAATCCATACCATTACAATCCAGTACTTTTATGAAGCAAGAGAAAGTAATGCTGTCAGTGAGAGAGCTGAAAGAACCCATTTTATACTGTTCCATCCTACCCTATAGTAAACATACTTTCTTTAGGAGATAGATATTGCAATGAAACAAGAACATAAAGAAAAGTGAACCCCTTCCAGCACAAAGGTCTTAATTCTATGCCCAGATGAAACTCCCACAAAACACATAAAGCAAGGACCATTCTAATTGGTATTTACCTCACTTGCAAATTATACAGAATTTTGTAGAAAAAGCACTTGCTATCAAGTGCTAAATATATCCTATGGCACGGAAGAAAAGAAAGAACAGAGAATTAAAACTCTCAGATAAAGAGAGTAACCTTAATGTAAACCCTAAGCTAAAAAACAGTACTTTAAAAAGTGAGCTACACTCCAGTAAAAATGCTCTCACATTGAGAGATGTCCTTTCTTACAGACCTCAGACGCACAGACAGTGACACCCTGATCCCAAAGCAATCCGTTTACTTCTCCAGAGTAACAGATAGACACCTGAACTCAACAATAACAAACAGGTAGAGTTAAAGTGGTGCAAACATGAGAAAAGAAATCAAATAGCTAAACACAACAGTGTTTTGGGTATCATGCCCCAGGCATGGAAGTAATGCTGAAGCATACCAGCACTTTACATGGTTTTTGTAAATAACAGCCAAGATTTTCCTGAGTAGGAGAAAAGGGTGTTTAGATGAAAGACTGGAGTATCCCATTTCTGACTTGAACTGCAAAGCAAATCAAAATGTGACTTGCATTCCTACCTCAGTTTGTCATTTATATAGTCATGATAATAATATTCAGCACCTTTAAAAATATATTACTATCTTTGTTTGATAAATGCAACATTAATTTTATTCATGCTAGTCACTTCCATTTTACTCATTAGCTCTACTTGAAGACATCACAGCTTTATTAGGGAAACCAAAACTCCTTCATAAATTTCAATTACCTAGTACATATCATTATTACTATTATTTTATTAACTCTTGTGTAATTGCCTGTTGTGCATACAATTACAAAGTTAATAAATTCAAATCCAACTTCAGAAGTTCTTTGTGTAACTTGTATTTGCATAGCTGGCACACGTGTGTGCTTACATAATTTTTTCACTAGCTTTAAAATCTCCATCCTGAAATTTTCACTGTGCTTACACATAGTAGTGTGATTTAGACATTAAAACATTATTTTTTGGTGATATTACTTACTTCCAAAGCAGCCTTTGTGTCACTGAAAAAAAACCAACAACCAAACAACAAACAAACAAAAAACAACAAACAAACAAACAAAACTCCCCAAAAAACAAACCCAAATCATCTTACCATTCAGATGTATGCAGAAATATCCATATTTACAGAAATAGAGGACAAAGAGGATCAGATATTTTTTTTAAGAGGACAACAAAGACAGCCACCTAGTTGGGTCTTAAGCATAACGTATGAAGATCCCAAATTACTAATCAACAGATTTCACTCAGCTGTTGCCCATTGATGGCAATGACCTGCCATTATAGAACACCTGAGGACTTTAAATATACACCTGAGAGAAGGCAGTCTTCAGTTTTGAGCATTACTCCAGGGACCATTATTAATTGGTAAAACAACTATGTGTTCCCTGAGGGAGGGATCAGAACTCTGGATTCTCACGTGACTGAAGTACTTCATGTAGGAGCTAAATTTCCTTTTCCCATGAATTATTTTGTGCATGATGACATAGCTTCAGTAACACAGGTAACAAGTACTGTGCCACTCTCCCAGTAAACTGCAGGCTTAGATTTCTGGGAGAGAGATGTGACTTTGAAAGTTGTGAGGTTGCAAAGAAAACAATCTCTCACTTTCTGCACAGTTTCTCTGACAAGGTGTTATATACCAAGATGACACCTTCATCTCTTCTCCTACAATGAGAATACATTAAGGAAGAAATAAAAGCTCTCTTCTCTTTGCAGGCATCTCCATTCTGTAACGAACTCCAAACAATATCCTAAATGTTTCCTAATTAAACACTTGAACTCTAAAGAGAGACATGATGGATGATGAACCCTTCCACTCACAATTTCCTACTAGTGGATCACTGTTCTGGAAACACTATTCTGGAAGTCATTTGGAAGCATCTTCAAAACACTGTTCTCGAAATCATTTTGATGTACCCAGCTTTTCCTATACCTCATTCACAAAGCACAAGTGGGATTTGATGCAAGTTTCAGATTCAGCTCCAGGGAGAGGTGATTAAAAAATAAAGCATTCTGGCATTTAAAGTGCTGTACTTCATTGTGCTGAATTATTTTTGGTATCTATCTCTTAAAAAAAAAAAAACTGACATAATGAAGCTGTATTTATTTGCCTCCCTCATACTTAACAAATATCTGAAGGTAAACATGGCATGTTAAAGGAAAAAAAGTGTGTGGGGAAGGATGCAAAACTAAATTGATGGAAAGCAGAAAGCAGCTGTAATATTACAATAAAAGAAGAGATTTCAGGTCTGACTATAAAAGTTTTACCTAGGCAAGGACGAGCAGGTACAGTACAGACCCATACCCTCCTTGGGGCTTGACACCCAGAAAGATGCAAGTCAGGCCCCAAGAACCAGATAGGAAATTATGGAACCACGACAGGAAAAGGCAGGAAAACAACAGACAGAAACTGAACGAAGCGTAGGGCATCTCTTGTAAACAAACATAACAACGATGGAATTACTGTCAAATCAAATTATACAAATCAGAGGTCGTAAGATGCAGCTGCAGAGCGGCCTGGATCGATCACTCCAAACGGAGCGGGAGGCGGGCAGATGGCACCTCTGGCACACAGAGCAGCCCCACACCCGAGGCTGGGGATGGGCAGCCGCGCTTAAAGCGTGGCTTCAACAGATACGGGGGTGCGGGAGGGCACTGCCAGGGCCAGGGAAAGCCAAGTCTCTCCTTCACCCGAGAGAGAGAACACAAGGCCGAAAGGAGCCCCAGCGACACCTCCTGGGCCCGGCGGTCTCCGGCTCCCTCTGCCGGCGCTGCCATGGCCGGCGCTGCCCCCAGTCAGGGGCCGCGGCCCCTCGGCTGCCCCGCACTGCCCCGGCCGGCCCCGGGGGCAGCGGCGAGGGGCTGGGTACGGCCCCGGCGGAGCCCCTGCGGAGCCCCTGCGGCAGGAACGCTCCGGGTGCGGCTCCTGGAAGAGGAGAGAGCCCTGGAGCCGTGGGCGAGAGGAAAAGCCGGTGGCGATGTCGGCAGTGCAGCGAGAGGCGGGTCGGAGCCCTCGTGTGGGGGCTCTGCCTCTCCCGGGGCTCTGCCTCTCCCGGGGCTCTGCCTCTCCCGGGGCTCTGCCTCTCCCGGGGGCTCTGCCCTCCCGGGGCTGTGGCTCTCCAGGCGTCTCCGCTGTGAGGCTGCGGGAGGTGCTGAAGGTCGGGAGGTGCCTCTCCACGGGAATCCTGTCCTTCTGCCTTGAGAAAGCCTTGTGAGGGGTGGTGTGCGATGCCTTTCACGGCGTATCTGATGAGAGTAAGGCGCCTCTCCCCGGGACAGATAAACCGCCTTTCTTGTAATGAAGATTCTCCTTTTAAATTTGAATGGGCTCCTTCAATAGAATAAGTTGGTTTTATCGTTTATTCCGTCTGTACAAAACACACCAGATTTGTTGCTAGAGATAAAGCTGTAGCAAAGGACAGCGTTTAACAAAGATATCAAAGGGTTTCTCACAAAGCAACGCTCAATGCACACTTCGTGTTATTGATGCTAAGGAAAGAAATAGATGGCGATTTTAGATCATCCATCTCCAGAGGGAAAAGGACTTTCCCCAGTAGTTTTTAATGTAAAATTTCATCCTGTGCCTAAAAAATCCCAATTGGTTCTTTCAGCTGTATTTCACTAAGGATCCTAGAACAAAATAGTAAATTCTTAAATAAATGATTGCATTAAGTTTACAATGCCAACCTTAATATGTCACTGTTACTTTTCTAACTGGTTATGTAGATATCAGAATGCATTAAATAGTTTGTAGGTTGCTTTCCTTTCACTCTTTCCTTGCCCAGCATTTTGGCATTTGCTTGGGATATTCTACAACAACTTATATGAAAGAAGCAAAACCAGATACTGCCTCAGCTTCCATAACAGCATGAAGCTCATAGTGTAGCTAAGGTAAATCTTCCTTTGAGGTCTTGGCCAGACAAACTGTTATTTAACTCACCTGCTTTTATTTTTTAATAAAATTGTCTTTAAAATGTATGTGGCACATTGGAGGGGACAACGTGTACAAGGACAGAAAGTGCATTGTCAGCCAAATAAGCAGCTAAATGCAATAAATAAGTAATGAGAGGAAGCAGGAGGCCCTGAAAGATGGGCCCATAAAGATGTGGGAATGCCCAGGAGAGCAGTCTTGTTAAAGAGCAGACACTACAGCTTTGCTCCCAGGCAGCCACCCAAAACAGGGGACGTGGAAGAGAAAGCTACCACTGCTCAGGGCAGATGCAGTAAGGCTCCAAACGCAGGCACAGACACTTCCAGGGCTAGAATATTAATGTTTTACATAGTCAGACAGGTGCTAATTGCAGGTCACAAGGGAAAGGAGAATCAGTTTCTACTTGCAATGTCCTAGAGGGATCAGACAGTCTGCCATTTCAGTTCACTAAAAATCTAAGGCATTGTTCAGAAATGACTGAAGCCGATTCAGGGAGATTGGGAATTGTCCCGTCTTCTTTGTTTCCCTTCCTCCAAGATGGGAAGGGCAACACTCACCTTTCCCTAATGCCATGTGTCCAGCATTTGTTGGAAAGTGACGCTGTTGTGAAACTGTTAAATCTGAGTTGTTGCCATTATTCCCAAGTGTTTCACAGACTTGTTACATAGCAAGGAACATTATTAACTGCCCACATCACCATATGCCCTTGGCTTCACAGTTTTCCATTTAAAGAGGTGGAGACTGGGGAAGATACTTTCAAATAGAGGAGCTGTAAATTTGATTTTCAGAGGTGTTGAGATTTCTTAACTGCCAGTGAAATCAATTGGAGGGGCATTTGCTCAGCACTGCTGAAAATTAGGGGGGTTTTATTCAGGTATTGCATCGATTTAAAAATAAAAACCTTGTTTATGCACCCAGGTTGAAGATTTTGGCTGTGAGTTTTAGCAAGCATCAGTCTAAGGCCAAGTGCAAGATCCACGTGGAACATGGAAAAAAATTCTCATTTCATTCTTCACAAATGTTAAGAGTAGCATTTTTGACTCAGCTTTCCTTTCTCAGTAGCACATGGTGCTCTGGAGATTCCTGGGCCTGCTCTGTTATGTTCCTACTTAGATGGTCATTAACAGAGTTGTCCCCTTTGGGGAGAGGGGCAGGGGAAAAGAGGCCTGAGGATTGATAGCTGAAATGCTACCTGATACTGGCTGTGGAAAGCCTGTGAGAGGAATAAACCTATAAAAAGATGATTTCATTTTTTACCGTGAAGATGCAAAAGGACCTGTGGTGCATTAATTTTTCATATGGAAAAGATAGAAACAGGTTGCGAGTTTAAATAATTTACTTAGAAGAGGTAACGCACTCTCTTTTATCTCTAACTCATTCATTTTTCAAATACAGATGTTTCTGAGAAGCAGACTACTGCTGGCTCCTGAACAAGTTTGTAATGGGTGTGGTTTTACGAGCTTGGTGGAAGCCCAGGTGATAAGCCAGCCCCTAATGCCAACTCATCCCACCACTGCAGGATCAGGTGAACAGCAGGGAGAGGGAGAAGCAAGACCTCATTTGTCAAATCTTCTGTGGGAAAATGGCCAGGTGAAACCCAGTAAAATACCCCTTAGAGCAGCTAAAGCCTTACAATGATATCCTTAGGAATTTATTCTCAAACCATCTGGAACTGATATAATTCCTGGACTTCCACCTAAGAGGATTTCTGGGACACTCTTTCACACTGTAGTTATTAGGTGAACAGAAAGCTTTGGTGTGCTTTAGTCATCCTGCTTGCTGGGGTTAAGCTGTGTATAAGGAAAAGGAACACATCCCAAACCTTTTCTGGCAACGTAGCCCAGTATTGAATCTGATAATTATAATTAATAGTATGCGTGCACCTGTGCTAAATAGAGAACAAGAACAGGAAATGTTTGAAATGCATCAAAAGCATTCAAAATACTTCACAACAGCAGACCGTCTATTTACAAGCAGTCTCATCTTTCAGAAATCTCCATCCAAGTATCAGTGTTGGAAGCCTTTCTTTGCCAAGAATTCACTCTAGTTGGAGACTGAATCAGGAAACAGAATCTCCTGCTGCTTTAAACACCTTTACCAACAAGAAAGAGCATTATGGGCATAACAATAATGTGTATTTTTTAAGGCACTGTTGTCATTCTAGGAAAAGCAGCTTTGGAAATGCCAGCACACTGAGCCTCCCACCATGTTGGGAAGAGCAATCACGAAGAAGCTGCAGAAGAGGACCGTCTTAATCTCTGCTGAGAGGTATTGGAGTGTAACCACTCACAAAGGTCTTTACACCATGCAAGGTCTTCTAATAAGGATTTAGATTAGCGTCTCTCATCTCTCACTACACAATGGCCTTTTTAAAAGACAGGTGTAGAAAAATAATTGTTTTCAAAACTCCTCATTACAAAACCATCTGACAGATGGCGGCTGGCAGTGAATGTGGCTGCTTCGACCTAGTTTACGTATCTGAAGAGTAAAGAGTATTCTGCACTTAGAATGAATAGTTAAATCATGCTTATATTATTTGCTAACGATTAGCTTGTAAGAGATGATTTTATTAGGCACAAGCTATTTTCCAACAGCTATATGACCTCATGGAACAAGCCCATATCAATCTGATTTTAGATTGCAAATGCTACAGTGCCAAACAGTGATGGCTATTAGTACAGTCCCTCCGTTAAAATTTCTTTACACAAAATACTCAGTCAGTAACTCTGGATGAGAGAGCCACTGAAAGAAACTATTCTCTGTTCAGAAACAAAATTCAAACTCAGTGGGTAAACAATTTGTTGCAGATAGCTTGGGTAGATCAAGAGCGGCAGGCTGGGCATACTGTTGCTGTCCTCCTCTGTTCCCACAAAAAAACCCTCTTGTAAGGGTGCATGCTGCAGATCAGCATAAAGGACAAGCAGAACATCAAGTATTTTCTTTATGGAAAAACTGAACACGATGCTTTTGTCAGCTGCTTCCAGTAGACGACATGAAGCTGTGGGCAGGAAATAGGAAGCTCTAATAGAACAAAGCTTTTCTAAAGGGCAAGTCAAGCAAGCGCTCTCTAAAATTCCGAAAAGAACAAGCACACATTTTGCAGGCAAATCTGCTGTCCAGCTGGATCTGTTTACCACCTGCCTTATCTCAGAGGCACAGCTGAAGTAATAACAGGGATTTTGATGCTAGTGAATTGCTTAAATATGGCTCATTAAAAGCCAGGATGACTTGGGAAGGTGAAGTATTTGCTATAAGACACAGTAATGTCAGTACCAGGGACTGACATGCAAGAACTCCCTCATTGCTGGCCATAAAGTGGCCCAGTGAGGGCTGTCTGCACGAGGGGTTTGGAATATGATTTGGTTGCCCTCTGAGAAAGGGATCTGAGTGGAATATGGGAAAAAGGGGAATATCTATAAATCAGAGAAGCTGCAGACGGACAACCTAATCTACATCTATATCGGAGTCACTGTCACATTAGATGGTGGCCAAGATTTATTCTTCCAGAGCTCTTATAAGGAGCTGAAGCTTCCAGGCAGTCTGGAGAGATAACTATGCTATGGGACTGAGTATGACATGGCACTTTTCCCATTAAAGAAATAGGATTAGCCTATTGCTTACTGTACCTCCTAATAACCTTGGTGATTTGAAACCTGTTTCATAGTGACCATGGCAGGCTATGATCGCAGTGCACAGGACCTTGCTGTGAAGGTAGATGGCTACTGAGGAGGGATGATTAGTGACTCCTCTCATCACCCTCACCCAGAAAAGGAAAATGACCTTTATCTGACTCCTGCAGAAAACCTGAAGCCTCCAGATGCCTTGGCAGGAAGACGAAGTAGATACTGATCAGTAGGAATCTTGAAACTAGTATCTCTGATCCAATCCTGCCAGCCCTCAGAACACACTTGACTTTTGCACCCTTCAAGGAAGACTCATACTTTTCTACCAGTTCCTGAATAATTTTTTTAGTTGTCACAAACATCACAAAGCAAATGGGTATTCACTGAAGCTGGGGCCTTTTAACCAAAACTTTTCTATTAACATTCATTCTGAATCCTTATCCACAAAGGTGAAATGTTGAGCTCATATTGGTTATTGCTTCACATTAAGTAGAACAATTGATTCTTCATGGAAGGGAAGTACTGGCACAGAGGTATCAATCAAAATTCTAGTCTCTAAGCCACAAATGTGTTAGCCCATGGGAACCAGAAGAATGTGTCAAAAGAATCAATGTGCCTTTACCCTTCATTATACAGTAATAAAGAAGAATTTATGAAGCTGTATCTGACTTGCTCTTCTCCCTTTTGTCTCCCTGAAGCAGGGTGACAGAACATACACACACCAAGTTACCCAAATCCAGTATCTAAAACAGCAGAAATCTGATTATAATGCTATGCTCTGTCAGCTCTTCAGAGATCTTGTAACAGTTTGCAATTGCTAATTCAGGCTCAGAAACCCCATTGAGAAAGGTAAAGCCAGTATCTTCATTTTTAAGTATGAGTAAACTGAGACCAAGTGAGGGGCTATGGCTCTTAGAGCATTGCTTCAGGAAAAGACATCTTAGAACTGTGGCATTGCTGCATTGGAGCAGACTGGTTAATGAAGGTTTGTCCCCCAGAATTCCAGAGCAGTGTGCCTGCTTAGCTTAATGGGGTTGGTCACACATGGGCAGTTGCCAACACCAGATAAATCAGAGGAAAGTGTAAAATTCCTCTGGCAAAAATTCATATTGTTCCCAGGGCATGCACTAATCTCTTCTATTAAAAACACTGTCTGCCTCTTGCTTAATTGCACCAACATCTTTGAGTCCATTCTTCAGGATATATCAAAAGAAAAAAAAAAAAAAAGAAAGTAATTCTGTGGGCAGGGATGCTGGTGTTCAGGTTTCTTTTACCCAATAGAGATTTGGGATAGTCTATTAGTGCTGTTGTAATGAAAATACAGCTCTCCTTCAAAGTCTTTAGAATGACAAAAGAGCTGATTTTATGCTTGGTTACATATTCATTTTAATGGAATTTTTCTTCTCCCCTCATTAGCCAAGAAGGGGAATGTTTCAGATTACTGCTATCCCCTGCAGTTTTCCGTGTTCTCCTAGGGAGGTGAACATATCCAGCAGGCAAATGAAACCTGCTTTGGTTCTCTCTAAATATTTGAGTACCCAGGATTCCCTTAAAGGATTTTTCATTTATCTGCCTCTCCTTCTGCTTGCACATCTCAGCTGATCTAAGAAACTCATCCTGCTTTTCCACTGAAAATAATCATAGTCATGCATCTGCTTTATCATGACAGTGTAGAAGACAAGCACTTTTCCATGCTCAGTTCGAGACACCTTTGCAATCCATCTTCTTCTTCTCCTGCACCTCCATAGTCATCTGAGCTTTGCAGAGCGGTAACTTGCAGAAATTAATGCAGACCCTGCAATCATCACTCTGTTTGCTGGGATTGGATTATTCAGATTATGGCTTGTCTCTAGTATGGCTGCAGTGGGAGTTGGGGCTGACACACTTCATATTATCGCTTAGGTGCAGAGGTGGAGAGCATGCACTTCCCACTTAAAGGGTTGGAAATCCCAGAGCTGATCTGTGTTGCATGGAGCCCCAGCTGTAAACCTTGTCAGATTCAAAACACCTCAGTGCCTGTGCCACACTGGCAGGACGGGTGGGCTGTCAGGAATAGCGTGCAGGGACAATTTCCAGAGCCACAAGCAGTGAGACTGAGTACAGCTGTGCAGGGTAGCTCTGCTCAGGCTGGATCTGAGCTAATGCCGTGCACAACCACCGCCTGTGCATCTGCCGCTCCGTGCTCCTGGTTCCAGCACTTGGTTGTTCAAGTCCTGGCGGAGACCTAGATACAGCTGCACACCTAGATCCAGGCTAGCACCGTGCTGGATTAACGAAGCCTCTCTCTGGAAGAGCAGGGAATGCTAGTGTGATTGTAATAGTGTGACTATAAGAGCCAACCAAGCTCTGATACGGCCAAATAGGCTCAATTGAACTCAGAGCTGGACACAATGTGTATATTATATTGTGCTCTCAGGAGCACCCAGTAGTATTTGTACAGGCTTCTCATCTCACAAGTTTATCCATTACCTTTGATAATGAAGATTTTACTGTAGGATCTCTCTCCCATCTCTTTTCCAGTAGTATTTAGGTATACGGGAAAAACAAATATGGCAGCTGAGATTTGCAAGTTTGCCAAAAACAGCAGCTGCAGCAGCTTAGTATCCACATTTACATCCTTAGTTGAATACATTTTTCAAGAAATTTGAAAGATTAAAAACTGCCCAGGTATCAAACACAACCTAATTCTTGGCTCGTTTGTTGCCTCTGATTCTTTACTTATTTACACACAGATAAGATGGACACATTCAACCTAGAGTAGCACCTGTCTTACATTTCCAGGAGGCTAGGGAATGTTCAGGTAGCATGCCAAGACTGAGTATGCTAATGGAGAGACCACCTGACACAGACAAAAATGGACTGGTTACTCTAACAGGGATGTGAAATTAATTAACTGTAGTTGGTAATATATTTGATATGCTTTGGACCTTTAATGTTCAAGAAAAACAACACTTTGGAGGGAAATAACAGTAAGTAATTGCTTGAACTAGCTGATTATTACTGCCATTTTCTCTGTTAGTTCTATTCCTAAGTCCTTGGCTGTCATTTTTGCCCCATTGGTGTGTGTGATTTCCTTCAAGCTGATTTAATAGAAAGCGTATTTGCACACACATTTCGTTTCACTTCAGTTTCTTCAAAACTAAGCTTCTTTGAGATTTTTGACTTCCTGTACCTGCTTTTTGCCACAGCTTCTCATTTTCCTCTTTGTTTTGGCTGAGATACAAAAACTGAGATTCTGAACAACTTTGCTTATTCAGCTTCCATTTTTTGAAAGAACCAGGAAATAACCAGGAAATTTTCTTCATGGAAAATTCTATTGGCTGGTTTCCTTTTTAATGACTCTTCTGTCTGTTTCTTAAGGATCCGTACTGCCCTTTTAACTTATTCTAATTCTTCACTTCTCTTTTTTCCCTCCTATTCTTCCTTAGTTTTCCCTCCTCTAGCATTTCATTTCCTCTTTCTTTCCAGCCTCTCTCCACTGCGGAGCAGGAACTCCTCTCCTCAGTCCTGCAGGGTTTTTCTCTTGCCACAGTTCGCATGAAAAGCCTTCCACCTTTAAAATGGCCTTTAGAGTAGAAAAGTGTATCTTGGTGTTACCCATAATATTTGAATGCAGCATGGGGTTTTGAGTGTTATGCTTCAATTTAACTATCCTCTGTTCTGCCTCCTCTTCCTGCATGTCATTCTCCAGTATTGTCCAAAATTCCTGGACAAACCATGAGGACACACATTTATTTATTCAGAAGTTCCACTTGAGAGTTGAAGTTAATGCCATGGTTTTCTGAGGCTTGTCGAAGTTTTGAGGTGGTTATTAGCTGATTAATAATCATAGGAGTATGAATAATCTCCCTAGCCAAATCACTGCCCTGCCAGTAGCATCTGACAGGCTCAGAAACCCATTTGAATGCAGAGATATGTACTCAGATTCACCAAACAGGGCATTTCAGGAGGGGTGTTTAAAATTAAAACTATATTTCAGTAAATGAAATTAACATCAGTAAAATGTAAGCCTGTAACTTTCCATCTGCAGTCAAATTACAGTCATACAAGATCCTGTACATGACTGTAGGGACCTGTCTGGTAGTCAGAAATGCAAGTTTGAGTTCCACACTCGAATATATAAAATGAGGCACAGCTTTACCATTTTTGAGTTTGTATCCTACAGGGAATTTAAACTGTAGTACAGTCCTAGGGATTGTAAATTCCTGCCCTGACATGGTAGTGAGCAATACTTGTTTGCTCCTTCCTTGCTACAATCATTAGAGAAGTGCTTTTTGATCAGAGGCCACGAAATTAATTCCTACAGATATCAGGCTAGCTGGTGGTTTAGTTAGTCTCTTCTCTTTCTGTCATCAAAAGAATTGTACAGAATGAGTAAAAAGAGGCCATGAACATGCAGAACAGTGCAGTGATTTCAAATTCATATTTTTACCAGCTGTTAATCATGCCAGCAGTTTCCTCCCACTCTGCTTCATGTGCTGAGCCTCCTCGTTTCCTTTAATCATTAATTAGAGCACTTGTCAGGCAAAAAGATTCTCACGAAATCCAAGGCTCCCCTGAATTTAGTGACTGTCAACCCTGTCAGCCTTTCAGCAAAGTTTATTAGTTATGTTTTAGCTTCTCCATTCACAGTAAAGCAGTTTGTCACTGTATTGATCCTTACTGGTTATATTGTGGGATAGCCACTTTCCTGACACAGACCAGTGCCAAAGGGACACCTGCACCAAATACATGCCACAAAATGATTGTCTAAAAAATCACTAGCAAGAACGAGGAAGAAGCGGACAAAAATGTGCGGATCTTAGGATTTATTAATTTAAGATACCCTGTTTCACTTGTTGGTTTCTCCTCCCCCTCTCAGCAGTTTTTCCCCTTAACACAGATGTTCCTTCCCACTCACGTAAATTGTAAATCCAATGTCCCAGACTGAACTTAGTTGTGGTGTTTAGTGGAAGCACACCAGGCTGAGCATCCGTATAAATACACAGACTTCTGCAAATGCCTTGATTTTTTTGTGTAGTGAAGCCGTAAGTCTTGTTTGGTAATCTAAATCCTGCTAAAGGGAAATTTAGACAGAACAGTAATGGAATCACAGATTTACAATGGTGGAATATGAAAGACAGCTGTTACAATCTCTTTTGCCTTGAGGTATGAATGAAATAAAAAAACCAAAGCAGCAACACAAGTTAAACTTTTTATGTTGTAGGATAGTTGCAGCAAATTCTGAGGACAGGTCATGCCAGGATGGAATACACTAGTTGCTTTTTCTAAATTTAAAACAACAATGAAAAGAGGATCCGATGTTTTCTGCTGTTCCATTGTTTTTATTTTCGTATAATAGACATATGGAAAAGTCCCTTTAGATCTATAATCCAGTCTCTTATTCCCATTTAGAATCATAGAACAATTGAGGTTGGAAAAGACCTCTAATATCATCAAGTCCAGCCATTAACCCAGCACTGCCAAATCCACCACTAAACCATGTCCCTAAGTGCCACATCTACATGTCTTTTAAATACCTCCAGGGACAGTGCCTCAACCACTTCCCTGAGCAGCCTGTTACAACTCTTGACAACCTTTCTGGTGAAGAAATTTTCTCTGACAGCTAGTCTAAACCTGCCCTGGAGCAACTTGAGACCACTTCCTCTCTTCCTATCACTTGTTACTCTGGAAAAGAAACTGACCCCCACCTTGCTACAACCTCCTTTGAGGTGCAAGAAATTTGCTTGCACTCACTTTAAGTGCTTTGCCCACACCTATTGTTTTGTGACCTTACCTATTATTTTGTGTTTGAAATTACATTTCAAGTTCCTTGAGACAGGAATCATACAAAATATGTATTTTTCAGTGAAGAGGTTTTTAGAATATACTCAGGTGACTTTAAAACCATATTAAAAAGAAGAAAACATAATATGACAATGATTCTGTATTTCATAGACATTCATCACTGCACATCTCCACAAGCTTTTACTTCTCATACAAAGGATTCAGGGTTAGACTTGGAATTAGAGGTTGCAGGGGGGTGAACTGTGAGCAAAGGCCATAGGCATAAAGGCCATAAGCATAATGGTTTTATTATATTTTAGTTATACAGATCTGCTGCCACCTGCATAAGTAGAGGCAAATCTCTCAACCCAGCTAACTGACAGAACACTGTTTTCAGCACAGACATCATTTAAGAACTGAAGTTATTAGCTTGAGATGCTTTTTATAGTGTTTCTTGAGTATTTAAAGATCCCTTTGTCTTGTGAAAATACCAGCTCTTTGGGAATGAGGTTGCCTTCTGTCTTCCTCAGACATATTTTGCTATTGCTCAATTTTGCTATTGCTGGGACACTGGTAGTTCCTTCTGCTTTTACATAGGGTTTTATTCCAAGCATTTTCTGTAAATCTACATTATAGAAACTAATGTTGATTCAGCCACAGAGTTTAACATTACACTCTTACTATGTTTAATGCTTAACTAACTTTTCACTATGCCTATCTAAAGTACCTGAGCACAGGTAGTGCTCATAGCCATGGTACCTGAGTGCTAAGGTAGACGACTCCACAACAGTTTTATTTAAGTGTAAATAGTTTAAACCAGACAATTGTGCAGTTATAAGATCAGAAGTCTCTCTCAAATGTGCTCAGAATCCATACTGGCTGTGCCATTCTGTTGATTGTTTTTGCCGGAGTTTGTTTTCCAGGTGTCATGGGACAGCAGAAAGAATTTCTGAGAAATCTCTGGATTCTTGGTCTCTGGGCAATGACAAGAGCAGCACAAACTGACCTTATCTATCACTGATGAACGCTCCCTATAAATACAAGCAATGCAGGAAAGCAGCTGATACTGCAGCTTCTTTGTACAACTCTTGGTTCAGTGTGTAATGCATGGTGTTTGCAGTGTAACTTTACTACAGAACTCCAGGATTTATAGAGGTTCAATCCATGCGAGAACATCGCCAAACGCTGTGACTTGTGCAAGGCAGAACTGGAAGAGTAGAAACTGTGGATAAATGTAAGACATTATATTTACTTGTTTAGCTACTTTGTTAGAGCTTTGATATGCATTTGCCAGTTAGCTGAGAGAGCTGGGGAGCTGGATCAAACAAAGCTCTTGTGTGTGTGTCTATGTGCATCTGCGTTTTCTTGTACATACATGTGCATATATTCATCCATCTGTAACCTCATTTATCTAGAAAAGTGGGTGAAGAGTTAGACAGACTTATATGGTGGTAGGAGTTGTACAACCAATATCTATAACTAGAAAAATGCCCTGAATGTTTTTTAAAAATTGTTCTTATTACTGTACTACTCCTAGTTGTTTTATCTTAATGCTACTGAACTTGATGCTTTAGAGGTGTGAATTACTATAGAGAGTAGGCAATAACTATAGATATTATATATATATAAAATATATATTATATATATATATAGATATAGATATAGATATAGATATAGATATAGATATAACTAACTGCATATGCTACAGACCTTAGACTATACATTCTCCTAATTTACAGCCTTTGGATACACACCATCTGCCTGATTTTGACTAACAAGAGGAGGGAGAAAGGAAGAAGAATGGTGTTGAAGGGCAGAGCATGATGATTGTTTATGCATTTTCTGTTTTGAAACCACATGAATGATAATCCAAAGGTAGCTAGGGTAATAAAATTCTCATACTAATGTTGTTACCATTAATTAATCTTGATGATATGCTCACAATGTACCTCTCAAAATCACAGTGACATTCTGCACAGTGTTGCTTTCCAATATCTGATGCCATTGTAATAAGACATTATGTGAAATTCCTTTATTACTATGCTAAGTATAGAAAAATCTAATTGAGGTCTGAATGATAAACACGTCATGCAATAAATCATACATCCTGTAATATGTCTACTAGAAACTAGAAAAAGCAGCATCTGCTTTGGTTTGGGTTTATTTTTCAAGTGTGGTCTGAACTGGTTCTTCTCCAGCACTGGAAACCACAGCACAGGAGCAGTGTGTTGCTCGTGTCCTGAAGAGTCCCACCTAGCTGGCGTTTCTTTGAAATCTGTTTTTAGGATTTGTTGTCAGTGTGACTTGCTGGCTTCACTGACTCATGGTGCCCTCTACAAGGTGAGCCTTAAGCAGCCTGATGCACTTGTTCTCTCCCACTAAAATCACTCCTCACTAAGATGGGCATGCCCCCAGTATGATGCTGTGAAAATGCATCATCTTAAGGAAAAGGTAATTAAGACAGCAGGACAAGTGCTTTATTATGAACAATATGTTTTTAATTTTTTATTGTCATTTTATTAAAGATCTTCTGACCACCTAGATATATTTTACTTGCCAGTATCATTAAGAAACCCTCATATTTTGATATTGCATGGGTGGAACTATGATGCAGTACTACATTACCGTAACAGCTCAGCAAAGATCCTTGAGCATGTAATATGTTGTGAGTTTGCTGTAATGGAAGAAAATATTTCTGTTCACTTCAGGGAAAGGGGCTTTCTCTTTACTGTGATTCCCCAAGTTTTGCCATGAAAATCAAGTCACAGTCAGCTGCAGTCAGTAGGAACTCAAAGCTGACTGAACACTCCAATATATGATGCCTTCTGTTCAGTCTTCAGTGTTTCTACAGCTTTCAGATATTCAACAGTATTCAGATATTCAACTTTAAAAGCCTTCCCTGATTTAACACGGACCCCCTGATGCATCCCTAACTAGGGAGGATAATTAGATGAACCAGGCACACAACACTGTTACACTAAGGATAGTCTCTGTGGCAAACCTTTGAAAAGCAAAAGATAAAACTCCCACTGGAATACACAAAGAAGCAATAACCATATGGGGATTGTGATGTTGAATATATCAGATAAATCAAGAAAAATATATCTCAGGGTAAGTCACCATATGGCAGGCATCAACAAGGCTTAGACATTCTCCTCAGCTTGGGCTGTGTGTTTCTTACACAGGTCACAGAAAAAAAATGCTAATACCATGAAAAAAAGAGTGAAAGCTCAAAGTCTGCACATGAGTTAAAAGCGTCTCAACATGTGGGACCAGCATGTAATCCATGGAGCAAAATGAGCAGTGTAATATATTGCCACCTGATGCTTCCAACACCTGACTGCACACGAGGTACAGCCACCTCAGTTCCCTCAGCCTGCAGCCTGGTCTTCTGACCGCCATATCTGAATTACCAGATCTCATACTGCAGGACACACAGTCATCACATGAGGAGATAATTAGAATTTCTCTTTGCTCAAATCTTATACCATGCTGATTACCATGTTTTCTGAAAATGCACCTTAAATGCACTAAAAGTTAAACTGTGTCTTTTTTTTCTCTCTCCCTACCCTGCATCTCTTCTCAGGAATTGCTTCCTGTCTATTTATCTTCTGTCCAGGACCACTCAACAGGTCATGTATGCTTTAGAGAATGTTTTCCTTCAATTGAAGCTTCGGACCTTTCATTGGTCCTTGCCAGCAGCAATATAAGTGGTTTGACAGAGCAACAGATGTGTGACAGCATTTACGCAAGGAATAGTTTCCTCCCTTTCTGGAGGCACTTCATACATTCACAAACTGGTCAAATTTGTTTTGTAATGCACTGGTCCATCATTTAGTGAAAGTGAGTTAGCAATTTCCAAGGTAATTCCCCTATTTTCCTGTGAACAGCTCTGACAGGAGCCCCCGGGGAAATAACCATTAAGCAAACATCTGTGTACTTCCTATCTGTCAACATCTCAACAGCTTCAGAAGTGGGGGCTGACATGACGGACCTGCCAGCTTTACCAGAGCCCAAATTCTGAGGCAGCTGAGATTAGCAGAAACTCTGAACTGCACAAAGTAGCAAATTGCTGTTTTCCTAAATGTATTTTGTTCGTCTTGATACAATATATGTCAATTTTTACAATAAAAAATCTCCCTTGAGAATCGGCTGCAGGATTAGCATTGTCATCTGTCTAGTGATGATACATTGTACTGTCAACTTGTCAAAATGATTAACTGAACTAAAAAGCTAAATTTTTAGTACTTTCATGATAAATTAAATGCATAGAGGGTTCTTTCTGTTTGCCAGCATCTGCTATGTTTTAGTAATTTGGCTCTGATGATGGAGGGAAAAGGAAAAACAGAGTGGGGAGAAAGACAGGTAAGGAAAACCATTAATCTTGAGAAAAATAAGACTGTGATCTGCCCATCAACCTTAAGATTAAAATCACTCAAAAAAACAACGGGCAATTTTATTTTCACTTAAGAAAAAAACATTAAAGCAACCTGCTGCTTCACATTCTCAGAAGTACAATCTACAAAACACCTGTTACCTAATGGCTTCTACAATATTTTCAGGGGAACAGAATACGTTACTGAATCTCCTTGCCAGCACTTCCAAACTACACCTGAAACACACCTTTGCATAGTGCCTAGCAGAGAATATTTTCTTCAGTTAGACAGCTAACAAAACTGCCATGTTTTGTCACCCTTAACATATACTAAACCCAGGGATGTGCCGCAAGTGACATTAGTGACAGAGACTGTACTGCAGTTACCTCAATACAAATTTGTAATCAAGTTGAAAGCATTCAGTATTTTGGATATAGATATTACACAAGCATCTCAGTGGAATAAAAGTCAACCATTACATTTGATGCAGGACTGCTACAGGCAGCCATGGGCATTCTCTGATGGTGTTTTAGCAGTAGGCACATAAATCTATGTCTTGCCCAAGACAGCATGGTTGATTTGGTTTGCCCACTACCATAACCAGTGCAGACAACTAGAGATCATATTCAATACATAAAATATAGATATATACCAGCTTCAGTGTTCAGCCAACTTTCAACTAACTACACAGCAAGCCACGATTTGGCAGCCTTGGAAAGCAGATGATCTAAACTGTTTTGTCATCTCCTGTCCTTAGAAACTGCTATAGATAGACACCAGCTTTACTTGTAGGTCAGTTGGTTGATGTGGCACTGAATATTCATGTTTCATCAGCTCTTGTCTGTCTCATCTCCTTCAGAGAGAAAAAAATCCGTGCAACCTTTGCAAGAGCATCTCCTTGACTATGGATTGTGACAGCCTGAAATGAAGTGCCAGGCCCTTTCATGAGCTTCTTCATATACATAAATCTGGTGAAAGGATCATTTTTTGACGATGAGTAATAAGCCTTCTTCATCTTCCCTTATCCCTCTGAGACAATATCTGAAATGTGTAATAGCTAAGCTTCAAAATCATAGCATTTAAGTTATTGGGACAGTCATCTCCCTAAACAGCTACCACTGGGAGCAGTTCAGAGTTAATGCTTGGAAAACAAGAAAGAAAATGCCCTGGAGTATCAGCAAACTTGAGGCTTGCATTTCTGAGGTTGCCAGTATTAACAATGACATGAAGGGAAAACAGCATCCTCTTTGAGCAGATGTTTTAATCACCCTAGTCATGTACTAGAGCCCCCACATTTTGGCCCATCACCCAAACAGATCTGTGCCAGTGTGAGAGACAGTGGAAAGTTCTTAAACATACCGACAGTCAAATCTGAATCTGGCAAATGCCAGAAGATTACAGAATTTCTTGCTGTAAGTCATGAGTCCTAGTCTAATCTGAAACAAAAAGAAAGGTCAGTTTAATGGGGAATTCAGATATCATAAAACATGCAGGATAACATATTTATAACATAGGTATTGCTCCCAGTTCCAGAAGAGTAGAAAGAATGCTGGAGCTTGCTGGCTGTTCTAATCAGGGGCTAATACTAAATCACAATTGTGCTAAAACTTACCCCAGTTAGTTTTTCAGACTTTGAAAGTACTAACCCTGTATTCAGTGTTCTCTGCCCAAACTCTTCTACAGGCCTGCAGCTGGGAGAGATGCTTTTGACAGGGGAGCTACCTGTATTTCCCTCCATTTAAATAAACCTTTGCACCAATCCTATATGAGAACATGGACAAAGAAAGTGTCTGTGTAGTAATGACATGATTTATTTCTATTTCAGTAGATTGAACTTGAGAGTGGGAGAACAGAACTGTCACCGGCAGAAAGCCCTTCCACTCTGGAGTCACAAAAGGGGATGAAAGCTGTCAGGAACAGGACAAGAAAGCAGGACCATTAAACATATGGGAAAGAGTTAAGTGCACACATCAACTGGAAAGCTGTTGACTGGGAATATTTGTATACTCCTACTGTTACCTCCTGTGTTTTTGCTGAAAAACACATTTCTTCTAACAGCCTCAATTGCAAAGCAGTGCTTTTTTTATCCTCCTACTAGGTTTTAACCTAGACAGTACTGTGACAACATCAAAAGCATAAGTAATTCCTTTCCTCATTCTATTCACATCCAAAGCTAGCAATTTCCATCTGATATTATCACTAATGACCAGGTAAATCAAAATATAACTATAATGTAAGTTTATATACTTCTACGTACACTATATAGCTTAGAACAAGGCTAAAAGATCACCATGACATATATTCCACTTATATTAATAAACCCCCATTTATCTGTTTATTAATAGTGAAACTTTAGCTTAAAAATACATCTATAAAATAAAGTGTCACCTCCATTTTGTGATGCTGAAGTCTGAACAGTGTTAAGTAGCAATAAAACTACACTATGCCAGCACCTGGGCAAAAATATCTTTTCACCCAGCAGTTGACAAAGAAACGTGATAATGTCACATCTGAATTAAAGCAACAAGGATATTTATGTAGAGGTCTAGCACAGAGCATTCACCACAAAGAACACACCTGACAGAAATCCATCTATTTGTACCACAATCATCTCCTTTCTTAAAATACACATCGTAAGTGTTCATTTCATTAGACTGTTGGAAAGCAAGACTTTTCAGTTCCTTATAGTGGATCAGTTTAATACATTGCAATGATGGATTGATAGCAAATTGCCTTGTTAAACAGCATGCACTTATAGAACTGCAGCAGGCGGCCTCGGCTGTGCCTTAAGCGAATTTCTAATACTCTTACCATGTCCCTCATTGACATATGCAAGTATTTTGTGTCTGATCTCTTCATACATGTTGTGCCTAATGAAACCATTAAATCAAACTGCAAAAGGGCTATTTATCAAAAAGTAAACACCTCTGAACAGAGCTCACACTTGGTCTCATGCATCTCCAAGGCTAAGGGCAATTAGGAGTAATCACTGATAGAATCAGTTTTATATGGCTTTGAAGCAGCAATCCTGGAAGCTGTAACAAAGCTTACTACCTAAGAACACAACAGTCCATGTTTTCAAAGCTCAAAAATTCTCTGAATCCAATTAGGGATCTCTCATTAGCAAAGTGTGTGTGCATGAATACAGCTGATTTGCTTGTAGCCATTTGCCTACATCAGGTATGCAGAAATATGTGCAAGTATGCGTGACCTACAAGGCAGAGGAGCCTTTGTATTAAATAAGCACAGCTATGTCTCAGTCTGTGCTGCTGCCCTGTGCATGAGCTCCAGGCAATAGGTCACACAATTTGAGAATAACCGCTCCCTGGGAGCAGACACACCGGAGAGCAGTTACATCTCCATGAGGATTTTATCCCAAAGAAAAGAAGGCTCAGGGGTGACCTTATTGCTCTCTACAACTACCCGAAAGGAGGTTGTAGCCAGGTGGGGTTGGCCTCTACTCCCAGGTAACAAGCAACAGGACAAGAGGGCATAGGCTCAAACAGTGCCAGGGGAGGGAGATTCAGGTTGGACATCAGGAGGAATTTCTTTACAGAAAGGGCTGTTAAACCTTGGAATGGGCTGCCCAGGGAGGTGGTGGAGACAACATTCCTGGAGGTGTTCAAGAAATGACTGGACACGGCACTTGGTGCCATGGTCTATTTGCCAAGGTGGTGTTCGGTCATAGGCTGGACTCAGTGCTGTCAGAGCTCTCTTCCAACCTAACTGACTCTGTGATTCTGAGGATGACCAAATCCCTTGGCTATTCAATAGATGTGCTTGCCTGGCTGGGGGCAGGTTGATTACCTGCATGTAGCACATGCAGGCCCTGAGCAGCAGCCCCTGTCTTCTAAAATCCACACCATGAGGGGTAGCGAAGGACTACAAATGAAACTGGGGACTGACAAGCAAGTCTCAGGCAAAAGCGTGTGTATGACCTGACAGGTCTGAAAGTGTAAAAACTATTCCACAGGGCACAGAAGCGTGGGTCATCTCCATTTCCTCCTCAACAAACACACAGTAGGAAAACTCAGAATTTTCCTTTTTGCTTTTGCAGAGGAAATAATTAACTCACAAATACACTCAGTGCCTTGAAGAAGTCAGTGAACACAAGGATACCAGTGATCTAGTTGGTATATTTAGAGTTTCCCAAAAGCTTTTGATAAGGTTTCTCACAGAATGTCACTCTGCTATGGGCTACTACGAGAAACAGGATACCAGAGTAGGGAAATTGTATCACTCACCAAAGACTCCAAGAAACTGAGCTATCGTAGGGTATAGAACGCCCCCTCACAAAGAAATAATGTTCAAAGGATAGGAAACCAAGTATACCTTTTATATTCTAACAATACCTCCTCTTGCCAACTTGATTTTGTTCCAGAGATGGTGATATTTCAGTGCTAAGCAATACCACTATCTCTCTTATGCACAGGGCATGAATCTTCACATCCAAAAAACCCCAGGGAGGTGTTTGATCAAACAGAGTCACAAATTTGTTTCCACAAACACACTGGTAACAACCAACCCATGGCCCCTCTGCAAGCCACAGGGGAGCCTGGGCAGCAGTCAGTTTGTTGCTGAGGGGGGTGAAGACTTGTGAATATTTTACTTTCTCTCAGTCACGCAGTCTTCAAGAAAAAAAGCTTAGCAATGTAAACATCAACCTTCAAGTTGATGTTTACCACCTTAAAAAGCAGATGACAAAGAACAGTCATTCATAAATGGGACTAAAGTTGGCACTGCACAGACTAGGCCCAGGTAACTTCCCAATGACTCAGCTGCAACAAGGGATATTTTTGTGATGCATCTATTCTTACGAAATGGAACATGCTTTTACCTACACACCTTGGTTCTGCTGATGCTTTTGAAGCAAAACCCACACACTTTTCCAGCTACAGAAGGTCAGCACATTACTGGGGGAGAAAAAGGGAAAAAGAATGAGAAATCACAGAAATACAGAGACTCAAAAAAGATCTTATACAATTAATTTTTTTTTGCCTTGAGCTATAAGTAGGCAACAATTGCCTACTTTCCAGGATGTTTAATTTAATTAACACAGCCTACAAGGATATTTAAGCAGTAGTTAATAGAGGGTAAATACAAAATGAGTAAATAACAGGTGTCCTGTTTATGTGCATTTTTCTTTGTATTGTGATGATAAAATGATTGTGATTTGGTCTGTATCTTGTCTTTACAATTCATGCTCCACTGATGTGTCAGGGTGTTTTAAGCTTCAACTGTCAATGCTCATTACTAGTAAGCCCATCACAGAATTAGAAACAACTTTGAAATAAATCTTCAGGCTGTACCACCCAAACTGACTGCACCCTACTGCTGTTTGGAAAGGCAGCTGTATTTCCACTTCAGTCTGCACTCCCTTCATAAGCCCTACCTACTGATGATTTTACAAGCCTAAGCCCGAAGATAAACTGGACCAGAGCAAGAAGAAAGAATATTACTTCTTAGCTTTGCTCTCATCCAACTCCTTTTTCTCCTTGCTATGTTTTACTGTGTTTTTTCTTCTAGTATAATATATCCAGCACTTGCTACGAATTGCGTTATCTTGAACACAATCAAAATTCTTCGTGAAGGCCACAATGAAAATTTCCCAAAGGCCTCAAGAGGCCTCTGATTTGTCAAGACAGAGCAAAAAATCTTTGACTCTCTTTTCCACTTGGACACATGGCCTGGGAATGGCTTCAGCATGCGCTTCTTCTCATTGACCGGATTATACCGCTTTCTGTCTTACTTTGAGCCCGTGCCCTGTTATGCAAATACAATTTCAAAAGTAAGGCTTCCTCGCCTCAGTATTCCCACATGTTGTGTCACAATATAGTAAGTGAGGTGAGTGGCAGCTTATGCTTCAAAATCCACACATCTCCTTTTTAAAATGAACAGCAGGATCTGACACTTAAAAAAATCTCACTTTTCTTCTTAAAATCTAATTATAACTGTCAAATGTATTAACTATTGTATAACAAATCGACACACAAAAGACATTAAATCCAATTATACTATAGCATTGTATGGTTTTCGCTGGTACCTCAGCTTGATTTTTCAACCTGGTATCATACTTCTTTTTTTGAGTTTGACCTCTCCACTTTCTAGGTAACAAAGGGTATATACATTCATGGAGGGAATAGCATGACACACAAATGCTTAAAAGATTACATTATAGAGAAATGTAGTGTTGTTACTGGAGAACAGCCACTGCTTTAGGGCATGAAGTTCTGAAATCTGGGCAAGGCTTACAAAAATTCTGTTCAATATGTGAGGCTGATAAGATAAAGGAAGATAAAGGCCTAGTATTCTGAATCAAACATTCAGTGCTCCCGCATTTCATGGTAGTCTGATGAAATCAAGTGCTAAATCCTCTGAAAAATCAAGCCTTTTTTCGGCTTGTTTGAAAACAGCATCCCAAGTCTCAAAATATTTGCCCACTTTTTTCGTGAAATGAAGTGAAATATTCATCTGCTTCATCCAGAGTGTACAGCAGCACATCCTGGCAGCAACACCCCACAGCTGCTGTTCTCAACGTTCGCTGTAGTTTCGTGGATGCCCACTGGCCTGAAAGTCACTGCGAAAATCTCCGGCATTTTCTATGTTGATATTAAGACTGTCATTATGAGTTAACATATCAGTGATGACGTTATTTACTTCTTTGCCATGACAAGAATTCAGTACAGTTCTGCCAAAACTCTTCTATTCACACATGCAATATGTGAGCAGCATCAGACAGGCTCTACCCTTATTTTAACAAAACTACAGACAAGGAGTTAAGCACAAAAGATCACTTTATTTTTCAAATCACACCCCTCTCATTCTTGAAAAGGTGTATTTCTAATTGTCACTATTTTAAATATACTCTATATTTTCCTGTGAAGTTAAATACTTTGAAGAAGAATCTCCAAAGAAATAAATACAAAGCACAACAGTTTCACTTTATGATTTGCTTTGAGCATTGTCTGGTCCTGCATCCACTCCGTCAAGTTTTGCTGTTCTTTGAAACTCTTGAAAAAGAAATCCACAGTCAGCATTCCTTGCTCTCCAGAGCCCTCTGCTTATCAGCTGTTAATACAAACTGTTAATACAATACCAGAGCATGCACAAAATAGCTTACAGCAGTTTAGTAATTCTAAAACTTCCATTACAAATACATATGTTGCTACTAAAGAAACAACTGGGATGCTTCTTTTCTGGATGCTCATAGAAAATTCCATGTTACAAAATGCTTGTTTGATGATGTCCATGTCTGCTGGTGAAAAGAAAATCAGTACTAACTAGGTTTGCCAGCTTGTACAATGGATAACTTACAAAACCAGACAATTCCCAAAGTTATCAAATGGATCAACTGCAGCACAATCTGCAACCATCATTTTACCTGAAACCTAATTAGCCCAAAGGGTTGGTAATGCACATCCACTGCAGTATAAAACGATACCAAGGCCATCAGAACACACCTTGTGGGGTTTATTCTCATATGATGAGCACTGTCCAGTGCAACAGCACAGCTCCTGCTCACAGCCAGGAAGGGAGGGCTGACGATGCAGTTTTATGGTGGTTGTCATGGCAACGGAGAGGTGAAAGTAGTCCAGTGCAGGCAGCATCATGTCCCTTCAAAGAGAAAGTTAAACGCACTTCCCATACCAGAAGTTGCGCTTCTGAAAAAGCTTTTCTTGAAAGAGGTATCGGAGAGAGCCTGACTGGATGTGGCTGTGAACTCATCCCAGTTACGTCTCACCTGGGACAGTATTCCTGAAAATGCAATCATGGTCTGGCAGGCTGATTTCGCTACATACACATGCACTTAAAGAACATTCAAAGACTATGATAAATTCTAAAAATTACAGCTGCAACTCGTACCTGTTCACAACAAGGTCTGAGGTAGTTTAGAACCACTCTATGAGAAAGAAGGAAAGGGATTTAATGCACAAATATTTCAAGATACAATTGCTACAAAGAAGGGGAGTGTAACAAAGTGTAAAACAGATTTAGACTACTGTCTGCCAGGAAAGAGGAGCTAAACACAGAAATAAGTGAAAAAGTTCACTAAAAGCTGAACTTCTATTTAGCCTGGCTCTGATCATTAACATTCACTACAAAAAAACAAAAACAAAAAACCACCAACAACAATGAAATTGAGCAAAGCAGAAAGGAAATTTTACAAGAGATTGGACAAGGTTAATAGACATAGGGTCCAAATTGGGAAGTAGAACTGAACTTCACAAAATGAATCCATGTGCTCAGCGCGACATTTTGATATCTGACAGCCGAAATACCTTCACACAGGGACACTGAAAAGTTACGAATTCTTTCGAGATTCACTTTTGATGATGCAGTTTATTTAGAAAAGAACATTTATGTACAATCAATGCATTAAACAATGCATAACTAACAAATTGAGAACATATCTGGTGCATCAGGGTGAGAAAGAAATACTTACATTTATATTTAAGTGTAATTTAGATTAGCCAGCACAAAACCTGACCTACTTCTTAAGTCAACAGTAAACTCCTTACTGATTTTCCTCTTAAGGGTAACAGACTGTAAATAGATTATGGAAGTACAAGGTCCAAAAAGGTTAGTATTTTGCATATCCATAGACAGCCAAATTTAAATGTTGCTCACTAGCACTTGACAGCCTAGTTGCAGTTGCCTTTAAAGTCTGATGTGAATGAATGGGGATGAGGATATTTTATTCAGCATATGACAAAGAGGAAAAACAAAGAAAGTTTTAAAATTCCTTAATATACCACAATATGGAGGAAAGCTGCAGGGAACACCAGTGATACAATGCTAGGTAGGGAGGAAAAGAGAAGGAGTAACTAGCAGATTGGGGGAAACACGTAGGAAAAATAACCACTGAGAAGACTGGAGACAAACAGAACTAGCTCAGACCACAAGAATCATATCTTTGGGTTGTTCTTCCCTTAAAAACTACTAAAGCCTCACTCCCTACGTTCTCTTTTATTGCTCACATTCAGGTGAGTGAGATTCCTTAACAAAATTTCCCAAATTAAAAAAGAAAGGTCACACAGAAACACACCTTTGCAAACAGTCACTTCAACTTGGGTAACGCATACATTTTCTTTGCTATATATGCACAGATGCAACTATACAATTCCATACCAGTCTCTCCCTCAAACTGCTCCTTGCAACACCAGCTCTTGCTTTAAGTGACATTTTTAAATCTAATCATCTACATCCCATGAATGCTGTATTATTGCATTAAAACATTCACTTATGTATTTACGTCTCAAAATGAATAAGGGACATAATTCCTGAAACAGATCCAAAGAAGAACTTCTTTACTGTGAGGGTGGTGAGACACTGGAACAGGTTGCTCAGAGAAGCTGTGGATGCCCCAACCCTGAAGGTGTTCAAAGCCAGGTTGAATGGGGTTCTGAGCAACCTGGTCTAGTGAAAAGTGTCTCTGCCCACGGCAGGGAAGTTGGAACTCGATGATCTTTAAGGTCCCTTCCAATCTGAATCATTCTGTGATTCCCTGCTTCCTCTACTGAAAAGAAGTTGTGATAACTACTGTTCACTGGCACATAGCTCAGACACATCTCACAGTTATACTATGGACCTTACTTGATATTTCAGGAGTCAGCTGTACTTTTTGGACACAGAATTTGGCATAGATCATATAGGTTTGTTTTGTAAATTCCTCAGACCAATTAATATAGACTGAAGTTGTTTATGTATATCTGCCAGCTCTCAGGGGTCACTGGATAATTCAGAAGATCATGAGAAACTACATTACCTTGTTTTAACCAAGCATCTGCACAAAGATAACAGATGTGCCAAGATGCTAAATACAAAAAGATGAGTAAAAGTTCATTTTACCAATAGTGCAGCTTTTGTCCTCTATTACAGCCCAGGGCCTAGAAGTAGTAGGAGGCACTGCAGAGGCGTGTTTACACCTGTGCAGTGATGCCACCACTCATTCAAGCTTTTAGTAATCTGAACTTCAATTCCATTACGGTTATGTAAGGAATCAGTTATCAATTTTTCTGGAACACTGAACTATATTATTTTACTAGGCTGGAAGGAACAGTAAGAGAAATAATTCTCTAATGACTGGTTGGTGATAATGTCTAATGCCAAGGGTGGAAGGAGCTGATTCTTCAGCTCCCCCATTTGTATGTATCATAGTAATGAAACACATACAGTATGATAAAATCGGTATTAGCTGTACTGGCAGTCAGTCTATTGGTAATGACAGATACCTGTAGTTTCCTCACCGTGGCTTTAAAACTTTTCACAGTAAGCAATCAAACACAGACCCAGATTCTATCATGGAATATGAGTGGGACTTTGCCATTACCTCAGCTAAGGCTTTGCAGTGAAAGCTTGGGAAGGGCCAAAAAGACTGCAGTGCCTTTTTGAGCAGTTAACAGAAGTTATATGAAGGCTCACTCTGTAAACACTGCAAGCCATAGCAGACAAGGTAGCTTGGAGGAATATGTGTGTTCTGTGGACTGCAGCCCTGTCACTGAAATTAGCATTTAACTTGCTCTGTGTTTTATACACCTCAGCCAAAATGCCAGTACTTAATAACTGGGCAACAAAGCCCTTTGGACCTGCTCACCCCATACCTTGTTTGGACATTTGCACTTCTTAAGCAACCCTAACATAGTCACCATCCTGCCATACCACAAGAGCAGCACTTCACACATGCCTGCACGGACATTTTATTTGTTTGTTTGTTTGTTTGTGTTTAGTTTTGGAGCTTTAGAACCTGTTCTAAATTCAAGTCACATAATTAGCTACTCGCTCAATTTAACATATATATGTGTGTGCATACAAATACGAATATTTAGGTACTCCTAAAACCTGACCTACAACTTTTATTTCTGTTTCCTGAACAAAGCTTTGTGGAGCTTCTATATATCTAAGTTAATTAGTACAACTGACAACAACAACCACCAGTTCAGAGAGAACTAATGATTCTAACCTAAACAGACCATTAACTGAGAAACTGGGATGAGAACCAGGCCTCAGGCATCCTCTAGGATCTAAAAACTATTATTTCTGAAGCATGGTTTAGTCCTCTGGCAACTAATATCATGACACACAAGCCTGAACGTTTACTCTTAAATATATTAATTCTTACTGGCTCTGATTATTTGCTCACTACTCTAGCCACAACAACAAAATTACCAATGAATTCACTTGCTTATCTGACAGTATACTAACACCTGTCAAAATATAAGCCAATTAATATCTTAATAGAGAAATGCAATGTATAGCATGTGAAATCAAATCTAAGTTCTAATTCCTTCTGAGTGTCTCTGAACGGGCATCACTTTATTACCAGAACTATGAACACACAACAATCAGACAAGAATGGCATTAACTTTGTCTTCTAATTTTTGTACTGAAAATTTAATTAAACTGGAACGATTACAGACATCTTTTGCTTTCTTTCATGGAAACCAACTCTCATCAAGTCAGATACTCAACTGAAAATTCTCTAATGTTATCATTAGTAAAGATGAAAATGCATTAAATTGAATTTTTCAGCAAAGCTGAGAAGCACTGAGCTCCTACATGAGTTGTCATAATAAACAAGAAAAACTGATTTTCATGGGGAAAAAAAAGAAAGAAAGGGAGCTCTAAAGGAAGGAAACTGCAATGAAAAAGAGTTCCTACTCTAAGAAAATTGGTTATGTCTCCTCTGTATTGTCTTTTACGTTAGACTTGGGTTAATCTCTCTCATTGTAATTCCATTTAACAAGCTGTTTGACCTTATTTTAGAGCTGATTGGAAAGAGCTTGAAAACAGCTGAACAATTTTGGCTCGCTTAAAAAATTCATTTTCCCAGATAATAATTTCCCCCTACATTTCTGTGAACAAAAAACCCCTTTTATTTGCATTTGGGAAAAGTTAAGTAAATAAAAGGATTTTAGGAAGGCCTTTGTTGAGCTCCACATGAGTTAAATCTAAGTCTGAATTCAACCCATGGAATCAAAACTGAGAAAATGAGGCCTGGGGAACTTAAAGATACTAACGTACCAAATAGAATTAATGGTTCAATAATGACAATATAGTTAGTTCCAGTATGTAGAAATCTAAAAGCAGGTCTGTTTCATAGTTTCTGGTGAGAAAGCAATGAATACCTGGTCAGTTCTGCTCTACTCTTGTTGCAAATAAAACATGAGTGATTGCACAGTTCTGAATAACTACAGTATTTCATCCCTCTGATACAAACCCTGATACTAAGCCATAACAGCACAATTTACTTTCACTGAAAGGTAAAACAAAGGTAAAAAAGAAAAGAAAAAGAAACTTCAGACGACTATACAGGAAGTGCATTTGAAATTGGGAGTCAATAAATACAGACAATAATCTAGAAAGAATGCAAACATTCACACCAAATCAGCAAATCAATTCTGCATGGTGTCTTCCTCTGTCACTAGTAATACTTTGCTGACACGTTTAAGACAAGAGACCTCTTCTAGGCAATACAGGTATTAGGGGTGTTTGTTGGTGGGTAATATTAGAAGATCAAGCAGAGTTTAGCTCTCTGAAACATTATTTCTTTAATTAAAAAGGGGAAAGGGTTGAAAATGCGAAGCTGAGGCAGGGCTTGCCTTAAAACCCAGGGAGCTCACAGGGCTCACCTTGGTGACAGGTTCTAAGAGTAACTCTATATGAAATAAAGACTCTGAGAAGGGCCATTGTGAGTAAGTCTAGTACTAATACCTGCAGGAAGAGACAATGAAAAGTTGTTGGGTTTTTATTCATTTATGGGGGTGAGAAAACGAAGGGTCTACAGGACCTTGGAGTTTTTGCTCTGGGAACCTGATAAATTCATTTATATTCTTGGCAGAGAGTGAATATCATGGGAAAAAAAGAAACATTTCTGTTCCACAATGAGTCACAGGACAAGACCAAAAAGATGTTCAGTAGGTTATAGTCTACAAGATCATAAAAATCAATTTTGTATCATAAAAATTAATTGTGCACATCAAAGATTGCAAATGGAAAAATGCCATTCTTTCTCTGGGAACCTAGACTCAGAACAGCTGGCACAACCTTTTCCTAATTTTTTTTTTTTAACATTCTCTACAAGAGTGACTACTAAATACTAACAGCAAGGAAGTTATGCCCTTTGCTCCAGTTTGACAAAACCAGACTTGTTTGATCAAACTGCGAAGAAATACCATCACTGACATGGAAGGATTTGTATCTACCAAAGGCAAGACACACTCCATGCATCTCGGTAGCTCCAGCATGGATTACAACTGGAAAAGTTTTCTGTTTTTACTTTTCAAAGGGAAAAAAAAAAATCAACTTTTTGAACCTATACTTAAACAAGAGAGTGGCTGTCCCCAGCAGCTGGTCTCAATTCTTTCATGCTCCAAAGGCTGCTAAGCCATAAGGTAATCAGTCCCACAGACTAGGAGGTGACTGTCACAAGCAGAATCCTGTCCCAGAACTCCAGACTGTCTGAGGCAGCTGTGGCACATACATTAGAAGCTTTATACAGCACAATGGGCATCCATCTTCACCAACAGGCATTCACAGGTCAGAAGATAGCAGTGGCAAGGGAGAGGACTGTATGCGAATGTCAGAACTAAACTGTAATTTGGCAGTGAAAAATGCTATAATATTATTGATAAAGCCTAATCAATTTTATTTGAAAGAAGAAAGGATTTTTTTTTATTCAAAGTATTCTCTGATTCACTGCTACCACTGATTATATTTCTTCTTGGGTTTAGCACAACTAGTATGCAATAGGGAAATTATTTCAAACTAAGTAGTGTGATAAATTAACATACAATTTGCTATGTTGATATAACTCATTTTACCACTCTAATTATGCAAAGGAAAACCATATTTATCCTGCACTAGCTTTGTTTTCTTCTGACAAGGCTATTTATCACCCTAGGAAATTCCAAGTTCATAAAACTGGTTAGCTGACATTTCCAATATAATATACTTTGTGAGGAGTAACAGTCCTCCTAATCAATTTTGCCAATTACATCAGCATTTGTCTTAAAACAAAATCTCTTTATCTCATACTGAAGGACCAACATGGAGTTCTTCCTAAAAGTCATGCAGGCCTAGAGAGTAAGAGACTGCATCATCATCAGTGTGAAAACAGAATAAGTGAAGTAGCAGGCAATGCAATCCAGACAGACATGGATGGATAATGAATTCTGTGACTGTAAAGTAAGAACCAGATCTTTTACAATACAGTGCAAAAGCATCATATTTTGTGAGGATCGTGAGAAATGTTAATGCACACACAGCCTGTGAATTTTTAGCTCCAGACTGTAAAACAATTCTTCTTGGAAAAATGTAAGTTATCTGCAAAATCTTCTTTCTGTATTTGAACGACTGCTTGTCAGTGACCAGATGCATTTCTAAATCAAACATTTTTGATGACCTGTTGCAAGTTGTCTTAGAAATGCAGGCAAAATTTAATCATCTTCAGGAGTGAAAAAATATCATTTTCTTCAAGATGGATGTTTGATTTTGGAATTTCCTTTCTGAGCGTAAGAAATGACAATTTTGTACTTTGAAAAGTCAACTAAGGTCAAGATTAATATAGATACATTAATTAGTTTGTTGATATCATGAATGCTTTTCTTGTCATCCCACTGATGAATGAGGGAATTTGCATCTCAGCAGGTAAACATGTCTGATACTTCCTTAATCTACTGTACAGCATTTACTACAGCCAAAAATAAGAAACAAAGTGGAATATAGGGTCAAAATTATTTAGAAAACAGATTACTAGTTACAAAGGAATATGAATGAAGAATCACTTTTAAAAATAACATATATTCTGGACTGATGTGTTCCATAAATATTTTTTTTTGCTAATGAAAACCTCCAGGGAACAAATACTTATTTCATATGCCTTCCATTCTGCTCCAGTAATTTTAGATTTCCACTGTAGCTCTGCCCTTTATTTCCTTCTGTTTTCCTTGCCTTGGTTAGATTAGAGAGGTAGGGTGTTAATGGGGTACTTGATGAAGATTGAAGACCTATTTTCTCACCCTTTGGAGACCAGCCTGATTTGAACAAGTGGAGCAGAGTGAAGCAGTCTCTTCATGTCCTCAGGAAAAGCCTTTTCCATTTCAACATTTCCAGCGCTCAGACATGGCCCCCTTCATTCACAAAGAAAGAAAAGGTGCCAGCACAAGAAGGTTCTGATTAATTTCACAGAATGCCAGCAAGGCTGCAAAAAGCTCCCTTTCAACCTTCTTTATTGTTGGTGAGCATGGGAACGCGAGATGGATCCAGGAGGGGAATGCAGGGGACTAGTGCTTGCAGCTCGAACAGGGTGAGAAACAAGCTATTGTCCACCAGTGCCCACCTCTGCTGATGATACTTCCTTACTACTCTCGTCCTTGTGGGTACTGTTTTGGGCTGGGCACTCAAAATGCACACAGTGAAACACCTGGAGAGAACAAAAAAATGATGATAAAGCAAAACAATTTAATGCTGGCAAAAGCATGATCAAAGTAAGATGAAGTCTTTATGGAAGTATGCAGGCCAGATCAGTGACAAAGTAATTAGTCAGAATAGAAGTTTTGCCATGAGGTCAAGAACATTTATCCATGGGCAATAAACTTTAGAAAAGGAACCAGTGGAGCAAAAGAAGGCCTTCAGATTATACCAACCTTTACATATGGCACTAAAGATAAGAAAAATGTTTCAAAAGCCGATACAGACATTTGTAAATTATTCCTTTCCTTGCCAAGTAGCAGTAATATCTACTACATGCTATCAGATGACAACAACAATTAAACTGTCTTAAACGTATCTTACGATATAATTACTTCCTCAACAGGCTGAACGTTCACATACACTAGAAATGAAATTTAAATCATTACCAACATGATTTTATTTCAAGATTGCCCTCTGCTGTAACAGCAATGGTAGCTCTACAGACATGTCCTGGAGTATGTAGAAAGGCATTCAGAGTGTCCACGGAGGCTGCTGCTTCATCAGATGAAATATTCCATCTCAAACAGTGATCATTTACTGATGTTTCAAACAATATCTGGGACCAGTGTACAGGTGACTGTATCTTAGAGGACCATCTGTTTAAGCATTTTTTTCCATTTTATTTTCTACTTTATTTACTCTTACTTCTACTTACTTCTTGTTCTTGAAGTGCCTGGGAGGAGAAGGGGGAGGAACTCTTTAAAATTGTTACAAAACTTCTTTGCATATGATTTCTCATTGCTATGAATTGCATATAAATCTTTTCTTATAGTGTTTAAAAATTTGCTATTTTCTCATGTCTTATTGTTTTAAAGCTAAACCTTCATGAATATTAAAACCTGAATTTTAAAATTATTGCCTTGTCTTAACTTTGTATGCTTTCATGACATCTTTTATTATTCTTGTTGAGAGCAGATCATGTTTTTAAAGCTCTTCTCACGAAGATAATCTCTTATAATCTTAACTGCCCTTTCCCAGACCCTTTCAAGTTAATGTGGGCAAAATCAAATACCATAAACAAGACATGGACATACTACATATTCATACAAGACTACACAGTATTATATTTTCTATCCTTTCTTCAATACAACCTAAAATCCTATTATTCTTTTTGACCATCCCTGCTCAAGTGCACATTGAGCAGACATCTGCGTTGACATGTCTGCAATAGCCCCAGGTCTTTTTCTGAGGATGTAGCTAGTTAATTCCAATTCTGACAGCATACATGAAATGAATAAAAAAATATTCACAGTCACTGGGGTTTTTTTTAATCCCCATTATATTTTCTTGTGCCTCTCAGTGTAAGAATTCTTGCAGTTCTTTTCACAGATACATGGTGATGCATGCTTATATTTCTATATTTATGTACATGCTCACATGCATTGCTATGCCTTTATAATATATACACTTACGAACAGATTACAAATCCACACCCATAGCCACACACAGACGCATGTGCACAAAATGGTTTTTCTCTGCGTTTCTTCTGGTGAGTTTTTTTTCTAAAGCTGAACTAATTCCCACAGTGGTATGAATTCTCTCCATCTGTTACACTTCTTGAGAAGCCGATTTTTGTATTTAGTTACACTCTCGAGAAGCCCCTTTTCTACTCATCTCGCTCCCATGTTTTTAAAGTAACAGCTATTCTCATTTTTCCAGCTGCACTTAGCAGGATAAGGCCTTGCAGAGAAGAACATTCTCTCACCTCTGTAAGATGCTGCTTTCCTTGAAAGGCAGCACAGTCTAATGAACAGGATAAAGGTCTTCAAATCAGAAGATTCCATATTTCTACTGTATCCCACAACAATAGTGTTCATCATTTAAAACCTCACTTAATACAGTGATGCAGATTTTTTAAATATAGTGTGGATAACACTCAAATTTATCTAATACTAATCTAGAAAGTCAGAAGTACCTGATCCTTACATTCTAACTTCAATTTTTACTGACTCTTTCATACTAAATTCTTAATGCTCAAAACATCTGGCACATTACCAAGTCTGTGAATTTAGAACATTCTTCTCAGTTACTCTGCCACCTCAAAATGTAAAGAACACAGTGTGTGAGAGAAGCATAAGATTGAGAAGCACAAGTGAGCTCAACTGCTTCACCTGGTATGGGAATTAAGTGTTTCAGAACCTTATTACTAAAATAAAGAATCCTGCATGTGTTTCTCTCAAAAGAAAATGATGACAGTTCAGCATCATCCTCTGACCCACATCAGTTCTACTTCTCATGGATATTTTAAGAAAGGTCAGACATATAAAGAAGGAAGGCCAAGTACATATACACTGGTGCAGTAATTTGTAAGATAAAGCTCTCACATCAGCAACTAGGTGTCCTTTCCAGGTCAGTAATACTGAAGAGGAATAACAAGGTAAACTTACATAAAGTATCAGGTGACCTGTCTGACAAATAAATGAAGACGAGGACTAAGGAAAAGTAATCCTTTTCTCTACAAAATAGCATGTCTGGGAGCTCAAGAAAAAAACCCATAGTTACAATTCTATCTTGTTCTAATATACAAAAATAAATTCAAATATCAGGTCAAAAATCACTGAACATCACGTCTTCCAAAACCTGGAAAACATGGCAAAGGTAAAAATGAGTTTAAAAGATTAAATAATTCACAAAGTGGAGAAATTTTATGGGATTTTTTTGCAAGTCCAAAAGTCAACTCTTCCCTTGGGGAAGTACAGATTGTGCTTCAAAGTTCAAAGGTATGTGTTGGTACAACAGGCAAGGAGTATTTTTGTAGCTATTACAATAATACTCCTTGATAAAAATATGCTGCCATTAGTACATTTTATTTAATGTGAGACTGGTTTGACATAATATACAACCAGCTGTGGGTAAATAATTATGGAAACTGCTGGTATTCTTACTGAAGAGACTACTGAGACTACAGACTCCAGAACAAACCAAGACTTCAGTGACACTGATATTATTTAAATCAGAACTATGAAAAATATCTTGCTTCCTTGTCTGGAAAATTAAAATTTATGCCAAAATGTTACAGACCATCTGTTTAATATATATAGATAGATATATAAAAGTAATTTAGTAATATGTGCACACCAATTATGTTCCTACTCTACAGGATTTAGGAGAAATTAAAAACAATAATAAAAAAAAACCCAAACAAAATTAGTGTTGGGTACAGATTTTAAAAACAAAAGAGGAAAAAACCAAGAACAGCAGCATGTGTTTATAATTCCACTGCACCACTACATCAGTAGCTGTAACCTCAATTTACACATACTGTTCTTCATTAGAGTTAGGCAGTGGTCTATATAAATAAATTACGCAGGATATTAAAATTCTTGAAAACAGTAACCAATTTGAAACTGGAATTACAGTTAAAAGCCCATTACTCTTCGGGGCTTAAAGCTACCTTTAAGAACTAAAAGTTGGAAGTGTAGGTTGGTTTGCTAGGTTCACTCAGTGCACCTCATTCTTTTTTGACAAAGAGTTGACAACTTACAAATGCTGGCATGAGAGGAAACAAGACTGTCAATACGCAGTTGACAAATTCTAACTAATCCAAATATAATAGTGCTAACCCAAGTTCACTGTAAAGCGTGGAAATACAATGCTTGGCGGTGAACTACACATGTGGGATGTAGACATGCATGTGTATACACAGAAGCAGCAGCGTTTGGTGCCTCTTACAGTCTTGTCATACAAAGCCCTAATCTCACAAAGACTTACATGTATTATTAAATTCACATACTGTAAATTGTTCCATTGAAGTCAAGTGTAAAATCTGGACTTCAACTGAGACAATGCACAACGATTACGAAAGACAGAAGCACAAGTAAATAGAGGATGACACTGCACTTGGTTGGTTAAGGCACAATAATTTTTGCTATATAAAATTAACAATATTTCTTGGTTTGGCCACTATTAGTCAACTGATTTAACAGGTATGAAAATTAACTATAAGCAAATCTTAGGCAAATAGGATTTTCTTAAAAAAAGAGGGATTTTTCTTAATTTTTATTAATTAAAGAGATAATATAAAGGTGATAAAACCCAAGTAATCAGAGACCATACACCTTTCTAGTGTACTCAAATGGTATTTTCATCATTTATCAAATAAGGATTAATTTAAAACCAAACCCAGTAGGAATGTTTGACGGCAGTGTGGAAAGGTCAAAACCAGAAACAATGACATTGTTCAAACACTCAACTAAAAAAATTAGGCATGTACATTTGAGAAGACCTTAGCAATTTCAGTGCAAGATATGGAAATCTGTACTGTTGTGTATTCACGAAGAATGTAGGTTTTCTTAAAAGTTCCTTACCTCGTTAGCTGTGTTGCGAGTTCCAACTATTCTGATAAAAGATGCAGGTTGTTTATCAAAAGTGATTGTTTGCCAGGATCTACAAAGAAAATCCAGAAAGACATATAAATACTGAACACAGTCACAAAGAATGCATTCAAGTGACAGTAAGTACTATTGTCACTTAAAAGGGCAAAGAGAGAAACACTTTCCATTGCCTGAATTTCCAGCACTTCCTTCCTCATGTTTAAGTGTCTTGGCTCTGCTTATGTGATTTCATGCATACCTTATACCACTATAATTTGTGTGCAGGAACAGTAATCATACTATTGTTGAAAGTTAAGGAGATAGTGAAAGAAAAGAAGCCTGGATCAAAGTCTAAAATCCTTATCTAATATTGACTGTATTAGATAAACAAAAGGTCAGATAAATAAAAGTGAATGCATTCTCCTGTTACCTACTCAGAGCTTGGTTAAAGAAAATTGCAGATTGAGAGAAAAAAAACCCCAACAAAACAAACCACCCAAAACCTCAGATGAACTCGTCTCATTCTAAGTGGAGCAGTAGAGGCAGAGGAGTCAAGCTTTCTTTGTGTGGGCCAAGGTCCTTCTAGAAAACTATAAGCGACATAGAGCATTCTTTACAGGTCAGGTTGTGAAGATTTCCCCGTCCTGACACAGAGGCAGTGAGGAGAACAGACCACCACTCCAAAGTTGGCATATAAATTTTTGGGCTAGACTGAGAACACTACAGGTACAGTAGGACCAGCATGATCTTTTTTCCTCATTCATGCTCTTCTGATCTCGGTGAGGTGCAGCACCTCGAGTAACCAAATACACAGCAGGAAAAGGACACAACTTCCTACATACCTTTGTGCTTATAGAACACACTGACAGTAAAACAGAAGAAATAAAAAGAATACCAGGGAATAAAGGTTTCGGTTTGATACCAGTCTTCCACTATACTAGATTAGTACTTGAACACATTTAAATTTAAATTATTTTACATTCATAAAACATGAAAATGAGATACATAATTTAACTTTTTAGTTGAAACAGACTCTATCACAGATGTTTCAGAAATAAAATGAAGTTAAGTCTAACGTGATTAACTCACTACAGAAGGAAAACATTGGATGGTTTTCCAGCATGGGTTCAGAATACCTTTAAAAGTGTTCATACAAGAAAAAGGGACCAAAGCAAAACTGGAATAAAATACTACTCACCACCAAAAGACTACCCCAAAGCCTGGCAGTATCAACAGCTTGGTTGCTGACTATTTGTCACACATTTGATTTTTCCCTTAGTAGGAAAAACCCTTTGTCACAAACATTGCATTTCTGGGATTAATTTAGCCTGCTATTACTTCTATCACTGCTGTCCGGTTATATTTGTCTAAAGAAGATTATGAGCCCAATTGAGACCTAATTTCAAGTAGTTTACTGGTCTTACCATATGATGTAATGGGTGTAATTAGAGTTACTCATGATAACAGAAAGGTGTGGTCTCTGGCAGCTCTCAGTAGTACAGCAGTTATCTATCTAACAACAGGGTTTATTTATATCCCTTGTGTGGTTATACCCTTAATTTAAAGCTCAGGCTGTTTCTTCACGCTCTAAATAAAATACAAAAAAAGGAGAATGGACTACTTTGTTGACTGTCCCAAGATGTGAAAGACTGTTATGATTTAAACATTTTCCCCCCTAAATAGGAGAGTAATTATTGAATTTCCTTCTCACATTACTCCAGTACAGCCAGTCAGTTAATCCCCATGGCCAAATAGAACTTGTTACCTTTGAAGTACAAAGTCCCAAAGATGAGAGGCTGGGACAATAAGATGATCACAACACTACTTCTCACAAAAAAGCAATGCCATAGTTTCCATTATGCATAAGCTTTCACATTTACACACACTTTATGCAAGGAGAACGATGCTGTAAAAATCAGATTTCCCTTTTTAGTGATTATGAAAATATTTTAAAGCTATTTGAAATAAAAGAGTATAAAATCCTAAAGAAGTTATTAAGAACAGCCTATGTCTTCCCAGACACTAAGGCAGAGTTTGTGTTTCGTGACAAGAAACTATATTAATTAGGGATCATAGAATAGAATAGAAGTGGCTCTTCTATTTATTTCTACTATTTCTGAGCACCAGTTAAACAAACACTGCAAGAGCTCAGTGCAGATTTTCCAAGGATGGCAGTTAATGCCATTGTCTGTCCTATGATGTGATAACAAGAAAGCTGATGCATCTATTTGGAAACAGAGCTGAAGAGCATGACAGATGCTAAGAGGGTTTGAGAGAAAGGTCTCTGAAGATCATTTTGACAACAAACTTCCAGGTCAGCTCATCCAGGAAGTTCTCAAGTTCTCCCACATCCCACTTCCTTAGAAGCCCTTACTTTCTGCTACAATGCTATTCTTAGTTTTGGATTATAATTACCTCTTTAATAATATTAAAACATGATGGAAAAGAGTAAAAACATTTCTTGAGGATGTGAGACCTGAAGGGAGATAGGGTTTTTAATAAATTCAGTCCCAAAAATATGTACTGTTTTGCTATGTGTCCATTTTGTTCCTTTCCCATTGGAAAATCAAAATTATAGACTATTTGTAGAAGAGTTATTTTAAAATTCAAGAATAGTGCCACTAGAGAATTAGTACTTGATTGTATAATGAGAAAATTAGGGCTCTAGTTTATTTCCTTAGCAAAAAGAAAAAAAAAGCAAAATAGAAAACAAGCCACATGGATTTGTGAAGAATCACTTTTGAAATAAGCAAGGCAAACCTTCTTCACTAGAAAGTTTCATGGATTTGGCTGCAACAGTACATTTGAGAACATCAATATATGCAAAGCAATAGCTCTCCAGTACAGATATAATTATGCATCAAAGAGATAATTTATGCATGTAACTATACCCATATGAGAAAAGAGATTACTGACAGAACATTATCAAGGCATATCTGACCTCTTTTTGCATTTTTTGCTGATATAACAAATTCACTAAGACCTCTATTTATCTGTCAGGCCATAAAAATTGTTCAATGGTGTTCCTTGATTAAGGACATCGTGGGTAAGCCTTAAGTTTCTTTTCAACCTTCCTTTTTTTACTACTAGTTATCTCTGCTGGTAATATTCAGCTTCTTTGTAGAAGTTCTGTTTTGCAAATTACTTTGTAGTTACACCATTTGTCTAGTCCTGCCATGCATATGTGCTCACATTATATTTTCCTCACAAGAGCTACTCTTTCTATTCTCAAAATCGCTTTGATGGTCTTTACAAAAATTTCCTCCAAACTTTATACATAACTCTGCCATTGATTCACATATAAGTCACTGTATTCCAGGAACAGCAGCATTTAAAGCATATCAAAAGCACCTCATTTTTAGCCTGGGATTAGATAGTTCTGTGTAATAGATGGCATTTCTTCACCTTTACTCCCCATATGCCAAACAAACAAATCTTCCAAACTGGTGGCAATACTTTCACTGTCTTTACCTAGGACACAGTCATAAAGAAGCTAGCAGAATTTACTTCTCTCATAAAATGACACTGCTGTCTTGGTACTTTTTGTATCTCTGTAGTCCTTATTAGTGACCCTCTAACAAATACATTTTTGGGGGTTTAGCTTTATTAAATATTCAGGCAGTGTCGATTTATTTTCTGCTTCAACACCTGTCTCGCTAGTTGATTTATTTTAGATTTGCTGGCTCAATCTGCAGCAGTTCAGGTCATCACTTTCACAACAGAAATAATCACTATCTCAAGCTGAGGTTTACACCTATAAGAGAAGACTCAGGACTAGCAGCCTACTCAGATTTATACCAGGGTCCTCAAGCTGAAATGCAGCACTACAAGTTATTTGGCTAGCAAATGTCCCCCGATACCACAGCTCCATTTTCCAAAAGAAATTAGCCTTGTTACAGTCCTACAGTGTTTTATTTAACACTCTACATCTCACCTCAGCCACCCGACTTTTAACTCTCTTCTTCTACCCAACTCCCCTAAGGAGATGCAGTAATTGGTGATTAGCATTCCAAAGCCATGCTTGCATCCTGTGAGCCTGTCATATTTAATTACATTTTAACTATATTCGTCTTCTATAATAGCCTGAACATAATTTAGATAATTATCTTTTGCTCCCTTATTCTCTGACTCTGCCTGTCTCACTCAGAGCTTCTTGCAATAAAATCACTTTCTCTGTTCAAACATATAAACAGACTCTTGGGCCAAGTGCTTTCATCTCTCCAACAGCAACAGCTGAAAACCCAATGGCTTTGTGCATCTCACAATCTCTTCACCATACTCTATTCAGAGGAAGAAAAAAAAAAGTATTTGAAGCCGCTCTACTTTCATGTTTCTCTTGTCTTTTTTCTTTATTAGGCTATTGCAAGAAAAATGCAAGAAATACTGATGTCCAATAGCTTGCTATTGCTTAAACAATCTATAGTTCCAAAATAGCAATTCACCTCCTAAAGAATATGATGGTTTTTCTCAGCATTTGGAATCTTTGCCTAGTTATTTCTAAGAAAAGCTGCTATCTTCCTAAAGATTTATTACATATAATAGGACCTAAATAGTGACTCTTTCCCATTATTTCCTTCTCTTCTGGAAAGAACAAATTGAGAAAGAAGTGGAAGTTTATCTTTTACTGAGGTTTTCCAATGAGCCACAGGCACTAAAGAATACTACCACACTGTGGGCTAGGAGAGCATCATGAGTCAGAGCTGAAACCAAGTTCAGGACAAAGATGTCAGACAAAAGAGAAAGCTGTTACATATAATTAACATTCAAATGCTGTTATAACCATATCATATTCATATCAAGGCTTGCTTTAGGTTAAGCATGTATGTTTTCAGTGTGCACATCGTGTCTCCTCACTTTCCAAGGTGACATACAACCTCCATTTTCTGTTTCTCACTCCAAAAAGACAAGCAATGCAGACTGGGAAGCAAATGTAACCTCCATTTTACTTTCTAATACTTGATAACATAAGCCTCATTCTACAGTAATCAATGAAATACTTCTTACCTTATTTGAATGCAAACTTCTTCAACTGTGACTACATTTTTTAAAAATGAAATTTATAAGAGCAAATGACAGGAAAAGGAAAGAAGAGTTGTATTGTCTTTCCATGTATTAGCCTGATGACTGCACTGATAAAAACAAGACAGATCGTAACCAGCAGGTGATGGTACCAAATAAAAAATTGTGTGCACACATCAGCAAGCTGACTGAGACACGAGAAGCACCGCAGCATGTTCTGCATGGTATGTTACACCCCTGTTCTATTAATGAATACCATCCTAACCTCTCTTATGGAGTACCTATAAACATAGAAGTGCACACTAAAAATGCTATAAAAGTAATTGTTATACAGTTACTTTTTGTTATAGAATACAAAAGAGGTCTACAGCTACCTTATAAATTGTCTATAAACCCCATGTTTTCCACCCTAACAGTACTAAACAATAAAGTGAAGTAATGCTTCCTCTCCTGTTCCAGTTGTAATTTAACATATTAATTCAGGGAGACAGACCCATAAAGTGCAGAAGTCAGACTGCGTAGCAGGCTCAGCCATCCCTTTGCCATCCAGCCTCCCAAGCCACTGAGGAGGAAGACAAAGCATGAGAAAGAAAATATTGTGAGGAATCAAAGGTCATCAACATTTTGGTTTTTAAATCAAAGTCAAATTAAGTGCAGTTCTACCCCTGGTCTACCTCAACTAAAACTGACTTTCTATCTATTCTGCTAATCACCACAATAGCACTTTTTCAAAAGGCGGTCTGTCAAACATGAGACTTCTAAGGAAGCAAGGAAGGTGCAAGCTCGAAGTAACAGCTTTTTCTCTGCTTCTCTCAGAGACAGAGGAAAATCTGACCTAATAATACATCTTGGCTATATTTATGTGATAGTCTATTGATGAGTTAGCAAATATACTTTATCTAGGATAGTGAAAAAAAAACCCAAAACCACAAAATAAACAACCAAAAAGGACTTGAAATTCTAACAGAGGTAAGAAAAATGGTTAATAGAAATATAATAAATACTAAAAGTCATCTATCACAGTATTTATCACATAATAGCTTTATATATTAGCTTTATATATATATATACATATATACACACACAAATAAAAACACATATTCACACCTTTTGGGAAACTTCCACTCAAATGTTTTTATTCTAAATATACTTCCCATAAGGAATACATAATTCTGAAAGAATCTCAACTAAATTTGTAGTTATTTATAGCAGTTTCTATAATTGGTCTCTCACACCAATCCAAACAAAACATCTGTCCTCCATAAGAACACTTTCTTAAACAGCTACAAATATTTTATTACATAGGGTTTGTTGCAGAAACCAAATGTGGGCTTGATGAAACAGACCTATTACAATGAAAATTCTGACATAAAATAGATTCATAAAGTCTATACTGACTTTCTGACATCTTCATAAAGCTTCTAACATGAAAGACTCCTTATAGTAACACCTGCTTTTACAGTTTCAGTGCTGAAGTTTGCTTTTTTAAAAAAATATTACACAAAGAAAATGTTAAAATATAGTCAAATTGAACTATGGTAAAACTGAATGTAATAATTATTTTTCTAGCTAAATGAAGTAATCAGTTTTCAAATATGTACACCACAGTAGGCAGTGTTTGTCCTGCATAAGCTCACATAATTTAGCTTACTTACACATATTTTCAATTTCAACAGGTTGTCTTTCTGTACTTCCAACAATAGTCTATATTTTAAAATCTTACACAAAATTAAATGATTAGCAATTTGCTGGCAATTTTCTAGCAGAATGCCACAGGCCAAATTCCTATGCTGTAGCAAGAACTGTGCATGTAGTATCTACACATAAATCCTTAGGGGATGGTATTGGCAGTGGACAAAGGCTGTGAACTTGAGTAACTTGACCTGTGAGTTCATCTTACTTCTGTGTACACCAGAGCACACGTGCACAAGACAAGCCTGAGTAATCCTGGGGTTTGAATTGGTTTTGTTCTGTTTACCAACAGTCATTGTTCCTGATGTTCACATTGGTAGCAAAGATATGAAAAGTCATCGAGTACAATAACATACCCAGTAATACAACTAATGGGATGCTTTCAACTTTGAAGACTTCTCCCGCCCATAAACCTTACAACTGACTGTAAGCTATTTTTATTATATAACTCCTCATACCAATGGAATAGTTGATTAATAACAAATATATAAACAATACTTTCAGAGATATGAGATAGAATCATGCTCCCTATTAATCAGTTTCTTTGTAGCGTGAACACTAACACTGTATTTATCGCACTTGTCTCTTACGCTCCCCTGGGTGTAATTTCATGGCCACTCGTAAAAACTTCACATTTACAGCAACCGCCCTTCTATTACTGTCGATAACATCTAATTGACATGTCAAACCTCCAAGGAATGCAGTAAATTGAACCACAGCCTCTAAGAAGAATAAAACAGTGAAAAAAAGTAAATCAGCATGTGCCTCCTCCTAACAGCAATACAAGCATACTGAGGTTTGGTAATGGAAGGGAGGAAAACTGTTACCCTTTCTACTACCACACTGAATTATCTATTAACCTCAAGGTCAGAAAAGAAATCCTTGTGACCTCAGACTGAAACTCGCCCACAAAACCCCTGAACCTGAATCCATGACTGCAGTAATTTTAGACATGAGAGTAAAGTGAACTAAGACAGACAAGAGTAACAAATACAACTTTTTCTTCTCTTATTGTGTTATAGAACGGGAAAAAAGTAACGCCTTTACAATAGTGTCTGATAAACTAAATTTTAATATCTAGATAGAAACTCTATGCCTTAAAAATTTATATACAAAGAGCTGGGTAAAATTCACAAATACAATATGAAAACAAAGGAAACATAACTCATGATTAAAGAGCACAAAACAAAATCAGCCAAAACTTGTTTAAGCAGCAACCAAGGTAACAGGAAAAAGGTAGAATGATTTTATGTAGTTGAAGTATATGAAACTCATTAAGAAAGAAAAATTAGTTTACAAGGACAGAAGAAAAATAACATAGTGAAATTAGGTAACATGATGTTCTGTACTGGTATTGAGAAAAAAAATTTCCTTACTGTCGGAATTCAGTGTAATAGAAAAGCAAAGAGCAGAATGAAAGTGCCATCCCTTGAAGTATATGAAAAAAAACTTGATGAAGAATTATTCTAGAAAAACCAGACCACATACCACACAGGGCAGAAATCCCCAAAGGATGAACCTAAAGATATAATAATTCTTCAGCCTTGTGATTCATGGTTATAATCTGTCCTGCTAAAAACATTACTGTGAACAAATCAATGGCTTAATACTGCATAAATCTCAATGCAGGATATTTGTAACCCTAAAGACCATACCTGTTTCAGCCAGCATAATCAAATGTGTACTTTCCAGAGTTTTAATGAAATTAGATCCTGAGTATCAACAACGTAGTTAGGGCAAATCTCTAGACTGACATCTGACTGGCCTCCTGACTATACAAGATGTCAACAAGTGCTATATTATTTAATAGCTTTACCTGTAAGAAAGGGCTACAGACAAAATAGCAACTTACCATTCAGACCATGAACTCTTTTTTATTCATTGGTTTATTACACTAACTTATGCAACAGCAAAATTCAAAGTAAATGAACATGACCACAAATCAACAGGTAAAGCATCAGGTATTCCTTTCTCATCTCAGGCAGAGAAATGCATGAGTGTCACAGGAGACATGTACAATTAGGGTAACTATTTTGTAGAAATATTTATTTATACAGGTGCTAAGAGTCTGCATATGTGGGTGTGTCTACATGCATGCAGGTATGTGCATGCATGCACAGATATTTTAAAAGAGAGAATTTATGACTGTGAAGGCAATCTCAGGTGCTGCCACAGGATCTTTCCATAATATAAAAGCAGTGATCTGCACTGTTGAGCCCTTAACCAGACGCAGCTGAAAATTTGTTTCTGTTACCATTGGGAAAAAACCCTTTGCTTAACAGGATGCAAGACAGCAGTAGTATTCTTCTCCTAGTAAGAAAATTAGAATTTCTATACTGTTGAACAAAGTTGGCAACAATTGGACCTCTTAAGACCACAGGCTTTTGCAGAATTGCTTAATATTATAGATCAAACCGGGACCCAAATGTTTGGAGGGGGATATATAAGTATTCATAGTATGTATGAACAGTCACAGAGGAAGAACAACAGAACTTACAAATTTCTGAGAGGAGCAAGTCTATTTTCTACTGAAATGTCAATACGGTAATAATTATAATAATTCTTGAAAGTAAATGAATGTTTGCTTTGATTTTTATTTTAAACAGAAGACTATGCAGTGATATTTTACACATACTTAATCACCACTTTTTTAGATTATAATTATAATTACCACATTTTTCTAGATTATATTAGTAATACATACATCTATTTATATCATTAACTTCACAGCTTTTACTGGCCTCCAAAGAGACATTCAAGTCTAAGATGCCATGGGGGAAAATTCCCTTATCTAAAAGAGACAGGTACTGAAACTGTGGCTATTATTGGGTATTGCTTATTTTCTCTGAGGGAGAACTGAGCTAACATCCAAATTGATGTTGGAGTTACTATGGTGTTTTCTCCACTCTCCTCACAGTAATGTGGATGAGGAGGAGCCGAGAACATGCCAGCCACATGGCAAAGGAGAGCAGAGCAAACCTTTAATGCACGTGGCACATGTAGAGCTGCAGTGAAACAAATGCACGGAAAAACATTCAAGGGAGACTAAGACACTTTGCAACTCTTGTTACATTGTTCAAGGCTTGTTCAAAAGATTCATGTATATTTGTGGCTGAAAAGCAAACACAATGAACTGATGGTAGAAGTGAAAAAGAGAAAAGACCAATTAACAGTTTGAAAACCTTCCTGTGATCCTGAATTGCAGTTAAGATACACAACTTCAGAGAAGCTAGATCTTTCTTCAATCAAGCTAGAATCATCTAAAATAAAAGCTAGCAAATGAAACGTTAGATACAGAGTTTACACACTTTTGAGAGGCTCCTAATGCTCTGAAATGGAAACCCTGCTTTCTCTCTGTGAAATCTTAATTCTTTGCGCTCAATAAGAGAGGTCTGTGAAGCTGAAGTCTCTTTCTTCTTTTGCCTTATTAGAATCTTTCGAAATGTGAGCATATAAACATAAGGAAAAACATGTTCTTCAATGCCTTTATCGTGCAGGGCTTAAAAGCTCAATAATTACACAAAATGACCCTTTATATCTGTCTGACTTGCTCCAGTAGGCATTACTAGCAGCATAATGAACAGACTAATGAGAACTCTTAGTTTATTTTTGTGAAGTGAGACTTGAAATTGAGCTTAACAATGTAGCAATTTCCCAGACATCTTGCTTGAACATATTTCATCTTGCACTGCACGAATGTGGTTACAGTGAGTTTGTCAACCCTGGAGCAGGCATCTGGATTTCACAGAGTTGCTGCAAAATTTGCTTCACGTGAAGTGTATTTCAACTATGGATGAACCACAGTTGAAATATGCCCTGTTTGACAGAAGAGGTACAAGAATGGTTTTGCTGTGAAACCGACTTCATGTAAAATAGGACAAAGTACAGTCAAAATACTCTGTTTGACACCACAGGTACAAGAGCAGTTCCTTTTATCCTGTTTCACCCCACCACTCAGGAACTGAGGTCATCATGGCTAGGCTTCGCGAACGAAGATTTGAAAGGGCTCTACCCACGCTTGCTACAAGCGCGCTGATGGCTAAAAGGAACTGAGGTATGAGACAGAATTAAGGACTACACAAAAATTAGGTAAAATGTTATTTTCTTATTCTAGTGTGAAAGGCAGGCAAAACTGATGGGAAGCATCAGAAAAAGTGATGCAGGCATAGAGGCCATAGGAAAGGCAAAAGAGCTGAGAAATACTGCAGCCATTTTATTATGAGTGAAAAGTCCTATGCAAGTGGTTACGGAGCAGAATGATGAATGAAAACGGATGTGAGGGAATTCTAGAGATGGGATCATGCAATGAAGTGGAGGAACTAGAAGAGAACAGGAGGAAAAAGCTGCTATGTTTGTGGCTAAGTATAAGAAGCTACAAATGTAAGTAATGTGCCACATGCAGTTATGAGGAAAGGTATTCACACACTTCAAAGCAGAAGTACTACAGAAGTACTACTTGTTTAAAGCAGAAGTACTACAGAAGAAAATTCTCAGAATTGAGCTTAGATTCAGAATTTGAAATAGCTGTTATATAAGATAACAAACAATGGAAACATGAAATTAAGTTTGGAAGTTTTTAAACATTTATCATAACAGCAATATATCCTGAATAACATAAAATTTCAAACAATATATAATGCTGTATGTTATAAACCTTCCAAAAACGAGGTAATGCCCAGAAGAAAATCATAAACTCCCAAACCAGTCATACAGACAGGTGATACAAACTGCCTTATAACTGTTGATCCATAAATAATATTCATTGTTTTCCAAATTCTATCAGAGTATTAGATCCTTTTTTCCTACTGGGGAATTGAACACGGTATGCCTGCTGCCAATGGATTAGATCCATTTCACAATAACTACACAGGAGAACTTTAAAGAATGATACTGAGTTGATGAGCATTGTGACAGCCTGCTTTGTATTTGTCTTTGCAGGGTTTATTTTATCAGAAGTGTCATTAACTCTGAGGTCTGACTCTCCTACTGGCCTTTGGTATCTTCTGTTTTTCATTTGACTTTCAGACTCTGTCAGCAAATCCTTCTAACAAGTTCAAGTCTCTGTTGTTCAACACTAACATGCTCGAGTCCACTTATAATAAATGTTTTTAAAAATAGAAGGGAACACGACTGTTTTTCATTACTGTCATACTGTGTAGAGAGAAACAGCTTATTGCAGAAAAGAAAAAAAAAAACCAGCCTCCACAGAGCATCTGAAAATTGTCAATTACACAACCAGTATGCATTAATTGGCTCTCACTTAGGGAAGGTACACAAGCTTCCCCTGTGAAGATAACAGACATCCAGTTTCTGTCTTCAGCCTTTTAAAACTGGGAAGAGAAGGTTAGGAGTAGCCTGTCAGTTCCTGCCTTTGAGCACTGAATTATTAATTTACACAAAAGACGACATTAAAAATGCCATTAAAACAACCCAAAGCAGCACACTGATAGTTTAAAGGGGAAGTTCATGCTTCAGTAATCTGCCAAAACCAATATATGCTGTTTAAACATAATTTAATTTTCTTTCTCATTGTTTTGTTTGCCACTTCCTCATCCCTTAAGGTGTCTGTTGAGGTTTGTGTTTGGTACCCTTATGGTTCATCCTACTGCTTGTGCCGGAGATTGAGCAAAATTATTTGGAAACCTCACAGGACACTTGCAAGACAGTGGGCTAATGACTCTTATGAAAGTCTGTAACTCCACTGCAAGACCAGGCAGACTGAAAGCCAGCAAAGGAAACACCTCTTACCCATACATCTTTGAAGACAGGAAAGCAAATAGAGAATGTTACTAGTAATGTAAATTTTCTCATCGTGAAAACATTTTGTCTCTTTAAACGTGAGCTCCTGTGATATTCTCCTGTGTTTTAACTCCATCAACTTTCATTTCCTATACTGAAAAGTGAGTTATTTTTCTGCAGTGTACTGCAGCATATTAAGCACAGAACTAATGTTAGGGTAAACTCAGGATTTTAAGGTCTTATCAACCACTTAGGTTGCACTCACATCTCCAGAACTTGGTAGAGAATCAGATGTAATTTGGAGCATAGTTTTTAGAAAGAATTCATATTTTAGCCTGACATGAATACATGTATAATGATTCTTAGTTGACTGTTGCTCACAGAGGCACTTGTCAAACCGGCAATCATAGTCCCATGGAAGGACATATCTACTTCTTGTCTAAGTGAAGATAATTTCTAATACAAGATTAGTCCTTTTTGGGATGGTGTGTCAAAGTATTAATCAAAAAAAAAATCAGGATTTGGCTGAGTCAAAAAACAGTTGCAAAATTGAACCACATCAGCAAAAGGTATGTTCTGTTTCATCCAGGTGAGAGACGGGTGCAGCATTCAGAAACATACAACGCAGAAAGAGATGAGTGTACTCTGGTTTCTACCCCTTTATGCTCTAGTCTGGTTAAAGAAGATTACTGAATGCAGCTATCTTTAATTGTTTGCCTAAACCTGACAGTGAGTCAAACCCAGGCACACGGCTTGAGTTTGATCCCTGCTTTTCTTTGGGAAGTCTGTGAATCACTCGACTAAAAGACATTCAGAGGCAGATTTCTCTTGAGCTGTGCTGTTTGCATAACATACCAGTGTAATAGTGCTAAGAGAAAGAACACATAGAAAAAAACCATGAAATCCCTCGCATCCAACAGGAGTATCTTCATCCTTAAACTATGACAGTAAACCAGAAAAAACTGTACCACCTCCACCTTACTAGCATCTGTTAATTTTGGTTAAAATCCAACTATCTCCTCTGCTTGTTGCTGCTGTTAAAATTATATAAAATGAAAATAACTTGTTTGTTTTCATGGGAAAAACCCTCAAGTTTTCAATTTGAGATTTTTTTTTTAAATTACAGAAACTAACCCAAAAAGTCACTTCTTCAGATATTCCTAGCAGTGAGTGGTTCCATTTTTTTCCTCTTCATTAAGATGTCTCTATTACCACATTGAAAGCTTACCTTAATTTTAAGTGAGGACCTTAATTCAGTGCATGAGTCATTGAAGGGTGACTTTTCTTTCATTCTACATTCAACTGTTTTAAAGCACTAAGAGTATGGCTTTCTAGGTCATAGTACTGTATTTCAGTATTTTTCAGTGAAAAAATGATGGTCCAGCTCTGACTGACCTTATAGATATTAAACATTTATTTTTCTTTATGATATACTTATTTAGAGTTATCCATCTGCCATTACCATAAAAGTAATTTTTTGAGTAATTTCAGCATTTCTGCAAATAATACCTGAAAATAAAATAACGCATATTAAGTTTTATGTGATTGTAAAAAAAAAAAAAAAAGTCCATTTCTCTGATCATAAAGGGCAAGAGATATAAACTGAACATGAAAAAGCACTGTCAAATGCAAAGAAATCACCTGAAAATTGGCATGCAGTGAACTCTGCAAGCTTTATGACCAGCCTTTGACCAGCCTTTGTATTTATTTAGAGGAGATAGTTACGGACAGTGCTAGGACACTGTGTCTGCAAACTTCACAAGATTATAGACTGGCTTTATGCCAGCTGAACACGTATCTGTCAGAGTAAGAAGTTAGGCAAAATGCAATTCTCTAATCCACATGAAAATGGTTCCTGCAGCCACAGCTTTGAGAACTTCCAGAGCACCTATGGTTTGAATCGAGATTTTGAAGTATATCCCAAGAAGGCAGCTGTCTTTACTTCAGGTATGCATCTCTCTTAGCCCAAGGTCAAGGCTTTTAAAAAAAAAAAAAACAAACAAAAAAGTGTGGTTTGAACACTGTGTGAAGATATTTGAACTGGGCAGTCAATCAGCTATTTCACCTGCACTGTGCATACTTAAGCAAGTGCTTCTTTTGATTGTTACAGGCTTTTAGTATCAAAATGTTCAAGGAAAAAATGCACAAAGATGCTTGAGTGTCTCTCTCCTTTGTGGTTTCAGCCTTTTAGTTCTCCCACTGCTGGAGGCGGACAAAAAGATGAATTTTATCTATTACGCTGAGATGTCTTTGAGAATGATTAAATCTTTAGTCCTTCTCCAGACCTGCAGGCAGAACACAGGTTTTCTGCTCATCAATACCCTGCCCTTTACAGACAGTGAAAGGACGTGTCAAGTTCTCCTTCACCAACGTGCCTAGAGCACATTGTAAAGCATTTGAGTCGCACTGTTTGTTAAGAGAGGGAATATAAACTTTAAAAAAACGTGTGTCAGCAGCGTTGCTACAAAGGACTGAATAATTCTCTCGCTCAATGTGACAAACTGAGATACATCTCTGAATTTGTAAAATCAATTTTGTTTTGGTTGGCACAAATACAAGATGGGTGGGGGTGATTACTTCAATTTTGTCCCAAGAAAGAAAGCATATCTTATAGAAAACTTACTCGGGGAAAAGGAGGAAAATAAGGCTTTTATAATTCTGAGCTTCCCTGGGGCTTAGACAGGAAATCATGTCCTGTCGATATTCACTGAATGCTGAGCATACCTGGCTTCTGGATACATAATGTATAAATTTTCAGACTGGCTTTTCAGTCCCATGACCAGTATATAGGTCATTCTTTGCTAGGAATTGTAACTATGATCACATGGTTTAAGAAGGCTACCAACACTAAATTATTCATCCATATTAGAAGAATAGGTTTCATCAGCAGAAATTGTAGAAAAGCCAGTAGAGAGTATGCATGTGGAGAATACTCATGCCTGATTTGTCCTGATTTAAATATTCAAACGAAAATGAAACAGTTTTTCTCTCTTCTTTCTCTCTGTTTAAGAAGCGTGTTTGTTTTATGGAAGGGTCCTTTTCAAAAGCAGAGTGGTCAACGCATAAGTCAGGTACTCTGCTTTTGAACAGAGACAAGGTCAAGCTTTGGTAACTGTTTGGCCTGTTATGCTTTCGTCCCTGCCCTCACTCTCCCCACTCCCTTCAAATACCATACAATACATTTATGTGCTTTGACAGGGGAGAAAGACACTCGATTAACAAAATCCTTTACCAAATATACTCTCTTCCCTCTCTTTCCACCTTTCCCAAGGCAGGGTGATTTGACGCCAGGGGTCACCATAAACATGAGATCTACAGAAAAACACGGTTTAACTTCCAGTGATCACAAAATCAAGGGTAGGGTAGGCAGACTGTTTCTAAGAATGAACAATCCAATTGATAATCTGAAGATCCAGTACTGATGTGGTTCTTAAGAAATTGATTCTGGTCTGAAAGTCTAGATGTTCAGTTATACTAGAAGATGTTACCCTCTAAAGCTGTATTAATCTACAGGTTATGTAATGATCATTCTTTTCACAGTAACCTATATAAGTACTGAACAAAAAACCCACCAGAAAACCCAGTTTTCAGTTCTTACTTTGTGCAAATAAGTGGAAAAAAACTGAACTCACTTGCAGGAAATTTTTGTGCGATCCACCACCATAGTCCACTGCTGCTGATTCGTTGAAACCTCAATGTAGTAGCTGTAACTCCGATCATCACAGTCCCAAAGTAGCAACCTAAGTATGAACAAGTTGTTGAATGATAAGTAAAGAAGCTTTCCAGTCCTTTATTTTCTCCACTTAATCCTTTATAAATGTAACTATTTCTTTTGGAATGTACCTCTAGCACTCAAGGAAGTCTTTACTGTTTCTGCCATCTCAAACTACTGTGTCTCTATTCTTATTAGCCTAAGGCCAGTAATAGACTTACAGGCTTATAATAACCATCTTAAGAACATTAATCTATTATTACATTCAACAAATTACTTTCAATTTATTTGGCATGTGGCATTGCCTGCTTTAAACACAAAATGAAGATCTGTCTCAACAGGTCAGCTTAGGAGGGAATAGAAAAAAAGAATCGGGTGATTTAAAAGGATTAAGCTGTCTTCTTAACTGCATTCTCTTGGTTTTGGTAAATATATCATAAATACATTTAACAAAAAACCACACAAAACAAAACTAAAAAATGAGTATGGAAATGGGAATTCCCAGTCCTGGTTCATCAGAATATGACAAAAAAGGCAACGAATTGTTAAACAAATTCCTACAAAGGCAGAAGAAAAAAGGAAGACCATAAAGGTCTTAAGGGGCTCATTCCATATTTATTCTAACAAACATGCAGCTCTTTAGGAAGGGCACTAAATAACATATTTAATAGCCTTTGATTTCCATACTTGTCTTACAGAGAGGAAGACCTAAAGCATCAGGGATGTTATTTAGTTTAAGTACCAAAACATACATCTGGGAAATGTATCTTCTTTACTTTTCTTTATATGGGGTATATTGCCCCGTTGTAAGAGATATTTGGCCCAGAACTGGACATAGTCCTTGAGGTGCAGCCTCACCAGTGCCAAGCACAGAGATAAACAATTTAGTTCAGCACTTTTTTTTTAAGGTTTTGAAATCCCAGCATTCAAAGTGGAATTAGGTCTAGTGGACAAGTAATTATTCAAAATAAATTCCCTTGATGTTGAATCTAGCTCATTAATATTATCAAAAATAATATTCTATCAAAAGCAGCTTTAAGAAGCTGAAATAAAACACTTTTAACACAAGTGTTTTAGCACATATTAATACTGTCTGTTTGCAGATTAAAAGATTCAGACCTGACTGAGTAAAAATAAAAATAGTTGCCTGTGGCACCATGAAAGACCTAAATAAAATCCCATACCCCACAACAAAACCACCCAACTTCAACCCTGCTCCTTCATCAAATCATCCCCATTCTGCTTTTCTGTGGCTTGAAGGTCTCCAAATACTGAAGACACTGAAAGAAGCTTATTTTCTTTTAAAAACGGTTTACTGATTTCAATCCTGTATTTGGTAACTACTACTAATCAACATGTCCTGAATTGATTTAACATTTATATTTAAACCAAGTCTTCTAAATGATAAAAAGAGGGAAAAGTAAAAACAGTCATAAATTTGCTTTCTTTCAAAAAGTCTATTAAAATGTAGCTAATTATGCTTTTCAATAGAATCCTTTTATCATGGGGACTCAGTGTTGTTTCCTTGATCCATGTTTTTCAAAGCTATGATCAAGAGTTTGAATATCAGAAGCACACTGGTTGACTGTAATTTCAACTAACAATACTCTAATTAAACCACAACTGGCTTGGCTTCAGAGCAAAAGGCTAACAGGACATTTACAATTTCTCTCTACTGAATTTCTCTCTACTGAAACAACCTAGCCCAAGTTAAATATGTTTAGAAAAGCATATGGCTTAGAATTATTACAAACCAAACAATGAGTAATTGCAGTTGGAGGAATCTTTCCCAAAGTGACTTGGCATGAATGCTAAATGTAGATTTTTGTTTCTTTGGTACTTCTGAAAGAAAATTAAAAGTTATTTCTTCTCCAGTAGCTTTCTTAGGAAAGACTGGGGAGGGAGTCTGACAATAGAACCTATTTGGAATTTACTCTGTTTGAAAGCCTTTCTATACAAGCAGTGAAAACCTTTCAGTTGACAACATGAATATTCACCAGTGCACACTGAGCACAAAGGCCACTTTTATGCCAGGTACAATAATCTTTGCAGTATGTTCCAGGCAAATTACCAAGCTAAACGTTTGTAGAAAAGCTATGTTTTTCTAAGATGGATATTAAATGACAGGAAGAAGAATACCCCAGTCAAAAAGTCAGAACTATACCCATCGGAAATGCATCTGTTTATAGAAAAATTGCTCATGTTCTTAGGACTTTCCATATTAGAAGAAAAAGCTAAATTAGCTCATTAGTAAATCTTGCCCTCGGGATTAAGAAGGAAAAGTCAAATGAAGATTTACCCAGCTTACACCCTGCAACACTGTGAGATTTAAACACATTTCTTCTTTGGGTATCTAGAGTCTAGGCCTGTAACTTAATATGACATCATTATTTACATCACATGTTGACAATCCATCACTTTATAAAACAAAAGCTTTAAAAATATAAATAAAACTTCATATTACAGGTGTGGGAAACTGATTATATTGGCTACCTGTTACATAAAAAGATGCTGCAGCCCTTTTTAAAACAGTATATCCCTGAATGGCATGTGTTGGTCTATGATTGAATGTTCTGTGTTTCTACAAGCATTTTGTGCTGTCTCTGCTTGCTTTTTATTCCTAGATTTCTGTAAAAAAAGATCGTCACTGCTCAGTTCAGACTGCTGTATGACTTCAGGTACTCAAGGTGTTGGCATAATACCAAACACTATTAGTTGTGTATCTGACAGGACGACACCTGTTTCCTGAATACTATTAAGTCACTATTTAAATATATGGCATAAATATTTGATCATACTGTGTTCATAAACCACTTGCATACCTTAAAAACCCAAAAGACAGAAATGAAAACATGATGTAGTGACACTTCTAGAAAGATGAAGAAAAAGAAAACCTAAAACAGCATGGGAGGAGGTTTTTTATACAATATTTGTGACATTTTTGCCTCTGGATGTCTATAAACCTCTTCAGTTTTGTGCAGATACTTATGTTTCAGTAGTTATCCTGCAAGAAACCAGTTCTTTGGGATTTTACAAAGGAGACAAAATTCCTGCACATTTGCTAAGTGTTTTTATGATCATTCATTCTGAGTTATGATTCCACTTTTAAGTCAGACAAGCACAGAAAACAAGCAGCAAAGAAAGAAAAGCTACCTAAGCAGAAGTGGTATGGAAAATCAGAAAGTGTAAAAGATGTATATTATGATGGTACAAGCAAAACTTCATTGATATTGTTTGTTAATTTAAGAATTACTTTGAATATGAAAAGTTATCATGTATTCATATTAACAATAAATTCTTCAAATAAATTAAACTTGAATAAATGGTTAATGTACGTTCCTAAAGACGCAAAATATTTCCATTTATTCTAACTTTAAAATCACTGTTACAGAATAATTCTGTCTCCCTACACACTATAACAGATCCCATTTTATTTTTTTTGTTTTCTTTCTTTTTTTTTTTTTAAATTCATAGGAAAAATCAGGCAAAGACCATAGTGTAATAGTATTATATTTCTATTCCAGAAAAATGCAGGGAGAGTTAGAGAGTTATTGTGATATGACAGCTATTTCAATATTAAAAAGTTTTAGCCTTAGTTAAAATACATTAAGTATGTTGCACACAACAATCGCTGTCTTTTTCTTCCTAATTAAACACTTTTTCTGTCATTTGTAAGGAAGGGCCTTTTCAGAGAAGAAAAGAAGAATGTTATTTTGTGTCCAGACAGGCAACTACGTGGGAAAACTATCTAACCTAGAATTTTCTCTGTTAACTGTTGCAAATATCTTGTAAGCTGTTCCGAGTATTAATAATAATAATAAAAAAAATCTTATTTTTTTTAAATTTTGTAATCTAAAAGACAATATTTAGTTACAATCATTTAAAAAAAAAAAAAACACCACATAATCATAGAACAGTTTGGGTTGAAAGGGACTTTTAAAGGTCATCTAGTTCAACCTCTGTGTTTTCCAGGTCTTCTCTATTACAAAATACAATTGAGCACTGACTGTCATTACATCTTATCAAAATTTACTCAGAAATTCTGAAATGTAAGTCAAGAGCTCCAAATTTTTATACAAATACCTGTAGAAGCATTAAATACTAACAAACTTTCCCCATGGTCTCCCACAGCATTCCTGAGTCAAATTGAACAGAAGATACCATTAGTTGCCCATGTGCCTTCTCAGCCACGAAGCATGGTGGAGCTGCAGTAACAGGAACTGAGCCAGCTGAACAACGGAAAGAGATGATTCTTCTCTACTCGGCACCTGTTAGATCATACCTGGCATACTGGATCCCATTAAGTGGTAGATATGAACAATTCCAGCAGAGGACCATCAGAATGGCCATGAGGTCAGAGCACACACACTGTGCAAGAGGATGCGGAAATTGGCTTGTTTAGCCCAAGGAGGCCTAGGGTTGGGAAGGAACCTAACAGTGCTTGCCAATACTACCACTAACCTAAGAGCAGGTTATCATGGGCTACCCAGAGAAGTTGTGGAATCTCCTTCCTTGGAGGTTTTCAAGAGCTGAGTGCATAAAGCCCTGAGTGGTATGTTCTTTTTTCATAGATGACAACCCTTTGCGAAACAAGCTGGGCTAGATGTCTTCTCCCTCAAGTCCCTTCCAACATGAAGGATGCTAAGATTTCAGGACAAGGAATGACTTTGGCAGAAAGTATGCACACAAATATATACTCTTGAAACATTAAACTCTCTGTACATTTCTAAGGCATATTTGAGTACCAAGAGTACTTCTGTTTTTTCATTCTCAGAATTTAGTTGCCATGGTAACACATTCTGTCTTGGAGCCTCTCACCAGCGGTATTCTGATTTCTACAGACTAAAAGCAGACACCACTGTTTTCAAAGGCTCATGTATTTACCCTCTCTGAAACAAATATATTCAATGGAAAATTTGTGTTTCTGAACTAAAAAGATATGTATTTTAATTCCTAATTATTCATTTAGAATCCAAACCCACAGGCAGAGTTCTGTCTCTAGGCAATGCAGGTAGCCTCCTCTGTCAAAAGATATCTCATACGATAACATTGTTGTTTTCCTAAAGTAAGCTATTCATCTGGTTTTTACTATACATGCAGAAAAACTGACAGAGAAAGACGATATTCTGACCTTGTAGCTGTACAATCCAATACCACATAAATCACTAAATGCCTATTAGTTTTAAATTATGTAATGTTTGGGTTATTTTTTTTAATTTGCTCTACATTCTTGCTGATAATATAATTATTATTTCTTGGCAACCAAAAGTCTAGTTCACCCAACTCACTATTTAATAATAAGACTTACTAAAAATCTTCCCTCAAGAATAAACACTATTGAATATAGGAAAGTCAGGTTTTTCACTGACTGGAAAATATGATACTTTTCACCAACTGAAATGTAGCAGATAACAGTAAGATAGGAAGACAGATTATGAACTGAGAAACTATGAATATTGATTACTATTTTCTTGTCTTACTCCTTCATGTGGTCAAGGTCTTTGCTGCTATTTAAGTTTAAAGTGGCAGGAAAATGATGTAATTACATTTCATTTATCTATTTTAAGAAATCTTAGTGCTGCATTTTCCTTGTTTTCTACTTGAGATGCAATACTTAATTGAACGCTAAAAACATCAAACTAAAAGGCATAAAACACTGAGTGTGGAAAGTTACCAAATACACTTATTCAACTTGTTTCAGCAAGAACAAAGCCAAACTTGGATTATGCATAACATCTACAGCTGGCACACAGACAAAATACTACTTCTGTTAGGTAACGGATTTGCCCAGATGTCCGAGTTTAAACTTTGAAGATGAAGTTTTACATCCATCACAACAATGCCACAGGCCAAACCCAAACCACACAAAACAGAAATTATAAAGTTACAAAAGAGCCTTCAAGTCTCACTTCGCTCATCAGTCATTTTGAAGAGGCAGCTCTAACAGGTGGACTGCACTGAGCTCCTAGAAATATGTACCTATGTACATGATCTCTGTTGCAAGCCATACTTACCTGGGGTTTCAACCTTTGCTCACTAATACACTGAACTTAGAAATCTTTCTCTTTATTTCATTGCCACAGAGCATACAAATTACATCCCTGATTACATATTCTAAATTTACAAAGAACATGATGCCATAAAGACAAGGCCTGATTTTATGAAACAAGAACCCCAAACACTCATGGTCAGAGAATCTGAAGTTTGCAAGATTATTTTTGTCTTCACCTGTGAAAAATCCCACTCTCCAATCTATTTCCTAAGTCTCTACGTTAGCCAACACTTTGATCTTCATATGTATAGAGACATTTACTGTAGAAAGAGCCCAATGAACTTCAATCCGAATCCAAACACACACATTAATCCAGCACCGTAAAGGAATATTCAGGTTACTGTACCTTTATTATACTCTTCATGTTCAAGTAAGAACTAGCACTAATTGTGTAGTGAAAAGGAAATCTGGTTGACTGGAGGTGATGATTTTGTTCAATAAAATCATTTTCACAATGAAGTGGATAAGAGGAATTTCACCTACTTAACCAAAAGTGAGACTGCAATTAAATTCTATTTTAAAATAAGTATATAACTTTAATCTTACAATTTGACTGTTACTATTATTATGCCTCTGTAATGCAACATTTTCAGAAATCGCACTGCTGTATCTCAACAAATAATTCACACATTAATTTTTAACACGCCTACTATACTGAAGTAAGAAGCCAAATCCCAACTACTAAACTAGTCCCCTAATTAAAGATGTTTCCAAATGTCATATATTCTAAAGACAATAACTGCTCAGCGAGAGTTTCACTGCGGCCTTTAATTTAGAGAAAAATAAACCTTCTTACCGTATTGATCCAATCATGTAGGGCTGTGCTAGCTGTACTACAATAGCTCCGCTCCCAAGCTGATGGCATGTGTATCCAGAATCCCAATCATAGTTTTTTGTGTCTCCATTCAATAAGGCATTGCGACTGCGACTTACACCCTCAATCACACTGGCACAGTCTGCAATTGTTGCAACATTTTCAGTAGGAACTGTGAATTAAAAACATAAAGACGACAGACACACAGTCAGAAAACAGTTCAGATACCAGTGGACTTTATTGATGGGAAAGGATTGGTTAAAAAAAAGAAAATTCAAAGTGTGATCAACAGAAGGAAATTTAACTCATATAATGTGAACTATGAACAAGTGATACAGCTAGTTTTTACAGCATTGATCCCAGAATAGCTTGGTAAATTAACAGATGGATTTCAGTCTTGGTAATATGAAAGTACTCTTTTAATACAATTGGGAAAAAATATCTTGTCCAGTAAAACTTCAGAAACTTTAAAACAATTTCTTCCTGTTTTCATGATGAAACTTCCCTCTCTACCCCCAAAAGAAAAAATGAACAGAGACAAAACAAAAACTGGGAGATAATTTAAAGTGCTGATCTGGGCTGTATTCTTCCAGCCCTGTTTTATAAGTGCTTCAACACTTGTTTTTCGAATTACGTATTATTTCCCTTTGTTAACATTTGATCAAGTATGGCACTTTCCAGTTGTAACTTAGAGAGAATCCTAAGCTTTTTGAATGTCCCCTTCCAGCAAGATGACAGATAACATAAAACCCCCAAAGCCATTGGGTTTATGCCCCAACCTACATGCCCCAATCAGGTCCAGCAGTTTCCTAAAAAGCTCAGTTTCTAGCTAACCTCCTCAGCTTCTAAAACTCTCTCTGTTCCCTCTCTCAATCAAAAAATTAAAATTAACAAGACTGAAAAATATGCTCTCTGAACATGTGAAAATCAAGGTTGCTTGCTGAGCCCTTGTTTTTTGGAGGGAAAATGTTAGAAGCTCTGATTGTTCATACAATGATAACAAGAATTCTTTCAGCACAGGTTGCATTAAAAAACAATCTGAGATTTTGCGTGTCAACCTCTGATAAAGGACAAACAATCTGCACCATTTTAAGCCTGCTGTACACAGATAACTTAATCACATACTTTTAATAGCTGCCTGTAAAATATGTATTTAGAGTACTACTACATCTGAAAATGGCTGAAACACAGCTATGTGAAATTTCAGAGCTATTGTATGAGTCTCCAGCAGGCAAAAAAGAGATAATTTTCCACAAAGAGCTGGGATTCCGTGTTTTAAGGGCCCTACTGGTATCAGGAGCATAATCTTAGGACAACCACCAACCAACCAAAACATTGTAAAACACACCCTGGGGGAAAAAAGCAAGCTTGTTGCCAAGTAATAATCCAAGGCAGTGGAAAAGCAACCATTTCTGAAAAATCTACTGTGCTATCAAATGTACTACCACCTCTGTTTGCTCATAAAAAAATTACTAAATCCACCACGTTATTATTCCACAAATCTCTTGATTCCTCAATTACTGAAAAGAGGCATTCAACAATTCTCAGATTCTTGTTGGGAGCAGGTGGTAGACATTAGAAGTACTTCACTGGGAACAATCTGAATAAAACAAAAACTAACAATGCAAACTAAAAGTACTGGCATCGAAATAAAGTTTGCCCTGACTTCCTTTTCTTCCCCTCCTCTCTGGGAGTAAGGGTACTTCTTTGAGTATCCATTTTATACAGGCTTTAAAGCATCTTCTACGTATGGCTGCTTTTTGTAGGAAGAGGAAGCTATTAAAATCTTGATTAAAAAAAAATGAGTCAAAGATAAAGTGTCAAAATCAATGTTCATATTGAAGCTCCATGGCATATTCCAAGCTATGTAAGGCATTGACTGAATGCAGTGCAGCTCAGTTCATCCAGTATTTTGCCTGCATGCCCTCCGAGCATCATCCCGCTCCTTCTCACATCTAGATTTCTGCACTAATCCATGACCTCCTACGAAGATGTTTCCCTGATTAGTCAAACTCCTTAACAACCACACAGAAATTGTCTTGGTGTGTTTTTAATATAATTCTGTGGTCTTCCCTACATCAGCTAATTAGAAAGTGACTCTAACTAATTGAAGAGTGCAGAATGTGCCATACTGTTTCTTTTCTCTAGGGGGTCTGCCACTCCCTATTTTGAATGTTCATTATCATCTTTTATATCCGCTTGATAAATTTATTAAAAATACCATCTGGTGGGGACTCTGCTCTGTGCTGTATTCTAAAGTCTTCTGGTTCTCTGTCTTTTTCCCGTTAGAATTTCTGCTTCAATTTAGGTCACTTGTTTACAAAAATATACTGCCAAAACCAACAGTCTTGTTTCTTTTTTTTTTTTGTTTGTAATCCACCAGTTATCAAGCTTTTACAGTAACCAGTATTGTAAGAGAAAACAAAAGAGGAGATTACAAATATGGAAATATTACTTTTTTTCCCCACTGTTCATACAGCAGTTTTGCCCTGAAAAATCTGATTTGCTTTTATGGAACAGAAAAGATGTGTGTGAATAAAGCATATACATTCTGTAAGTAAGCAAAAGGAAAAGATGATTGAGGTTTCAAGACAGCAACTGTAAACATTTATTAAAACTTACTTTCTTGTCTCCTGGTCTTATGCTGTAGTATGGAGTGATGAACAGCTGGCAGTATATTTAATTCTAGTAATAGTATTTTTGTAAAGGACTGTAATTTTCAAGGCATGGTCTAAGGGTCATCTATACTGATTATATTTAAAGATAAGACAGATAGGTTATTCAACTGTCCTTAGAGATCTTCTAGGATAAAATGTACCAGAAGTGTGTTGTAACCTCAGTCATATTTACTTATCACTCCTTAAGCTTTCTGCTTTTTAACACACTTGATTTTTCATAGGAATTTTTTTTTCTCTGAAGTACTGAGAAAAGAATTTAATGCAGCTGCTGCCAACTGGCTTCCACATCTGAGCATAGGGTATTCCCTTTTATCTCCCATTCTGGACAGGTCAGCTTTTGCTTTCTGTCCATCCACTGTAACTGAACTACAATCAACTGGCTGATGTGGGTGGGTGGGGAAATGACAGAAAATCCTCAAATAACTTTTTGCAGCACAGGAAGGAACAGAACGAAGTGGGTTTCTGTACCAGCTAAAAAACCCAGCCCTTAACGACCCTTAAAACAACTACTAAAATAAACAGAGAGACAGCAGATCTACTAGGTAGTCTTACTGTACAGGAAGGCAGCAATTTAAAGCATTATGGAGTGTTGAATATATTTCTACTGCACTCTAGGCAACAGTCAAAGGTTCTCAGCTAAAGTATCATCACAACTACGATAGACTGAAATGCTGGTAATGTCTTGAACATCGTCAAAATCCTAGAAAGACTTTTTGTCAAACCGCAAAGAAGCAACTGCCTGTCTGCGACCACCGAGGCAGCCTCCCCTCCCAATGTCTCCTGACCGAAATTTGGACTGTGACTGAGGACTTAAGACTGCTGTCTAATCATCTCAAGTCTGAGGAGAAGTAAATCAGGCTCAGGAAAAAAGAATGCATTTGTGTTAAGAATCAGCCCTAGCTGGGCTCAGGGGGTGGTGGAGAAGAATTTTGGGTGTGTGATGGTGGAATCTCTCCACACCAAACCAAAGCAGTAAACCCCCTTGCTCTGGGAAGACCACGTACACATGGAACACTCACATGAAAGGCAGCTGAGAAGGGGTCACAAACCACTAAAGACCCCCAAAGTCATGCCCCAACTACTCCTGAGGCCTTTTCTATCACCAGAGGACTGCACATGAGCCAAGTGAGGCAACAAATCCAGAGCCTGTCCCAAAAGACTCCCCAGGGGAGGTGCCTGGGCATCTCCTGAACACATATTAATCCATTGGAGGCTGTTTTTCACGACCTTCATCACCAAGAAAAGCAGAAGAACTGGACCAATGAGATGCTGCCAGGTTCCACATTGGTGACACTTTTTCTATTTTAATCTCTCTCTGTCAGTTTTTTTCTTTCTCCACCTCCTTTTTCCTATTTCTTTCTATCTCTCTTTCTCAGCCTCACATTTACCATTAAATAAAACTCATACTATTGACTTTGGCATCTGATCTTGTTTGCACCTTGATTCGGGTAGAGGCATTTCTAATAAATTTAATAACTAGATCGTTACAGCAATACGACTGTTCATTTTACTCAATTCTCTTTGGAAACTTACAAAATCATCACTGTGAAGAAATTATCAACAAAAAAATTATACTGGAAGGAATAAATTTTTGTTTTAGTTAATACAAAGAAGTGATTTTCCTCTCATGATGATATCTGTTAAATGTACAGCTTTCAATTGCTTTGTACTTAACTGTAAAATTGCATTTCTTCTCTACCTGAACATCTACTAAGCTGGCATAAGTTTTCTCACCAGAAAGTGATGGCTAGAAAACACAAAGCTGATGCTAAAAAAAATATTAAAGATGTAAGTATTATTTCAGGGTTTGACCATATTGTTTTGAATAAAAGGATATTTTGGCATTTTGTTTTCATTATTTTCCACATGATAAAAGATTTGTTAAGTCTAATCTTTATTCAGTATATGAATTTGCTTTTGTTTATTTGCTATGTGGTAAAAAAAAAAAAAGAAATCTACAGACTTTTTAGTTAATTAAAAGTACAGTAACAAAGTCCTGTCTCTCCTTCTACACACTTTCTTGTTTTCTGGAGTTGAAACTTGCTGATGAAATTGCTACATTTAATTTAAATCTTCAATCAATAAATCAAGAGCTCAAGAAATACCAACTTCAAGCAAATATCAACAGCATTTCCACCTGTTTCAGTGAAACGCTTTCTGCAAGCCATATTTATCTGGAAAAGAAAACCCCACTAATACTTCTCTATGGATTTGAAAAAACTTCAGAGAAGGACAATTTTTCACATGATATCAGCTAGAGCTCATGATTTCTGATCCAATAAAATTAGAAGAAAAATATTCAAGTCATTAAAATGGCCATACTTTTAATTCCCAACCAATAGGCTGCTACAGGGCTCTTTCATTAAACCTTATGCCTGAAGAAGGTTTTCAGAAATAACAACTATTTTAGGAAGTACATATCCTTTGTTTCAGCACTAAAAATAGAAAGAAAAGAAAAAGTGGGAAAAAAAAGGAACTGGAACCATATGAACAGAATTTTGTTGAACAATGGATACCAGTAACTAAACCAAGCATGTGACTGTCCTTTCTTATAGAAAGAGAAAAAAAAAAAAAAATCACTGCAGTATTTAGATCGTCTTCAAATTTTCATAACTTCCTAAAGCTATGCTTGTAGCAGCTGGGTAAGCCTGCATAGTTTTGGAAGAAAGCTAACCTTTTTAAAAGAGAAAAAACCAAAATATGATAGCTTTGTGTGGAGTCGACATTAAACTAGACACAAAAATAGCATCTCTCGCTGCTTCCTTGGAGAGAGACAAAGCAATCTTTTACAAAGCTGAACCACACACTAGGAAACTGATATGACTGGTTTCTCTCTGTTACACATTTAGTTTAGCTTTGTTTCAAATAACTTCCAAAGCCAAGTGAATGTTTATTTGTATTTTTTTCCCTTTTAAAACAAGTTCTCCTGAGGCACTGAACAGCACAAAAATGAAGGTTCACAGTGATTCATAAGCGCTGAACAGCATTCCCCAAAGGGTGACCAAGGACACTCCATTGTTTTATATCCATCTTCTGCTCCTCAGCCATTATTCACTGTTCTCCCTTTCATCTGTAATGTACAAGTTACAAGACAACCTGATAGACTGAGACAGACTAGAGACAAACACAACTTCATGTACAGGGCGCCCACGCTGCACTTCCTATGACCTTAACCAGGCTCAAAATAGGCCAGTAGGTTGCTCAAACTCACACACCCACACAGTCCTTGACTGCCCCTCAGCACTGAGTAGTGATTAAAAGACTAAGTGAGGTTATCAGTTTTTTCCCTTTCAGGCAGAAAAGAGGAACTGGTTCCTATATTTAGATAGGGTAAAAACCCCAGGAACCAAAAGAGATATTGCACAGAAGCAGTCCTTTACCTGCTGTTGTAACTTCTTGCCGCTGGGCAGATATACATCACAACACACCAGGTACTGCTTCTGCCTCTGTCTCTTGCTTGTGAAAACATTCTTTTGTTTTGGATTCCAGATTAAATATTAGTGTCTAAAGACCATTCAAAATGTCAGAAGTAGAAGTTATTAAAAGCAAGCACTATGATTTTGAGATTAAAAAATATTTACATCCTTGTTAAATTAAAGTTATGCCGATATCATGAATTTAATATGTAAAACTGTTAACTCACACATTTAGAGATAATCCTATGCCAAACAGAAAAATTACATCTCAACCCTAACATCTGCATTAGGGAATAATTTCATGTGATGGAATTAATTTCTGTCACTTTCCTCATTCCACAAGACAGCAAAGTGTAAACCAACACTAAAACGCCACACAGGGCTAGAAAGAGAATTTTCTGCTACTTTTACTTCAAAACTACTACTCAGCTACCATTGGGTCATGCCAATACCATATCCAGTACTGTGTAAAGTAACCGCATAAATCATCTCTCACATTAACTTTTAAATGTAATATGTAAAGTTAATAATTTTTCATTAAAACCTTGTATGCAATAACACAACAACATAAAATTGTTATCATGAAACAGTACTTCATTTTTATTTGTTTACCAGCCCTCTAATCTTCACTCTACAGTGACAGCCATTACATAGATACTAAGTATCAGTAATAATATAGCTGAAAAATTATCCTCTTTGCCTACAGCTTTCTGATCAAGTTGGATAGCTTTCAAAAAAAAATAAATTATTCTGAAGTCTCCACATAAGATCCCTAAACAAATACCTCAGAGGCATTATTTCTTTGGAATGAGTTTTCAAACGGCAAAGTCTCTGCATATTATCTTCAGTGTTGTTTTGGTACAAGTAAGGGTCACAAAGTCTTTCTGAAAAGGGCCACATGGCCTTCAAGGGCTGACCAATATTTCGTTTTTTTAATAAAACAGGTTATAGAAACAGCAGCTGTATTTGTTCTAACCTAATTTAATACCATATTTAATATCATATGGGATAAGCATTGAACCCAATGAACTGTTTCTCAATGGTTGAAGATGAAAGCTTCTATACTCAGTCAACTTAAAAACAACCTACTCTGAATACTGCACTTTCATATATTTAGTGGAACTTTCCTAACTGCCTTCAGTTCACTTTACCCTATTCTGTTCACTGCAGAAGCAGAAACAGAAATTAACATTACAAATTCTCATCACAGCAATAAAATAAGTCTGTGCTAACTACACCACCGGTAGTTATACAGAGTTTTTACAGAAGTGGACCTTGGACAGTCCGCTTGATCACAGGAGCCAGACAATATGGTACCTTATGGTAACCATCAGAGGTATGGAAAACAAAGGATGGAAAACAAAATGGATATAAGGTTACTTTGATGGATCAAAGTTGTTAAAAATATTTTTGAATAGGCAATACTGATAACCATAAATTCTGGTGGAACAGCCCTTATGCCCCTGCTCCCAACTTGACTGCCCTCAACTAAATCCCTAAATCTTCCCAACTGTACCTTTTTCACCACAAATTCTTCAGGGTTGTGTAAATATTAAGAGTTTTCTCAGGGAAAAAAATAAAATAAATGTGTCTCATGCTATTTTGAAAACTGTTTTCCCTTCCATCTGTCATAGGTGCATACTTTATATATTTAAAATCAGCATGAACTCCGAGAATTTTGCTGAAATTCTCCATTTCATGCCAGAATTAATAAACTGGGGAAAATCCCATCTAGACAACTACTAAAAGGCACATAATACTCTTTCCAATGAACTTGAAGATCTGACTTTCATGAGTATAAATGGAAGAAAGCACACAAGCCACTCTGTTTGAACTATTCAAAAAAATTAGATCTTACCATGACATATTTTATCATTCAGTAGTGTTGGTCTGCTGGGGATTTCTACCTTAAGTAATGTCAAGGTACTTAAATCAGTATTATATAAGCTGTCCAGAGCTAACAGAGCTCCATCAACATGGTGTTCTGAGAATAACAGCAACCAATATAACGTTCTGCCATGGCTAAGCAAGTCTACAACTCTTTGGGGGAAAATCAACACATGAGAGTTTACTTTCAGCAGTTGAAACTAGGTTGTATAAGAGTCCCTAAATGCCCAAATCCATCTTCACTGCAATAAATAGCTCTAGTTACTCTATTCTTGTAAAAGAATTTGGGCTAACCGAGTGGGAGGAAAGAGCAACCATACTATGACATGCAACAAAAAATTAGATTGTCAGCACAGAGTGACTCAATTACCAGTAGCTTTGTCAGCAGCAGTTGATGTAATTTGAATTTCAGCATTCCTGCAGCATCATTAATTAATCCACAAAACTGGAATTTCAAAGAAGTTGCAAGAACTGCCCTGCTAATTCTGTGCTTACAGCATTGTTTAACTCAAATGAGAGATTTCTGTGTGGAAACAGGAGTAAGAGTGTAGTGATGGTCAGCTTTAAAAGACAAGCATTCACAACAGTTCATGTAGAAGGAAAACAGTTTCATCTCTTACCTATCAGACCCTTCTCAAGAGTAAAGGATTTGTTTGTGAACATGCATTCAAATGCCACAATATGGAAAACTTTGTTCACTGTGTTGTGAGTCCCAACAATTCGAATATACCTATAGGGAAAAAAAAAAAAGGTAAATAGCACAAGTTAAACACGATAAAGTTCTGTTCACTATCATGCAACTGATCCAGTCGGACTAAAACGTGCAGACCCATAAGAACTGAGTAACTGTTTAAAAAAAGAAAAACGAATAAAAAGACAATAAATTTCACAGCAAGTTTACATCTAGTCAGGATGCTGGTTACACTACAATTCAAGAAGAAAAAAATTTTTAAAGAGATGTGAAATCTGTTAAAATATTTCTGGATTAATTTGCCAAGAAAAGTAAAGTGAGGCACCTTCCGCTTCAGAAATGGTCTGTTAGTGCATATGTGTGCTCATAGAGGCTTTAAATAATAATAATAAAAATAATAATCCTTTCACCAACAAATTTTCATCACTGTGAAAGATTTCACAGCCAGAACAAACTCAGCAAATCAGTCAGGTTTTATTTCAGAAGCCAAAAATTAATTCCATTTTATTATGACTGTTTCTAATTCTAACACTGAGTGTACAGGATATCAATCTCTTTGTTGGTGTGTCCTTTATTAATAACAAAAAACCCCCAAAATCTCTAAACATTCAAATGTTATGAAATAAAACTAACTCTGGGTTTCAGTCCTGGTTGTATAACTTACACTTTTACACTCCAATTGCAAATCGAATAGTGCTGCTCTTGAACACTGTGACCTATTCACCTGCTGTATTACCCTGAAAGCTTCACCTTCCATAAACAAACACTAACCTCAATTCAGTCCGATTTTGCATTTTCTGAAGAGACTCAACAGTTCTTACTATACTTTTTGAAAAATCTTAAAAGGAATCTTGTACACCATCTCAATAAATGCTGAACAAGCAGCACAGAAAACAACCAGAACCAAATACCACTACCCCACAAAATGGGTTACTCACACTGCAGAAAAGTTTGTATGGAATTAACTCAATTCAACTGAGAAGTATCAGAACGTATGAATCTTTACCAATATTCTCGATCTGTGGTATAAAACAATCTTTCACTTACCCAGTATAATTATATTTCCAACATCACGGCCATTCCCCAACAGCATTGTTTTCACTTGTGTTTCTCACAGATCAATTTCAATGTGTATCAAGACATTTTTCAGTCCTATGATTTCTTTTTAAACAATAAAGCAACCCTTATAGCTATTTAGTGTACTAATGTTCAACCTCCAAATTTCATTTATCATGACTTGCAACAAAAAATATTATACACTATTCCCTAATTAACTCACAGATCAATTAATTATCACAGCAGCAAATTTCCTGAAAATTATATTATGTAGAAAACATAAAGTAGTAAAATAAAAGAAAATATTTTTTATTCATAAAGAAGTTGAACCTAAGTCTTAAGAGTAAAGCAGAAATTAGCCCTTACTATGTAACTGTGCCAAGTGCCTGCAAAGACCATCGCAGGAATCTTGGCTGACAGAGAAACAGCAGTTCTTTCCCCAGACCTGCCCATGTGGACCAGATTACTTTCTTTTCACAAGCACAGGTAACCCTAATGAACCCTAAACACACAGGTAATGTCCAGGATTTGACAATGGTAACTGTTCTTGTTCTCTCCAGCCTCAGAAGCACAAAATTCAATTAAACACAAGAAAAATCTTGGAATATTTTTAAGTGTGTACGTGGAGGCTGGCTTGCCACAGAGACTCCCTCATCTCTCTCAGGCAAGAAAGGTATTGATTGAGTTACGCTGCTTGGACAAAACACACTCCCAGTTAACCAACAGAGCATTATTAATGGACAGATACTTTGGCATCCTTCAGTTATACTTCCTTGCCTTAAAGAGTTTAGAGAATAAACAAAGTAACAATATTAATAGGAACACAAGAAACTGCTTCATAATTAGCTTTAAAACTGATTAATTTAGATTTTTCATGTTATGAAATTGTAACACTAGACCAAACTTCTTGATTGCTTTTTCAGTGAGACTAGAAATTATTCAAATTCCTGCCAGCAGCAAAGCAGGTTTATACAACACAAAGTTATCTATGAATCTTTGTGTGATTGCAGAATAAAAGAATCACAATCCAATGGCCAGTCTAGCTCCACTGTCAATGGCCTTTAGACTCAACTGATAAGACTGAGGGGAAGATAGAAAAACACTCTGAATCATTCTTTAAAGAGAAAACCTTGATCTGTTTGTGGTGTTTAAAAGTACTTCCCTGGCAGGTGACCAGGAATGCAGCACGATAACTTTGCTCCTTTATTTTATTTTATGGCCCTCTTTGAGAACAAGGGATACTGAAAATATAAATGCTATAAGAGTTTCACCCACATGTCACAGACTTCTCTAACCACAGTTAGTCATGCTACACATGGCCCTAAAATTCCCAAAACGGGAATACCAAAAAAATCTAGGTGGTTTTTTGTTTGTTTGTTTTTGTTTTTTTTTCTCACAAGAAAATTGTTTTAACTAGAGGGAAAACAGTACGTTCTACCAGAGCTTGGCAAATTTTAAACTTCTACAGTTTGAATGGACTCCCTGGGTTGATTAATTAGTCACCCACATGGCAACAGCCCTCAACCATCCCCCATTTTTCCCAGAGCAATTCTTCACATTTACACAAAACCATGACATGGGTACTCCGTTGTGGCTACAAATACTCATGTTTCTGAACAACTAAATTATGTTTTACTTCTGCTCTTTACATTTGTACAGCTGACACATTTAATTCAGATAACAGCTGCTGCAGAGCATACCACTGATTCAGCTGTGGATACCCTGGAGGACTACTAATACCAGAGCTCCGCTGCCTACATCAGAACAGTGCTTAGGACATACATGTCAAAATATAAAAACATGTATACTCTAGAAGTCATTTTAATCCTTCATTATAATAGCACCAGTAAGATACAGACAAACTCTAAAATATATTAAGCACAGATTCCAATCTGTTGAGAATATTGAGACAGAAGAGTAAATAAGGAGAGGTCATGGAAACTAACTGGTATTTTGCACTGATACCCACTCTAAGTTACTATCAAAGCAATCTAGAACAGCAACAGCAAACTCAAAGAACTAAATCAAATACGTTCAAAATGTGCTCTTATGAACTTGGCATTCCATTTTCCTTCATGGAGCATTTGGTATGAGACACCAGTGCTAGCCCTACATAATTTATATCTCCCCTAACTGCTTAAAATCCACTAACATTCACATTCCAATCACTGCCACAAAGATGCATGAGGTACAGCCTAACACACAAGGGCATTTGAAGATATTCTGTTTGTCTTTTAGTGGAAAAGGAAACAGTGCTATTCAACACCATCTAAACTCCATTTATTGACAACTCCCTAAAACGTATAATCCTTCAGACTCACACAGCTGAATCAACAGTCCCATGGCAGGAAGATAGAAAAAACAAGGAGGAAAAAATCTATTGCCAGCATTAAATCATGTGGAAAAACAGTGGACATAAATAAATATATAAAATAAAGAATTAAGCCAGAACAAACTTGAAAAGCATATCTGTCTTTTGACAGAAGACAAGTTTTCCTGCTCTTAGACAGGAAAGTCTAACAAAGTCTATCGCATAACAAAGGAAATCCCTGCTGCAAATATTGAAAACAAGAGTGACAAATCAAACAAAAAACTTCCACAAGACAAAATCATTAAACTCTAGCAGCAAAAGTACACGTAACACCTGCAAAGCCCACAGTAACAAAATGTACAGTAACAAACATTTTCACCTTTGCAATTGATGCCAATACAACCAACAGGGTAGCAGTCTGAAAACACGTTTCTCTCTGTAATGTGCTAAAACGTGCATCCAGATATCTCATGGTGGAGTACTCAAGTGGCTACAAATATTGGTATACAATACTCACACAGCACATGTAATTGCTTGTGTACTATACATAAGCAGTGTATCAACCAAGCAACCAATGTTTCTCAACATATTTAATCAAATTAACACTGATGTGCTTTGGAACATAAGTGACACTTGCACAATCTGATATTTTGTATTCCATAGGTAAGAATAATGAGCTTACAAATGTTTTGTTTTTCATTACTGGTTTCCAATTTTTATTTTTTATAACAAAAAACCTCTAATTTCAGATAAGCTTGCATGAATCTCCATCTTCACATTGTATGCATCTCTAGTTCCACTGATGTTCTCAAATCCGAACTTGGTTTGCCAGGTTTTGTTTCAGATCAGATCTCAACCCAAAACAGCTCTGTTACCTAGAACTCACCTAACTGTGAGCAGAAATCTGCAATTACACCTGATCTCATAATGGACTTCTATCACATGAATAAAAAACAAGGTAGAAGAAGATAGTAAGACTTTGATTTAAAGAATTCTGTATTTAAACCCTACCCTTGATTTGACTTTGCAGCCAAACACAAATATCACTTTCATTTATCTTTATGCTATCTTTGTTGAATACATAAAAATGGGACTCTAATAAATTCAATTTTACAGAAAAAAGAATAGCTCTTATAAACAGAGAAGAAAGCATTGTCCCTCAGAATGTCTGGTTCTAGCCCAAACTGGTCACAGGATTTAGAGAGCAGACACAAGCTGGCTCTGCATCGCTTCCAGGCTGCTTGACATGGAGTCAGATTCTTTCCAAAATACAAATAATCTTCACCAGGATTCGTTTTCTTTGAATCATCCTATGTCCTGATGTAGTTTCAAGACTTTGGGTCAATTTAGCTTAGGCTTCATTACATAGATACATTATAGCCTCTACATTTTTAAACATATTGAAGAAAACAGAAGAAAATACAGGATAGTTCTGCTCAATGAAATCTAAGAATGTTTTCCATTTTCCCCAGGTTCTCACATTCAACTAGTCTGTGAATTTAGCATGCACTAATTACTTCTTGCTCCAAAGATAGTACAGTAAGTGCTGTCTAGATCTAGCCTGGAATCAGACAATACACAATATGACAAAGAAACTCTACCATTTGTTACATTAAAATTATACTGGAAAAGTACCAAGCAATACTCAAATGAAATCAGCTAAGTATTGTAACATAAAAATGATGGAATACATCTTTTTCATCAATATTTTTATAATTTGAAAATTCATACCTATGGATTCAATTCCATGTAGAATTGAAGGTGGAGGTGGTTAGAAAATTGATGCAAAGTATTGCCGGCTCAATTTTGAATTGGCTATGCAATTATGGAATGCTGCAATGTGGGGTAATTCATTAAGTTAAGTCTGCCTTATAAATTTTAAACATTTATGATATACCATAAGTGTGGTTTAGATCTGAGACAAGACTGGTTCTGTTAACTGGTTCCTTAACTAAAGATATGAGGATACAGTTATTATATCCCTCTACTACCCAGTGATTTACAGATTTACAGATGCCAAGTCAACAGTTACTATGTCACTTACAAGAAACATCAACTTAAATTGTTCAACAGTAGAAGCAATGCTTGCAGGAGCAAAACCCTTAAAAAAAAATTCGCACTCAAACTAGTGGAATGTCAGTTCTGACTGCTTTGGCGTTCCTTTATGACATAAATAAAGTGTGTAACATCTGTTCTGCTCCTGACAACACACAGCTTAGCCAAACTTTTTAACTATAATCATTCTTTGGCTGCATTTTAGAAATTATTAATGAAGACTCACATTTACATGAAATATGTATCAGTCACTATGAAACGGAAGAGAAGCCTCACTGGAAATTATAAGACACATTTTTCATGTTGGTGAAACAAATGTCTGATGTGAGACAGATCAGTGAAAGTAACAACCAATTACTTCTAAATTCACCAAGTTGTGTCTTTTATGGGAAAAATCTGATATGATATCAATTAGCCGTATCACCTGCTACACATATACATGGTTGCTACCTCTGTTAATCAGTGTCTCTAATCTTTGCTGCTTTTTGTATATATTCCAGCATATTAAAGACCTAATTCCTAACTACTGCAGGCCTGAACTGAGCTATAAAATAAAGGACAAAAGAAATATTATTTATGGGACTGTTCATCAAACATGGACAGTGCAGCAGATTCAATCTCATAAGCTTCATAGGTCTAGTTCTTTTTAAATCCAATTGTGTTTTACAGGAAATAATAGATAACATGATGAAAGAAGATCATAAATTTGGATTACAAGTAGGTCTATATTAAGTTGCACAAACATTCCTACACAGCTCAGCAGCAATGACATGGCAAATGAGAAGGGTAGTGACTTCCAATATTTGGACCAAGATAACCGAACTTCCAGAAATTCAAGTTCCTGTGAGAAGAGTTGAATTATGGTTAATTTGAAGGCAAAGTATTTAAAACAAAAACTACTCTAAGTAATTATTTCTTGTTCTCACTCGTTCTTTTTTTTTTTTTTTTTGGGGGGTGTGGGGGTGGGGGGAATTTGTTTCAGCTGTAGAGTAAAACCACATGTATCACACAGTATTTACCACATTTCTCTTGGTGATTTAATAAGCAATCAGGAGAACTGTTAAATTCAGAACAGCACTTTGCAGTATTGCACCAGTTAAATTAATTATCCAGATATTTGCTCACTGAAAGATTACCATCAGGCTGGACTGGTACAGTGAGTGCTACAGCCCCAAGAAAACTTTATTATTTTGTTAAAATGTAGATCTTGTTCTCCTATAAAATGAAAATTACGTATTTTTGACATGTTTATGAAATATCCCACTAAAACTCATGAGCAGGTGAGCAGACTGCAGAACACAGAAATATATTTACTGAGCTACAGAATTTAGGTCTCTTCAAGTTGTTCCTTAACCAAAGAACAATTACCACTCATGCAGTTCTTTTCCTATGGGTAAACACATAAAAATATTAAACTGTTGCTATCTAATGTCACAAACCTTAAAATCAATTTGGAGGCAATGGAAGGGGAAGAGAATAAATGGTAACCAGAAAAATAAAGACTTTTCTTTTAAGTGGAATGGAAAAGTAAAACTCTCACCTGTCCAAAATTTGCTCAACACTGAGTGAGCTGCATGTAGGTTCCTTGTAGGTAATACTTATCCAGTGGGAGATCACAACCACTGACTCAGGGACCAACTACTAAAAATGAACCCCAGACCTGAATGCAAGGAAGAACTACACAGAATAATTAGCATGGGAAGCAAGAAATATATCTAGCAAAGAGGGGCTTGAGTACTAATTAATGCAAACATTATGTCACATGTATCCTCTGAATGCTGATATCTTTGTTTGTTAAAATGCACAGTGTAAAGTTTTGATGGTTACCACCCAGCTCCCTACTTTGAGCAAACTACAACAAAGAGTAGAACTACCTCGCCTGTGAGTTGGTGTCGCGCACCAGGTAATGAGTCCGCGTTTGAGACAACAGCACGTATTTGTATCAGTAACAACAACAAATTTGCCTTGATCTTTCTTTGTAATACCCTTCAAATAATAATAATAACAGATCCCACAGAGCATTGAAAGGATGTGAAAAAGTCAGTACTTGCCTGTGCACAAATATTTCTGCCAGCTGCAAGATGACTGCTTCTGTAGTGAACTAATGTTTATGGCCATGGGAAAAAAACCACTACAATAGTAACTTCCTTCACTATGAACAAGGAATCTTTCATTTGGGAATGAAACAGAGCTTTATCTGGATACCTACTTAAAGATAGAATACATTAAGCCATCATCCATTTGGCTATCTATATATTAACCAGTGTCAGAGAGAGGTTTCATCAGCTGTTCCTAAAAAGCAACATAAAGTATAAGAATTGTACTGAAAATGCTGAAAGTTGCAAATTGAAAGGCTTTAGCATCATGACAAAATAAAGGCTTCTTAAATAATTTAGTGATCTACCTAGGTTCCTCTAATGTAACAAGCTCATTTCTTCTCCATAAACCTCTGCCTTTTTCAGTCCAGATGACATCTAGTACTCAGAAACCCTTTTTTTTCCAAGTTTAAAGCTGTCTCTGAAATATTTCCATTACTCATGAAGGTACTGCATTAGACCTCAATTCAGGTAAATCTTGATGGTTTTTCCTCTACTGTTAAATTTGATACTATGTTCAAAAACACTCAAATGTAGCTCTAAAATTCATATATATATTCATATATATATATATATGTAAAGAAAATGCAGACTTTTTAAGTGCTCCAAACCATCTAAACTCTAACCACAATATCCCTGACACTACCTTACAAAGCTATGCTGCACATCTGTTTTCACCTTGATAGCAGATGGAAGAAGAATTCTGCCTATACAGCACATCTCTAGCACTGACAAACCAAAGTTCACACAACAAAACCACGATGTTAGTTTTAATGGGAAATTGCTTTCTTTTACTTCTGTTTGCCTTTGATTATTGCTGAATTTACTCAGCTAACACTTAAAATGTGACTTTTCAATGAAGAAATAAACCACAATACTTGAATCAAAAAAGTCAGAACAAAAGAAAAAATATGGGAAAAAAAAGAAATAAAAAGTATTTCCTTACATTGCACAGCAGGTGAGACAGTGAGAATGAAATTTGTGACTGGGCCCCTCAGTTTAGGAAAGACACTGAGGTGCTGGAGCAGGTCCAGAGAAGAGCAACCACGCTGGTGGAGGGACTTGAGCACAAGTCCTATGAGGAGAGGTTGAGGGAGCTGGGGTTGTTTAGTCTGGAAAAGAGGAGGCTCAGGGGTGACCTCATCACTCTCTGCAACTACCCGAAAGGAGGTTGTAGCCAGGTGGGGATCGGTCTCTTCTCCCAGGCAATCAGCAGTAGGACAAGAGGGCACAGGCTTAAGCTCTGCCAGGGGAGGTTTAGGTTGGATATTAGAAAGAAGTTCTTTACAGAGAGAGTGATCAGGCATTGGAATGGCCTGCCCAGAGAGGTGGTGGATTCACCGTCCCTGGAGGTTTTTAAGATGAGGCTGGATGTGGCACTGAGTGCCATGATCTAGATAATCAGAGTGGGGTTGGATCAATGGTTGGACTTGATGATCTCAGAGGTCTCTTCCAACCCAGTTAATTCTATGATTTAGGATATTAGCTCTAACAATTGTATAGTCCATCAGAAACCTGCAGTTACACGGTAGTGTTGGGACTAGCTGAGCTGGTGGTATTGACATGCTTGTTTCACCATTCCTACCCTCAGCATATTTGATAGGTCTCCATTGTTATTACCTCATAGGTGTCCTTCCCAAGGTGGCTGTGAGCATACACAACCCTCTCCCAGTTAAAAGCCAATTAGATCGTTACAACATTACATTGCAACAACTGCCACTGAAAGGCATTAGGTTGTATTGTATCTTCTTCAAGAAGAATTTTTTCCCTCTAGAAACCACGATTCTTCCCTCAGAAGTGACAGAAGTGCTCTGTAGTAGAGTATCTTGTAAAGGATACTTTACTGCACAGTTATGTGAATCTCAGTTCTGTAGACACAAATTTCATTAGTGCATCAATTCGATTTTCCTGAATGTCCTGTGTTACCTTTTAAACCATCTACTTCACTTTATTAAGCTGATAATTTGAACTCAGTACTGCATTATTTTATGCAGCTAAAAGGTAAGTCAATGTATTTTATTCTTACATATTAATGCAGTGAAAACACGTTTCAGTAGGCAGCTCTTCGTTATACCTCATTGCTTTATTCCTAGTTGTAACTGATGTCAGTTAGGAGGCTATTATCAGGCTAATAGTACTTTTTCCTCCATAATATTATTATTATTCTCAGTATAATGACAAATATCTGTTTGGAAATGGAGGCAATCAATATTATTTATTGCTCTATTTTCATTAAGTAGAAATTTACAGGGAATACAAGACTGTGACTTTCTTTTGTCCTTCATGGAGTGGAACCTTTGAACTTCAGAACTAAAGTTCCCCCATCTGACCTTCCTTACCTATGCTGAAAGTCATATTTTCACACTTAATTTTCAGATTTCTTACTCTCCATCTCTCAGCTCATGCCCTTTCTTTCACCTTGGCAGGTGAATTAGTATCAGTGTTTCCCACTCCCCTACTATGTCATGTATCCTGAAACAGATGATATACTTGATATATTCAAAATGAATCTTGATACAATACAGCCTCATAATTTTAGTTAAAATCAATAATTAACTTGTGTACTTTTCATCATTAAATGTTAAGAACTTAAATGCTTAAGAACCCTACTGCCAACATATTTAGCAAGTAATCGTGATATTGATTTATGTAATGTATGTCCTTTGATGTATAACCTAACCATTTAGTTCATCATATCTCATCATAGAGCTTTCTTGACCTCGTACAACTCCCAGGGGCTCAACTACATCTACCTTAAATTCAAATTTCCTGATATAATTTTTTTCTATTACTTTATATGGCCTTTTTAAAAAAAATAAAAAATTAGTCCAGACAAGACTGATCACTGTTTCTGTCTTAATACACACAGCTGACTCTCAGTATCTCAATTTGCAGATTCCTGACATCAACTAAGGAAAGATATGGATAAGCCAAAAGAAGTCAATAATGCCAAAATGTTAGAGAAACATTAGTTTATAGAAATGTTTTAAGCTGGCTTCAGGGAAGAAGAGTCCAGGACCATGCATACTTAGTGAAAGTCACTGAAGCATAAGGAAGCAAAATTATGGTAATATTAAAACTTTCATTTTGCTATACACATATACCATAGAAATAGGATTTCTGTGTGATCAAACTGCATTTACAACTGTCTCTTTTACTCAGAGATTCTTCTATATTTGCAAATAAGTAGGTAAAACAGAAATACGGTGGTTGGACACAAAAAGATTTCAGCTCTAGTAATTTTATATCTCTGGAATACTAAAAATTATTTACCCAATGTCTGATTCTGTTTTCTATATATAATGATCAAGTCCATACATTAACTACTGTGTGAAAACATTACAACTAGGTCCTCTTTATCATCCTGTTGCATGACTGTACATAACAAGCCATTTGAGCACAACATAGATAACAAAATTCATGATGCCGAGAAAAGATCGACTGACATAAGAGACTTGACAACTACTTCTTTATCAGGAGGGAGATTTAAGACAAGAAAGAAAAAAATAAACAAAGAAAAATAATAACCCCCCAAACAAAACAAACAAACCACAAAACAACAACAAAACAAACAAACCAAAACCACACCTCACCACAATCAACCAAACAACCCCAAAGAACGACTACAGAAAGATGAAAAATAGTGGGAAGCATGAGAAAAAAAAGAAAAAAAGGAGGAAATACAGTAAGAATTAATAAACAGGCAGCTCATTAATCTCATTTCAACACATCTTTTTGAAGGAACTTGCTTTTAAAGTATTATTTAACCTCATAGCAAAAAAAATAACAACAAAAAAAATCTTTCCCCATACAAATGAGTTCTGATTTTACAGTGACACCTCTTAACAGATTTAGCTTCAGACTTTCAAGTACTCACCATGTTTTGTGAAGGAGAAAGAAAAAAATCCGAAAACAATGAGCAAATGCATCATCATTTTGAAAGTATCTTGTCAGGTGTGCATTACCAATGTTAAATTGTAAGAATTCAAAGATTACTTTTATTTTAAATAATACACTATTGCTGTAGAATGTCAGTATCCAAAAATGTAAACCCAGTGCATTTGCTTTTAGCTCTGCACCTTCTGCTTTGGTTTTCCACCTCTGTTTCAAAGCAATGATGTTGCACATACATAAACAAAAAAAGACACCTGGAATGAATAAATAAAATGCAACAGTTTGTTTTAGTGCATTACAAAAGGACAGCACTGTAGTTGCACCTTTAGTATGACTACTATGTACCATGTTTGCTTTGCATTAATCAAGTCTATGAGCATGCCTACTCTACCCCAAAAAACTGAATCTCGCAATGACTCACATTCTCATAAATACTAATGCCAAAGGCCTGAGACACATTTAAATTAGAACTCAAACCTTCATGACTTTTTAAATATTAAACCATCATCAAAAATACATTTTTAGAGGTATTACTTATATTTTATGCTGTGATGTCCATTTCCAGAAAGAGACCTTTCAGACTTCCACTTTAATAAAAGGTTTAGACTAGGGACTGAACTTTGTAAAAATAAAAGGCTGAGATTGAAAATCTGGTGAATGCTTTGGCCTGGAAAAAGCAGTCTTGCTTTAGCAAAAAAACATACAGTTTAAATGACTCATTTTTGAGAGTTGAGTTCATACATAGTTAACATTTCCCTTCCCTTTTAAAACAGAAAGATTACTTAAAATATTATTTTACCAGTTTTCTTCTATATTTATAAACATTACTGTTAGTGCAACAGGATGACAGTAGATCAGGATAAGCCAAAATCAATTTTCCTTACTGTCAATGGATGAATACTCCTTGGCTCTTCTTTTTTAAAAACAGTCTGCTCAAGACCTGTTTAACATCAGTATCCTCCAGAGATACACAATTCACTTATCTTATTGATAACCAATAAAGGTTTACACCCAGTGTTCTTATTCTATAATAAACTTTGTGTGAAAATTAATATTAAACCTGTCCCAGGCTTTATGAGCACGCAATTCCCCCAAAAAACCAAGACCACCTCAAAAATTTTCTTTAACAGGGGAGATTATAATGATTATATGATGATGCATCCTAAAAGAGGATACATTTGGGACAGAAGTTGTTAGCACTAGCCATCATTAGCACACTCCTCATGCAAGGGCAGAAACGCACCAATCTAACAACCACCTTTGAAATATACACTCGTGGCATTTTGTTTTCAAGTAGAACTTGTTTACTCTGTGGTCAACATATTCAAACAAAGAGAAATAGTTTCTATAACTGTATCTGAAAACTAACTGGTGAAAACTACTGAAGGGGGAACAATTATGTCAAAAAAAGCAGCAGAACAAAAAGCGGCATCTCAAAAATGTCCACTCCTCCTACCCATTATAGAATATATGATCATATTCACTGGTGTTCTCTAAGGACAAATAAGTTGTATGCATTGTATGCATATACACGCGTGTACAGAAGTCAGCACAAAGCCACAGTTAACAGCTAGAATGGATGTGACCTATTAGCTCAGAAGCTTCAGTCTTCAAACTAAGAAGTTGATTTAACACAGTACTCCATTACAAAGATCCAATAAAAATGCTTTAAAAGCTTGATATAATAGGATTATGCACCTCATCTGCCCAAGGGCAAGCATGAACTGAACGATGCTCAGGTGACAAAGGTTAAAATGACAACATGGCATTGATGATTAAAGGAACTTCTATATATATTCATGATCTCTGATGTTTCTGAGGTGGAAAGAGGGGAAGGTTACCCCTCCCTGCCCTGAAACATGGGTCAATCAAGTAAAATTGAGAATATCAAAGACAAATCATACTTTGATATTATACTTCCAATATATACTTTTTTTTAAAGATTTTGGTTTGTCTGCAGGGGTTTGATTGATTTATTTTATTTTTTTTTAACAGAAATGTCTTGACTCAGAATGGATGAATCTTACAAAATAATGCATTAGCCTCTTCCAAGCAGGAAAGAGGCATAGAAAGGACATCCTGGTATTTTATTTAATGTCATTACCAGTTAATATCTACATCCAAAAAATTTGTAAATTAAAATATGGAGCAAGAAATTAATATTTGATGTAAGTAATTCCAATTTGCCAAACATGTTGGTTTAGACACGGCCAAAACTCTTCTAGAGAACAAATTAAATTCCTTTTAAGGGAATCCACACAAGAGATTTAAATTCATGCTTAAAATATATGACAAACTTTCTAAACTTAACACTTGACAAAAACTATGGATTGCAATTATTGACTACGGGTTTGGGCATTTTTTTGTTCCTTTTATCCACCTCAATTGGAATCCATCATTTTATGAAGGTACACAGTCTATGAGTTTTACAATAGACAACGATGGGGGAAGTTTTCAAATGAAATTTCAAAGCAAATTGATGCCTCCTCCAAATACATAGATTACATTGTCAGAAATCCCCAGTCACAGAAGCAGGACTTACAGGATGAATGACAATCATCTTGTCATTCCCAATCTCACACAAAAGAGAACATGATAATGATTTAATTCTTTTTAAACTATATTGGGTTGGGGTTTTTTGCCAACCTTAAAATATCAATGTAGCTCTTACTCAAATCAAAGTCTTGAGCCCTTTCTTTTTTTTTTTTTTCCTTTATAATTCTTTCTCTGCTGAATTTAATTGCCTTGGCAATGCCAGAACACTGCCTGATCCTAACAGGTCAGCATTGATCGCTCCAAACCAATTGGTTCCTTCATTACAGAGAAAATGAAGCAAAGAGAAAAGGCAGGTGTGCTCTCGCACAGTCAGCTGGACTTCAGCTCTTGCCCTTCTTCTCCCTCATTAGCTAAAAACCAATCGATCAGGAACTTGCTCAGAACCCACAAAAACTATTCATCACTTCTGACATGGAATGGTTTTAACAGGTCACTAAAGAATATTTGAGATATCTATCTTCAGAGCCTTTAAAGCTCATACAGTTTTTAAACTTACATCCAAGAGAAAGGAAAATCAAAATGTTACACTTCTATATAGTTCTAGTCTAAACCTTGAATCCAAAATAAAATTTGTTTGGTATTTGCCCAAGACAAGACATTTTAAATGTTCTTTATCATGAAGAACTTTGATCGACAGAGAGAAGTACCACAGCTGGGAGAAAGAGTACAGATGGCCCCACTCCCTGCTTCCTCTTCTGCACTTCCATGGTCTTAAGTTGAACAAATTAAAAATACCAGTGAAAGTTAACCTAAAGCTTTACACATAATTTCTACCTCCATCCTTTTAAATATCTGAACACTGCTTGTATTTCCAACCATTTGACACCACTTTTTCCTAACAAGCCTTTTCCTATCAAGCCCCATACTTTATTTGCCCATACAATTGCAAAAGGACCCCTCTGTCTCATTTGTTAAAAATTACCGTTAATCTAATCACTCTTAAAAATTATTCATCTTGAAAGGTTACCTGTACTGATTAGCTCTTACTCTAGTCAGTTATTCCCGCTTGTTTCTTTTCTTTCTCTGATTGCAAACTCTGCTGAAGGTGCCTTACCATAACTTGCCTTGCCTTGTTCATTAACACAGGATTCTAATTTCACATTACTATCAGCTCAAAATATTGCCACAAAGGTGATTCAGGAGAACAACAACAACAAAAAAATCAAATAAACACTGCAATAAATACATATTAGCAAGGAACAAGAGGTTTGAAAAAGAAAAAACACACCAACAAACCACCTCAAGAAGAGAACTGAAGAGAATATAAGGGTAAAGAAATGAAGAAAGGGAAGAACTAGCAGACAACAGACTGACTGAAGAAACATAGGGGAGTGGCACCCCTCTGATTAGGAAAAAGAAAATTCCAGTGAATATTGCATAAAACATTCCACTTACATCTACTAAAAGAACCAGAAAAGAGAAGCATCAAACCAGTACATCACTTTACAGCACAACGAATGGGAAGAAAAATTTAAGAAGGCTGCAAAAAATACAGATATTTGCAAACCAGTGTAAGAACTACTTTTCTCCCAGTTATTTCTATTGTCTAACAAATTAAAAGAAAAGGTTATTATTTTGAACAAGTCCACAGAAATTAACTGACTGAATCCACGGAACATCATAAAGAAAGTCAGGTCTTTTATCTGTGTTCTTCGTAATAGAAACACAATGTGTGACCAGCAAAACTAATTTCAGTATGGAAAAGTTTTAGCCATTATATCCTATTCATCCCAGATTACTCTAACAATTGTTAACTATACAGTAAAATGGAATTTCCAAGGACACCTAAATTAACTCACTCTTTTGCTAAAAGTTTTGTCTGCCACAGTAACATACAGAATCAGCTTACTTTCTGCTGTTGTTCTTCACCCTCTTTTTTCCCCCTCCTCTTTTGAAACCTTTGAAGCAACTGTCCCATGTATTGCTCAAAGGCCATCATGTCTGAAAAGATGATACTGCTATTCAGGAACACAGTCTCATGTGAAGCAAATCAATTTACCAACACAGCAGACTATGTAAAGGGCTATTCACATGACCTAAGTTAGCATTTTGGATCCTACCCGAGCTCCAGAGGAAAATTTGAGTACCCCAAGTCAGGTTGGGTTATCTTTTGTCGTTGAATCACATACAGACATTTATGAGTAGGTACCTAATTCTGACAGACACTGGATGATGACCCTTGCTGTGGCTATTCAGCAACACATAAATAATCATACAGATGTCAGAATAGAAGTATGAGCATGTTCTACCACAGTTTTAAAGACTGTGTGATTTTCCCATGAACAGTCAGAAATAATCTTCTAATGGTAAAAATACATTTCACCAGGTTTGTGAAAATCCTACTAAAAACAAATTTAAAATTTTACATACTACTGCAGAAAAAACTTGCATTTTAAAAATCAGTTACATTAAAGGTTCTCAGATTGTTTGGACGCAATGACAGTGGCAATCCTCCAAGCTTCTCAGACCTCTGGATCCTCTATCAAATTTACTAAAAAAAATTATTTTACAAGTATCAGAATAAAATAAGCATGTTTTTCTTACTCATTTGTGTCACCGACTTAATTGGTTTTGACACATGCAAACTCTAAATTAGGTTTTTCCAAAATCAGGGCAATTATAAAACTTTTTTTCTGTCTCTGTCTGATCCTCTTCTGAAAGATCCTACAATGTCTGGCAATATTTAGGCTTTCTTCCAGTGAATACATTAAAAGAATATCCTTCCTATATTTTTGGTATCAGCCAGTAGAGACTTCATTTCTTCATGTAACCAAGTGCATACAGTCTAAAAGAAATGTGCTTCACAATATGTGATCCCCATAAACAGTGATCAATAAATTATAGTTTATATACCATGGAGCTACATTATCCCACCAATAAAAATGCTGAAAAACAGAATGCAGAAGAATCATCATCTTTTAAGAAATAAAACTCTACTGACCCTGTGGTCATCATGTTGCTTTTACTCAAACTCCTAGTTTGAGTCATGCAGTCTAGAAATCTGAGTCCAGAAGTCACAGAGAAAAAGAGGTTTATAAGATAATTTAAGACGTTTCATAGTCCATTCCTCCTGTCACCCTTCACAAAGAAAGATCAAACCACATTTATTATACTCCAGACAGATAAATATGTAATCTTGTTGAAGTTCTCCACTTATGAAGCTTTCACAGCTTGTATTTAGCTAATGACAGTGTTTCTTAGCACCATATCCAACTTTTAATTGCTATAATTTATGCCTATTACTTTGTGTCTTATTCCTTATGAAGATGGAGAATATATTCATCTCTTGTACTTGTTCTTAGGAAACTGCATTCTATTTATTTCAGACTGTGTCTCCAATTTGTCAAGATTCTTTTTAACTCTGATTTTGTGCTTTTGCATAAACGAATCTTCTCTCAGTTTCATGCTATCTGCAAATTTAAGAAAAAGGCATTATGCATATAGAGTACAGAACACATGAAAAACCCCATAAAAATCCCACTTCATATTATAATTCCATTTTCCATTTATATTTAACTATGGTTACAACAGGTGCTGCTCCAATTTTATATGCACTTTACTGTATTTTCCTTTAGACTATGCTCCCCTTGCTTGCATACTGAAATACCACGTTACTGTCAAAAGCTTTACTTACAACAAAATATAAGTGTACTGATTTATTTCTTATCCATGCCCTGTTTTTCTGCCTCTGAAGGAAACTAAATTGACTATCTGTTTTTGACAAATCCAGTTTAGCTGACAGTAATTCATTTATCTTCTAGTGCCTACAAACAATTTGGTTCAATTACTTGCTCCAGTATTTTTCTGGAAACTGAAATTGTGCTGTGTGATACACTTCCTCAGCTTCCTCTTTTTGCTCCTTCTAAGGATGAGAGAAGAACAAATTTGGGGCCCTTTACATATTTTCCATGAATCCATAAAATCAATAAGTCTTCCCAGCTAATAGATATAAGCTAAAACTACTAGTTCAAAAGCTGTTTTCTGGAAACCAGAAAGCAAGTTATATGTTTATATAAATAAATAAAATGGGAATTCAAATGTAAATTACAGGTCCCAGCAGAACAACCTTCTGCTACTATATTTACTAATTGTTAACTGCAACTATTACCACCAAGAAATTGAAAGCTTACATATTGTAAATTTTCAAGGACAAAGAAAAGGACAGGCACTCAAGGTAAGTGAGAAGATATAGAATATCAGCTGTGTTAATACCAATGCCTTATATGCTTTGCAACAAAGAACTGAGAGCTGCCTTCCCACTATACAAAAGTGGTTGCCTGTTTTAAAATGTTTTATGCTTTTTTAAACTTCATTAACATAAACCTATGATGTTGGTAACATACAAGCATATTTCACATTGGTATTCTTATATATTATTTAGATGCAGTAATCTTTGGGAGAAAGAACAAAACTCAGAAACCCGAGAGACAAATCTTTACCCTAGTACCCCCAAAAATTTATACTTTATTTAGACATACACTGAAAATCCCACAGGGGCAGATGAAGTTACTCCTCCTCCCCCCTTTACCCCCCAGAAGTTATAGGATCCTCACATGATGCCATCTTCCTCTACATTACAACACATGCATCATTGCTCCTCAGTAGAGACATCAACTCTTTACCAGAGGAATCAGTAAATAAGAAAATGTTCAGAAATTTACAGCAGGAGGTAATTCAGACAAAATTGAGATGAAAATGTAACATATGTTTAATATGTAAGTGTAAATTAACAAAGAATGCTATGTTTGATACTTTAGACATATTATGTATTTCTTGACAAGAATATCCTCACAAATAGCAAGAGGCTAGATAAAAATCAGTAATACACCTCAGGAAAAAAAAATGAGTGCTTTAGTAAGCTTAATTTTCAAAACTATTATAGTATCCTTTGATGACCATGATCAGGTAACAGAAGAATGAGCAGTATTCCACAAGAGGGATTAATTACCAGCTCTTCCTATTTAAAGCTCAGTTGTTTTACATTCCATTTTCCTCCATGTGATATATAAATCTTAAAAGAAACCAACAAAACATTCCATGATTGTGAAATATTATTTCAAAAATTTTCAGTCTGAAAAAATAGAATGTAAAAACAGATTAAGTTAATGGAGAGAAGATTTCTATTTTCTGACCTCAAAGATACCTCAAGTTTTCCTCTTGGCACTGAGTGATGGGTCTGCCACACAGACATTGCTTTAATATTATTTTCTTTAAGATATTCCAGTCCTACTAATGAGGAAGAATGCTAGGTGAGAGACAGTAACAGAATAAGACTTTAAGTTTTCAAACATAACAGGAGGAAGAAGAATAGTTTCTTATTCCACTCAAAATGAACTACATCACTTCAAATTTCAATAAACATTGTATATAAACAAAATTAAGTACTACTAACTCTGCATCATACTGAACAAGTATTAAGCTCGGTCTTAAAAAAAAACTCTAACCACATTTAAGGTCTTATTTTTTTAGTATTCAATCCCTCAAAAGCAGTCACACACAGGAGTTTCTATCAATGCCCATATATCAAAAGACATAATCAAACACTAAATTGCACTACAGGAAACCATGTCTTAGATAAAATCAATAAACACATATTCTATGATCTAATTATATGGAATATTAACCTATGTACACACATTTTGCTCTCCAACTGTTCTTCAGTAACTGGGCAAACATAGTCAAGATGGATCAGGCAAACTCCCAGTCAAAACTTTAATGATAAAGTATGAAAATAAGTATTCCTAACTAGCAAACAGAACCTGAATGAAATTCGATTTTTAAAAAATATGAGATAAAAAGATTAAGAATCAGAAGCAGTATTCAACCCTCAATAACTTCTCTTCCCTATGGTCCACCAAGCAGATCAGTCACACTACAGACATAAAAACTACTAATCCACTTCTGTGTGCAGGGTACTGAGTCTAGCACAGGGTGTTCAGCTTATGTACTCTGTCACATATATGCTACTGCACTGCTTGCATACATTTTTATCTTCCTGATACTGAGTCCCAAAGAAAAGTCACAAACCAAGTTCTGTGCTCCAATGTCTCAGCATCGTGATACTGGAGAAACTCCAGTGCGGGAAGAGTAGTATTTCTACCCAGATTTAACTTAAATCTACAAAGACTGTTCAGACCACCCCCAGGCTAACTCCTGCAGGGTTGCTCAAGCATTTCCCACCCAAGCTTATTATATTGGAACAAGCACAAGACCAGTACACGTATCATAGACAGCAAAAGCAAAGTGACTTCACAGCAGGAATGGGCATTGTTCATCATCCTCATCATGAGGAGAAGGAGCAGAGAGGCAAAGGCTACCAAGTAGGTCTGCAGAAAGCAAGCTGAGCCTGTACAGTGGTAAAGATGGTGCTGATAACCCCCTCTGCTCTGAGCAGCTCTTAAATCCACATCTTGGGGATGCCTCTGTTGAACTTTGTGGCAAAAAAGAATTAAAAAACAGGCACCAACCACTAGTTATTAACAAATAGCTACTACTGCTACCGCACTTCCCATTTTCCTAATTGCAGTTTTAATCCAAGGTAATATTCAAACTCCCAAAGCAAAAACGGATGTCTCTTTCTCTGTACTAGTATAATTTAATTCACTGTAAGAAAAAAAGTCTGCACATTGTTAAACATAACATCTTTCCTTTGACAAAAGGCTCTTCAAAGTCTAAAATCTAAAGCAACAGTTTTCTAGCTTCAAGGATTCATCTTCCTTCACATCAGACAGACTGTTGATAAAGTTTAGTAGTAGAATTTCAAAGACTGAAAATAGCTGGATCCCAGTGAGGAATTTATGGGATATATTTTTCATGTCATTATGGAGAATAACACTGAAATGAAAGCCAAGACACTGTTTCATACTTAAATTTTCACCCTGAGATGGTACTTTCTTTCATAGGATATCTCTTTGCTATACATTCAAGTAAAACAGCAACATACATCTACTCACCTTATTATTCTGCTAATAGTTCTTTCTCTATTTTTAATACAAACATATTTTTTTCTGCCAATAGCTTGCTGTTTCCCTGTGAAATAACAATAAGCTCCTGCATTTCATCACAGTTTATCAGTTGACAATTCACCCAACAGAATTAAAATGCAAAAGACTGTCTTGGCTAAAGTGAAACTTTGAGATGTTCAGTGCACTCTGGACATTACAGAAGGGTAATGACCATCAAAGCTTCTGTGACCCTAACTTCTTTACTGATATTAATAAAGAAAAAATAATACAACAAAATAGATTTAACGTTACAAAAATTGTAAGAATAAAAACACTGTGAAGAGTCAGTTGTATTTTGCTATTTTTCCATTTTGTTGTTGTTTTTGTTTTACAGATGAACAAGAGATGGCAATCTAGCAAACACTTTCAATTTTCATAAAACCATCTTTCATCTCAAAGTCAGCATCAGTTCCTTTTCAATTAATAGCTCAATCAAAACATGCTCATTACACCAAGTAAAGTATATTTGGAAATAAAAAATATTGAATGACAAATTAACACCTGAAAGCCATTTCCATATAAGCTGCTTGACAAGAGGCAGCTTCAAGAACATTAGATCTGTAGCTCTGACACTTTGTAATTTCAAGTAACTTCAACAAATTTCACTTTTGAAAAAGTATTCTAAGTCTTCAAAAATGAGAGTTAGTTACATTTATTTTACCACTCTGTTAAGTATATTTCTAAGACTTCCTCTGCTGCTGCTCCTGTCACCCACCACCTTTAAAGGGCGGTAGAAAATACATCAACAGCAGATTCAATATTGCTTTGCTAGTTACAATACTGCCCTTTTGTTTGTAACACAGACTCTGGTTTTGACATGAGACCACATAACCATTAATCAGTTCAACTTTTTGTTTATCTCAAAGATTAGTCTATTCTGCCCATTACAATACTATTTTACTGATAATATGGTTTCAATAAAGAAAACTCATTCTGCAACTTTCAGTCACACTACTTCATCTCCAGAACCATAATTTCAAAATAATATAATTATTTTTCTGAGACAGTAGGAAATAAGCAGGTGGGCAAACAACTTTTTACAACTGAACTTGTCTTTCTGTATTTAGACACTTGATACATTTAATGTCCTTCCAGACCAAACAAAACACGGTTTCCAAACTCATTCAATGGCACATTACCATTCTGACTTTCAATATGTTTATTTTATCTCCAAGAGATAAGGACCCAGAGCAATCACCTCAGATACATCACTTTCCTTATCGGACTGTCCTCAGCTCAGGGTCAATTTTGGTGATGACATAAAAGACGATGCTATAACAGCCTCAGAAACTATTGACTTGGTAGGAATGGCAATGCCTCAAATACATTGGCCTCTCAGAGAAAGAAGATAAAGGTTAAAAACCAAGATGCAAAAAAACCACCATCATCACTACCAGACTGAAGAGAATGAAAATAGCTACAAAGCTTGCACAATAAGTCTAAATGCCTAACTTTGCAAATATATTAAAATCAGTTTTATTTTTATTCTAACATTATCTTCTAGCAAGAGACAAACATGAAGTTTATTTTCAATTAAATTCTTTATTCACTACATTGATTCTGAACCAGGAATATCACATGGAAAGAATATTTTCCATAGAATACATTTGATTCTGAAAGTATCAATGTCAATTAGAAGTCTATAAGAAAATCCCTTAAACCGATCTTTCAGAAAATTGGCAGAACTTCATTAAACAGGTTTATCTTTCTTTTTTCTGAAGAAATTGGATACTCCAGCAGATGCAGCAATGGTTTGCAATGCACAAAACAAATCCCAAGCTCACCACATCACATCTTATTTTATACATATTTACATTTCTGCTCTTTTAAATGTCACCTATACAATAAACCCAACTCTTATTATTCAAAGTGGAAATTTAAAAATGTGTTTAAAAGTGCAGCATTATTCTCATTGTTAACAAAAATTCTGAATGGAAAATATTTTTATGAAACTCTACAGCAGAAGTTTTCCAATTACAAGGAATTTAGGATACGTAACAATAATATTCTGAAAGGGAGAGGAGTATCCTTTGTTTGCTATCACATTAGCCTGACCAGCACAATTATATTTAAGAACAAATCTTTTGTATATCCATGTCAGTATACAGAAAAAAATAAAACCAAACCCAAACACCTCTGACCAACATGTCTATACCAGGGGAAAACTGCAGAAGAGGTGTAACTGCACCATCAAAATATTTTTAGGGAATTAGTATTATATACCCATCCCTGGAAGTGTTCAAGGCCAGGTTGGATGGTGCTCTGAGCAACCTGGGCTAGAGAGACATGTCCCTGCCTATGGCAGGGGGAACTAGATAATCTTTAAGGTCCTTTCCAAACTGAATTCTACATACAGCAGGAAAACAATGCTTCCTTTACAAAGGTTTTATGGTGGTATATTTACATTGCGAAGTGCTAGAGACCCAAATAAGCCACTAAAATCTACTTGTAGGATTAAGCAAAAACAGGCTGTTCCATTTCTACGTGACAATCACTGTGGTGATTTAAGATCCTTAACTAATATATAAAACTCTCACACTTACACTGCAGTCCTCCTGGGCCATTTCCATCTGTGTGCATCCTGAGCAGGAGTTTTTTTACAACCCTCATACAATTCCAAATGCCATAAAGTATACTGTGCTACAGCACACAAAATCTGTGCCAGAAAGAGAAAATGATGCTTACAAGATACACACTAAAGTAGACTGGTACTGCTGAATTTCTACTGGGAAAAAAGAATAAAGAAAAATAAAAACAAAGTGTAGAAATTTGTCTAGATTCCTGAAAGCAAATGTCTTCTTCCCCTGTTACATTTAATAGCAATAGCTACCTGTCCCTTAAAATTCTGGTAATTTTCCAGTAGACCTATGCTCTCTTTTATCTTGCACAAAATTGTTGGTAATAGTGGGACCTTCTATTTGTAATATACTTCTCATATTTTCCTGTCATTCATGTTGAAAGTTAAATAATGAAGACTACAAGTATTAGCAATGTTATGTCACTTTATTCGCACTTTCTTCTGGCTCAACAGATGCAAAGTGGGTTTTTCCAACATGCCATATTTTATGAAAGTTAGTTTAAAGCACAACAAATTATCAGTTGGTGTCTTTATTGTAAAACCAATAGATCTGTCTATCATATGATATAACACTGTCATCCATTCAGATGACAACATACACATTTGTCATGCAAGCTTGTTAACAAAACTTAACTGAGAGCAACTAAGAACAGCAGCAGATACTCCTTCTCCACCCCATCAGCAGTACAGATGAATGGAACACTCAGCAAGTTTCACTGATACTTGCTGCCAACAGAGGAAAGCCAACATTCAATAATTTCTGGTGCTATTTTAAAATCAGTTGGATGATGGAGACCGAGAGCAAGTCAGCCAAATGCCTGCTGTGTCTACTCCCTCCCAAGCTTTTCCAAACCAGTGCCTTACTTGATTATTAAAGTTCAAGATATATCAAGATTCTACTAGTTATAACAGAAATCTGGCAAAATTAGCAGTCCTGGTTTTGATTTTTCTTCTCTTTTTTTTCATTTATTTATGCTCATACACATTTCAGATTTGAAAAGGCAAGATTTTTCTTAGTTTGATTTTTAAATTCCCTTTGTGTCCAAAATTCTCCTGTATTTTAAAGGAATAAACATGCTTCTGAGGACATCAGTCCTCAAGAAATTTACCATCAAATGTCATCCACGTTGCTAATTATAAACTGCAAAATAAAAGTAGAAAAACACCCCCACACTGAAATAAAAACATTAATTTCATGCTTAACATACTGATATTTTAACTCATTCTATCCACCCACTCTGCTATTAGGCTATGAATTACTAAGACTCAAAATGAAACTGAATGATAGTAAGTGGCAGGACCAATTGCATTAAGTGCATTTTCATCTGAAAACAATATCGTTGGAAGGTAAAATATTTTAAGACAAGTAAAAATGAAGCACAGTACATTTGTTCATGCTATCAATACAAGATATAATGATTTCTTAGAAACCTTAAAATCCCCTTTGAAAAAAAATATTGATTGGAATAATTAAAAATCTAAGTGCTGTTCACACATCCATACATACCTTGACCCCTAAGTCATGACAGGAAAAAAAAAAATCACTTTATCATTAGATTATTGCATGGCCAAACAGACTATAATTTTTGTGTTACCTCCTGATACATAATTTCCAACCTACCTACCACTCAGAGACAGGATATTGACTGGCTAGTCAGGTTGTTCTGCAAAGGCAAGGACAAAAGCCTGTGAAAGTCAAGTCCCTCATTCCTTGCTATTTTGTCAAAAGAGCAAAGAAAGGGAGGCCACGAGGGATCACTAAAGCAAACTGACTACAAGCACTACAGGATACAGTTTAACAGCATTATGACTGGACAGGTTTGTTCTTTAAACCAAAATTTTTGTGAAAATACATTTCCAAATGCATTTTTCCCCTGTCCGTTCCTCTCTATCACACATGAAAATATGTCAACACATCCTGGGAAAAAGTAAGTAGGTCCTCTAGTGCTATAACGTTTTGAGATGAAGAAGCAGTCAGACAACTATTATTTACTAGTCACAACAGCAAAAACCATGAGGGATGGGAGACTCAGAAAGAAAAGCAATTTCCAGCTTGAACCATGTAACACAGAGTAAGCAGAACTTGCCTTCTCATCAGTCACTCAAGTCACAAGACTACAAAATGTTTTTCCTTTATTTCAAAGAGTTGAAGGATGCAGTCACTTCTAGTATACCTAAAGAAAAGTTCTATTTTGACTGACTTCCCATATAAACTATTTTCATTACATTATGCAAAAAATGACTCAATTTTTCCTTTGCCAATGCACATGCAATGTTAACCCTTACACTTTTATGTAAACACATGAATGCACCTACAATAATGCCAAACTCAGAACAGAGTTAGGCTGCTGTCATAAAGCAGGTTCAGGAGACAAACCCAGAGCATGCAAAGCAAAAGCAGTTGCATTTCACTCACAAAGCACGGCAAGTATGAAAGCGTGAGCAGGATTGAAATACCTGTGACTTTCCTATCCTGAATGCTACAAAAGCTTGTCCTAGGAAAAAATTTTTATTACTGTCATTCTTATGAAGTCATATTGCATTGCAAGATAATGAAGCAGCTTAATAAGGAGGATAGTATGGTTAATGAAAAGTCCTCCATCAGCTTTTCAACCTACTATATTATATGGAAATTAATCAGCAGAACTTCTACTTTACTAAAAAAAGGCTCTAATGGTAGGTATGCTCTCAGGTGAAATCAAGACCATAAAACTGGTCCACAGAAAAGTCTTAGATGGGTACTGGGAATTTAACTTCTAAAATCCTCTATGCAATACTTCTGAAGTTCTTTTAAGTCATTTAATGAAAAAGAGAAAAAGGATGTGATGCAGAATTTCCAGGTCTTCGGGGAGGCAGGCCCCTCATTTCAGTGGGTTTGGTGCTTTCCGGGGTTTGGTGCTTTCCAGGATCACATTAAACAACTTGACAGAGTTTCTCCTAACTAATTCATATGACCCAGGGACTTCTTTTTGACTTCAATCCTAACATGTACATAGTATGATTTTTTTTCCTCTCTCCCAGTTTAAGAAAGTCCTGGGATGCTAGATTCCTCTTCCCTAACTTCCTCTTTCTCTAATTTCCCATACATAAAGCATGTTGGTATTTAACTTACCAAAGAATTTCTTCATATTTTTCTTTTTTTTTTCCTTCATTTATTACTGTATACTTTTCTTCTAAGTTTCTGAAACTACATGCCTTCAAACACCAAGGAACAGAGGAAAAATTCAGCCATGAAGACTTAAGCAAAAGCTGCCATTTTCTCCAAGTCTCTTGGTATTCATCTCCTAAATTTAAGAGTAAAGAGCTCTACCTCTCAAACTGGGGAAAGAAATCCAATTCAAAGACAGAATTAATACAGCAGCCTAATCATCTGACAAACTGTCAGGTGAGTAGACTGTTCTATTATGACGATCAAACTGGCGACTTTTCTGCTATTGAAAGGGTAGGTCTCACTCTATTTCCAATTCCATTATTTCAGACTTCCCATCACTTTTTTTACTTCCAGCCAAGGAGTTCCATCTCAAAATACTTCTGGTGCTTATCAGACAGAGCTTATTCACTTAATCAACTTAACTTATCCAGAGGTAGAAAATTACCTTGCCATGGATCAGTGAGTCAAATCTGTTCATGCAGACATGACCAGAGCCACCACAATGGAGAAGGGTGACTATGTTCATCCTAGAACAAGGAAAAAGATCTTCCATCTTTTTCAACCTTCCTGATAACCAGCTACAGACTGTATTTGCACATACATCTATAATCCATCTTATGAACCAATTAGTCTCCTAAATTGCTTCGAAGCAGTAGAAAACAAGTATTTCCTCACTGCTAAGAAGAATTACTCTGAGCATCTCAGGACATGAAGTGAGGAGACACACACAATTCACATCACCAACTCAATGCACTTTTCCTCACAGCATTGCTTTGAAGCAGGGAGCGAGCAGAAGCCATATGTTAAAGACAGTGTACATAGATACCTATGTAGAATGATAGATGCCATGCTTGAAATCACATAAGGCACCTAAAACATAGAACTGTACTCAGGACACTTAACTCCCACATTAGTACTTAAAGCAGAATAACCTTCTAATAACAAATATGAAGGCCAAGGGTCATAACTGAGATCCGACCTGCAACTACATGGCTATCCGAAACAAAGCAGCTGTGCTTCCAAAACCGCCAGTTCATACCAAGCTGCAGAGCAACTGACCTAGATGGAACATCATAGGCATGTTTCATGTTTTCCAGTATTTGAGCTACCCTAGCTATTCCTACACATCCCTATAGAGTTGAACCCACGTAATCTTAATTAAGGAAATTTAATACAATTATTTAGAATTTCATAAAATCTAAGTATCCGAACCCTAGGCACAAGCATTATTTTGCAGATATATTTAATGTCCTTTTCCTTTTCTTTGGAAAGAGAAACAAAGCATGCATTTCCTTCCAAAATTGCTAAAATGCGAGTGTAAGACAAATTGCAACAGAAACTTACCCAAAGCAATAAAACACATACAAAACATTAAAATACATGACAAAAGAGACGTTTAACTAAGAAAATTATCCTTTGCCAAAAATTTAGTAGCAACATTCATTAGTTCTTTCTCCAAGACACAATTGTTCATATTCATGCAATGGTATTTCAGGTCTGATTAAAACATAAAATCTCTTTAGGAAATGTTATGATTATATTACACCACAATTTACAGCTTATCTGTCAACCTGTAATAATGCTGTATTTCTTATCAAACAACCTGTATGTCATCTATTAGTATGTATGAAAATTCACCCTAAAATGACTTCACAGTTGTCAGAGATGGTCATAAAATTATGTAAGTCCATGGCTCAGTAAGAAATGCATTCAATACATAATCATAATGGGTTGTACTGAGCTTTATATCATGTACCTGTTTATGGGAAGACACATGGCAACATTCACTCTACTTTTCATTGCTCACTCTGTCTTAAGCTTTCTTAAGTATTGTTTTTGGATGTGACACATCCAAAACACAGGCCTGTTGAAGTGCCCTGAGCACCTGGAAAATTGGACCAAGTGGCTGTACCATCACTGCTATTCCTCACATAAACTAAAGGTTATTAGTGAAGACTCTACAGTAAAGAGGAATTTAAAAGAATCCTGACTGCCATAACTTTGCCAGTAATTAAAACCAAAATAATACACCTTATGCAAAGGTTTTCATCAACATTTTAATGAGATTAGGGAGCATTTTTTTCTAACTGCTATAGCCACGGACTCCTGATAACAAAATATTGTACTATTGAGCACATAAAATGTAAGCTACTGAAATCCAAACAAGAAAAGCAGCTTTCTAGCATTGCCTAATTTCAGTAAGTTCAAACCTTATAAAACTGCATAACAAAGCACTTTTGTACACCTTTACTAACTGTGTACCAAATTGTTAAAAAATTCCTCATGAGATCTCCCAGCTTGAATGCTGAGGTTTTAACTTCAGCAGTGGGAGACAGGAATTGAATAGCATTGTCAAGTAAGTCTATGTTTTAGGCCCTTATTTGGCAATTACACTGATGTCATTATTTCAGCAAACAACGTTTACTTCTGCTCAACATACAGAATCATATCAGTTAAAAGACTATATAATTAGTCTTCAAAATCAAGGTTTATTAGAAATAGCATCTACATGGAATCAGCATTTGCTTCAAACCCTGCCCACAGATCTACTAAAAAAAGAAACACAGGAAGAATTACAAAGAACTATAAAACTGAAGAGAAAGAAGCAAAAGATCAATTGAGAAAATAGTAATTTTAAAAACTAAAATGTTAAAAACTACATTTATCTTCAAACTTTCTTTCCGAGTAACTTCTCGTGGACCTGACTGCAAAATAAGAATCAGAAAATGTTAGAGCTCTTTTTTTGTGTGTTTTTTTTTAAACATGTCATTAAATTAATGCTAAAAACGTCAGCAGCATTTTGTTTTGATTTAGTCAAATAAGGATTTACAAGAATTTGAGTAAATTATAACCTTAAAATTTAAATAACTTGCAATGAGACCATTACTGTCACTCAAACAAGTTTCTACAGGTAAAGTCTGCATGTTAAGTGTAAATTAATTTGGCATTTGAAGAATATCAATAATTTATCTGTTTAATGTGAAGAAGACAAGATGCAATTGGAGATTTTTTTTCTGGAGAGAAAAGATTTTAGTTATTGCATAGCACGCTCTAGTGGCAAAAGGTGTTCAAGTCAACTAAGTCTTTGGAACAATTCTATCTGACTAAAGAATTTATCATTTAAATTATAACAATTTTATATGACAATATATATATCTATGCTTCTTACCTTGGAGTTTCTGAAAAGTGCTTAGCTTTGTTATGATTTCTGTTAGTTTTGTGTTTTGGGTTTTTATTTTAAACTACAATCTCTCACGTGCAACTTTTCTCATAATAATACTTCAAATATAATCTACATGAAGACTACTAATGCTAAATCTAATAACCTTTCATCTTTCTTTAAATCACGCCTTTTAATTTCTGTCTAATGCAGGATATTCCACAAACAACAAACCAGAAAGCATTTGCATAACTCTCCATTCATGTTCTCTGACTTCAAGCATAGCCCATAAGTACAAAACACTTTGAACTGCTTGAAAGCAGCTTCTACAGTCTGCACATATACTTCTTTCTGAAGTATATTTTCATGAGGCTGATGACTCATAGGTTACAAATGAAGATCTGGATACCCACACATGTAGCCAAGTTGTATTTTGTATGTAATAAATTGTACCTAACGCATATAAAGACAAAGATCATCTATCTCCATTAATCTGCACAAAAATGATGCGAGCTATAATATTTTCCATTATATTTTTTAAAGTAAGTAATTTTATTTTAAGATTGATATTAGCTTTGCACATGTCAACCCAAATTCACACATCTATCACTTGAGAACAAAGACATGAGGTTTGATTCTGCAAGAAGTACAGAGGAATTTACTGGTCCTTCTATCACCTCACTCCCTACTTGTTCTTCTAACAGCAAATTTTCAATGAGGTCCTTATGCTCAACAGTGCAGATTTCCTTTCATATTTGGGATATAAGAAAAAACCCTTTATTTTTCAAATGCAGATCAACTAATTTTCATGTTCATTAAATAAATTAATCTGAAATTTAACTGTGTTTGAAATGGAACAAACCTTGTTTTCTTATTTAATGACTCAGGGCATGCTGTTTCCTCAAGTCCCATTTTATGCCAGATCTTCAGCGTAAACTTATTTTAGCTTTACTTTCGGGGAACAAGCATCTCTTTTGGTAGACTGGTAAAACACCAACTTCATTCTAGCAATAGAACAAGCCCAGATAAAGCCTGGCTAATCCATTTTCATGACAAAACTGTAAATAAATTTTTTCTTCTTGCTTAAAAGGCCCATTCTTAAGCATTAATTATCACATGCAAAATTATGCTTTCTAGACAAGAATTTTTATACAATAAAATGAGTTAAAAAAACATTTTAATTATTAAAATAAATTTATGCCTACTTACTATCTCATACCCAAACCTTCAAAGAGAGAACTGGAGACCCACTGGTTGGTGCGACATGTCCCCAGATAGGCTCACCGGGCTTGCCGCCAGCTGGGAGCAAACAGTGAATTGCAACTGCTGACAGCAAGGGCTGAGTGGGATCTGATCAAAGCAAACTCAAGGGCCGTGGATTCAAAAGGTTCCAACAGGTAAAAAGAACTTATGTATCTAAATATTGATCTTGCTCCAAGAAACATATCCAAAATGCCTACGTTCAAGGAATCACCTAGTGCTGGGGGAATGCACAGCCCACTGGAAAGCCCTCACCTGGGTTAGTTTCTTTACATGCTGAAAATTTACACATTCAAGCTCTGAAACATTATTGACTTTTGATACTCTTATCAGCTGATGTATGACCCAGAGACTAGATAAAAAAATCCTAATTTTTCTTAATGTTTTATTTTGTTGATATTACTGTTGTTTAAAGCTCTTTATGTTAACTAGGAATAAGCAGCTCCTGTTGGGAATAGTCTCTGAACATCCCTCTGAAGACTCTCAATTTTATTAGCAGTTCCTCTTAGCTTTTTCTAAATTTATTTATTGAAGGTAAAGGTGCATATTTATTGTTTTGAAAAGCTACCCTGGCAATGAACAGGTATTTCTGGTACATAGGTATCACAGTTGCATGACTTCTGAAAAACAACACAAATACAAAACCAGTGTCTTAACGGGTGTTCAGAATGCCAGAGAACTATGCTGAGCACAGTATCAGGATTTCTGTATGAACTCATTGCTCACAAAAGCTTCAGAAGTACAGTGTACTCCTTTAAGAGTTGTACCACAAACATAATGATGGTTTAAAAATTGGAGAATTCTTGGAATCCAATAAAACCCCTTAATTCCACAATATGACAAAGCACTGATTACTGTCAACATGCAAGCTTAAAACATGAATGACTTCTCCACAAAGAACTTTTCCTACTAGTTAGTCTCTGTTAATACAGTTTGTACCACATAGCTTTCATTTTTCAATGAAAAGAATTGAAGAAAATGCTGGAGGATTTTTTCTAAAAAGTAAGTGAGCTTTTTAACACCATAAAAATCCATGCCATCCCTTTTCAAAACTTTACAGAAAACACTCTTATTTCAGGCTGTCATACATACATTCTAAATCAAAAGACTTTCTGAAGCATTTTTGGTCTTTGAATTAATTTTAAAGAGTACATGCTCATGAAGACTGCAGTTGTTTTCAGAAGTGATAATTTAGGAAATTTATCAACACTTTATTCTGATTTTCTTATTTTATTTAACAAAGAAATTCTAGTTCTTACATACACAACCCTCTTGACAGAATAATTTTCTGAAATCTTATATTATAAAAACACTTGTTTTAAAATATTATTACATGTGGTATCTACCTAACTAGAAATTTAACACTCTCAGTTTGATCTTAATTTTAGGTAACATTTTGAATTTTATGTTGCATTACATGTATAAGCTGAATATTACACCAGTATACAATGTGCAATTAAAACAATTATTCATTATATTTATAAAGGAACTTTAATATTTAATCTTCCTGAGAGTAGTCTTAACATCCTTCTAAACAGGTTTATGTGTGTCTTTGTACCTATACATATAAATGTGTGTGTGCATGTGTCTATAGGTGCTTTACACTGAAAACACTGTCAAATACTGTGAAGACACTAAAGGCACAATCAATTCTACATTTGCTACACATCATTTTATTACAATGCAACATCAGAGAAAAATAGTAAGGAATTACTGCTTATATAAGAAAGCCAGTTTTATTAAACTCCTATTTTATTTTACATCAGTAAGAATGCTTTAAATTAGAATTCAGTACCCTACCTGGGGTTAAATACATAAGACACAGAGTTTTGTTTGCTAGTCAAAGAAAGATGTGATTCTGTATATTTCTTGTTAAACCTTAAGATTACTGTAAGGATAGAACAAACACTTTCTCAGAGGCATATTGACTTTTGCTATGAAAATACACTGTACTTAAATAATAGTTCTTATATGCTCTCTGCTCCAACATAGTGTCTTGAACTACTGTGCAGACTAAAAGCCCAGTCTCTTGCTTCCAAAATGCTTCTGAAAGCACTTTGATAGGAAAACAAATTCAAAAAGTTAACATTGTACCTCAGAACCGTGACTAAATATCGTATTTTGCTGGCACCTTTCCTTACCATCAAACAAATAGGCATTCTGCATATAAACTGTGAGAACAAAAAATAATTTGAGATTTCCTGCTTACATTCTTTTCTCAAAGCTGATTTGCCTCTGCATTGCAAATTCTAGTATAACACTAGAGCCTAAGAAACAGCACTTTTTTAATCTCTTATCACCATTTTTATCAACAGGCAAGTAATATAGACCTAACAGTTTTCATCCTTTGGTCCTTGCATTCCTTTCCATGTGAGAATGCAAATGGCCCCAGTTCAGCAGAAAACAGAAAGGCATCCAACAGCAGAGACAGAAACCCCTTTTTGGGCTCCTAATGAGGTCTCCAGAGCCCAAGGCAAACCAATAACAAATTGTACTTTCCACACATTGAGAAGTGGGGGTTGTGAGGGAAGAGAGGAAGAAAACCCTGGAGCTTGTCATCTGAAATTAATTGAACTTAGCCATGCCAGGAAAACATTGGTAATAAACCTCCCCATCTAAATAAAGCTTTTACACCACGGAAAAAAAAAAAAATTATGGCAGTAATTTCATCTCATGTTTTTCAAGAAGAGCTTGCTGTTTTTCTTACTTGCAATAGAAAAATCCCAAAGGAGCAATGTAGGCAGCAATAAGGCAGACTTCTAAAAAGATAGCACTTATTTTCTCCCTCCTTCCCTTGCACTATTGCCCCTCTTCCTCTTGTATTTAACTGAATATTAACTCTATCACTGAAATACGCTACCACAAGGTTTCTCATTCTGTAGAGGCAGTAAGTCTTATGCTTTGCTATCCCCCTGAGAGATGTTAGATCTCTGCAGGTTTATCACTCATCCCATCATCCTAAAAGCAGTCCAGAGATGCTAGACAACTTGGGATTAACAAAATGCCATAAAAGATCAAAACGTAAAAGATTTTCAAATATTAAATCTCAACTTGAACCAGAGGATAAACACTCCATATAAAAGTAACTGACACTGCACTTCTTATTCCCTACATGCCACAGAAACAAAGTGATCTTGAATTTGGTAATTGCTGAATGTGTTTTGCTTCACTCACTTATGCATCTCACATGCTACTAAAAATCCAGCAACTAATATTCATTGAATCTATTTAATACACACCATCCCAATCCTTCAAGCACTAAAAATAAAACTTCACAATTGTAGTTCATTCTGTAAACAAAAGCAAATTAACCAATATCTTTTCATTTTCTCACTTACATGTGGACAATAACCACAAGCTAAAGGAATTTCTAAGATGACCTATAAAAAAAAATAAAAATAAAATAAGCAATGCACTCTACCAAACCTAAAGAAATTATCAGCAACATCCTTTATTGCTTCACTCAGTATCATACCAGAAAACAAAAATTTCTATACAGCTCATACATATCTCTTGTGTCATGAAACAGCTTAGACTGAGGTGCTTTTAATGTGTCAGAGAAGTGACAGCCCAAGTTCTCCAAATTCATAATTTAACAAGTTGAACCTCATGCAAAGAGCTTTCACACTCTCTAAACCACTCTGCTCAAGCAAAGAGAAACCATGCCCTCACTAGACCTGATGGTCCCCATTTTAGATCTGCTACCTCCAAGCTGTTCCCCTGTTCTACACAGTAATCACTGTGCACAAAAATCACAGGAAAAACTCTTCTAAAATTCAATCTTGAGATTATTCTGGTTACACTACACATTTTTAAGGTCATCTGAAAATGTAAGCAGACATACTGTCCGCACTGTTTAAGTGCTAGACCTGTCTCTGGTATAATTCCAGTCTAGCCCAATTGGCACTCACTTCTCAAGCACTACTTGAGTGAGGGTCTACATGGGCCAGAAACTGTTCCACCCAAGGGCAATGAAGATGGTCAATATACTCTGTAAGCTGAAAGGAAGTTTTATAGGATGGATGGTCAAAGTGTGAAAGGTCATTACAGGACTAAAGAATAGGCATTGGGACTATTAAGTCCATTAATTTTTAAATACCTCTATAGACTACTTGAAGCAGTTTCAGAGGTTTATGACAACAGTTATTAGAAACAAACATAATATCTAGGCAGAATGATACATTTCAAATTTGTTCAGCTTTCCTAAGCACTCTCTAGGCTTGCCTTGCATGGCCATATTTCTATATTTTGCACATGACACTTGCTCCTAATCCTATCTTCCATATATAGTTTACCTTGCCCTTTGCCTAATACCTTCACTTTAAAAGGTTTTCTTTACTTTAAAAGCTTATCCTCCTATTCTCCTCTTCTGACCGGGCTTTCTAAATCTCTCTAGTCTCTTCTGAAACCCATGAGCTACACAGTTCTTAAGAACTTATGTAATCCCCCAATCAGGCTTATACTGTATGTTTAAAGAACTTCTGGAGAATGCCAGCTGCCTTTAAATAGGATGAAATGATTTTTTTGTTTCAAGTAAGAGCTATAAAATTTGGATCAAGAAAGAAAACAGTGCAGAATTTGTTTCCCTTTAAATACAGTGATTATCAGGCTGATCTTCTCAGAGAAACTTTCGAGTATAAATCAGAGTGACATTGGCAAGTACTTTATTATCCTGCATTTATGTTTAGTCCAATTATATTATCCAAAGATGCACAAAAAAACTTCATAAATCTTGACTACCTGCCATATATACGCCATTTCATTGACCGACACAGTTCCAAATCTCATCTAGCATCATTTTCAAATCAACAAAACATTCCTTCTAACTCTGTTGACAACATTTGATCCATTTTACCTTAAGTTAACACAGTATCTACAAGCTGTTGCATCATAGCTGACCACAGAATTCAACTAGCTGTCAAAATCTTTGTGTCTTCCAGCTTAGGACAGAAGATGCTGCCAAAATAAAAACAGTTAGTTCCAGTGAGGAATTAAGACCTTTCCCAGGTCAATTAGGAAACTTTTCATTCTTCCCTCCCTTCTTCCTGAAGCATGATGAGCTTTTGTTTTCTTTACCAACTCTTGTCTACAGGCTTAAATACTGAAGCCATGCAGGGTAATTAAAAACAAAGCAAAGGCACAAATGCGAGACAGCTTTAAACCATTACTATATGGCACTAGCTCAGCAGAGAATTAAGACCATCAAAAACACAGAAGAAAAAAGACTGATGTGACAAAATACAGAAACCCTACCAGAAACAGAAGAGAGAAGCTCACAAAATGAAGGCTCAGCCTGCTCCAGGGACTACACTTTTCCACTTGACTGATGACTGGTCTGCAGACAGTCGCTAGGGGACTGTGCTAAGGGTGAAGAGCATATTCATGTTTAGTCTAAGAGTGTGCTTTCCAGGTTAATTACTGTGCACATGAACAAGAACTATTCTTCACTCACAAACTAGGTATGATCCTGCTGTCAAGTATCCACTGCCAACAGAACAGATGTAATGATCTAAAAAATTTGATGACTGCATCATGTATCTCTACCACTGCAAAGAAAGTGGGGAAGTAAAGCAAAGGAAGTATCAAGCTTGATCCTTGCAGCTCCTGTCTAAAGCTAATTCAGCAAACTGTTTTCCTTTCAATAAGACACTGGCAGTTTCCCATACACTCAGCCCAGGAGTACAAACTTCTAATTAAAGCATATAAGGTTAAGAGAGGAAGGTGAGAGTCAGCCACAAAAATCCCCGCCTCAGTGCTAACCTTGAGCTCAGGGCAGAGGAAGATCAGCAGGACCATTTCAATTAGGAACTTCTGAAGGAAGACAAAGTAGTGACAGCATAACATATGGGAGATGTGTGTTAGTCACTAGGCCAAGAAAACAGCTGTTTTAACACCTGGTTTTCTGAGTGAGAATGAATCACCTATAATTCAGACCTGGCCTGGAAAAGAATTTAAAGGACTAATATGAGAAATTAGCAGTTTTTCTAACTACAAAGATCTCTAAAAATATAGAAGACAAATGTGAGCATCAAGATGTGGTTAATATGCAAGTGAACTACTGCGTTTAACTTGCTCAACAGGAACTGCAAGGAGGAAGGAAGAATCAAATGGAAATGTATCTTCTAGCTGCAGATGACCAAGCATGCCAAAGGGCAGGCACTTCTTCCATTTGTACTTTTGGAAGTTGTCCGAAACTGCATTCTAGAAAACAGGCCACAAAAATTACTGCAGTGATCTTGGAATAAATTATTCTTCATTAAAGCTCTAATGTTGCAGTAGCTATAAATGATAATTCTTCTAACACTGAAGTGTGACCATAATTCAACAAAGAAGAAAATTTTCAACTTTATTTTTAAGAACACCCTTCCCCAGGATCTCTAAGCCATGTGAAAAGCACAAGCATATTTCAGAATACCTGGATAAGAATTCTTGATTTTGGTTCCTGATATTGGTGTTTACTGCTTTATTTTAGACACTCCTTGCATCTGCCATATCTCTTAAGTAGAACTCTGAAAATATTTGCCTATAATTACTATGGAGTACGTCCACTCTAAAGTACCACGTCTGAACACCTTGAGTATCATGCACAAGAAAATATAAACCACAAAAAATTTAATTTCTTTCCCTTGACTAATTGTAATTTGTGTGTATATATATATCTTCTATGACAAATCTTGCATCATTAAGATAATCAGTGCATTCCAACTTCATGGAACTTTTGCTTACTCAGCGTAGGAGCATTTTAGACAACTTCAATGAAACCACTATATTAACCAGGCTGGAGCTTATAAATAACTGAAGAACTGACATATTAGTACACAACCTTCTTGACCCATAAATCAAGGTAACTACCTGGTCAACATAAAAGTTCTCCATTAAGAGACTAGGTGGTAGGAAAGCTCCATAGTTCTGTCAAGTCATGTCTTCTAGCCAATGTTTAAGTAGCACTGATGGGTCCTGAAAACCAGAAGTCAGGAGAAAGAGCAAATTGTGGAAGAAAGCAAACCAGATGATATTCAAAGGACCCCAGTAACAACTCTCCTCTCTCCTTTAAAAAGGCTATTAGAAATAGGAAAAACACTGCAGAGATTACTAAAAAGTGATCCTATCAGCCTGAACCTATGCACCTCATGTAAAAGCACTTTCTGTTGTTTGTGACTACTGTGGTGACCTCTGTTTTCTTTAAAGTACTAAAACTACTTCAAGTAATTTCCATGGTAACTGCCTACAGTTCCTAATTTTAATAGCCAAAACAAATTTTTACCTGACTGAATGAAATATAATACATATTGTAGCTCCTTATGCAGATATCATTCACTAGAAGCTAAAATGAACAAAGATATTCAAGAGCAGTTATGCCTGAAAAAAGAAAAGAAGGTAATTTTCCAGTTTTACAGCTGCTTTCAGAATTCTGCCTGAAGGATTACACTCAGCAGTTACTCAGATGCAAAATATTACTTCTATTGCATAGATTTTGAATATGAACTATTAAATCTATTAGATCAATAGTAATTCCTCCCACGTGCACTTAAGAAATTGATATAACAACTATAACATTTTCATACTGAAACATTTCCATTTTAGGTAATAGAGAAGAGAACAAACATATTTAACTTCTAAAACTGCATCACAGCAGTTGCATACAATGTAAGCCATAAAGCTGCATAATAAAGATTAGATTATGAATTTCATCAAAATGGCAATTTTAAATAATGTACCACTGAGCTTACCTTAAAATAAAATGGGATAACAGATGTTCTTCAGTTCCTAGATGTCTCTTTCCCCTCTGCAATTTTTTTTTCAAATGTAGCTACTAAATAAATGTAATGGTTTGTTTTTGAACAGCTCAAACACTGGTCATCCACAGTAGAAAACAAACAAAAAAAAAGGTGTCAGGTAAGTTCAAACAGGGTAGTTAGTCAGATTAGATCCATTTCAAAATGATTTTTTTTTTAAAATTCTAAATTAAGTCCTTCAAATACATAAGAGACTGGTCAAGAACAGTACTAGAACGGTACTTGAAACAGGCTGCTGAGTGAAGTGGTTGAGTCAGCATCCTTGAACTTATTTAAGAGATGTGTGTAGATGTGCCAGTCAGGAACATGGTTTGGTGGTGGACTTGGCAGTGCCGGGTTAATGGTTGGACTCAATCTTTTCCAGCCTAAATGATTCTGTGATTCTACTTGCTCTTACTCTCCACACCTTCCATAAGAAATATTCTATAGAACCATTCCAGAACACACAGAACAATGCAGCATATTTTTAACTGAAGTCCAGTATTTGCCAAAGTTAATACAGGAAAGGGGCCAGCCTGGGCAGACAGTTTGCATTCCATGCATTGCTTTAAGCAGTTTTCCTTAGCCTATGATTTGGAGGATTCTTAAGCAATAATTTTTGGAAAAAATGTGCACTAAACAAGCTTATAGAACAGAATAAAATGTTGAATCAACTCCCCAGTTGCTAAACGCCTTTTTAGATTCATTTTAGACACAAACCAATATTGTATCTAATCTGCATCTTTTGAGAATTCCAATTTAGAAATTGTTCTTTAATTCAATGAGCCGAAGCAATTAGTTAAAAGCATGTGATAATTTGGCAGACTCGTCACAAAGAAACTCCACAAAAACCAAAGCTTCAAGTATCTTGTCTCAGTTGCCTTGTTTCTGATGACAAATACAAAACAACCAAAATACAGAAACAAATGACAGTAAAACCATCCATTGCTCTTTGAATAAGAAGTCCAGCATTTAAAACATGTCCCATCATCTCCCCAGTTTACCAGATACAGACCTTCCCCCTCAAAAGTTTGTGATGCACAACTAATTAAATTCAGAGCAACATTTCTGAAATACCTTCCAATAGTAATTTTTTCCCCAGTATTATTCAAAAAGTAATTTCCTAAGCATAAGCCTTACCAGCAGCCTGTCCTTGTACTAACATACCTCCAAAGATGTATTAATTGCTTCCATCAGATGCGTATCTCCAGTTCATAACATGAACACCCTGAACAGGAAACAATTCACAAAGGAAGAAATATTCATATCCTTTAAGCTGCAGCATTCAACTTGGGGAGCTTCACTGTGGCAATAGTTTCTCAGCACTATCAGCAAATATAAAAAGACTCCTCTCAAAGGCATTCAAAACACCACATTCTGGTTCATGCTCTCAAGTCCTGGAAGAGGTTCTTTGCTCTCTATTAATTATATGTTCAATGTAGCAAGATTAGCCTCCTCTGGCAACGTGTGTTACCTTACATCAGCCTCTGCAATCACTTTGCTGTGAAGTCAAACAACCTTCATCCTTCTCAGAGTATTTCTGTGAAACTTTGTAAAGCAGACTGTCCAAGTTAGAATTGAGAAACCAAACAACTAAAGTTTCTAGAAGATAGGCATTTTCTAGCTACATCACCATACATATCAGCAGTTTTGGTGGCTGCAGACACTTTTTTCCTGCTAGCTTGCTCATGCACCATTATAACAAACCCTATAAATTCAACTTGCATATGGCACTGTGAACCTTTCAAGGATGTCTCTTTGCCTGGAAAATTTCAAGGGACTGTCAGTCAGTTGTGGAAACAAAGTATTCAAAGTATGTTGCTGACCTCAAACATTATTATATTTTCTTCCAGACATCTGTGGGGAAAAACACCTAGGTGCTAGATGCAACAGTGCCAACACATGCCCATGTGCCAGAGGATGGTAAAGAGCCTTCAGTTATCTACCCCCTGCAGCACTACAGGTTGGGCACAGAGTGGTTGAAGAGTAGTCAGGCAGAAAAGGACCTGGGAGTTTGGATGGACAGGAAGCTGAACATGAGCCAGCAGTGTGCCCAGGTGGCCAAGAAGGCCAATGGCATCCTGACCTGGATCAGGAACAGTGTGGCCAGCAGGAGCAGGGAAGTGATCCTTCCCCTGTACCCAGCAGCTGGTGAGGCCACACCTTGAGTATTGTGTCCCTCAATACAGTTCTGGGTCCCTCAGTTCAGGAAGGATATTGAGGTGCTGGAGCAGGTCCAGAGAAGAGCAACCAGGCTGGGGAAGGGACTTGAGCACAAGTCCTATGAGGAGAGGCTGAGGGAGCTGGGGTTGTTTAGTCTGGAGGAGGCTCAGGGGAGACCTCACCACTCTCTACAACTACCTGAGAGGATGTTGTAGCCCAGAAGGGGTCAGTCTTTTCTCCCAGGCAATCACCAGTAGGACAAGAGGGCACGGGTTTAAGCTCTGTCAGGGGAGGTTTAGGTTGGGTATTAGGAAGAAATTCTTTACAGAGAGGGTAATCAGGCATTGGAATGGCCTGCCCAGAGAGGTGGTGGATTCACTGTCCCTGGAGGTTTTTTAAGATGAGACTGGATGTGGCACTGAGTGCCATGATCTAGTAACTGTGGTGGTAGTGGATCAAGGGTTGGACTTGATGACCTCAGAGGTCTTTTCCAACCTGGCTGATTCTATGATTCTATACCTAGAAATCAGGTGATACATAGATGATACAGACAAGGCACAGGTAACTACAAAGTTTCCATAATACAAAACATAAAAAAGGATTAGGAAGTGTGAAAAAAATAAATTTTCCAGCAGTGAATAGCAACTTCTGTTAAAATGATGAATTATACGCTCTTCTGTGTAAATTACATGAGAGTACAGTGAACCCCTTTTACTTTACTATAATTCAGTACTCATGAACACGTCTGACAACTGTTGATGATATGAGGAACATTCTCTTACTACTAATCTGCATTATGTCAATCCACACCAAGAGGATAAAATACATTTATAGTTTCTAGTTTCACCCAAGAGTGAACTATTTCAATTTCATTCATTTTCACTCCAAAGAAATAATATAGATTTGCCTTATTGAAACAATTTGTTTCCCTTTCATTTACACACTTATCTATGAAGGCAAGATGAAATATGATACAGGAAGTCATCTCTCTTTACAGCTGTTACATATGCTTTATAATTTACTACAAACTGGAATCATCAGCAATAATGTCTTCCAGCCCTTCACCCTAGTTTTGATCTATTGAAGTGTTAAAATCAGTTTTCATCTAACTATACATTAAATCCTTCCCTTAAAAAAAAAAGGGGTGAAATACAATCTGACTGGGAAGAGTGCTTATGAATATATATATATATTCAGACTTCCACCTAGATTTGCTTTTTCTACCTATAAAGTCAAAATCAGAAACTCTCTTGTAAAAATCCCAAAGCTAAAGTAACCCTCAGCTTCCAAATAAAACATTAATATTGCTAGTAAAACTGAAAAAAACCAAATTAATTTAAACTGTCAATGAATTAATTTAAACATCAATGAAAGTCTTCATAAATACTCATTTACACAGAAAATTGTGCTGCTACCAATACTGCAATAAAAATAATAACAATTTCAAAAGTCCAAGCTCAACAGTTTTTAAAAGAAAATTGTATCAGATAAACTTATTAATATGCACTGAGGGAACAAAACTGCTGCATGAAAACTCCCTAAGGCACAGTTAAGATTGACTGTATTCATAAATACTATGTACTCATAATTTACTGTAAAAATTTTCAAATGTCCAAATATGTGACATTCAAACTCATAACTTCTACTCTAAAAAGCTTGTTACAGAAACAGTAACACATTACATTTTTCAGTTGCTTTTTTAACTGAAGATATTTTTAAACTCTACTATCCAAGTTTTGATGGTATAAAAAGAGCAAGGGTATCTGATAAGTTAATGTGAAAATGAACACATAATCTCAAATCACATGGAAAATTAGTATAAAATACCCCACCACACATACTTAACATCTGAAAAATCTGCTCTCAAGGTCAAAAATAGGACACAGGGCAAGGTGCCCACTGACCTGACTCAAAAGGGCACTTGCATTGTTAATGAAAAGGTAGCTTGATTAGCCAACTTTGTAATTTGCCATTAACAGAGACAGGATAATTAAACTGAACAGAATACAGATTTAGAAATCAATATTTAATACCCCTTCAATCACTGCTGTTATTCCCCAACACAAATGAGAAAGACAATGATATGAAGAAAAGTAATGAAGCCACTACTTTATTGATCACTAAAGATGTTACTCACAGTTTCTAAAATTTCCAAGATCTGTATTACATCTCCAGCGTAATATGGAAATATTTGTCCTGATCTTATAAACGAAAAACTAGCATGAAAGTATAAAGCAGCAAAAATTGTTTTGTGGTAAAAATCAAAACCCAAATGCAGAATCTGCTGTTTAACAAAAAGATAACTCTTTCTTTCTTTCTTTTAGAAGACATTACAAAGAATAAAATAACTGTTTCCAGTAGCAGCCTGAAAACAATAAATCACACATGGTTTTCCTATAATTAACCCTACTGTAAAAAACTCTTTCACAACATTTTAAAGTTGCAATGATGTTTCTTCCCCAAACATGTTGTATTTTTTATGTGTGATATCTCTATTCCATTGCTTTCTTTCCTTCACTCACTCATTTCTGCCAGTTGAAGAGATTTTGTGTGTGTTCATGTCTTCTTTTCTATAAACTGGATTCTCTATAGAACATAATTTGATCTTTTATTGGTATTTTCAGCTTGATTTTTAATTTTCAACTGTTGGCGTCTTATCTTCTGCCATTTTGGAGACTGAATATTCCTTTTGTGAAATAGAAAACTACTTAAAAACTTCATCAAACGGAACCATCAGTCTCATCCTCCCAGTTGAAACTGAGATGAGAAAGAGCAAATACAGGCCAAGCCCAAGAAGCTTAACTTCAATGTGAGTTGCACAAGCTTCTTTTGAGGACAAAAAGGATTTTGAAAAGTAGTTTACTTTAGGGCTTTCCCCACTCATACACTGATTGATAGCTTTAAAAAGTGCTACACAGAAGATAGCTTCATCTTTGTGAACAAAGAATCAAGTTTAACCACCGACAAATTTGCTTTACTATGATATTTTTAACATCACGCAAATTATTCCACAACTGAGATTGGCCTAGTGTTGGTTGACAGACGGTTTTATAAACTTAGAAAATTGAAAAGTGAATCCACAGAAGTGTGTTACTTGGTTTCACGTATACAATTTGAATATTCACTCTGAGTAATTGTGTGGTACAGTGTTTAAGATACACATTGACAAAGCACGACCACTATCTGCTGAGAAACGGTGAGAGAGAGAGAAATGCTTTACACAATGGCAACAAACAACTGCAACAGATGGTCATCACTGATCAACAAACTAAAATAAACCAGAATTCTTACCAATTTGGCAAAACATGATTTTCTTTTGTAAAAGACTGTCTTTGTAAATATATATGGCAAGTTTTCACAGTTAATTCTGGCTCTTGGAGTGTAACAGAAATCACAGAAGAGGATTTAAAGAAAAGGAGTATTGAAGACACCTTTTAAACAGATTTGTCTTATACAAAATTAACTTTAAAATGCAACTTGCTGTAGAATTATTATAAACAATTTGATAATTTAACATTTAGCTGTATCTTTATGTATCGCTGAACTATTTATAATTTTCATCTATGTCAGATCTCATTTATGAGGTGAAACAGGTTGAAAATAGACCTATAGACAACTTAAGAGTTTAAGAAACTCACAATAAATATGTCAAAATCCAGACTACAAAACTTCTAACCATACTAAAAAAACCCTACTTATTATGTCAAACATGAGAAATATTGTAATCTAGGTCTCTTAAAAGTTAATTGTTTCTTCTAAACTATGAAGCAAAAAGAATAGAATATATGGCACTTTTTTATAATTCCTATCAAACAAACTGCATTGGCAGGCTCTCCACATTTCTCAGATATTTCTATACAAGCCATACTGACCCTCTGCACACACTTTTTCAGACAAATACTCATTTTAAGAGGATAAGTTGTCTGGTAGGTTGTCATCGACAGCTTAAACACACACCAGTTTTTTTGCTTTTCCTCAAAGCTGGGTTGGGCTCTTTATGTTAGGGTAATTGAAACTGCTATGACAGACAGAAGAAGGAATTTGAGAAGAGAAAAGCTCCTTTGATAAAACTGTTGATGAAAAATGTTATTGATTATTACTACAGAGAAAGGAGCTTCTGTATCACTAGGAGCACATTTGGAGCTGAAATTAAAAGTATAAACTTAAGATCAAAAGTATACATAACCTGAAGAGAAGATAAAAAACCTTTTAAATCAATAAGCACTCCATCCCAGATGAGGTAATAGCTTTCTTGATCCTGTGTAGAGATCTACATCATTTGAAAAATCTCAGGCTACCATATTATCTTAAGAAAAAAAAGCCAGATTGAACAGGTACTGAAAAAAAAAAAAAAAAAAGAAAGGGGGGGATGTTTAAGCACTGATAGATAGAAAGATAAGCAGCACCTACCTACCCACTACAGGAAATCATTTCCTTGCATTCCACACAGTGAAAAAACAAGGTATGGGAAACATGTCAATAAAGACTCCTCAATATGATCACATCCTACTAGAGTGATTAGCTCTTCTCTCCATCCCCAAAAGCAAACTAAAAAGCAAACTGTACGGCTGCACTGAAAATATGGTTTTGAAAATAGTGTCAGTGAAAAGCCTCAAAGGTCTGGTGTGACATTTCTAAATTGCTTTCATTTAATAATATGTTTCTGTAATATAAACCAAGATACTTTTTACTTATCTCTGGATATTACATTATCACTGTATTACTTACACTATTAGAATCAGGAAAAGATTTTAAAATTTCAGTTATCCAGAAATAAAGAAAAGTTAATTTGACTTATGTAGCAAGGTTGGGGATTTCTGCCTAAACTCAGAAAAATCAGCATATTTGCACAGTTGGAAATAAAATATTTACATAACAGTCAATGCTTTGTGAAGAATGGTATAAACAAAATAACTTAGCAACATGTTGCCTGTGCAACCATTTGCAGTTCTCAAATGCAGTAACTAAGGTAAAGATGGATTCAGTTCTCCAGGTTTAATCATTCCATTTGCCGGAAGTCTTTTTATAAAGATACTAAAGACTTTGAGGAAAAAATTTTCCAACGCTTTTCAGCCTGACTGAAGGCCTTGCCCATCTCCTTAGCCTATGCTTTCCAGTTAGGTCATATAGCAAGGTTTCATTTTAAGTTAAAACAATGTCCAAAAGCTTCCTTTGGATGTCTGCATGCTTCTTCTGAACACCAGCATTCCCTACTGAGGAAGGGGAGAGGATATGTATAAAAAACACCCCGCGCTAAATTGGGTCTGCAGACACTGCTTTCCCCTCAGTTTATTTCCAGTACCTGGAACAACGTTTCAACTGCTTTTTCCTCAAGAGTTGATTCCTCACTTGTTTCAACATGTGAAATCGAATGTATTTGGAATGCCTTTTGGCGAGTTATTGTCCACTGAGATTCCACCAAGCACAGGAAAACCACAAAATGGGTATCTACCACAGATAAGAATGTCAGAGACCTACAGGTAAAGCTGAAAATGAGACATTGCTGCTTAATCAGTAGCTAATTTCAATGACTTTTCCAGGTGGAAAGAAAAATAAAATTACTGCACCACCACCAGTAGAAAGCACAGTTATCTGAGGCTACCTGATTAAGAACAGAATTAAAGAAAAATGCCTTGTCTAGACTATACTTGAGAATCAAATCTCTTTGCATATCATTATGTGCAAAATAATTGTGCACAACTACTGGTATTTCTTAGTCTAGAACTGCATTAGTAATGAAACATTTACTCTTTTTGCATTTCTTCAATGTTCAGGAGACAGAGTCTACAATTTAATTTGCCTTCACTCAGGCAGAGGATTACAAATGGTGTAATCATTAGTAGCAAAAACTGCTGAAGCGCCAAACAAGAAACCCACCCAGTATCATCAGTGCTTAACAAAAGGAAAGGCAAGTAATTCTCTCTGCACCAATAAATACATTTAATACACGAGTACACCTTCTAAAGTAAAAATAACTGTAATGCCACACTTCCTACAGCAATGAAGTCCTTTAAGGCATTTAGACATATTGTATCACTATTAATTCAGCATCCTAGTATTAGGAAACCTCAACATTTTTGAGTTCAAAGCAAATTAAAGAACAGGAAAAAGAATATGCTTAAATAATTTCTCATACTCACAGCACTATTCTATAAGGATCAGTCAGTTCTCTTAATAGAAAAACGCTTTAGTGACAGAAATTTATGCAGCAATAATTAATATTTCCTTTTGATAAGTTACATTATAATATCTCAAAAAGAGATAAGATATTAAAATAGTAGTAAATGCCTATAAAAACTGACCTTTACCCCCTTTTTCGTTATCTTTTTCAAAAGTTGATATTACTGATAACATGGCATTAATTTCAAACTCTAAATTAGTCTGGTGAGCCAAATACTCCCCTAATCGAAACTCAGCATCATCCAATGTCAGATGAAACATGAGAAATGAATTGAAAGTTTCCTTCTGATTTTATGTACTATCTCTGTACTTGCCCCTCTATAGCATAAACAGTAAACCAGAATGATTCCATAAATCTGGGAAGTTTTAATACACAACCAAAGCACACAGTAGGAATAACAGTTTCATCAAAGGAGTTAAGAAGTCAAGTCTTTTAAACTTTTATTGTAGTGACACCTTGTGGCTATATTTTACTTATTTTGAGACTTAAAAAATTTTCATTTTCTTCTCAGTCTTTTAATGCAGTTTTTCAAATTTTATGGTCTAGGACAAAGTAAAAAGATGAAAATGCAAATCAAAAATGAAAGGATGAAAAAAGCGAGTAGGATAAAACAGAAAACAGCACTACCCATTCAAAGATCATTACCAGTATTAACATTCACTGTTACAAGAGGAAGCTGGAATAACTATGAACACAACACCTGTTCCTAACTTTGACAGAAAGCTGATTACATGACTTTTTTCTGTGTCCCATCTTCCCTCTAAAGAGTTTTCAGTTCTACATGAAAATTGCTATAGAAGTGCAAACAATGAAAATATGACCAAAAGAAATACTAAAAAAATACAGTACCATATTTAAAAAAAAAAAAGGAAAAAAATTTGCCCCATAATCTCACTCTCTTATTTGCTTTTTCTGCATACTATAGGACTGTTCAATTTTCAAAGGTGGTAGAATAATGTATTCTGACAGCATTTAAAGCAAAAATTAAAAGTCTAAAACACAATTTGTCAATAAAATCCCCATGTATTATACTCACCTTTTTTTTTTTTTTTATTAAAAGCCCTCTAAGTACAGCAACATCCCTCACTTATAATACTAAGCTTTGACACCAAACAAATAATCTTCCTGGTACAAATTAGCTTGTATATATAAATCAGGATTTAGATTTCACAAATAACAAATAGATCACTTAATGGGTGTGAGAAAGCATAAACAATCTTCTCCATTTTTTTCATCTATTAATCTAACAAAGGTTATGGCTGGCAAAAGTTACTCTGAATGTATATGCTGGAGCATGCAAGTAGTAACAGGAAGAAGGAAAGAATGTAAATAATCTTATCATGTTACTGGTTTGACTCTGCCTAATTAGTCTGGATGTTTTGATACATGCTTTGCCAAGTACAAATTATCTTTCATGGGAAGCACAATAATGCCACTAATTCTAACACTATTGTGAATATTTCACAGTGCTCCATATATCAAAAAAAAAATCAAAGTCACGACAGAGACTATGACATACACAACAATGACTCTTTAAGGAGGCTGAGTTGGTCTTAATTCACTGTGGTATAAATTATCAGTTTTATTTAACAACTAACTGCTGGAACGGTGCAGTTTTTTGCATCCATCTAGTGTGAAAGAGGTACTTCCAGATTTCTACATAGATATATTTGCTTAAGAGAAAAGTTAAAGGTTTTCAAAGAGAAACAAAACCCCCAGCCGGCATACATGCAAATAGAAGACACACCACATCAATTTTTACACCCATGGAAATGTTTGAGTAGCTTCTTGAAACTCGGATGAACATATCAGCTCAGCCCTTGACAGCTCTCACCTTTTACAACTAATATTTATGTGGAAGATAACTCAAAAAGGCAACTAACCTTGCCTAATGTTACAGGGCTCATATCCTCTTTATAATCTGTTTGAACAATTGCTCTGGTGTATCAGACACAGACTGGCTGTCCTTCAACAACCTGTACAGAATCTGGCATGTTCTATCCCTCGCTTTGAAAAATGGTGTGTAAATAAAAACACCCAGCCAGTTAATTCTAGCCTCCAATTCTTTGTTGCTCCTCAAAATGTCACCCTATACGGTGATGTCATAAAGCACTTTGGGCTAAAAGAATCTTTTTTTTTTTAAATGAATAAAACCAAAACACCACCTATCTCAAGCCTGTACTGGTAAGACACTTAGTCCATGATCTTCTGCTAAAAAAAAACACCTTAAAAAAATTGCAGCATGGTTCCCTAAGTGGTTCCTTCCAAAAATATTATCTGCATTACTAAGGCAAAAAGGGAATAAATGCAAAAACTAATAGCAAGAAGACAGAGCAAAACATGATGCTTGCAATCCACTCCTCTGTACTGTTTGTCCACTAACAAGAAAATTTTGGCACTGGGACTTGCCACACTATCTTGAGTATACAACAGAAACAGCATTGAGCAACATGAAAATATAACTAGTTTTGGATTAAAAAAAATATGGATTAACCAAGTGCTAATAAATAGGAGTGATTTGCTGAGTTACATTACAGTCTTTCTCTAAAAATGGGGCAGGCATTTACGTCTTCAAATAAAATAATGGGTTTCTTCTTATTATCTGCTGATAAAACAGGGCATATAAAAAACCCAAAACATATCTGCCCTTTGATAAGCATGCATAACTTAACCACAAAAATATCAAATGTTAAAAGAATACATTCTCACACAACCTCATATTAGGTCATATTTTAAGTCTGTGCTCACAAGACTGGAGAACACGTAGTTTTTAGGTGACAAAAAAATCTGAGGCATGAGAATTATGTGATAAGGAAATTTGTGCTGTAGTTATCTGGACAACTGTACACTTCCAATGTGTGCTACAATAAAACTGCAAGGGGGAGGATCCCAGATGTGCCTGTGCATGCAGATCCCCATGCATATGAAAGCACCACATGAAATGAACTCCCTCCTGATAATCTGCTCCTTCAAAAGAGGGCAAGTCATTCGCAGAGGATTAAGAATTCACTGGAGAGTTAGAAAGTACAAGAGATCCTACTGTGCCAAAAAATGAGTAAGGTATCTTCTAAAACTTTGGAATAATGTTTTCCCCTTCTCTATTCCCTCTATGCACTTTCAGGCAAGGCTACAAAGAGCCTTCACCAAAACAGAACAACGACACTCTCAAAAGACAGCACACGCACACTCAAACCCAGATGAAGACACCTGGGAGGGGGGTGGCAAACAGGTCAACTGTTGTTGAAATAGAATAGTCACTTTTGGACAAGATTTGAATGAGGCCAAAGAATGGCAGCTCTTTTGAAAAAATGATTTAGGGAAGTCCCACCACAACAGAGAAGTCCCTAGACATTATTTCGGTAACATGATGGAAGTGAAAAAACCCTGTGCATGCTAACAATCCATCCAATTTGAATGAAGCTAAAGTCACACACAAAAAAATACCCCCAGGAAATGTAAAACACCTACCAACTCATGAGACATTTTCTCAGTGCTAGGTGATTTATCACAGACACCTTTAAGCAAAAATTTAGCAATACACACACAAACTAAGGGACTGCACCGACCATTTCAGAAAGAGAAAACGGTAACACCGGAATTAAAAAAGTTACAGGGAAAAGGTGAGAATGTATTTGTTTATATAGGGAAAAATAAATTACAAGTCAGTTACATTCAGTATGAACTTTTAGTAAAGGACAGCAAGGTTGAGAAAGATTTATCTGAGGAGGAGAGACACGCAAGTGACCCATCAGACCCCTTCCCCATAGACTACAACTGCTTGCCAGTAATCCAATGCTGCAGAGTAGTAAGGGTCAGAGAGACGACATTCTTTGGGAAAAAGAAAGCACTTCCCTCCCTAGGGATTCCAAGAGTTGCGCCGAATAAAAACTTTGCATCTCCAAAACAATTACAGTACAGGTAATTTCCTCCTTGGGTCTATAACCCAAAACCTAACGACAACAGTATCTTGGATATCTACAGATTGTGGCCTCTCCCTCAATTCAATTTTTGGATAAAACAGTTTCAATCTGATTATAAGCTTTTCCCAGAATTCCCAGCACCTACAGTAAAAAAAAAAATCATCACCTTAATAATGCTTAAACCCATCTAGATATTTTGGGTTACACAAGGCATTGCTCAAACCTCCTTTCACTCTTTGACAACTTTAAAACAGTCTCTCAGTGCATCAGCAAAAAATATATAAAATATATAAAGATACATTTCCACATTCTATAGTAAGTACGTAAATGCATTATATAAATTTAGGTTGTCAAGGAATAATGTTTACTACTGAGTGGAAAAAAAAAATCATATCAGCTGCAAAAAAGCATGAATATGAGTCAAAAAAAAAAAGTAGATATGAAAGAGGTAGGGTAAAAAAAGTACATTTTATCAACTATATTTACATTAAAAAATCATCCACCAAGATAGAAAATTTTAGGATAGCTGATGAAAGTTGTGTATATAATGCACTTTTAGAAATACATAATGCAGTAGCAAAATCCAGCAACTTATTCTGGTGCCCACATTCTTTAATGTTAGCCGTGCAATGTTAAAATTGATGAACTGACCTGCAGACACGGGCAGGAAAATACAGGTTCTGCCAGGACCGACAGAGGTACTTGGAGTGATCGATAACCCGAATCCAGTCTAATTCATCCATGGACACCTCAATGTAGTAGGAATAAGACCTATGAATTGTTAGAAAACACTGGTTAGAACATAAGTTGACACATTTTAGGTATTAAATTTTACACTGGCTTCTGGATTTTCAGTTGTGCTGAAGAGAAGGCTGTTTATTCCTACCCAGATGCCTATTTTCAAACTAGCTTTGAAAATAACTCTCATGCAGTTCAAACATTTTTAAAATGATTTGAAACATCCTTACACTCACAATCTGCAGTCACTATAAGATACTGTCGTCCCTCAAAAAATGTAATGTAGACTTTTAACTCAATCACAAAAATAATAATTTGTATTCTCTCTGCATAGAATAAAACTAAACCACCAGAGATACAGTACTATTTCTATTGCCAAATCAATAAAGAAAAAACCCAAAACAATTAGCGGAGTAAAAATGCAAATTCAAACCCTTCACTTGAAAAAAAAGCAAATTTACTTTAAGGTCATTCTCACTGATGCTGTTCTTCACTTTTGACCCTTTCACTTCTTTATAATACATCATTAACCCTGCCACTACTTCCTTACACACTCCAAAATTACTTCATGAAAAATAAAAAAAGTCACCAACAAAATCTATGTCTTCCTCTTGCTTATCAATTACATTTAGCTTAAAGCTTGCTGTTAAGAGAAAACAAACACAAACTAGAATTTAAAAGCCATAGCTAATTCCCTATTATACCTACAACAGTGACACTTATAATGAAGTAGAAACTTGACTTGGGGAGCAACAAATGATGAAATAAATGTTTCAGCATATTTTCTTTCTCCTAATGTACTAGTCTGCAACATTCACAGGCATTTCAACAGCACCACATCAGCACTTAACATCCTTCCATGCTGATTTCTAAAGAGGAATTGCTCTTCCAGAGTTCTACAGAAATATATCTTGTTAAACACTTATGCCTTTGTTCATATTTCCAATTTTTCTGAGGACTGAGAAGAGTAGGTGTCTGAAGTTGTACTGTTTAAAAACCCTTAAAATGTTAGATAGCTGTTAATTCTGTACTAAGTTGTCCCATAGAGAATATTTTTTGTCTGAGTTTCAGCAGCTGCTAATTAATGCCTTGCAGATGAGGGGCATTTTACCAGTCATACAAGCTCTCCAAAAATTGCTAGAGAACTCCTCATAATTAGAATATTTCTAACACTGTTTCAAATTTTATAAAGTTGGTTGGTAATTGGTTCATAAATTTGGCTGATCTTCCGGGACAAGTATTATAATATTTATATGAAGCAGTTCCTTGTACCTTCAAAATTTTATTTTTTCATCTTTGTAAAAGAAACAGAGAAGAAACATAAATTTCAGTTTAACTGAATTAGGAGAATTTACTTGAAACAAATAGCTAAAAACCATGAAATGTTCTAATAACTACTGTAGTTTGTTGGTAATTCACATTCTAAATAAATTTTACTAACTCTGAACTACAGAATCACAGAATCATGTAGGTTGGAAAAGACCTCAAAGATCTAGTACAATCTTATTGTCAAAGTGTGTAATTTCTTAAGTTCGACATATTGAAAAAATCCGAAAAAAAAAATTCATCCAATGTTTGCAACGTAAATATGTAAAAAATACAGTTCTTCCAAGGAACTAGAATATTGCTTTTCAAACTGAAATAATAGCAGCTGATAAATGGCAAATAGAAAACAACTAAAAGAATTTACATTTGGTAAACTTCCATTAGTACAAAATGCGTTGCCTTCCCTTTGTGTGTCAACTTGGCACCTACCGACTGTCTCTGTCCCACAGGAGTATTCGTATGTAGTTGATTATTGACGGCTGGCCTAGTTTAATTTCAATTCCAGAACGGCAGTCGTCACTGATCGGGTGTCGAGAGAAGCCATGATCCAAGTCATAGTTCTGAGTATCTCCATCTAATAAAGCAGATTTCAGCTCCCCTTTTACAACCTGTGCTCCGTACTTCATTGTTGCAATATTTTCCCCTGGTACTAAGAAGAAAAGGAAATAATTGCTTAACTTTTACACTCTCATACTGCCAATAAGGTATTCTGAACATCAACTCTATTAGGTCAGACCAGATTAACCACTAGTATCCTTTTTTGGCCAAAAACCCATCCTCAAGTGAAAAAAAAAAAAAAAAAGCATTTTAGAAATTTAGCTTCTTGAATTTCATTGATATTCCCTAAGTCTTTTATGGTAATAAAGTTGTGTATAATTTACTAGCTTGTAATAGATACATTCTCACTCCCCTTCGTGATTTTACAGAATTCTGTTGCTCCTTCCTCACTCAATCAATACTTTCCCTCTTGCTTTAAAGTTTTGGTCTGTTTCGTTTCTCCTTGTGATCAGCTTCTCACCATACCTCTAATAGTTTTTCTGCCCTTTCTTTCTGTCTTCTTTTTCTAATTTCAGCTGTTGGTTCACTTTGGTTTTGGGTGTTTGTTTTGTCTTGTTTTTTGTAAGTGGAAGGAAACTAAAAATCACATAAAATGTACAGGATGTGGATCAAATATTCAAGATGCATCATGAATTTGCAGGGTGGTATATAGGTTAGTATAGCCATATATGCTCTTTTGATAGCTATACAACCTTCCAGTACTCCGCAAAGATAAAGGAACTCGAGTGAAACAGGAAAGTTTTGGCTACTTAGGCTTTGAAACAACATGGTAAAGCAAGTTTTTTATGCCATCATTTCATAGGAATAAACTTCTTGCATCCCAGGAACATCTTCCATCAAGATAACTGGAGATAATGACCCCTAACTTCAGCTACAAAACAATACACTGATGAACCACCCTCTTCGTAAGACATTTTTAAAACCTTCTTTGAGGAGAGACCCAAAAAACATGATCTGAAAGCTAAATGATAAAAAGCTGCCCCTGAATTCTTCAGGTAGATTGGCAACAGAAGTATGAATTTTTTCAGGGTTTTAGGTTTGACATCTAAAGAACAGAATTTGAAGTGGTGAAATTTTAACTGTATTGTAGTACTACTACATCAAATGCAAAATTATGAAACTGTAAGTAGTTGTCAGCATTTACACAAACAGAAAAAGTTCCAAGAGCCCAAACAAATACTTAAAAAACAAAGAAATTCCACTCTCCATAAAGCTGTGATTAGGAGTATGCTTTTGTGGAGAGATAAATATTCAGAAAAAGAAGTCAGAAAACACCACCTGACTTATTCAAATTTATTTACTGCAGTGTCAACAGAATATCTTGCATGACAAGCCTTTTATAGTAACCTAATATTAAACTCATATGTTTAAATATTAATATCTGTAACTTCTACAGGAGAACAAAGGGGATATGCAGTTAACATTTTCAGAGCTCATCATGTATGACTGAGAATACAGTGTAGGTTCTAAGAGAACATTTAAATTTATTCTTTACTGTAGGTCAAATACTCTCTATAAATCACACATTAGATAGGTAACAATACCTTTCTAAAGCTCTAGTGCTAGCTACTCTTCTTGAATTAACAAGGAGCACAGACCAAAGTCAAGCACAAAGCTTCTCTCACTTTTTAGACTTCCATTAAAACCAGTTTTGGAAGACTTGTTTATACTACTTGGGCAAGCATGTAAACAGTAACAGAAAAGATGTAAGAAGTGAAGAAAATATGAACATCTTCATGAAGTAGAAAACAAGTTACCATCAGCATAAAACCATTTAAATATCATATATCCCACAGCCAATGCATTTTTAAATTTTAATGTTTTTGTAAAGGTTTTTCTATTAAAATAGCCCTCCCTCTAGGAAAATACTCTCATTACAACATTCATGATTGAGAAATATCTGAGATAAAAAGCAAAAAAATATGTTGACTAATATTATCTGAGAAATGGAAATGGCATGAACAGTACACAAGATATTTCCAAATGTAGGATTTTTAAAAAGTGCAATAACAGATAAAAACTCAAAAGCACACACTAGCCATATCCTCCAGACAACTACAGTCACTAAATGAGAAGGAAACAAACAAAAAACTTGATGCTTACTTAACATGCCCCTATAGTTGAGGTCCATGTCCCGACTCTCTGAACGAATCTTAATGGCATCTAGGATGGCATCAGGTGACAACAATCCAGAAGGTCTTACAACATTCAGTAGTTCAGTTAGACTCATCAGTGGCAAACGTACTGCCTGCATGATTTCAGCATGGTTTTCCTTGGGGTTATGTTTACACCAGTTCATCAAAGCTTGGAAAATATCCTTTTCAGGAGCTGCAAATGAGTCCCTCACTACAATACTTAAAAGAGCAGCCTGAAAAAAAGAAACAAGAACAAAATGAAGCACACCAATAAACAGAAATTAAATTGAATTTTATCTTTTTAATCATGGGAAATTAAAATAAGGCAAAAATTAATGGGTATTTTAACTAGCTAACAAAAATAATCTCCACGGGACTGACTCCCTGGAACTGTATCTTGTTTTAGTTATGCAAGTAAATTAAAGAGTCCATCACAAAAATAATAGGTAATATTACAAAACCACTAGAAGAAATAAGTCAGAATTGAAATGTAGAGAACTACTCAAATCAATATAAAACCACTTACTACTTCAAATTTATTTTGGAATATTGTAACAGATTTGGGAGTATAGTTCAAAACATTCCTTTAAACTTAGGCTGTTATAAGAACACTGATGAGAAAGAAGTGTTACTTGGAATCACTTTTTTAAACCATTTCTAACTACCTAGGATTTCCATCCCCCCACAATCTTTCTTTGTCTTTTGGTACCAACTTAGAATCAGCAGGTAAAAACTCCACTGGCTCTTATTCGTGCAGAAAACCCACTGACTGCAAAATGAGAACACGAATAACCAAACAGCTTTTGGATTTTCACTTAGGTAGCAGAATAATCAGGAGTTTGCCTAGAAAAAGGATAAATCTCTCATATATACCAGGACTGGCTACACCAAACACATCAAAGTATGCTCTTCCTGATAAATGATGTTTCCTCATTATTTTATTATTAATATGCTCTCAGAGCTCAGATGACAAACTGCACATGACAGACAACAGTGTAAAGAAAAAAATATTTTTCCCTTCACAAGTAGTAAGTTAGCAGAGCCAAAGTGTCTCATACTTATTCAAGAAAGAGGCCCTTCACAGCTTTTCCACTGAAAAACACTTACAAAAAAAATTAAACCATCATTTAAGGTCCTCTGCTACTTCACGTGAACATCATTTGAAAACACTCCATCACTATTATGAACAGCTCAAAGACCACTCCAGAGTAAGTGGAATATTTAAACTTCATGGACCAGCCTGACTCAACCACAAATATGCATCTGAAAACAGAACCAACACACAGGAAACCAAAACCATCCTACCACACCACCACATTCTGCAGCTTCAGAACATGATGACAATCAGCAACATAAATCACAGCAATCTCCAGAATGCTTTAGTTTACACAGCAGAAAATCCCCCATCACTGATGAAGTCTATATCAAGAAAATAATGGAATGAAGTATCTCCTGCCATCTTCAGATCTTTACTTTACATTCCCTGTGTGGCCTTCACAAGCCAAATTGTATTCCATCAAGAACAGATGAAATGGGACAAACTAAGATTAGACAAATTAAGATGCCTGCTCCCATCTTTTAGAATACTCCATCAGATTTACTATATTTAGCTATACTGACCAGTCGAAATTAAATACCTAAAAAATTCAGAACAGATCACCAGAACTTTCAGTTCACCTTGGCTTGAACGTTCCCAACTGTCACCGTTTCAGTAGTATAAAACAACAACTGTTAACTAACAAATGAATTTTTATTTGGTGCCCGCACCAAATGCGTACATCCTGAAGTTGTACACCGATTAAAATGAAACATTTCTGAGGGGGGAAAAGTGCAAACAAAAGATATACCTTAGAAAGTGATAGGAAGCCTTCGCTGGAGAGCACCTCTTGGGCATTTCTATCCATGAACATACAGCACATAAAAGTTAATTTGGGAAGAGAATAAAGACTGGCAACATCAAATGTCATACAGACATTCTGAATATTAAGTATTGTGCAAAGATATTCAGATGTGGAATCCTCCAGTTCTGGGAATCCATATTTATGTGCTAGGCTTAAGAAGTCTAGAAGAACCTCCTCTTTCTCATCTCGTAGTGTAGCACGACCAGTGTAGATATATTTCAACAGCATGGTAAATGCTTCTGCAGTGGTGTCCTGAAGAGGAATTTCTGCTTCAGGCTGAGATTCTCTCATTCCTCCATACAATAATGCTCTATAAGGAAGATAAAATTTGAGAACTTTATATCCTGACAAAACCCATGCAAAAAGTAGAAAAAGAAAGGAATAACTATCTGCAGCAAGTGGAATACAAAGGGGACATGGTTTGAGAATGTACAAAAGAAAACTCCTTATGCTTGGCATTTATAGTGCAGCTCTGCTCTGAAAGCAGTTGCACAAGAATAATCTTCTAATGCATTATGCTTTTATCCTATACAACAATACCTGCATCTCCACTTTGAACAACCAGAAACTGAGATCTGGTCCTTGTGCCTTGCTTTTTAAATATAGTACTATCAGTGAGAAAGAAAATTTTAAAAAATAATTTCAAAAAGCAAGTGAAACAAATAGTTTGCAGTGCAGCTTAGCAAATATCAGGATTCTTGATCTCCTATTCCTAAATGCAGCACATGGCAACTCCAATAAAATTCTGAATCTTGAGAAAAATCAATGACAGTTTGAACAAAATTTGCAATCACACTTTAGTTTAGCTATTGGCTTATCCCTCTGACAAAATTCACTGGAAAATTACCAAAAATTCTATTAATACATTTAGAGTTAAAAATGCCCATCTCTTAAAAAAAAAGAAAAAGCTGGATTAGCATTATACCTAGTTTTAAAATATATATTCTAATCTGTATCAGCCAAACCTCTTTAAATATTCAATTCCAATGCATCAAAATGAAACTTTCTAAATGAGTATATTCCATAGAAGTACACCATTTACAGTCTCAGAAGTCAAAACAATTTTGCAGTAGAACTTGTCTGTTCTCAACTTATCTTTCTCTTGAATTTGTGAAACTACCTTCAAAATCCAATTTAATGAAGGTCAAAAGAATAACATTGTGACATGGTATTTATCTTTTTCTATTTGGACACAATGATTTGATGTGCTGGGAACCATTCACACAGAAAAGGTCACACTCAGAGGACAGATGATTACACCCTGAAAAGTTCATAGAGAAACAATGTTTATCTTATCTGCATAAAAATTTCCTTTAAGCCTGACAAAAAGCTATACTTTACCTGAAATAATGGCATCTAGCAGCCAGGATCACCCTGTGTGCTGGAAAACGTTTCTTTTCTACAATAAAGGTAACGTCACTATATTCTTCCCCGTTCATTAGAGCACCAATGTGCTCTGACAGAATGTGAACGTGGTCAATCTCACCCACAGCTGTGTAAGGACGAAGTGGATGGCTGTTACTCATCTTGGAGGGATGGTGATATTGGTAGCCTAAAGGGAAAAAGAAAACAACCAGTATTATACAGAGAAAAAAAAACATTAAAACCGGCAAACATGAAACTGCAATTACAAAAAAAAAGTCTAAGTAACCATAGAAAATGACAAGAAAAAAAACCAAGAAAAAATAACCCAAGAGGTTTTCTATTAAAGTTCATTTACAACAGGATTCAATGCAGCTTGCATCTACAATTCTAGCTGACAAAATATTTCAGAAAATTCCATCACCTTGTTGTTCTGTCAATTCATTTACTTAAAAGAAAAAGCTTCCAACAAAAGGAATTAAGAATTAAAATATTATAAATAATGCTACAATTAGAAAGCAACTTTATCTCAATTAAAATGCACATAAATTATAAACAAGTAATGTGAACAATTAAGCCTAGTCTTAATTCTCAAGTCTGTACCAAAATCAGTGACAAGTGAAAACATTAGCATTTTTGCAGGATTCTAATCAACTTTTCAGAACTGGCAGAAAATAAACAATCAGGATAACTTTTAATAAATAACAAAGTCTGTTCTTTACAATGAACAACTCCATTTTCTTACCCTTCCCACTCAGTTTTCTTGATGCCTCTTTGTTCTCTCACATTTTTAAGAACACAAAGCCCCTAATATCTCTCAGTCATTAAAATTAGGAAACACTCTACTAATGTACAATATAGATTAGTGAATTAGTCATATCTTCTATGGAATTGTTTCTTCTTAATTCACAACAGGTTTGTTGGTTTTGGTTTATTTCAGCAACAGAGGCTTTCAGTTGTTACACTTTGGCTTATTTTTATCTAAAAAGAGGCTGGCTATTTCAGATAATAACCATCCATATTTTCAGAGAAATCCTCTGTTCTCCAGTAACTATCCACTTTTTGAAATGGGCACATACCTAGCGCTGAAGAAAGACAGTGTAGCACAAGAAGCAGGAAAATGATGAGGCCATACCTTGCACACAGCTAACACATTCATCTTTCAAGTGAAATATTCATGACACCACTGCATTTTTATGCTCCATTTAAAAATATTATGAGAAAATATGCATCTATTTTCAGTCATTTCTACCCCAACAAAGAAAACACATGCACACGGGGTTAAGTATGCACTTTAACATGTGGAAATGCTTAACCCAAAATCCAAATACTGTAGAAACAAGGTCTCAAAGAACTTTAAATGAAACTAAAAAAAGTGATAGAAATAAAAATAAAATTTGAGAAAAATAGAGTATATTGAATTAACATGGATCACATCACAAATGGGAAGAAAACTCCAGCTTTCCACAGGCTGTCTCTGCCATTAGAAGCTGTGTGTCCATGTAGCCATTACAGCACAGAACCAGCAACACTGGTCAAGATACTGGAGGTGGCCTAACCCTGGGAACATCCAATACTGCACAGTCATCCTTCCATTCTGACATGGTAGTAAATTAATTTTTATGGGTTTTCATAATAACACATTATTCCTTCCATTTGCATTGTTTAATTTATAATTAGCTAAGACAAATTTATGCAACATACACTTCACTTCCAATAACATTTACTTTGTAACAAGCAAGATTAACTTAACTCACACCAGCCCAGCAGCATCTATTTATCCCAGGAATAATGTTTATCACAACACAATTGTCTGAGAGTTTACAAACAACAGTAAAATTTTAACACCCTCAAACCAGAAAACTTTTTATAACCAGAGGAAGAAACAAGAGGATGTATTTGTTACTCAGCTGCAAATCTTAAGTCTCAGTACTCCTCGAAGACTTCTGGACCATACACGTCCATATTTACTGCTGTTGATCGTCATTTGCTAATAGGCAACCTAACAAATGCAAATTACATGCACATTATCAAGGAACTCTGTACTATCTTCTGTTAGTTTCAACTTTGATTGTGTAGGGAAACTGATTTATGACACTTCATGCATGTACAAGCATTGGCACATTTTGGTTTTAAAATCTACTTTTAATTCCATTTTTTCTACATTCTACTTCTTTGTTTCCTGAATCCACTCGTGTCTCTAAAAAATAAGAACAGGTACTGTCTGAATAAAACTGAGAGACTGTAAAAGTGGTGAAGACAAGGGAATGTCACTTGCTGCACACTAACTATGCTACTGAGTACCTGTGAATGTTTCATGTGCCAATCGGGTGAAAAGTTCAGGGGAAATTGTTTTCTATTTCAAGTTAAATAAACAAATAAAATCAGAAGCACACTTCCCTCTCACAGGCACATAAACTTCTCTCTAAACAAGAATCAGTGTATAGAAGAGGGTAATCTGAAGTGGGGACATTTTCTAGTAAGCCAATGATGCCAGTCCTTATGAACATCAAGACCCTGAAGGACAGCAAGCAATGAAAGTAGAGATTTAGAAATCGCCCTGTGTAAGCAGTAAGACAAATCTGTTCTGATGTTTAATGTTTTCCAAATTGCTGGCACCATGCACTATTCTAAACTGCCTGTTTCAAACAAGAACATACTGATCACTGGGAACAGAGGACTCAAATCATGGCTATAAGCCTCTAGCTGAGGAGCCTTTCAAATGCATGAAGGACCCAAAGTGCTGGAAGCTTATCACCTTTATGAAACTATCTTCATGCCTTAGATGTGTTCCATGGGTAAGATTAATATATTGAAGAAGCATTCAACAAACTCATTTGTTTACTATCACAGATTTCCAATGCAAGTTTTGTCTGTATTGTGGATTTTTCATATAAAGCAGCCCAGTGAGACAGTCCTGCCCTCAAAATACAGAACCAAATAATACATGACTTCAGATCTTCCCAGACTGGATTAATTATTGGTATGAATTTACTCAACCCTTGAGGTGATCTGCACACTTCTTGTTTGAGGAAGTAAAACATAATAACCTCTTTAGTTGTGGCAAGTCACCATGACCTCACAACTTCCCTGTATAGTTAAACATGTGTTTTTCTCATTGTAATTCAAAAGCATTACTTATTATAAAAAAAAATAGACAGATCCTGCTAGAAATTTGCGTAAAACCCTTCCTGAAGATCCCTCTAGCATCTTCTGTCATCAAACATCACCCTTTCAGAGAGAATACAGGTGTTTACTCATCCTGGCAGCCAAAGAACACGTAACCAGCATCAGAATAAAACACCACGCATTTACAAGCCTCTTGCCAGTGCCATAACCTATTTCCAGGAGGTATTCAGAGCTAATTAACTACTTCAGGAGTCACGCAGCCTTGTTCATACCACAGAAATAAACAAGCAAATGTCTTCTCAGTGGATCTGATGCACCTTTAAAACTGCAACATTGGGAAAGGCATTTGTTAAGTCCGAAGGCCTACAAACCAACTCTAAGACCTCACTGAAAGCCCTGCTTGGTGTCCACCTTCAACAGAGAGCATGTGAAAAATGCGGCCTATTATTTATTACATAAGGCACTGTGAGATATCACACAATGTGTCACGGCTAGAAAAACAACAGTCCCCCAGCTTTCAGTTTGCTGTATTTCTGTTACAGTAATCTGTAACATGCTATGGCACAGAGAAACACAATCTAGAAACTGCAGCAACAACAGTAGAACACCAATGACATCCTTACTAAACAACTCTCAAACCAGAGCTGCAACGAAGACTGATACTCCATCACTTCCCTCCCTCATTTAGGCTAACACCAAAGAACCCTCTGAAAAGCAGTGCTGTTTCAGTGAGACATGGAAGTGTTGTTTTTATAGCAGGCATAGAAAAAAAATAGAATAAATTTATCATGGATACTTGTCAAAATAAAAGTTATTTAAAATTAAACTGAGAATGTTTACGTAACGGATAACTCTACCAAAACTTTAGAAATATATGCAAGTAAATACACTATTGCTGGAATAAAAAATTTTATTAAATATATCTGGATTATAACTGAGCAAATAATTTCACACCCTTGAAAGAGTTAATTCCTTCATCATCTAGTTTGTACCTAGCAAGAGAGTATTTTTGTCAGAATCACACAAAGGGAATTTTCTTAAATGTAATTCTCTTACACTACTATTTTATCTAGAAATAGGAATTAGTTCTCAGTTGATCAGAGGTATTTGAGCAGTATTTCAATTTTTTGTAATTCATTACTTCGTAAAATAATTTGCTATACTGTAAATATATTCCAGCAAAATATTGCTTTATTTTTCAATTTCTATTATTGTAGACTCGCAGAATATGATAGATGTGACAGTAAGACTACTGTACAAACATACCACTGTTTTCAAATATGGTTTGTATTTTTAATGAATACACATATGTCTTTTTATAAAAAAAATATACTGTTCTCTTAAATTCAGGTACAGTAAACTCATATCTCAGGAAATACACATTTTTAGTAAATATTTCAACATTCACAGAGTACAACTTGAGTAAACACTGATTCTGTCAGAACCCTTGCTACAGCAGCTCCTTTGCACTTCTAAGTATTAATAACAAAATTGACTATGAGTGAAAATTTTAATAGGGAAAAAAATGAAAGTATGTTCTAATACTTAGTAGCCATTAATAATAGCAACATCATCAACAAATTTGACTTTATAAATATAGAATATGAAAGCTCAAGAAAATGTAATTCGCAGAACTTTCAAGCCTCATCTCCAAACCTTCTGTTGTGAAAGGACTAAAAGAAAAGCAGATGGTAGCATTAATGGTAACGAACCACACCACTCAATGACAGCATTCTAAAGAACAATTTCGTACAAAAAAGTGTTTTGACTTAAAGCATATGGGAAGTTATGCACTGCTTATCGGCAAACATACTCCCATCTCTTAAGTGCTGTAGCGCTAACATCTCACGTTCCGCTCCAAGACATATTCCTGTGATAGAAGAGCAGGAGTAAATTTAGCTAGGTACAAAACCCAATATACTAAGTGCAGATTATATATTAACACACATATAAATTAACCTGGTTGAAATGGCATACAATTAAACCACTAAGTTAAAAAACTCAAGAAAATAAATTGGTCCACTCACCGGTAAAATTCTCTGAGGATCTACAGTGAACGTAGCCTGTAGGCACATTACCAGCTTCCTGAAAATTAGGGTTCTTCGCCATTCTGAACAACAGACAGATTGAACAGCAGGCTCATAGAAACGCTATTCAGCAACATGCAGCTGCACAGCAAGAACTGTACCATTTCCTGAAACAATGCACGAAATACATACCATCAGACTCTGGGAACATTGAGCATTATGACAAAAGCAAGCGAGATGTATACTTCTCAAATCAAATTTTTGTGGAAATAAATTCTTTAAAAACACCTCAATTTTATGGGAAAACTTCTAATAACGGTAGAATATAGCATCAGAATTACTTTTTTGGGTCATCATCACTGAATTTTGACCATTCACATTTTTAATTGTCAAAGAAGATGGTAACATACTGCCATTCATTTGTTCATAATTAGTCACAAAAATTTCATCCTGACTTTCCTGACACAACATCAATGTCCCTGAAAACACCTCTTTAACACATAGGTGTTCTAATTAAACCAGATCTATACAAACTGTATCACACACGCTTTATTCCCTACACAGCCAAATCTCTTCAAGTCTTCTTGCCTCGTTGAGGGTTTTGGGGGTTCTGTTTGGTTTTGGTGGTTGTATTTTTTACAGCACTTAAGGCAGTTGCAGATCTTTCTCTTGCGTAAGCCTTTAATTTTATAAACAGGAAAACAAAACAAAATTGCAGGGTGAGGAAATACAGAAATATAAAGGCTTTATTTGTTTAAATACATAACCAACATAATAAGTCTCTCTCAACAAGTATAAATTATTGTTATCCTTCCCATCATACCTGCCAGCAGGAAAAATAAACTGTATTTAATTTGTTAAACAGATGATACCTTGATCTATGAATTCTCTCATAAGAGCCACTCTAATCTTCTTTAGAGTATACGCTTAAGAGAACAAGGGAGGAGAAGGCAGAAAAAAATATTTTTCGGTTGTCTCATTAACTGGAAAGTAACCACACCTTAATCCTGCAAATCAAAACCAAGCATTTGACAAATAAACTCTCCTGGTTTTGAGGAACAAAACGTAATGTGTAAATATTTGTCCATACCAGTAATGTATGTTATCAATTTGGCCTCTATTATCAAAATATATTCAAAAGCCATTTATGAAAATTATTGGGTGTTTTTGGTTAAATATGAGTAAACATTCAAAAAGAACAGTAAGTTTCAAGTATCCGATTTACAGATTTGTAACATAAGACATGCCAAACACATCTACATGTGTGCTGCACTTTAAAAACTAATAAGTAAAGGATAAGAGCATTGGTAGGCAAGTGAGACTAACAGCAGATTGCTAACAAGTTAGCATCAACTTATTTTTTTTTAAGTCTGATAATACATCTTGTAAATCAAAAGTAATTTCAGTGAATCACAGCAGTGCTTAACTGGTTAACTACTCCGACACCAGAAGGACCCGGGAAACTATGTACCATCAGAGCGTCAAAATACTAAACTAATCGTTAAAGCACAAGAAAATTCAAATAAGGCAGCCACAACAGGGCCTTGGAAAGCCAGCCGGGGGAGTAGGACCAGGGGGCGGCGGGAGAGGCAGGCGCGGAGCAGAGGACGGCCGGAGCCGGCGATGCGCCCAAGGTCGCGCCCGGAGAGCCCGGGCCACCGCCGTCCCCCAGCTCCGGGGGCGCCAGGGAAGGCGACCCCCGCCTGCCCGGCCGCCCCCTCCCTCGCCTCCTCGGGACGGCGCTCCAGCTGAAAACGCTTCGCCGCCAAACGCGCCCCGCGCCTTCCCCGGCCGGCGGCGTTTCCCGGCCCGCTCCCGGGTGGCCCTGTCCGTGCCCGGCTGGAGCCGCCGGCGACGGCAGCAGCAGCACCTCTGCCCGCCGAGGGGCCGGAGCGCACGGCCCTCTCGGCCCCGGACCCCCTCGGCCCGGGGGTGACGCGGCCGCCGCGCCCTCCCGCGCCCCTCCCGCGGGACTCACCGGCCCCGCCGCGCCGAGGCCTCACCCCCGCCCCGCCGCCGTCGCTACGTCACCAGGCGGCGCGCTGACGTCACCGGGCAGCAGCGGGCCGTGCGTGACGCAGCGCCCCGCGCGGGTCCCGCCGGCGCTGAGGCCTCCGCCGGTCCCGTCTGTGGCGGCCGCGCCCGGGCGCTCCTCCGGGCAGCGGGGCTACTTGTGAAGTAGCGACTGGTGCTCAGCCTTCCCTGTCGGCTTCGTCTGCTGTTCCGTGGCTACATTCGAAATACACAGAATCACAGAATACGCCGAGCTGGAAGGGACCTACGAGGATCATCGGGTCGAGCTCCTGGCCCTGCGCAGGACACCCCAGGAATGACACCATGTGCCTGAGAGCGTTCTCTAAGCGCTTCTTGAACTCTTGTCAGGCTTGGTGCTGTGACCACTTCCCTGGGGAGCCTGTTCTGGTGCCCAACCACCTTCTGGGAGAAAAACCTTTTCTTAATGTGCAGTCTAAACCTTCCCTGGCGCAGCTTCACGTCAGTCATTCCCTTTGGTCTCCAGAGGGATGGTGAGCCATCTATCTGAGGAGCGGTCCTTGGAGCAAACCAAGAGGTCCATAGGTCAGTCCCCCACTCAAAGCTAAGACTAGATCAGGGTGACTTATGCCTTATGTGACCAAATCTTGAAAAACCCCCAAGGATGGACATGTTTCTTTTGTAAATGTGTGCTTACCTGCCTCTTTTCATTCAGTAGTTCTGCTTTCCTGAGTCATGAGAACCTCTCCCACAGAATGTGGGCTTGTCTCTATGTAACCACAAGATTCACTTCTACTGTACCTGCACAAAGCTAAATTTAGGCCCTCCAAGAGGCAAAGCATTATATGCTATTTAATTCCATGTTTTATTTAGCAGAAAACAAGTCTTACTTGGAAGAAGTAAAAACAGAGGTCTGTAAACAGTGAGAACATCAAATAATTTCAAAAGTTTTCTATATCTAAAATACTTTAATATTGTTGCAGGTTAAAAGAATCATCAAATGTTTATCTTTAATAGTTTATTCTTGGATTTCATAACTGAGAATACTGGTTTTAATTAGCTTACAGTATAGCAAGCAGCAGTAACTTTCAGAAAAAACCAAACCCGTACCTTGCCCCCTTCAGGATGTCGCTGTAACGAGTTTGTAGATGCCAGTGGTTTTTTATTAGTTTCCTCTTTATTACTGCATCATCTATCACATCTGCACTTTGTCAAGCATATAAAAAACCAAGGCTCATTCCAAGATTAACAAACATGCTTAGAGTAACTTTTGATTACTAAGCAGAGCAGCTTTGGCGTAGCCAGCTCCCACTCATGTAGTTATCCACTGCACTACATCTGCACACCCTTTGACTTACTCATCTGATTTATGAACTATCCTGGTTTTAATTACTGGATTCCATACAATTGGGTCAATAGCTTTTCCAGTCACACCTGTATTTTGAAGTGTAGTGAAACAAGACTGAATGAGGCTCTACATATTGACAAAACATGAACCACCAAGTGACATGTTTGTAAAACTTTGGAGATTTTCTTTACCAATGCCTTGGTCATATCTACCTGCATTGACTGAAATAAAACTCAGTCTAAGTCAAGTCATCAAACTATTACTCTAAAATAGTTTTTCTATTCACACAATCTAATGAGATGCTCTGAATGGTGAGAAACTGCAATTAGCACCTGGGGTTTTTTTAAAATACTTACTTCAGAACACCAGCAGCCGATGTGTATGAAAAACATGGTTTAGCCATCAAAACTTATGTAAACTGCAATGAGCCGACTTCTTTGTCTCATTACTGTAGCTCTGATGCTTCTTGGCACTTTACTCATCCCACTAACTTCAGAAGATACCATACTGCAGCTACACTACAACAGGATTCAGAATAAAGAGCTCTCTGAATTGCTGCTGTGTTTTGCAATATCATGTACCTTTTTTTAAAGTAGGGTGAAGTTTCACGATTCAGCTGAGCTCATCCAACTTTCTGCTAGAACAATCAGCTTTACTCATTTGGGAAACCAAGGAGCCTTGAACTGGTTCCTCATTCCTGCTTAATAAACTTGGCATAAAACTAACGCAGCATTCAAGAAAATCTCTGTCACTTGCTTAGGCTGAATTAGCCTGCTTGGGGCAGGGGGTGCAATGTCAAAAGCCCCATAATTTGTGAGGAAGAAAACTAAGATCATTGGTGCTCCTACAGCTATTACGACACCTCACTTAACTCGGGAGATCTCACTCACTCCAAATATTATCATTCCTATCAAAATGATTTAACTTGCAGGAGAATAATCTATTGTACAAGGAGCAAAAGAGGGAACAGCCTAAGTATTAATTCTGTAACTATAAGAGGGCAGAAATAGAGAATGCAACTATGAACCAACAGTGTTTATTGGCACAGAGAAAGGCAACTTAGCAAATATTCAAAAAGGGAAAGGATCTACTGTATATGAATGGCACTGATAAGGCACCATCTGAAGCACAGTAGCTGTAGATACTGTAGAGACCAGACAAAATATACCATACAAAGGACAACTTAGAATATCAGGTTTAGATCATAAAACAGAAAACTGAAAAAAAAAAAATTTTGAGTTGCTATGTCTACCTTCCAATGAAATTATGATTGCTTGTACATCCATAGGAGGTATAAAGTAGAGCGGTAGTTTTAATGTTCCTTTTTCCAACACCTCAGCTTCAGAAGAAACATATCTATTTTAATCATTTCCAAGGGTAAAAAAATTATCTTGGACTAGGTTTTATGAGTGATTTTTCATCTAGAGTTCTGCAAAAACTCCTGGGTTTATATATGCTACTTAAAATGAGGTCGCTGAAATTAAAGGTATTTCAGAGAAGGAGATAGGACAGCAACACTTAGCATTTAAGTCATTAACATCTACATTAATATAATAGAAATCAAATGCAATTCTTTCTATATTTCTGTTTTAACTTATAAGCCAGGGAATTATTGACAATTATTATGAACTCAGTTCATGAGGTTACTGAAACATCCTGCTAATCAAGTCACACATTTATCTTCTTCGCTGTTACTCCCAGTTCATGTTCTTTTATGACCAGATTTTTTCTCAAAAAAGAATCCATAAACCAAACTGCCTTTCAGTCATCCAGAATTCAACAATCAGCAATGCAATTGGTCACAGTGCTTTAAAATTATTTTGTAGTTTCCCCCAATGCTTTATTGAGAGGTCAATTGCAATGCCATTACACTATCAATAGTCACATAACTGAAGGAGTTAAGTGCCATTAAAACCAAAGTAAGACAAGGCAGAGATGTTTTTGTCCTTGCTGGAAGAACAGGATTTCAAAAACTCTCATTATTTTTTACACTGTTTTTAAGATGTGGAAGAGCATAAAATCAAACAGTTGGTGTAACATGTAAATTTTATGTTTTATCGCTGTTTACATGTAGGTACCATCACTCATTTTGAGAGGGTAGATCACAAAGTCTACTAATAGGAAACTGTTGTTTCAGATACTATTTTTATTAATTTCCCAATGCAGAATGTACAGAGCATTGAAGTTAAATACAGACCCAGCCTTGTATTGAAAGAAAAATTATGACCAAGTTCTTTGTAGTGATGAAAGAGACAAGAAGGGTTACTGTGAGTTAGCAACTATGAGACCTCTTATCTTGGCTGTAAATCAGCAGTCGGGAGCTGAAAGACTGAATTCTTTCTGCTGCACTGATTTATTGCTTCCACAAAGTTTCTTGTTTCAAGACTGTTTAAGGCTGCTCCTTAAAGAGGTTTGCCTGGCATAATATAAATAAGATTAGGACTTTGATAAACATGCCACTACTCATGTCAAAGTTAGTCTGACATTTTATTTTCTAGTATTCAAGATAGGGCATGAAGTCTTCAGGATCTTTTTACTTCAAAAATATTCTTTTTTTCTTCCTTGTTGAAGCTCATGTAGTAACACAGGACTTTTTGTTGTTAGTTTAAATCTAAGCAGCATGGGATGCAGTGAGTTTCTGGTCAGCATATCTTTTGACAGTGTTTAGTGAAATATTAACATAATCAATGTTCAAGAGGAGAATCTGTGTAAGTAATTGCTCTTCCAGAAAATTGTGGTGGCATCACAGGACAAGAAAAAAAAAGAATCCAAGTACAGTCAAGTCCCAGGGGATAGTTTTAGAGGACATTCTGAACATGACTGAATCCTATTAAACAAGAATTTCACCAACACTGTTACAGATTTTTGCCAGGGGACTGCAAGTGGGCATCTCTTATATACTATACTTTATTAGACTTAAGTAAGAGTCACCATGTGGTTAGGATTCAAAATTTCAATCCAGTAGCCATCAGGATCCTGAACAAATGCAAGTCCTTTCATTTTACCTGTTGGAGAAAGAAAAAAAAAAAGAGGATAAAGTTAAGACTACATGACTGGTTCCTAATGTCAAATATCACTACTCTGAAAAACAATTTTTTCTTTTTTCGTTTTGCATGAGAATTAGTCCAAGTTTAGACAGACAATTCTAAAATCATCGATATTATTTTTTAATCACCATTATATCTTTGTATGCTAAACTGTCAATCTTACTCTCAAAGCTGTAGGTTAAAGTCACTTTGGAATTCCATCTTTTGTTGACTGAAGTTTTTTGCATATGCCCCTGTAAGTGTTCATCTGCTTCATAAAACAGAGAAATGAAAGACAGAATAGTACACATTTGATCAATAATGTAGGAAAAAACCCCACATTCGATCTCCCAGCCTGTTCCACAATGTGAAGTACAAAACTTCTTCCTCCTCCTTGGCATTTGCTGCATCAATTTTCCTTCTTTATTTTAAAGAAGAGCTTTAGCTCTCCAGCTGACTGCTTCAAGAATTCTTTCCTGTGATTTATTCCTTTTATAGTCTAAGCTTCCTGTCCTATGTACCTTCATTCCATATCACTTCAGAGCTCTAAGTTAGCAACCCTCACTTCAAGTCTCTCAAGGTCTAACAGGTGCCAAACAAAGCTCAAACTCTAAAATGCTAGAAATACCAAGCTCATTTCTTAAATCAATAAATCTGTGTTCAAGTTAAGTTTTCAGCTATATTTCTTCTATCTGTTTCAGCTGAGAACACAGTGAATAAGATGAAAATCCTTTAAGTCTCTTTTCAATTACTAGTATTAAATGTCTGTTTTGAAATCCATCAGTCCTAAAATTCTCATGAGATTTTCATTAAAGGGAATCCAGTTGAAAAATGCAAGACTTCTCACCGCTCACTTCTGCATTTTAGGCTACTTTGACATTTTACTGAAGGTCAGGCCGCATACAGAAGGCACGTAGCAGACTGATGAACTACTGTTACAGAGATGGATCTATTGCCAGTTTTGCCCACTCTCTTAGGAGGTGCAGGTGTAACTGGTTCTAGAACCTTCTAAGCAGTGGTAGCTACTAGAAACATGTTACCCAGATGTCCAGGAAGATCTGCTGGACAGAATATACTAAAAACAAATTAAAAAACTGACTTGCATTTCTGATAAAGACTTACCATCATCTGGTTTCTTTACAAATTTCACTCCTAGTTCTTCAAACCTCTTACAGGCTTTATAGACATCAGGAACAGCAATTCCAATGTGTCCTGGGCAACAAGGCAAAAAGAGTGAAGTAGACTGTAAATACTGCTGCGTGTTCCAGGAAAAAGTTTGCTCAGTATTTCATCCTCTGCAAAACTTTCACATGCTGTAGTTCACATAAGATATGATTGTGTAGAAGAAAAACATTGCTTCCAAAAAGAAGAGCATTTTGGGTATTAACATTATTCTCCTTCAGAGAATTTTCTTTTGATAATGACTTTTAAAATAAGAACTTTAGACTTGAAATATCTCTAGTTGTTTAGGAATATATCTAGAGTAGGAAAAAATGAGATTTTCAATCAAACTGCTTTATCTGCATTTCCTTTCTCAAAGCACAGCTACATAACAGGATTTTGTTGCATTTGCTCAGTTCAGCAGTACAAGGAGTTTATCATTAATGCTGTATTTGCAGAGACTGACACTAGTGCTATGCAAGGCCTGAGCTTACAAACCAATTCAGAAGCTTTAAATGTCAAGTGGATTGACTGAGTGTGAAACTTATTTTACAAGCAGTGACCTTTCAAGCACTCAAGAGTATCAAATCAAGCCACACAAATAATATCCTCACTGCTACACACAAACAGAATTGTCCTTCTATCTTAAAATGGGTAACCAGTGGATTATAAATTAGAAATCCAAGTGTAAATCAGTTTAAACACCATGATAATCTAATACACAAGAACAACTGCTGTTCTTCATTCAGTAATTACAATTAGCCTGTGTTTGCTTGTCAAATGATTACATTCTTTATAAAGAATGTAACTGTGGCTCATTACTCTGAAATACATTTGTTTACTCATTTTCACCATCTTTCACAGCATTTATGCTGAAAGAAGAGAAATAAAGGATGAGATGCAACTTCCCCTCTTTCCTACAGCTAGTTCGATTTCCTCAAAGTAATCTACTAGACAAGTCTTTTTTATCCAAACAAGTTTAAAATATTTTCTCTACTAATTCACAAATAAAAAACCCCTACAGCATATACTTAATCATCTTTGCACAAAACTGATTCAGATGTTTTCTCAAAAACATCTGAAATTGCATTTTCACCTAACACCCAAGAGAAAAAAAGGCAATCACAATAAACCAAAGGTTAAAAATTATAAACACAAAATTAAAGACCTACCAAATCCTCGGGGATCTGAATTGCCATTGTGATAAGACTGATTTTCATCATTTTCAGTGCCCCAATTGCTGTAAGAAGTAATTATTACATATTGAAGAAAAGCATCAAAATTAACAAATTGTAAACATTCAGTTTCCCCAGGAGGGTAAGTTCTTTCTCCTGAGAAACCAGAGAATTTCATCTGTTGGCTGCATTCATTAATCAAGATTTTTCCCTAGTCATAGGTTCTTGGGATAAGCTTGGGGCTTATCCAGTCATGTTCACAGTCCTTTACTAGCATTCAGGTTCCACATTTGAATGAGTCAGAAATACTCCTCTCTCATTCAGATTACAAAGAAGGTTTTGCTGCACAAGTCAGTTTATCTATTCATCACTGGGGAACAAAAAGTGACAGTAGCAGGTCCTGGAGCTAAGTAAGACAGTGGGAGATTTGGGAGATTTTATCTGCACAGTTACAATGATTAGGAGCATTAACCAAATTGTCCTGTTTACAGGAAGTGTATGTTTTGACTTAATACCTCTTTTGATTAAATTCCAAAAGCAAGTTATCTATTACTAGGATGCTTCAGGGATTCAAAAACAGGTCTAATCACATTGGATTTTCCTAAATTCCCCGCCCAAGTGTCATGCATACTCATATACTCAAAATATAGCAAAGACTGTTTCATATTTATGTACCACTGTTCACCTAGCAGTTTAAAGAGCTCTGAAGTAAGGCAAATTAAGCTTTCCAAATATCCAATCTCAGCCATATTTTAAGGCTATATGACAGTGAAGATGTATTCCATTTTTTATTCCATCCAAGAGGATTTACACTTATCCAATTCTGTTTAATCACAGTTAGCTAAATGTCATCTCTCATTATATAAATACTTACTGTGTCAGTTCAAGTGTAGCTTTTCTAGAAAAGGTCCAAGGTGTTCTCTCCGTTTTATCTTTTGGGATATCATTTTTATCTTCATAGCCCAGGAAATAGAGTGAGAACTTCATAGTAGGAAAGTCAAATTTTTGAAGCAGTCTAAATGGTAACAATTATTTTGAAATAGTAACTTAAAAGGGTAATCAGGTAGCTTGCAAATAATCCAAGATGTTTCTGCTATGGAAGAACTATTTCTGTGAATGTTTGCCTTTCTGTAACCCACACCTTAAAATAGTTGCATTTTAAATTATCAAATAAAACTATCCAAAACCCATTACAAACCTACAAAAATTAGAACAAACAGATGCTTTAAAGCCAGAGTACCAGTAAGTAAATAGCAAAGTCAGTACATGGCTTGGGCCTTGAGGTTGTCACTCTGTTACTTGTCTGTATTTCCACAGGAAGATCTTTAACAATTTATTCTTTGGTGAAATTTTAAACTTATGCATTCTGGAGAGCACACTGGCACCAGACAAACTTTAAGAACACAGCAAACATACCTTTAGATGAAATATCTTTACAATTTCAATAGCTAGCTATAATGGTAAAATCCATTTCCAATGTGACAATTTAATCAACCAGAAAATACTTAAGGCATACATTTTTATGTAGAAGATTTAACTGGAACCAGTAGGTATGCAAAATGAATCTAATTTCTTTTTCATCTTACAAAGTATTGAATTTTTATTTTCACTACAGTGGAAGTAGTTTATTTAACTTTAGTCTGGACTCTTTTCAATATGTTTAAAAACACAGTGGAATTTTGTTTTGAAATAACTCACACCAAATGGCAAGAAAGCACAAAGAGGTTCAGCATAAACCCATGAGACTACTGCAGGGCATCTGCCTCCCAAAAGCCACCTATGATAACTAGTAGAAAACTTAATTTGAAGATTTATAGCAATGACTACTGATTATAAGCACTGTCATAACAGTTACCAGTTAGCTACAGCCTCAGCCAGGAGGAAGTAAGCAAGTTGTACACTGATAATTAATGACCTATTTAAGAAAAAAAGAAACTTCTAGTCAAAGCCCATATTAGTTCATTTGCAGCTCAGGCATTAACTGTGCTGTTGGAGTCTTCAGAGACTCTGCCAGACTGTCTAACTGAGCATTGTCTGATGGGCCAGCATTGTTTATGTAGTTAGACCAATTAGTATAATTGCATCAAAATTTAAAAAAAAAAAACAACCAAACAAAAAAAACCCCACACACAAAAACCAAACCAAACCAAAAAAAGATCAAAAAAACAAACAAACAAAACAAAAACCAAAAACCCAGCATCACCAAAAAACACCATGAGGAAAACCCAGTCTTATCGTGGCATATAATTTCTACTCACGTCATTCCAAGAACCCTTGTATAAAAATCCAATGACTTCTTAGGATCCTTTACTCTTAACATTGTCTGCTGAAACATAAAATCCTGTGGGAAAGAATGGTTTATTATTTATACACCAACCAAAATTGAATTATGGGTATTAACAAACATGATAGTAATGTATCTAAAACCAGCAGGTTCAGAAGCAACAGAGAACTACATTAAGTGCAAATAAAACTTTTTGTCCTAATCCTACACATACAGATTTGTGTTAAACAAATATGCCTTTGTAACACAACATTTATAACTATAAATAAACAAAACCATGACTGATATCACTCAATATATACTACCAGTGGTATCAAAAAAGAGTATCCTTCTTACATTTATTATTCTTTTATGGGGCTGCAGAACACATGAACAACTTCACATGCAAGCAAACCAGACATATGAATATTCAATATTGGACCTCACTGGAGACATAAAATTTAAATAGAGCTTAACTCCTGAACTCATTATTTTTATTATTTCATCACACAGGTGCTGAATTTCTGCCAAGCTTGATGATATCTCGGCAGCAAATCCGCCCTCCAACTCTGTAACGATATTTTCTTGAAGCTAAAGGGCAACTTTAAATACCATGGGCTTATGAACGCCTAAGTGGGTAACAAGTGAACGGTAGGACAGTAGACAGAGGTAATGGGGGGGGGGGGAGGCAGATGTAGAACCACTGAAATGCAGTTACGTTCTCCTATTAAAACATAAAAACGTTTGGGGAGTTTTTGGGTTGTTTTGTTTTTGTTTTTTTGCAACGCAGGCCGAAGCGCCCGCGGAGCGCTCGCTCCAGGCCAGCCCGGAGGGTTCGGGGACTCACAGGGTCTGGCCTGGCCGTCCCCGCCCCCTTCCCCACGACCCCCAAACTGCGCCGCGCCGGTCCCGCCGCTCAAGCCATCACGGCAGCTCCGTGCCCAGCCACCCCCGGCCACCCTCTCGCTCCCCCCGCTGGCCGGCCCCATGCCGCCGCCCTTCCACCGCACGTCCGCCCGGCAAAGAGCGGTGCGGAACCTGGAAAAGGCGAGCGGCGCCGCCGCCGAGCAGCAGCCGGCAGCCCCGGGGCGCCCGCGTCACCCCCATCCAGCCCACCTTCGTGCTGGCATCCGGCTCCGAGCAGGCACCATAGGCTGCCTCGTCCGTGAGCCCGCTGAGCTCCGCGGGAGCCGCCATGCCGGGAGAGGAGGAGAAGGAGGAGGAGGACGCGGCAGGAAGGCGGAGCTGCGCCCTGCCCCGCCTGCAGCCGGGCCGCTACCTCGCAAGGGCGCCGCTGGAGCGCTGCGAGGTTTTGTGGTTGGGTCGGGTCGGGTACTGCCTGTTCGGTCCGTAAGCGATATCAAGCCTTTCAAGATTTGAATAAAACTTTGTATGCTTGGCTAATCTTTTTGTTTTACGAAAAAGAGGAGAGAATCCCAAGATGAATGGGCTATCTGGACGATAGCCATCAGGAGTCAGCAAAACTGAGCAATAACTGGGACAGAGGAAATGAATGCGTTTGTACTTCGTAACCAATGAATGCGGATGCCTGTGTTTGCTGATAGGTATGAATAGTGTAAAGTTTTGATGATCAGGGAGCCAGCCTTTCATGGGTTTCAACCCAGCTCCCTCCTTTGCGCAAACTAGTATAAAAAATAGAAATACCTCGCCTTGATGTGTGAATCGGTGCTGTGCACCGGGTAATAAGCCCGCATTCGGGACAACATAAGGACCAACAGGAAGGAGCCTCCCTGCCTGTGGCGTTACTTAGCTGAAACGTGGAATGAAAGCACGGATCCCTCAGCTTCCACCGGCAAGCACTGTAACCCAGCTCCATTGGAATGGTGATGCTTTTGTAAATCCTGGCGGTATTCAGACTGGTTGGGAATCCTAGCCTTGCTCTGTTCACAAACATACATATGGTGTGCTCAGTTATGTTACCTTATATAACATGTTACCTCATTAATATTAATTAATTAAAATAGCTAGAGGGGAGGTGGCAAGAGGATGGATCCAGGCTCTGCTCGGTGGTACCGAGCACTAGGACAAGAGGCAACGGGCAGAAACTGGTGCACAGAAAGTTCTACCTGAACATCAGGAAGAACTTCTTTACTGGTTGGATGACTGAGCACTGGAACAGATTACCTAGAGGGGTTATGGAGTCTCCCTCACTGGATATATTCAAGAACCACCTGGATGCAATCCTGCGCCATGTGCTCTAGGATGACCCTACTTGAGCAGGGAGGTTGGACCAGATGAGCAACTGTGGTCCCTTCCAACCTTACCAATTCTGATTCTGTAATTTGATATTGACAGAGGTTGGTTTCTGCTTTTGCCTCCAAGCACTGGGAGAAGATTCCAAGTAGCATTTGTCACCCTTCAGAGTTATGCAGTGACCATTAGTATAATCAATCATTTCGGGCCTAAGGAAGATGAACAATATTTTTCTCAAAAACTCAGCATGAAAACCAGGATAGAATACTCTGTGGGGGAGAAAAGAAACTAAAAATTAGCTTTTGATAATCGAGAGGAAAGCACTTGCAGTGCAGCGTTCCGTCTGCCTTAAGTAACTTCCATCGGCGAATTCAAGCACACCAAACCCCCCGGGCAGGGGGAACTCGCGGGACCAAGGTACACGAGGCCTTTACGGTAGAATGACAATTTCTCGGGGGTCGAACTTCGGCCGGTCCTGCGCGGGGCCGCAGGGACGCGCGGGCAGAGCGGGCGGGCGCCGGCAGCGCCTCCGCGGCTCCCGGGCCGGGCGGGCGTTGGAGCCGCTGGCCCGAAGCCCGGCCCGAGCCCACGCAGCTGTTACGGGTCCGCTCCCCCCAGCCCTCCAGGATCACATCTGCCCGGCGAACGCCCGGCCGCGGGAGGAGTCGCTGTCCGGGAGGAGCCGTCCCGCGGCGGGCGCTGGGCGTTGGACCGACCGCTCCGGCCGCTGAGCCCGCTGAGGGGAGCTCGGGCGGGCGCTGCGCTGCCCCGGCGCTGCTCACGGCTCCCCGCCCTGTGAGGAGGCATCGCTCCGGCCAGGTCGGTGAGGCTCTTCGCCTGCATCTCTCTGCCAAAGCCTAAGGCACTTCAACTTTTCAGAGGAGAGCCAAAAGGCTGTATTTCTCCGTGCTCTGTGCTTGGGAACCCTCCACTTCTCCCTTACCTCATCCTTCTTCAGCCCTCCTAAGATGCATATTGGGAGCCAGACTTATTTGTCCTGTAGACAAGGTTTTGGGCATCCTGGAGGGGAGGAAAGGGGGTTTTGGCATAAAAGCACATCTGCTGTTCCAGCCGGGAGAAGTGGGCAGCTGGAGTTCATACAGGTTTTTGAAAAGTGAAAATCTCAGCTGAGACACCAGATATCTTGAGTACAGATTTTGAAGAGCCAAGGGAGGATGCCACTATACAAATGTAGTCTTTGCGGGTTTTTTTAAAGAAAGCTGTGAAAACCCCACCTCTCTCATCTTGGTCTTTAAGGGCTTTAGGGGAAGGCATGAGTTAAAAGAGAACTAGTTAAAAGTCAAGAAAATTAACATCCAACCTATTCTGCCTGAGTGGAATAATCAAGGAAGAAAGTTCCCTGCTAACCTTGTAGATGACCAGTCCAGTCATGGAAAAATGAAGAAAAAAGAAAGGAATATAATTAATTAAGGGTTTTCTGGGTGTTTTTTCTAAAATTTGGTTTTGATGTGTTTTTTGGTAGTATTTTTACTTCAAGAGAGATATGAACATTTTTTCTAGCAGGTGTTTGTATGCCGTAGACCATAGAATAGTGGCCACTTTGTTACCTATTACATGGGCAAAAATAAGGAGCTAGTAGTGTACTACCAAGTGTTAATTTTCAGGTCAACCTCACCTCTGATTGTTAATTTCCTAAGTCAAGCAATAGTGTCTAAGAGAGTATGTAACACTGTTACATCTGTGGTTGGCTGCCCTAAGACCTCACAAGAACTACTACGGAATTCTTGATAGTTATTGTAATTCTTATTGTAATAGTATGCTGAGTAGAATAGCAATTTCTGTGTATGGAAGTCTTTTTGTAAGATCAGTTGCTGAATTTGTGTATATTTTAGAAACTAAAATTTAAACAAATAATTTGTACTATAAACCATTTTTATTTCTCAGATATGCACTTAAAGTATTAATATTTGAAAACATATTTGCTATATAGAAAGATTTTCACTCCACAAAACATAAATATATGATACATTGTTTTTAAAAAATGTTCTCAGTCTTCAGCCTGACATTTGCAAGCTATCATAAAATGTATATAAATGTCTGGTAAGAACTGGAAGAACATTTGATGAGGCTATTGAATTTATATCCTTGGGAATTCAGTTTTGAGATGCTCCTGTCTTCTTGAAAAGGTAGACTTTAAATGTCTGGCTTGTTATAAACAATTTTGGTTTTTTTTTCAAATTTCAGATTTCAGAATGGAGGGGGTACAAAAAAGTAATAAAGGAAGTTCAAACACTCGAGAAACTACTGGGCGTAATCGCACTGGTTCTGTCATTACTCCTGGTAAATCAGAAGATGCTTTTACCAGATCTACTCACCCTGGTCAACGAACAGGAAGCGTTTCCTCTTCTCGAGCGTCTTTTTCTTTTGGAAGTCAAAGTTTGTCTAAGTTTTACCGCCCTAGTGGAGCTCCAAACTTGCAAAATATCAAAGCAAAACAGGTTATAAATTTCTGGTTATTTTCTCAGATCATTAAACACAGTTTATATTAACAGTTAGTTTTTGGGGGTTTTGTTGTTTTGGTTTTTTAAAAAATTTCCTTATACTTGGTTCTGTTACTAAATTACTTCTGGTAGACAGTGAGTGTTTTCAATGTTTGTAATATTCTAAGATTTTATTTTAAAGTAATAGAGGAAGGAAGGAGATATTAACTGAATAATTTACACTGAAACAAAGCTCTACTCTGTTCCTGCAAATATTTACCCATGTTTGACCTTTCTGTATTAATATAATAAATTGAAATTTTGATAGTGAAAAATAAAACCAGTTAATGTGTCACAGAAATATCTTAAAATATAGCTAGTATTTTTTTAATGTTAGTTTTTCCTTGACATATCCTCAGAGTCAACTTTACCTCTTATACTAATTCTTAATTATTTGTTCTTCTGTTAGCCTCTGAAAGTTTAGATATTTTTAAAGAGTAGGACATTTATGTAGTTGTATAATACAAGACAGTAGATTTCAGCATGAATTTCAAGTTAAATAGGTCATTGTTGTGATCACTTTGTGTATTTTTAGTTTGAAAGATATGTTTTCTGTTTTAGGCTCAATATGTAAAAGCAAGAGAAGATCGAAAAGCACAAATTAATGCTTCATATAAATACATATTTGAAGTTCTCGGTGCCAGGATAGGTTTAGACTCAGCAACTGTAGAAGAAATGATTTTGGATGCCCCTTCGGTGAGTCTGTTCTGTATATTTATTGATTTAAATTATTAGTTAAAATATGTAGCAGATTACCCATTTGATTTGAATTGTTATCGATCACTTTGATTGTTTCTATCAGAAAATGTAATTATTAAAGCATACAACTCATCTAAAGGATATCTGACTAAATCTTTCAGCCTAGTTTCTTGGCAGATGTGCAAATATTCCCAAGGTTTTTGATTGTAGCTTTTTCATCTTTCTTTTCTAAAGGAAAATATAAATACTGCTGTTGTTTTGACCGAAGAGTTTCTTGACACATCTACCAGTTCCAACAAGTTTTATTCATCTCAGCCTGACATTATTATGTTCTAATGATGATCGTTTTATTTGTTAAGCAAGTTGTCACTGAAATTACAAAGCTTCTGCAAAAATGTGTAACTTTATGGAGATATTTTGAAAATTAAGAGTATTGTTAGTAATAAGAAGAACAATTAACCCTGCACCATTTAAATACTATAATGACATTGGGAAAGACTCACTAAATAATTTCAGTTTTGAGTGCTTTGTTTATTTTTAAATGTTTAAAAGAGGGGATTAAGTGGGTTTGTAGAGTGATAGATCCCAAACCTGTCATTCTTGGTGTGTCTTTAGTGTTGTCTTTCATAATGTTTCAAAGTGATTGAGTAAACAGGAGCAATCAGTTAAACTGTAGTTTTAGTAGATGATTAAAACTCAGCATGACTGTTGTGAGAAGATAAACAGTCCTGTGGGGTTTTTTTGTGATGCACAGCATAGAAGTACTTCAAGTATTGTCCTTTTTTTACAGGTGCTAAATGGTATATGGTTTCAAATCATCCTGACTTCGTGTGAAACTGTTGTTCTACACCAAGTCTGACTAATGCAAACACTTGAAATATTGAGACATTTTTGATTCTTGAGGCTTCTTTGTTTTAATTTGGTTTTGGTTTGGGTTTTTTATATGTTTGTTTTAAGGGGTTGTTGATTTTTTTGTTGGTTTGGTTTGTTTTTTTATTGGGTTTTTTTGCTGGTCACCAGGAAATTGTTGGAAATTTTCCTGTTTCCAGTTTTAGTTTATTCGTAAACATTTTAGGCTGTTGGGGCTGCGTTAACACTGTCCTTCAGCAAATTGTCGTTTAGTAAATTCCCATATACATATCGTGTCTTTGACATCCATGAGCTTAGTTTAACCCTTTAAAACATTAGCTTGCATATGTATTCATACAGTGAGTGTGGGTACCACATGGACTTGAAACAGAAGCTCTTTCCAGAATCAATAGCTGCAGGGACAGCTCATGTCTTACCTTGCGTGTAGAACCGTACAACCCCAAAAGTTAGTTTGCCTTTCTCTTTTGTCACTGAGCTTTCAGTACTTAAATAATTTTCTGTTTCTTTCCCTATTTCTGGAGTGGGAGTTTTTAATGTATTTTTCTCAGTTTTAACCTTGTTATTCACTAGTGCCTAGTAACCAAAGCAAAATTGATTTCTAGAGCTAGCTTGCTTTTGCTTCCTTTATTTTCATGTGGTGTTGTCTTCTCACAAGAGTGGGTTAAAATTCTGTCCACCTGGGTGTCACTCATTTTCCTATCACTGTTCTGATTCAGTTTTTATATTTGTTTATAAGAAATACATAATTCCTAAAAAATATACCATGTCTAGAAGTGCATCCTTTGTCTTTGAACAGGTGATTTATCTCTAGACATATTTGCTTGCTAAATTTCTAATGGTTTTTTGATGGGGAGGAAACAGAAGGTCTCACTACCAAGGCTGAGCCCTTCAGCTGGACAGTTTGAATGCCCAGTCACATCTTGCTGGCTGGTTGTCCTTGCAGATACTTACAGAGACTGTGAAAGAAGCTGGATTTTGACCAGATCAGTCAATATCTTCTGATCTCCTCTGTGCCTTCTTTCAGCACTTTTCAGAGCTGTGTTCACTTCCTATTAAATCCCATATCCTTGTTTTACCAGGACACACAAATAGTCTAGGACAGTTTGAAAATTTGGATTTTGGAAACTCTAGCTGTAATTTCAGGCAAGTTCTTCTGAATGACAGTCCATACGCAAGCAGCATTTGTTACAAATCTTTCCATCCTTACTACCCAAAGCACCTTGTATAACATGACAAAATCAAAATGGACATCTAGAGACCTATAGTCTCTACTACACCTTTTAGGGTGGCCAGTTTATGGACAGGTACAGCAAACTTATTATGGGGCAGCATGCTCTCCCTCAGATGTGATCTCATTGTTCTTCCGGAGGTCAGCAAAATCTTTTTCATCATGGAAAAGTTTTGGAGCCAATATGGCCAGTTCATGTTTCCAGAATAAAATTCTCACATGTCATGTTGCTCTTCTTATATTAATTAATATTTTACATTAAGGGTTACAGCAGCAATAGCAGGGTATGTCAAGTCATGGAAATGTTCTGTGCATATTTCTAAGTCTCTTATGACCAATTAATTCAAGTTGGTACTTACTGATCTCTGTGAGTAGCAGAATATCCTCCAATATGTTCGTGTTACTGGACAAGATCATCAATGTTTGATGCACAGTGACCAGGACTAGGTCACCTGTATGTGGTTCAGTACTTGAAGGCAATATTTGAAATATCTATTATGCTGTTTTGTATCTTCTCACAATATTTGAGGATAAACTTTGCATGCCAACAAAACATTAACAAACAGCGTGGTGGAATTAGTTTTGCATATCCTAAAGGCACATAAAAATATATTGAGTAACAAGTACTTACTTTTGATTGAACAGTTGGAAGCCTTTGATTCTTTTTTTGCCAAGCGAGGAAGAAAAGCATTGAAAATTTTCTATCAGGAAGGAGATGCACCAGGAATAGGTAAATGTTTAGCAATATTAATACAGGCAGATGAAATAGTGCATTTGTATTGTTGTATTTTTGTTTAATGTTTCCCCCCAAAAAATCTATTTTTGCTTGTTCAGAATGTTGTGATCTTTTGCTCTAAGAACTGAAAATTCATATTCTAAATGCTTGTTTCAAGTCAAATTGTTTAGAAAAAAAATTTGAATTTTAACAATTCTTGGTTGGAAGGGTATAAAACATTCTCCTGAAATATTGAATTGGTTGTAACTTTTTCATATGGGAGTTTTGCCTCCCGTTCATTAGAAAGCACTTTCATAAAACCTGTCTGAATTTGCATTTATTATAAATATTTGAAATTTCTCAGTTTTCAGATGCTTGGTAGAGAAGTAGAATTTAATACCTGAATTCCCTAATGATTCTTTAATCGCTGCACATGCTGTCCCCTTTCCTATTAATATGAAACTATCAAATTGCATAGGATTATATCCACAGAGGACCCATGGGTATTCATAGTTCTCTGTTTTCTAACTCAGACCTGACATCATGTTTGATAGGATGAATACAAACACACAAAGTACCTTAGTCACCAGCAAATTGCTCCAGAATGATGAGCCTGAGCAAATTACCTTTTCTATGCAGTACAGTGTGCCAAAATAGCTTTGTAAGGTATATGGTCTGTGTTTGGTGGATGTTTCTAATGGTGTGCTTAATTACAGTCACAAATTCTGCTGGTTTTTGTTCTCTTACAAAAGAAGAAAATAAACTATTTATGTGTTCAGTTTTCTTTCCCTACATTGATTTAAGCATTGTATAATACCCTCACTTTTTAAAATAGTGACACCTGTGAAATTCCTTTTTAGAGTGTGGTCGGATGATTCCAGGTGCTGCAAAAGGAAGTAAAGTGATGCAGTTTTATGTGGACAAGCCACCAGGCAAAATCATAGGACTATGCTTGTTTTTTGTGCGTTGTAAGAACGACAGTGCCATAAATGAAAAAACTATACATGAGGTATCCTCTCATATGTTTCAAAAACTAAAAGTTTTAAAAGTAGCTATTTTTTTTCATTATTTTTTTCAATGTTGACACATACCTAAAATAACTGGTAATTGAGTTTTTTGAGTGTTAAGTTTTATCACACACTTTGCTCTCTGTTTTTGGTGGACAATGAATAGCTGTATCGCTTCAGCGAATACTCAGGATATCTTGTGAATTTAATGTCTTACAGAATTCTTGCTAAAGAAGTCAGCATTTAGATTAATGTCTTATTATCCTTGGTGTTTTTGAAGCAGTTAAAGCCACTAAGTACAATTTAGTTTTGATGAAAATCTCTATAAACTACCAGAACACACAGAAGACTTTATTGCAAATACCAGGAGACAAAAAGTTTACCTGTACCTTTCTGTTTTATGTGTCTTTGAACGTGCAAAATGCACATTATCCTATGTAAATTATGTAGCATGAGTTTTTCTGCTTTACAAGACAAATTCTTGGATAAGTGTAGGCTTTGTTCTTTTTTATATCTGCACATCTTAATACTCAGGCCATGCTTGAGGGACTGTAAATTGCAAATAAATGGTTTTCTATATGTATGTTTTAATATAATTTCAAATTCTTCAAACAGAAAACCCAATATTAATTAATATATTTTATATTAAAATATTCAATTCTTTTGGAGAGCTAATAAGGTGAAAGAGGAAAAGCACTATTAGAAGTAAGATACAAGATCTGTCTTTAATAGTAGTCTCAGTACTGGTCATAAATACTACTTTTGTCTCAAGTTCCTTTCAAATATATTCCAAATACTGAAGAGGTAAGGAAAGGAAATTTATGTTCTAGGAAGTTTGTTGCATGAAGTATGTTAATACTTGCTTATTCAAAAGACATTTAAAATACTGAAATATTGAAAATAATCAAAACTTGTAAAGTTTAGTTTTGGAGAGCAGGAAAAAATTTCATCTCATCCAAAGTAATACATTCAGTCAGATAACAGCTTCTAATATAATTTCAAATTTGGACACTCAGAGCACTTCTTGCTACTTTCATTTCATGAATTAGTAGCTAATTAGTAGCTAATAAGATGGGGACATTTATTTACTATTTAAAAATTTCTAAATTCCCTGTATGTTAGGGAAATAACTGAAGTTAAAAAAGCATAACCTGTCAGCCTTCTAAAACTCTATTAAATTATTATTGACTTCCCTTTTTTAATGAGAACAGGATCTTATGGGCATAATGGAGGTGTATTTTTTAAAGATTTTTCTCTCCTTAAGTTCTTAAAGTTTTCGTTAGCATATTGGAGTGCTTTTGTAAAAATGCACTGAACTTAAAATACTGTTTCTAGAGTGAGTTACTGCATTACTAACAATCATTTTGTTATAATGCAGGAGATCTACTTTGGTGTTTTCGATGCCACTGAAGGACTCCTACGTGGTGTTAAGAATATGATAGGAAAGGTTTTTCTCCCTGCTATCCTCACAACAAGTAACTGGGGTACTTTAGGTGAGACCAAAGAGGACACAAAAGACAAACAGAATTTTTTGGAAACAATTAACAGATACCTTTCATTTTTAGAAGGTAAGCATTGCATTTAGGAAACATACTAGAGCAAATCTATTTAAGGATTTCCATTTAAAGGCAGTAGCACATACATAACGTTCTTTTCACATTCTGCAAGGAAAAATAAAATTATCAATTACTTGCAGAATAAATACATGGGTAGATTATTTTCTTGAGAAAATAGTGATATGTTACTTTTAAGGAGGATCACTGGATTTAAAACTAGAATTTTCTGCTTTATGTGAGTACAGTAAAGTGGCTATTATATTGAAAAAACACTGAGTGCGGACATAAATATTTTGAAATTTAAATTACTTAGACTGGTAGAAAATTTTTTTAAAGTCTTAATTAGTTTTATATTGTAATTGCCTTTTTTTTTTTTCAGGTGCTGCAGCGAGCATTGAAGGAATTGTTGAACTGCAAAAAATAGATTACATAAATTTTTCTGAACTTCGGTCCTTTGAGAAAATAGCTGCAGCAGCTGACAATTACGATACAGTTCACCAGCTAGAGGAAGTACTTATGATATGGTATAAGCAAATTGAACATGTAAGTTGTTGATTTAACACATCTGTTCAGAATGAATTTAGATAGATGTTCATAAATGACATATGAGACTTGCCTGTAGTTATCCAAAAGCTTCAGCTGCTTCTCTACCTGAGTTAAGACAAGTGCTCTGCTTCTATGCACAAGTAAAGTTAAGCAGATGGTCCTTATCCCTAGGAACTTATGGTCTAGCAAGAATAAGAGTTTCTGAACAGTTAAAACACAAATAGTAAGAAAAAGAGAACAGAAAGATGCAGGAGTAATAACACTGGTGAGGACCACATATGGATATAGAACGTATCTAAATATACATGACCGGTGAAGTTTCTGCCTCCACTCATGGTGTGAGATACTGATCCTGGAAAGATCTTTAATTTGGACCAGAAGGGCATTTTTTTGTCCTGTATTGCATGGGAAGGTCTCAGTTATGCAAGAAATTATTGTCTGAGACTTCCATGAAAAACACAGAATCCTTTGTCAAAATGAGAATCTGTGTCAATTGGGCATAATATGTTTACTGTGTTTAGCTCACAAGAATAAAAATATAAAAGACATGTAAAAAGAACTGTGTGTTTATCCACATAAAAATGGGTACATTTATGAATGATATTTAATACTTTTATTAAAGTAGCACTTGAAGATTTTTACTAGTGAAGTTACATTTGATGCATTTCAATTCATAGATTCTAATTAAAGAGAGAAATATATGTATATGCTGATATCCACTCAGTTTATGACAGGAGTTGAAAATATGTATTAATTGCCTTAATTTCAGTTTAAGAAAATGATTAAGTGCAATTCAGACTTAGGATGCTTTTCCAAATGGGAACTATTTTTATGTGTCATTAACTGCAAGCTTGTTCTTTATTAAATGAGTATCCTCAAGAGTGTTTCTTCTTTATAATGACTTGTCTATTCTCTGCAGTAGATATCTGATTTTTCTATTTTTTTTTAATTGTTTGCAGGTTTTGATTGAGAGCAAGCAGATAAGGAGAGAAGCTAATGATTCAGGTCCACTGACTGAACTGGAGCATTGGAAATATATGTCTGCTAAATTGAACTTTATTATCGAGCAGATCAAAGGACAAAACTGTAAAACTGTCATTAGTGTTCTGAGAGTTGGTCATTCTAAACTACTAAGGGTAATTATTTTTTTCTTTTTTATGTTGTTTTTTACTATAGTAGGCAAAGCTTATGTTTTCAGGTTTTTTTCATTGCATCTAAAGGAGGTTTACTGAGGAGAATTAAAGGAGAAAAATTTACATATGATGCTGATGTGCTTAAGGTATTAAGATAAAGCACAAGACATTACGGAGATACAGCCAAAAATGATCATATATGATATATATAAAAACCATAGTAAAATAACTTTTATTGCTTGCTTTGACAATGCCTTTTAAAAATTCATTTACCAAGGTTTACTTCTGGCAAATAAGTGCAAATTAAGGAAATAGTTCACTATGTATGAAGTTTTTACACAACTGTTTTCCCACTAGACATGGCAAGAGTTAGATGCCAGAATCACAGATGCAGCAAATGAGTCAAAGGATAATGTGAAATACTTATACACAATTGAAAATGTTTGTCGGCCACTTTATGTCACTGATGTTGTAAGTATGCCTTTCGTAATTTTTTAAGCATAGTTTAGGTATTTACCTAGAATACCCAGAGCAAAATAAATCTTCTTGTACTTGATTTAAAGTGATATTTTCTGATTTACATTTCTATTTTTCTGACCTTTTTCTAAATGCCTGTCAAGCTAAATGTTGAAGCATTAGTTTATTTTATATATTACATAAAATATAGTATTTTAGAATAGGTATTTAATCAATAAACATAAATACATATGATTGCCTAGTAAGTCAGTCCTGTTAACAGTATTATTTTAAAAAACAATTAAACAAGGTACGTATTTTATAATACAAGAATCTCAAAGTACCCCTTCCACTGAAAATTCCCTGTGTCAAAGAATGATCACATAGCTGAAACCAAAGTACCAAAATTTCAGTTTTATAGACAATAATGAAACCTAATGAGGTCCTAAATGCGTAAAATAATGTTTTGATATCAAATATGGTATTAGCTGCTTCTATTTGCAGAAATGCTAGTCAGCATTTAAATAATTAGTTGTAAATTTACATTATTTGGCCCTAGTTCAAGATATTACTATTAATTATTATAACAGGTGAATTTTCCTAATAGTTGTTGCAGAATAGAATGAAAGGAGGAAATACTCTAGAAAAATAGTGCTGTTTTGTTTTGAAGTCCTTAATGTTTTGGTTCTAAATGCCTCCTGTCCTCTGTCAGGAAGTGTTGCATTTCTTTTGAAGCTCTGGTAGCTTAGGACCCTACTATGAAGTATGAACTGAGGAGAAGCAAAAAGACTGATATATGACATAGAGCTGATATTGCATGGAATAGTATAGTAAGCATGACAAACTATTTCTAAGCTGTTTTTCTTCATCTCTTCAAAGTATCACTAGAGGGAGCCAGGTACCAGGCCATAGTGATGAGCTACTTTGTAGGTGTTATGAAGGCGAAAATTCTTTTTATCACAAACTACCCATTTGTGGGTGAAAACTCATTGAAGAGTTCATAATTTTACTAATATAGTAAGATAGTTAACTACTGTTCTGGAACAATTTGATATATCTGAATTTCTGTTTAATGTCTTTGAACACGTTCCAGAGATCAAGTTAATTTAGGTAAGATTTACTATGGTATTCAGCTTAAAAAACAATGATATACAAGCTAAATATACCCTTGTTTAAAAAGAACTTCATTCTGTATTGAGTTGAATTCAATATCTGGTGTGGGAACCTGTTTCGTATATTAGCGAATGAGGAATGGAATACATGCAGATTTAGTATGATACTTAGTGTGTGTATCATAAAATATGGCATTTTGTGTGTGTAGTATCACATGGTGAGATTTGTAGCTGAAGTGGGTTAATACATGAGAATTTAAATGGAACATTTAACTTAGGGCTTTGAATCGAAGAAATTTCTGTACAGTCTGGTGTTCAGTGTTCTGTTTTTTGTCAAGAATTAAAAAAGAAAACCGATAGAATCTGCTGATTCCATTTCAGGGGTGGTAGTAGTGATGAACAACCTGGAAACAGATGATTATTTTTATACCATATAGCATTTCTTTCACACTCCTACTAAATGCAAATTCCTGCTATGTCTACCCACAGTATAAGTTTACTTTGAGTTTGCAGCCCAGAATTAGCTCCAGGAGCTTGGTTTTCTCCACTGAGGGGTGACAGCCAAAATTACTTTTCTTGATGTTATGAAATACATTTTGACAAGCCCCTGATAATGTTAATGTATTATAATTTTTCACCTCTCTTCTCTTTTTTTTTTTTTTTCCCCACCCCAAATACTTCGGAAGTGATTGAGATGCAGAGTACTTGTAATTCCACAGTAGGATTTTAATGACATAAACACTGATTACACTAAATACGTGAAAGATTCATATGATGGTTGAATGAATTAGCCATTTGTTTATGAAACTAACATTGAGACAATTATTCCATTAGTTTTATGAAGTGTCTGAATTAAACATTTTATGTAAAGATTGTTATCACAATGAAATTGCATAAGTATCTTTAGCAGTTCTACTTGGAGGAAAGAAAAAGCATTCATCACAGACAACTGCTGTGAGCTGCTAGAAAAATACTTCCAACTGTGCCAAAAAATGCAACCTGTACTTTTTGAATTGGTTTTCAGTTTTGTTCATCAAAATAGCATATTAAAATTCTTCATGTCTTATAACACCTTTAATCTGATTTCTTACCTACTGATCAAGTATTTTTATTGTTCTTATTAGTTGAGGTTTGAAACATTATTGAGCATGGTTAGTTTTTTTCTTTTACAAGAAACCTTTTGTGAAGATGCCATGGCATTTTATAGATTGGTTCAAATGATTTAGGGAGAAATGTAAATTAAAAGTTGTCAATAGAATAGTAATGTATTTGCTAAGAATAGGAAGTAAAATTTTTCTCAAAACTCTGCTTTAAGGTATCAATGACACATGGAATACCAAATTTGATAAAAGCTGTAAAAATGATTCACAGAGTTTCAAAATACTACAATACTTCTGAGAGAATGACATCATTGCTTATAAAGGTAAATATATTAAGGAAAATATTAATTATAAAAATTATTTAATTTTCCAGAAGAGAAAGTTTGTTTAAATCAGGAGAACATTTGCTAAAAAATTATAATAAATAGTGGGGATCTGCATGGGAGGGAAGAGAACTCTGTTGATCAGGAGAGGATTAAACTTGGATTACAGACTTGTCTTCTGGAAGGAACTTTGTCATTATTCTTGGTTCAGCAATGTCAGGTTTTTTCTTATGTTCTTGATTAATCCTCTGACTTGAATTAATCTGATCAGTTGTTTCCTAAATCAGACTCCACAAAGATTCTTTTATTATCAGCTTTGAAGACCTAATTTGGCAGATGGCCATCAATCTGACTAGGCTATTCCTCTAAAAGGCGTGAAAGACAAAAGGTTGCTGTTTTCTGAAGTAATACTTGAAAAGTTAATTAAACTTCAGGTCATAAACTTTTCCACTTTAAAAAGAAAACTAAGACAGACTATGTGTTTATACTTATGTCTTATGCATAATCCAGGTATTCACTGAATGAAAAACTGGTTTGGATAATGGTTTTATAACAAAAAAATCCTTTATAACTAAAACACACACCTCCAGTAAGCATACAGAGGAAATTCACAGTGATCCTCATTACACAACTTTTTTTTTTTTTTTTTGACACTCCAGGGTTTAATGTCAAGTTTTGTTACACTTCAATTTGAATTAAGATATTAAGAAATACATGCTTTTTCGAGGCCATATTTATTCATGGCTGGGGCTGTTTTCTATATATCATAGGTTAGGTATATATTGCCTGTCATATAGTGGTTTTTTACACATTTGTGTGTTGACTTTTGCTAGTGTTTCTTATTTAACAGTCCAAGGGAGTGTGCATTTTAGTATGAAGGCTAACAACAAACTGGTTACATGAGGCTGTACCAAGAAATAACAAGGAAAAATATTTTGTTCCAGCAGTTTAAGGTCCCCTTTACCATTGGTTTCCACTTAACGATCATGAGAGGTGACATTGGAGGTCCTATCTACAACTTCATCAGTGATTTTATTACAGTCTGAGGCTACCTTAGGTGTGGCAGATTTCAGTCTTTATTCAGTTAAGGATTCTTAAGACCTGCTTTACATTACTGTCATGTCAGAAGAACTGTTTTGAATTGTTCATATTACTTAATAGACAAAAAAATTATCTACCTGTAGTGTCGTCTGTGGTACATCTTCTATATCTGCACATATTCCTCTCTGTCTTTCTCTCATTACTAAATTTTGAGTTTTGTGGTTGAGAAGTAGAAGAATCTTTTCTCCTTTTTATAGCCATGAGAAACCAAGGTAACGACATACTGCTAGGATAGCAAAGTCTTTTAAGGGCAGTCTTTAAATAAGGATGCACATGCTGCAAAGTGTAAAGATGACAATGTAAGGGAAGAATAGTTGGAATTAAATAAATTCTTTTTGTTCTTGAGTTATGATTTAAAACCTTTTGTGTTTAGGTATATGTATTGCTGAACTTAGAGGACTTACAAATATATCCTGGGACTTAAATGCATTTCTGAGAGTGTTCTCAGGGTTTTTATAGGCTGTTTGTTATGCTTATTGCATATAATATTTAACTACTATTATTCCCCATAACTAAATTTATTCAAAATCTGATAGTACTAATACATGCATGTGGGAATTTTTTTTGATTTTGTGAAGCAAATTTCCTGTTAAGCTTGAGACCTACTTTGTTTTTTTCGTCTAGGTTACAAATCAAATGGTCATAACATGTAAAGCATATATTACAGATGGAGGCTTGTCTCAGGTCTGGGATCAAGAGACATCAACAATCACTGAAAAAATAAGGGTTTGTATTTTGGTGTTTTGTTATTTACCTATCAAACCTATTGATTACCTATTGATATCACAAGAAAGTCCATATCAGTATGTATTAAGTGCTTCACACGTCTTTGCTCTTTTATTTCATGATGCTTTAAATATTTTCCCAATTTTTAGCCCACTGGCATTGTTGAAATTAGAATGACCTCACCTTTATCAGTGTGGTCTGTCACTGACCTTGGAATAGGCATCTTCACCATATGCACAGCCAAGGAATTTTTCCATCCTACATAGTCCACATTCTTCACTCTTGAGGAAGACATGGAAGAGGGGATACCTTTGGTGTGGTACCATCTTCCTCTACCATGGGGAACCTGGTATTTGAATAGACATGACTTTGTTACAGTAGTTCCTACCAATACAAGATTTCCTTGGCATGTCATGAAAGTGCATTGCTAAGACAGTCTTCCTCTTCTTCATCTGATGGTGACCTATGAAGAACAAATCAAGTGCATGCAGTGTTCGAGGGCAAAACATGTGCAGCTCTGGGGTTACTGCTTGCCAATGCTGACATAATTTCTACCTTCTCCTTTACCAGACCTCAGCTACATAGTTCCTATAGTGCCGAAAAGGGCATGTTAGTTCATAGTCTCTTAAAAATTAGGTCCAGAGGTAAAAAAGAAAACATATTTAAATATATCTCTCCTGACTGACAGGATGATATGATACTAATAATTCATCTATCTCATTGAAGCAGTCTTGAGGCTCTTGTACAGCTGACAAACCCTCATTATTCAATGAGAGAAATATATACCCAGTTTCTAATCATGTTGATCAGTCTTCATTCTAGTATTTGTGTATTTTTGAAGATCTGAACGTTCCTTTCAATGAGGACCTCTTTCCATTTCCTGCAATTCATAGCCACTTATTATATTTATACCTACATATTCAGACAGCCTGGTAACTTCCAGTATATGTGATAAAATCTGCTTTCTGTTTGTCAAGAACTAGCAGAAAAGGTTGTGTTTCAGTGACTATAGACTTCACATTTCTCATCAGTCATAGTTTTTACATCTGATAAGGTCTTAGTGTAGAACTCTTTGTTGTGGGGCCCCCCACCCCCAGTGGATCAAGACTGTGACCATCACTCAGACATTGAAATTGCAACAGTCAAGTCTCGTTGCTGGATCCATGGGTGGTGATATCTTTCTTCTCTACTATCTATTCTAGTCATTCCTTTCTCTTTCTTTCTTTTCCTTATATATTTTCTTCACGGTATTTTTATAGAAAGGAACCAGAAAGGCTTTTCTTGTTCATTCTGTTCATTTGGACATCTCCAAATATCTCATTTAGAGCAGAAGCCATCGGCTGCTCTCTGCTGGCCTCTAAACCATTACTTGCTTTAACAGGAACTAAAACTTTCCTGCTCCTTTTTTGGTGACTGATTTCCCAATGTTACATCTTTTACTGTATTGTACTATTGTATGTTCACGTGTTGCAAACATTTGCCACAGATACTGAAAGAAAACCGCTGTACGTAAATCGTTACTGCCTGTTGACTGAAACCAGATTCAGTGATAATTACCCACTTTGGAATGAGAGTCGGTTTGAGTTCCCTAGTCTCTATCCCATAAGTGTAGTGTAATGAGTATGGTATTTATTCCTTCACTTTTTAGGACTGCATGTGTCTGTTGAAAGAATATCAGAAATGCTTTCGTGAAGCTAAGCAAGAGATTTTGGAAACTCTAGGAGAAAAGGCATTTGAAGTGTCAGAAATGTACATTTTTGGAAAATCTGAAGCTTTTTGTAGGAGATTAGAAAAAGTGAGTATATTGTTTGCTGTTATTATTTGTAAAGAAGCACCTCTCCAAAGAGCAGTTTTCAAAGTAGACACTTGTCAGCATTCATGCTCCTAATGATCCTGTAAAGGAGTTTGTAACTCTTTATTGAGAGAAATTAGGTACTTCCACAGAGTAAGCCAACCCAATACTTTAGGCAATTACCTCACAATTGCCTTCTGAACTTGTCAACTTGTCTCAGTGTGGAGAGAAATAGGCTAATTATCAAGACTTATGTCATTATTGTAAGAGGTTTAAAATTATGTGAAAAACAACACACCTTTGCTTTCTTGAATGATATTTTGTTATTGCTAAATACAATTCTTCAGATGATTCTGCTGTTTGGTGTTGTTTTAACATTCATCTTGGTAACTCAGTGAAGGGATTTTAAACTAGCATTGATAGAGTTTGTGTGGAAAATATAATAGGTGCCTCTTGGTGCAGAATAAGGTCAGACAAGGGATAAGATAATAATGGGGCAGTCATCACAGGGTAGGAAGTCCGTGATGAGTTTCTTCATAATGCAATATGCGTACTAATCTCTAGGATTGGGGTTTTTATTCTTTGAAATATCTTTTTATTATCAGTATGCATGTGTCGTGTTTTAACTCTTTGCATATTACTCTATTGAATCTAGCAGTCAAATATAAAAAATAAACCCCCTATCATAAAGAAAAAAAAATTATTTTACTTTGTGTTGGGTTGTGGTGAGAACTGATGTTGAAAATTGGATTAATGGTGCTTTATTGAAGATTTGATTCAGAATATTTGATTCAGAAGCTCAGAAACGACACTTTTGTGAATGCAGTAGTTAGAGAAGTGGCTGTTTAGTTTATTTTATTTATGTTTTAGTTTATAGAAGAAGTAACAAATAATTTGTTATAAGCATGAATATAACGTCTGTATTTCAGATTACAGAGATGATAGCCATAGAAAAAACTTTTTCTGCACTGAGCCTGTGTGCAATTGAAGGTATAGATCTTATGGCAGTAAAATTCAAAAATATCTTCCACATATTTCAAAAGAAACAATATGATTTCCTTGATCCACAAAACACAGAATTTGATGTGGATTTTGATAAATTCTTCACAGAGGTTGAACGTTTAGAGGTAAGTAGTATTGCTGCCTATAATTTACTCTAGGAAGAATCTCATCACTACTTGCTCAGTATCAAATTGGGTGTCAGTGAGACTTTGGATTGTGAATAGCCTACATTGTTGTTCTTCCAATGAACAGGAGTTTGTGTTTGTCCAGAGGGAGGCTTTTTCCATTCTTTCTTCTACTTTCAAATGAAGGTGTAAAATAAGTCAGAGTCCTCACGGATGATTGTTACTCTGCAGCCAAAATGAAAAAATTATGAGACCTGAAAGAATGATCTACATGGATGCCATTTATTAACCTGGAGAAACATGGTTAGATTTTGGGCAGAACAAAGCTGCAACTGATCTATTTCATAGCATTGTATGACATTTTAACAGATTATTTGGCTGAAACTAGCTATTCATTAATTATATTAAGCATGGACTAGTGAAGGCTCCTATTTTGTGCTTTAAGCAGTAACAGTTTCAAATGTTAAGAAAATATCAGGTGTCAGAATAGTATTCTACGACCAGAAAAAGCATACTAAATTACATATATTCTTTAGACACAGCTACAGACCTTTATGCGTACCTGTTTTGCGAGAATTTTGTCTTCACAGAACTCACTTCAGTTACTTCAAAGGTATTGGCAACTATGTTTTAAGATATTTTAAACTGACTTTGAATTATTGATTAACACAATTTAAGAAACAGAGCTAATTTGAGAACAAAGGGCTTAATGGAGAATTTTTCATGACTGATGTTCTAAACCACTTAATAATAATAAAATATGTATTTTAGCTTTCCTATATGAGTCAATGTATTCTATTTCTTAATTTCATTAGATTATTTTGTATATATGAGAGGATACTAAAGGAAAAACCTAAAAAAATACAGCAAGGCAGAAATTTTCAGCTTGCTTAAAATTACTCAAAGCAAAGAAGTTTTCCAGATTCAGAAGTATTTCCTAGATTTGTGCTTCTTTCACTTTATGTAATGTTCATATACTCCAAAATAAAATTTTAAAAAATTATTTGTGTTTTAGGAATGTCATTTTGGGTACTAATTTTTAATACAGGTTTCAAAATCTGAATATGCCATGCCTTCAGGAAGAAATAGAACGTACAGCTGGTTGTATTCTTCAACATTATGTAGCGGAACTTGAAGCTACTAAAAAGGTATTTAATTTCTTTTCAATAAATTGCAAACATCATGTTAAAGTAGGCGCAAGTATTTTAATGTGAATTTTTATTTATTCTGCCTGTTTCACTAATTGACTATCAAAGCTTAGTTATCACACTTCCTTTTACAGCAAACAGACTTTAGTGTGTGGGCAACACAATAAACATACTTGTGAAGGCAAATATGTAATCACAATTTTACTCTTTAAACCCAAAATATTTTCTGTTATTCCTTCATCAATTAAATTTTAAAAAGCATGTTCTCTACTCTCCGTGTACATTACTTGCATGTATCTGTTAGTTTTTTTATTACATGAGGTTTCTACAGTTAATTTGCATTTTTAAGTTACTGTTATCAAATCTGTGACAGCACAAAATACACGTACAATGAAGTTAAATTGCATTTATGTTCATTAATAAAGTAGTATTTCATGATTTGTGTGGTGCACCATGACTGTAGGATAAGAATTAACTTCTGCTGCCTGTTCACATAACTTGGTTGTAATCTTTTAGAGAAGAATTCGTCTAACCTGACTTTATTTGTCTGTAAAATAAACATCTGCCTCAGAACTAGATGTCCAAACTCCCTTTCTACTGGGAAAAGTAGGAAAGTAGTTTATCCAAGGGGAAAAAAAAAAAGTAAAACCAGGTATATTTTCTGAGAGTATTTCATCCAGGTCAGCTCCTCTCTTAAGTTCACTGTGAAGCTGCTTGGATTTCTTTTGTTAGGACTGTGCAGAAGACAGTGTAGGGTTAAGAAGATATAAGTAAGTGAAGAGTTGTGTCATCATGGAGTCTTCATTGTCACAGCATGAGTTTTCAGGCTGGAAGTTGGGTGGATACAAATACTCCTTCTGTTGAAGAATATATCTCAATTATACTGACTAGCTCTAGCTACATATTAGGTATTGGATTGCTTTTTATCTTTGAAAAGCAAGTTATTTCTAATAAAAAGTTGCTCCCACTGCAATACTGTTTCTAAAATGATTGAATAATTTGTCAATGCAAAGTTTGTATGAGATCATTTTGGGCCAACTTTTTTTTACTCTAATATAGCCATTCAGTGAGGAGGACCTTTTTTTTTTTTTTTCTTTCTCATCTTTAATCTCACAGATTAAAGCGTGGGCTGCTTACCCAGGAGTATCTATATGCATATTGATTAGAAGTTAGTAGAAAAGTTCTTACTGTAGAATCCTAGAGTATCCTGATTTGGAAGGGGCCCACAAGAATCAGTCAGTTCAGCTCCTGATGTGTTAGCTAATAGTCAGATACATGTGGCCAAAGAACAGTGTTGACATTTCTATTCAGGTAAAGCTCTCCCAAAACCACTTACTTCCCTAAACAGCTTGCTTGCACAGCAAATGGCTCTTAAGTCACATAGCTGCACCTGTCAGGCTTGGTCTTGAATACTGGCTGCTCAGCTCCTAGGTTTGCAATGCCTTCTGCTGTACTTAGAGCTCTGTCTTAAGTAAGCACAGCTAAAAGCCATCATGAGTTAATGAAGACAGGAGACTTACTGGCAGTGATACCAATGTGTCCACCTCAGAAACATAGCAAGTCAGGGAAGAAATATATTTTTCTCTCCATGAACTGCTGTGTACCTCCACACAAATTTAATCTGTTTGCGAGGAGGAAGAAATTGTGGTACCAGACACAACAATTTACATTACAAAAAATTTCTTAATCCATGTGTTTAATGATAGTGTTCTTACTGTAGCTTTACCAAAGTCAGAAAGATGACCCTCCTCTGGCTCGAAACATGCCACCTATTGCAGGAAAGATATTGTGGGTGAGGCAGTTATTCAGAAGGATAAATGAACCAATCAACTATTTCCATGTAAGTTGATGTGAAGAAAAAGTAGTTTTTTTGTGTAACAGGGAACTGTCTTACTTCAGCAGAGTGATTATAAAGTTTCTGGCTATGATAATGTCTCATTATATCTTAGGCAACATGTTTATTTCTACGGGAATACTCCTCTGCAGGAACCATTGCTGTAGATCCAAGATGTCATGTTAGAATAAAATAGACTGTTTCAGTTAGAAGAGATCTACAGTGACCATCTAGCCCAACTGCCTGACCCATTCAAAGCCGACCAAAAGTTAAAGCATGCTGTTAAGGATGTTGTCCAAAAGTCTCTTAAACACTGACAGGCTTGGGTCATCAATCACCTCTCTAGGAAATCTGTTCCAGTGTTTGATCATCCTCTCAGTAAAGAAATGCTTCCTAATGTAAAGCCTGAACTTCCCCTAGCTTTGAACCATTCCCATACATGCTATGAGTGAATCCCAGGGAGATCTCAGCACCTCCCTTTCCACTTACCCTCCTCATGGAGCTCTAGAGAGCAAGGAGGTCTCCCTCAGCTTCCTTTTCTTCTTTCTTAGACAAGCTCTAAGTCCTCAGCTGCTTCCTCATTGCTTCCAGCCCTTATATCATCTCTGTTGTCCTTATCTGGATGCATTTAAGGACCTTCTTAATCTGTAGGGCCCAGAACTGCACACACTCCTTTCCTGTTTCCCTCAGATGTGAATATGAATCATCTGATCTGCTCCAAAGAAAAGAGGCATAAATATCATTACTGATTAAAAAAGGAAACTTTTACAGTATGTTTTTAGTTATTCAATTTTGAGTAGAACTGAGCACCCATTTCACTGTGAATTGTATGTGTTTATAACAGTATAATAAAGTAATTGCTCTTACCCCTGTTAAGTATTTAGTATTTATTCCTTACGAGTTTTTATTGACTTTACTTTTGTTGGCCTTTGAATTTGAATCATTAATACTAGATACAGTTTTTAAGAACTCTGTAAGTATAATTCACAGTATTAACTCAGCTTATATATAGTCAATGGTTAAAATGAGAAAAACACAAGTGGTATGGGGTTTTTTTGATATAGTTTTAATTTCAATGCACTGTTTTTTAATAGAAAAATTCAAATATCTTGGCAAGTCCAGAAGGTAAAGCAGTTGTTCAATCATACAACAAACTTGCTTATGTATTGGTGGAATTTGAGGTAGTCTATCACAATGCGTGGATGAAGGAAATGTCGCAATTAGAATATCGTAAGTAATTAAATATGTACTTGGTTTGTTTAAACTGTTATTGAATACTGAGTTAACACAAATCCAATCAGATAGGTTTTTTAAGCCACATTTACCCTTAAAATGTGCAAATTATTCATGTGTGAATAGGCACACTCAGTAATATAGTCATGGTGCCTTAGTGACCTTGAAACTTGATGCAAAGGGTTGCAGATCTCATACATTGTTTGACAGATGACTACAAACAGAAGTGATATAAATTTAAGACACAGATAATTTTGGTATTAAAATTTTAATGTTTACTATTTAATAATTCTTCCTGTTTTCTTTCCACTATAATAATTTATACAGTTGTATTGTCCCAGTCCCTCTCTTTAAGCACAAGTATTACTTTATGCCTAGAAATGTTTGATATTCAAGTGTTGTGTTTTCAGGTCCTTAGAAAATTAATTTCATAATTTTCTAACTTGGGCTCAGAAAAAATATGCCACAAATAAGACTGGATCTGAGCCTTGTTTAGTTTATGATGAGAAAGACAGAAAGCAAATATGGTGGAAGTCAGTTGTGTATTTTCTTTAACTGAAAACCATGTGAAGCTATTTCCCAGGTAAACATACATACATTTGTAATATAATAATATTACAAATCTGGGTTCCATAATAATTTATTGAAGAGAAACAATTGTTTGTCTTAGAAACTGATATTAGAATGTCTTTACAGCCTTACAAACCACAATATTTGTGCGTCATCCTAAATCCGAGAAGTTCCTGGTTAATTTTGATGCTCAGATTCTAGAGATTGTGCGAGAGACCAAATGTATGATAAAGTTGGGTCTGGAAGTACCAGAGCAAGCAGTAAAGATAGTAATAATAGAAAATAAACTGAAGGCAAACAAGTTACGCTTAGAGGTAAACTTGAAAAGTATCATGATTGCTGATTAAAAAAAATGAAAAGAAAATCTGTTTAATCATAGAATTTTTTCAATAGTTATATAAGTACTAATGCTGGGTATGTGATTGTTTAAAGTAAATTTGTGCAATGCACAGGTGGACATAGAGGATCTCATTTGAATCCCCCCGCTAATTGCTGTGGGGGCTAGTAGATACTTAAGTATAAAAATAAAAACTTCTTATACTCCATGGCAGGTTAAATATACTCTGGTGATGAAATAATTAAACACATACAAAAAGTATTCACTGTCTGAAAATCAGTAAAACAAAGTCTTATGGATTTTTTCAGAAGGAAAGGTTGTAGTTAGTCTGGAATATTTTGAAAGTTGATGAGCCACGAAAACATGAAGAATTTTACAGGTTTACCTGCCAGAGAAGTCACATTTCTGATACTTATTGCAGTATTTGCTATTGTAGTATTTTGAGAAGCCTATATCTTGTGGATGAGGTGTACTATACAAGATTTCTCTCTGTGTGTGTATGGCATAAGACAAGAGGATATTTTAAAATTGACTTCATATGTGAATTTAAGTATCTAAAACATATTATTTTAAGAGGGCATTGCAAGTTACAGTCACTAAAACTCAAGCTTTCTTTAACTCTAGAGAAAGATGATATTTTGTCTGGCTTTGGGCATTAAGACAGTGTTGCTCAAAGGTGACTTTCATTCTTCCTTATAGCATGAAACAATTTCATTACTTCCTAGAAATGATGTTCATAGGTATGTAATGTCTGTGTTAAATTCTAAAATTATTTTCAAATAGATCCTTGTGCTGCTTTCTATGTTTTTTTCTGATGATTTGATTGTAAAACATGTTGTTTGCTTCAATAGAGAAGCTCTTTAAATATTCTACTTGATACTGCCCTTTCTAATAATTAACAGGGTCTTGTCCAGTGTTATGAAGATTTGTGCCGAGAAACACCAAATATTTTTGTAAATCTACTGACAACAAAAATGCAAAAGGTTGGTATTGCTAAATGCACTTCAGTATTTTTCATAAGAAGTTAAAATAACTTAATTATAATTTTTAATATAATTTAAAATTCTTAAATATTTAGATGGATCTGCATACTACAAACTTAATGAACTTTACAAAAACCTTAAGATCAGCAATTTGCTCTTTACATCCCTCATGCAGTGCTCAAATAATGTGTATTACAATAGAATAATCTTAGTGCATATGAGAGCCCAGTAGAACAAAAAATATGGACTATGGGGGTCTATTTGTCAACACAAATCTCTGGCTTTGACATGGAAGTAAATTATCACTTGTTCCAGTTTTTAGAGGTTTTAACTGTGCTTTTCATTTAGCTGAAATATTAAATGTCTTTGCTTGGAGAGAATTATTAGCCTTGTGAATTGAGTCTATTCACTGGGGTAGAAAGATTATATGGTACACTAAAGGCACAGTTTTGTTAGAGATGTTCTACAAACCATTTCATTTTGCCAGACATTTGCAAGTGTAAGTGTATGTATGTGGTTGTTTTGTGTAACTGTGCCCTTTTTGTTTGTAAGTAGTAACATCAAAAGGTCAAAAATGTAAGTTTGTGTAACTACATAGTTGGCATATGCTGAAGTGTGAGAAACAAAAAACATGTCCTTCTCTTAAGACTTAAATAATAGAAGGTAAAGAGATAAAGTAATGGTAGTTTTCACTTTAATGATACTACTGTAAACATGATCATGTCATAAAGGGAATCATATATCTCTGTATGTTAGAGAAAACAACTGGCAGAAGAGAAGGGTGAGTATTGTACAAACAACAGAAAGTTAAAATCTTTTTTGAAGAAGGGAGAGAAGCCTTTGGTATATAGGAAGAAAAGAGGAAAGCACATAAAAAGATGGAATGAGCAAATCTAAGCTAGTGACTGGATTAGTGCCACAGTAAGACAGCAACCTATGTAGAGCCTTATAGTGTTTCTAGATTGATTATGTTGATTACCAGGAACAATATTGCCCCAATATACTGGAGTTAAATATATTCCCCAAAACCACATAAGTTAAGGTGATAATATTGGCTGCATTTGCAAATGGCTGTTTGAGCTTGATTCGTTGTTTTAGCTGTGATATAGACATTGCAAGAAGTATAAGGATGAAGAGGTGGAGTGAATTCCAGGTGGTGGGTTGGTAAATGTCAAAATGAAAGAACAGATATGATAGGTGGCAATTTAAAATCACGTTTGACTGAAATCAGTTCAAAGTTTCTCAGCAATTAAGCCAAATTAAGTTTGTCTCTTCAACAATGATGGGATGACAACTTTTAAAATTGTGGTGGCTGTATACTGGCAAATCAGTGAGAAGTTTCTGAGTACTAAGCAAAAATATTCATAGGACCTCTGTGAGAGAGTCTGAAAGGGATGATTTTCATAGCTTGGCAGTCGTATTTCTTTTCTTGAGTCCCATCTCCTTTAAAGATACAGGATCTACAGTGAAAGAAGGGCCTTGGTGTAGATCATACAGTGACAGGGAAAAGAGATGATTTCAGCTACATGCTGAACACCTTGATAACAAATCCAGAAGAAACAGACCATGGAGAACTAAGAATTCAATAATGTAAATAGTAGGGAAGAGGAGATGTTTTAAAATAGCATTGAGACTCTTAAGAAAACTTGGCTAGGATCAGTGTGATTCAAAATGGGAGAAGTAAAAATGTCCTTACATAGACACATGAGGTTTAAAGACAAAGTAATTATACTCTTGAGAGCGTTCAGGATGTATGTTAACAGATATATTGTATGATCAGTAGTGGACTTGATTTTTATTTCAGGAAGTACTGAGAACCACTAAAAGACAGTATTGAGGAGAATAGGAAAAGGAAGGTGTATGCTGAGCATGTCACTTAGAGGCTTTAGTATGCACTACCCTTCTCTTCCTCCACATTGTATAAATTTCTTTGATTTTTTTCTTGAAAACCTATAACCTTCCAAACCATAGTCATCACTCTGTTTAATAAGTGATGATAGTAATTCTAATAATGGCATTTGTTTTAATTTTTTTTTCCCAATGAAATGATATTTTTATGCTTAGATGGAAGCTGTGTTCAGGCAAGGACTTACCATGGTGACTTGGTCATCTGTGACGCTGGAAAGTTTCTTTCAGGAAGCTGATCAAGTTCTGCATATACTTAAACAGCTTTTGAGAAAGGTATACACCTGCTTACTGTATAAATAAAACTATAAGTTTAGAGAAATTATATCTAGTACACCACTCTTCGCATTGGAACTTAATCTGTACTTATTTTTGTATCATATGAAAATTTTGTTGCCTTTAAAATATGTTCTTTTTTTGGCAGAATGATATACTCAGTGATTCCCATTATTTTTGCTTCTGTTTTTAAAGTAGAATATATTTCCAGTTCTTATCTTCCAGTTCTGTGACTTCCACTCTGATTTTCAGAGATGATGTCTGCTTCTCTTTGAGTGCTTGTCCATGAGCACAGTTGTACAAAAGATACTTCCATACAAAAGTTGTTCAGTGTAGAACTTTTAAACATTATTCATAGCAGGCGTGTTGTGAAACTGTATCCTCTTTCTGCAGCCCATAAAAAAATGGAGAACATGCTCTTCTCTCGGTCTCTGCATGCTGATTCAGCCTGTGGGTTTTTACTCTCTTAATGTTTGTCACATAATTTCTGAATTATTTTGATTTCATATTTAATATCTTCATAAGTGATTGGGTGGTGGGATCAAGTGCACCCTGACAAAGTTTGCCAATGATACCAAACTGAGTGGGGAAGGGGAGAGCTACCCTACAGGAAGACCTGAATAGGCTGGAAGGGTGGACTAAGAAAAACCTTATGCAGTTCAACAGGGACAAATGTAAGGTCTTGCACCTGGGCAAACATAATGTAACAGTGCAGCACAGGCTTGGATCTACCTGGCTGGGGAACAGCTTTGTGGAAAATAACCTTGGCAGCCTGGTGAACAACAAACTCTGTGAAAGCAAGCAGTGTGCTGCTGCAGCAAAGAAAGACAATGGGATGCTGGGTTGCACCAACACTGCCACCACCAGCAGAGATAAAGATATCATCATCCCTCTCTACTCAGTGCTGGTCAGGCCAAACCTGAAACTGTGTTCAGTTTTTGTGCCTTCTATACAGAAAGATATGGACAGGCTGGAGAGGGTTCAGAGAAGGCCCACGAAGATGACCAAAGGAATGGGAGGCCTACTGAAGACTGAGAGAAATGTGTTTGTTCAGCCTTGAGTAAAGAAGGCTTAGGGGAGACCTTATCATTGTGATCTAATATTTGAAGAATGGCTCCAAAGAAGATGGAGACCCCTTGTTTACAAGGATTTAAACGGAAAAGACAAGGGGTAATGGGTACAAGTTACTCATGGGGAGATTCCAATTTGACAAAAGGCATAATTTTTTGCAGTGAGAACAGTCAGCCATTGAAATAATCTCCCCACAGAACTGGTGGACTTCCTAGCACTGGATACTTTTAAGATTCAGCTGGACAGGGTACTAGACCATACTTTTGCCAAGAAAGGTTGGACCAGATGATCCGTGAAGTCCTCTTCCAACCTGGTATTCTATGATTCTGTCATTCTATGATTTAGCATGCTTGAGGACCTGTGTTGGTTTGGTTTTTTCCTCAAGAATTTACCTTGATAGTCAGATCACCCTTCTGGCTTGATGGTTGAACTATATTGCTACTATCTCTTCTATGAATATCATAAATTATGTCTCCTGTGGCAGGAGATTGTTAGTAGTGGGTATATCTAGTTCTTTTTCTGTATGGCAGAAATATGTAACAATGATCAAGTGCTCTATTTGCCACTGAAACCCAAAGCTAGAAAAAGATTTCTAAGTCAGAAATTAACAGTTTTGTAATCGTGAGTATATTTGAAATAATCACGTTTTTATATAGAAACACTATTTTCTTTAAATGTGTAAGTTGTATATATTTTTTAACTTTCTTATCCCTCCCATATTAATTAAAAAAAATTCATCCTGGATTAGACCTTTGATTGCTGTGAGAAGGGTATTGTAAACAAATAGGGAAAAAGTGATGTGAAACAGAAGCATGAGTGATATTGTGAAAAACAAGATGGAATATGATAGATGCAGAACATTTCAGATAAAAAATTAAATATTGGACAGAAGTTGGTTTTATTTGGATTGTACCATGACAAAACCAATTCACTTGTTGACTGAATGCTAACAATGCTCCAATTTAGAATCAAAAAACCCACCAAAATGCTAGGTTTTTGACTAAAAGGAGAAGGACTGAAGACTAACCCATCAAGCAAATTACAGTAGGCCCCCCTTGTCTTGTTGCTAGGCTTGTAGCCTATAAGATGATGAACAAGAATCTAATTATATTGATGTAGCTCGTTTTGTTACTCTGTTTTATTTTATCTAGCAGCACCATATCTTGCATGACAGGAATGATCTGGGGTCTGACTTTCTATTGCTGCCTGTCTGCCTAAAACTTCAGTTAAACTAGCAAGGGCTCTTTGGGAGTCTAGCATGGATAACATCATGGAACAATAGTTCTTTTCTATTCCGTTGGTTCCAAAGCTTTCAGAACAGAAGAAAGAAAAGTTTAAAGATGCTATTCTTAGTCTTTGATCCACTTTCTATTGCGTTTCTTGGGACATAGAAGGTAATTCTCTCTCCATTGTCACTCATCCATCCAACCTTTAAGACTAATCAGTTCAAGGAGCTGCCAAGAGAAGCTCATTAAAAAATTAGATTATTACTCTTATGGTGCAGAAGTAGTTTTCACTTACACTGTCTGTGAATTTCATTTATACAACGAGTTTTGAAACATGGTGCTGATAACTAGAAATCTGTGAAGAATTAGGTGGAAACGCCAACTTCCTCTAAATATTTCAGTTTCCCAAGGATTCATATGTCTCAGTTTCCCAATGTGGAATATGCAGATACTTAAAAATTAAAAGGTTTTGTTTTTAAAGGGCTACCTGAAATGAAACTGTGCACACTACTGATCTTTTTAAAAACGTGTTATCAGACTCTATTTAAGGCATGTAACCATATAATTTCCAGATTTACATCTGTTCTTTCCAAGTTGTCTACAATGAAGATTAAAAAGTCTAGATTTTTTTGTAGGGTACTTGTATCCCTAAATTCCCCTCTGTATGTAATAGAAAAAGAGGATCATTAAATCACAGTAAAAGCAGACTGGGTTTAGCCATAGTAAATAACTCTTAAGTTACTGCAACTCTTACAGTAACTTTCTTAGAGGATTTTCTACTCTGTAACAGTCTCAAATTAATTTTTCTGCAAAACATTTTATAACATGTAGCAGGTTACAGCTCTCTAAAATAGAATACATTATACTTTAAAGGTTAGTGTGTGGTATTAATATGATTTTCTCTTTTTAGGTCAATGTTTTAAGTGAAGTGCGAATTGGTTCAATATTAAAAGAAATATCAGATACTGCTTTAGTTATCTTACCAGCAGATGGTCCTATCAAAGTAGAGGATATGTTGGCCTGCAATGAGGTGTGTGCCACTTTAGATCTTTGAACTTGAATTCTAGCGCATGTTTGAAACAATACCTTAGTAAATGAATATAAAACTAAAAAATAATTCCTCTCTCTGGGGAAATACAGAACTTTTACTTGTAATGAAAATATTTTAGTTAACACATTTTATATGAAGATAAATTGGTTCTTATGTCTTTGAGATACTTAAGCTGTAGTATTTCATAAACAATTTTAATTTAACTGCTTCATAATTAGATGAGATATTTTTGTGTATGAACATACTGAGACATATATAGCCTTTTTTTTCTCCCCTATTTTTTCCAAACTGTTTTTTGAAGGAGAAGGCAAAAAATGCTTTCCAATAAGTATATTTTAAAATCTGAAAGCTTTCTTGATTCCAAAAGAGACTAAAAATGTATTAATTAGAAAACCAGTGCAAGTAAATAAAATCGCTAAGAAGAGTTGAAAGAGTATTTGGGTAATTTCGAATTCAGACTGTGACCTCCCTTCACTATTCAGGATTTTCTTCTGGCCCTTAAAATACCATTGCATTTTAAAAAATGATATTTTGTTTTAAGCATTAAAAATATAGTGATAATACAACAGAAAATTTTTATAAATCTATGTATGTTTCCTTGAAATTGTTTCAGTCTGATGAATGCAATATCCAGGCAAATGTTTGGAATCTTCATAAAGAGGAACATTAGTAAGATAACTAATGATACTAAGACAATTGATCTATATTTTTATTTAACAGGCTTATACTAAAGAATGTGCTACATTATTGAACACGAAGAGCATGCACATTGAAGATGCTGTTCAAGAGCTAATAGCTCTATTTGAAAAGAATTATGAACTTCCATCTTCTAAGACCTCAGAAGAAGGTAGTTAATGTTGGTTATTTAAATAAAAAATTCTGTAGATTTAGATAGTTATTATCAAAACTGATTTGTTTTGGCTAATTTTCTTCAGCCTTCTCCCTTCCACTACATTTTTCATCTGTATCAGAGTTTTGTCTTCATTTACTTACTGCTGTTAAACTAAACCACTGGGCCATAAAATACTGAGATAATTCAGTTTAGGTGGCATTTCTAGAATTAAACTCTGTCCTTTTCTGTAGATTACCAAGGAATTTGCTCTAGAACATTAAAGTTCCATTTCTTTCAGTCACTCATGATACCATTTTCCCCTAGCCTCCCATTCTTCTGTAAGTGAAATACAATGTTCTTCTCTTCTCAGTAATGCCAGGTATTTAGTACCATCCCTCTCTTTTTCACCTTTTTGCCAGAGTAGAGTTGTGCCTCAAATACCAGTGCTTTGCTGGCTGGTGAGTTTAAATCAGTATAGTCAATTGCTAGCGTATAGATGGCTGGTTCCCACTCCTTTGGGGTGTGTTACAAAGGTTTTAGAAGGTCCTGCACTCTTACAGAAGGAATAGTGTATAGCTGGAAAAAATATTCTGTTCTTAAGAAAATTTATTCTGAGCCTTAATCAGTAATGGAGCTCTTTTCTTACATAGATTTTTTTTTCCTTCTGGGTTCAGATTTCTTCAGGTATAGAGACATAGTCAGGATAAAAATACTCCAGGTAGTTCAATAGTATGCAAAGAGAAAACCCAATGCAAAGATACTTCTCTGTCTTTTGTTAAATTTTTTATATCGATTTTGATTTTTTTTTTGGTCATTTTCACTGGTATACCCATGTCTGCCTAGCTTTAATAACAGATTGGTAATGCATGATGTTTGTTAGGCTAAGGCTTACAGGCTGGACTTTTAAACAGATTCCTGGTGTGAAAAAAGTGTTGTGAAATAAACCCTATTTTTGGCAATCTAGGTACTACTAAACTAAAAGTCATTATTTTACCTGTAAAGAGGGAACAACATGCTTCGAAATAAAACACAATGTGCAATTAACAAAACGATTCTTTTTTTCATTTACGGCAAAAGAGAAGCGGATAGCATTTGAAAATAATGAAAAGGAGAAAGAAAAAAATACTCCTGAAGATAGCAAGGTCGATGAAAAAGAGGAAGAGTTTAAAAAGGTATTTTCTAAAAATAAGGAAATTATTTTTCAGATTGATCTGATTTGTAACTTGAATTTTGATAGTTGTGTATCTATGTTACAGAAAGGCATCACATTGACAGTATCAAATGTAATGTAAAAGGGATGAAATAGCTTTCCTGAAAAGTGAGTTTAGGATGGATTTTAGCTTTCAGAAGTATATTGCATGTTATTCCAATTAACACCTTTATTAAACAAGTTCTTTACATGTGAGCGGTAATTGTAAAAGTTTGGAGAGGATATTGTTCCTAAGACATAACATAGGCTTTCCTGTGTTTGACTTAAACATTTTTGAAATAATTTTCAGGCTCCTATCTCAGTACAATACTAAATAATGTGTTTTTTATTTATTGCAGAGTTGTAAAGACTTACTTGCCTATTTCACTCGCCGGCTGCTATTCAGCCTCCAGAAAGCGACCCGACTGTCTTTGGCTAGTATTAAAAAAAGAATAAGTGTTTCCGAGTAAGTTGCAAATGGAAGATTCCTTCAATAATATGCACTCTTTATGAGGTTTTAGTTTTGAGTAGGTTCAGATCATGTATTTATCATTTTACACTAGCTTGTCACCTTTCAAAAATATTTTTCTGTTCTGTTGAGTATTTATATAAAATGTAATGAGGCAAATTTACTCCTGATAGGCTGTTGCATGAAATGATCAAGGAGACCTTCCTATGCCCTATTTAAAGCACTGACAGAGCTCCATCATTCTGAAATTGGGAGATTAAAATCCAGAATTAGAAAATATTCTGAATAAAAAATTCTGAAAGCAATGGCTGGATTCAAGCTAACCTTTGTCTGAACGGTGGAACTCTGGTTATTATCCTTATCCTTTAGACAAGAAGCTTCTGTAAGTTTTGTCAAATAGTACGTAATTTAATGTTAAAATTCTCTATATGGGTTTGCCCAGGAAAGGTAGCTCAAAATTATATTTCTCAGATAATTTGAGGAGGTTTTATTGTGTTTATGATATGTTTCAAAATTATTTCCATCAAGACAACAAATTTTTCTGTTCATCCAAGCAAACCTGAAGAGGTCACTCCTTTTCTGAAAGCGGAAGTACACCTTGCTATTCCCAATCTGGTAAGTTATGCATCATATAGATAAGGTAAAATACACTGTATTTAAGTTGTCTCTGCATTTGCCCAAGTGCAGGATGTGGGCACGCTTCTACTGAACCTTCATCTGTTCCAAGGAGAACAGTTGCTCAGGCTTTTCAGTGCACTGAGAGAACTGAGGAAATGTACTCACAGTTCCACAGTGTTTTGGCTTCTGTCTCAGCAATACTGGCTTTTTATTGTCATTGTGTGATTTAACAATTATATTGCAATCTGTTCATCAGTGTTCTTTCCAGAATGATTATTGTTTTCCTCACATGTAGCAGCTGCATTCCTGAAATAGATCCTTCATGTTTCTTTTTTATTTATTTTAACTGTTACCTGTGCGATCTAAATCCTTTGTTGAATTGCAGTAATGAATATTATCTTTACTCATTTTGGCTTTAGTAACCTAAATAGGAACTTAGATGAGCAGAATGAGGAACACTGAACAAAAATTAGAAGATTCAAAACCAAAAGAAAGAAGTGTGGATTTCAATGTACCAATAACAAAAAGGCAGCTTGATTACAAAGAGCTAAAGCACTAATTTAGTTTCCTTTTAAAAATAACTATGTGTCAGCAGTATGTATGGTGTTTCTTTTATTTTATATATGAGAAGGTAACTTAGTATTATGCAAATGTCTTATAAAGATTAAAAGTTTTATATTAATGAAATTATAATGAAAGAAAGGTTCCGCTCTAAGGTGATACTCCTTTGACATTGTTCATATTGGCATTCTGTTTTACATTCACGCTGTGTATTTGTGTGTACACATGATATGTAAGTTCTGTTCAAGTGTAGAATGTCTACCTTATTGATATTTGTAAAAGCAAAAAGCTCGAAGCTCTACTCACTAAGGAAGTACATCTATCTCTCTTTCCAGTCCTCAAAGGTGTGGCTGATCCAGGGCATTAATGCCGAGTAAAATACCACTTTACTAATGATAATATGATTTTGCAAGAGCCTTGCTTTCATATATGCAACTGGTCAATGTGTGAAAGTGATTTACAGGTCATCAGAGTCACTTCTAATTAGTTTATATTCCAGTTCTGAGCACTTTCATGGATTCCATCATTTTAAAATGATGAATTGAACATGAAAGCAATAAGATGTTGCTTAAGGACTGTATTCGAGGATTGATCAAATCACAAGACTGATCATTCTTCTGAAGTTTAACAAGAAATACTCTTTTTCTTTTCTTTCCTTTCCTGGATCACTCTTGGGTAAATTCTTTCTCCTGCTCAGTATTTTGGAGAAACTGATGTGTGCCTTTACTCCACCTTATCCTACCTAGAATTATTTTCAAACAGGGGCAGGACAAAGCCACAAGTAACATTACTGCTGACAGTACAGTTCAAAAAGTACTGGGTTCAGGACTTCATGGCTGTTTGTGTGCTGCTACATAAAACAAGCTGCAGTCTGTTCTTTGACCTCAAAGTGAGCTGGCATGGCACGCTGTGTATCCACAGGAGAAAATGCTTTTCTTCCTGAAACCAGGACTTTGCATTCAAACTATGTGTTAGGAGCAGCCCCTGTCATGTTTCATTCACCAAACTGTGCTTGATGTTTTTCTTGTGAAGTGCTTTGATGCAACATCCCAAGCTATGATATGGGACTATACTAGCATTTATATAATATGGATGATGGCAGACCAGAGCCTGTGCTTTGGTCCTGTTCTGTTTACTAGTTGTTGTTGATTCAGATCAGGAATAATTCTTTTCCTTCTTGTTCTCTTTATAATGTACTCTGATAGCTGAATCAGAGTTCTCTTCCTCTTCTGACTTGGGTATTTGATTGCTCTCAGAATTATGTTACAAAATCTTTGATAAATATACAAATTGAAAACTTTAGGGCTACTGCATGGAGTTTCATTAATTTATTAAACACTATGCTCTTGCAAAACCTTTTAAGCTAACGCTGCCTTTGTGAGAAAAGGAACATTCAGTATTTATTCAATTAGGATCTTGGACACATTCATCCAGGTGATTTTTGTTGTTTGAAGTTACCCACAGTGTGAATATATGTACCTGTTGTGAATGAGTATTTCAGGTCACTCAAAGAATCACCATTAAAGATATCAGTAAAGCAAGTTTAAAATAACAGTGAAAGCATGACAAAGTTGGTTGGCAAGGTTCACTCTGCTACTTACGAGTTGGTTAAAGCACACAGAGAAAAATCAGACAAAAATCTAAAACCAATCAATCTAAATTTTCAGTCAACCAGAAATGATAAATGTTGGAGGCTGGGGACAGCAAAAGGATGGAAAAGTTAAGGATGGAAAAGGATGAGGATTAAAAGGGAATGAGGGAGATTCTCCCATTGAGTCACAAGATTTAAAGTGGACCCCCGTCTCAAACTTAGTCCCAGACTTGCCCAACAGTCTCGGCCTAAAGGTTTAACAGAACTTAAACATAACAGCACTGAACTGATAGCCTAATTTAAACAATTAGACAAAAGATTCTATAGAATTTACTATGAACTGAACAGTATCTCTTTTATAGGCCTAGCTTACAAATGAAATGTACTTTAGATTCTAAGAGAGAACATAGTACATTTGCTATAACATATTCACACTCCCATGGACACAGACCTAAAGGAGTATGTCCAAGAGTTCAGTGAAGTACTTAGGTCAGATGCCTTTGCATCTTCTCAGCAGGCAAAGGTTTGAGCCTTGATAAGTGAGGGTATCAGCCCAGGCTCCGTCATCAGAGTTTGGCCATGATCCTCCATGTACAGCAAAGTTGAGAGTTCACCAGCTCTGAAAGGTGGCCCACTCATTACTGATCACAACCCACTGTGGTGCAGGAGAGCTCAAAGGGTCTCTGAACCACTGTTGATAGGATCACAAGAGAGTTGGCTTTAGTCATAGTAATTTTCCATCCTGGCCACAATTTAGGTTGGTAACTTTCTTTGAAAGCTCAATAACCAAAATACTGTTCCACTTGGGTTGTTATTCAGGCAAGAAAAATAAGTTTTCAAGTCTGTTTGTTAAAAGACAGGAGCTCATTAGCTCACAACCTAAACTCCTGGAAGCAGACAGCATTTCTGATAAGCTTAGGAGAAGCTTAGCCCAGGTGCTGTTCATCAAGGCCAAGGTCTAATGAGCATTTGTGAGATTATAGTGAGGCCCAAGGGAGGTGGGATGCAATTTCTAATTCTTTATTGTTCTAAAAGGAAAACAATAAGGCTAATAATGTATTCCCACACATTATATAACAGTACTTGTAAAAATGCTGCTTAAAATGTTGTAGAAATTTTAAAAACAATTGTAAAAAGACAGTAAATCTATCTGCTTATATACTTGGTTGTCATTTTATTCACAGTAGGACTGTATAAATAGATAGTAGGTCAGTATATATGCTTTTTCTCTTTAGAGGCAATTCTGAGCCAGACAGCCTGTTAAAGTTATATTTCCCAGCTTCTCTTCTGGGGTAAGCTCCTCAGTTCGCTCTGAGTGAAGTGGAACTGAGGTCTTAAAAATGCCAATCAGTTTCATTTATTTCAACAATATTTCAACTGTTTTAAATAGGAAATCGTTCCCAGTTTAGATGATATACAGCAAGCCATCAATCGCCTGATTCATTTAATACTGGAAGTAAATCGTGGAGTTGCTCAGTGGGGACAGAGACATTTGCAGAAATCTATTTTAAAACCACAACCAGGCACACAGCAAGCATCTTCTGGAAAAAGAGCTAAAAAAGGCGAAAGTAAGTGTTTTGTTTCGTTTTTTAACATCTTTCAACTTTTTGCTTTAATAAGAACACTATACATAAATATTTGTGAATAACCTAATTTTTCTTCAAACCAGCTAACTGTGGATTATTTTTCATTTTTTAAAATTTATTTTGATTTAATTAGCTGTATTTTTCAGAAATAGCTTTTCAGAGTTATGTAAATTTTATAACTCTGAGAAACAATAAGCAAAAAAATCTTTGAAAGATTGCTAGATCTGAATCTCCTACTTAATGTAGCCATAATGATATAGCTGAAACCATAAACAATGATTTCAGACTAGCTTTCGTTGAAATGTGGATATAGAATAAGAGCAAGTTTAATCAGTAGATTTCTGTAAAGATTTTAATTGTTGTATGTATTCCTAGATTGGATTATAAAACACCCCAAATGAGTTTTCATGTAAATAGTCAAACTGAAGATAGGCCTGCATCCATTTTAGTGAAATACTTTATTCCTTAATATTGTTTCTAAGCATCTCTCCATATGCTTTGCAGGCATCCACAAAAGCCTAAATGTATTTTTAGCATCAGGTTCTGTTAGCTGTTTGGCTGAGCCAGTGATCTGCAATATAGTTGTATATATATATGTGTATATATATATATATATATATATCTTGTTGTAATTCCTTTGGAAAGTCTGGAACATCTAGGAAAGTTTTTCTTTTTGACAGTCCAGAGCTGGAACTTGATTTTTCTTCTGATGTGTCTTGTATGGTTTTAACCTCCTTAATGGCCTTCGAACAGGGTGGCAGGAAACAATCCTCATCAGACAGTCATAGTTTTTTCCTCTGCTGTGCCAAAATATAACATCAGCAAGTAACCATTTTCATCACCTTTAACTACACATCAGCAACACCTGGGGCATATGTTAATGTTTGGGCAGTGAGATTTGTGGAGTTCACTGGTAATGATGGATCAATCTGAGATTGTTTCCATTGAGTGTACCCTTGAAAAGGTCTTCAGAGTAAAAGAGAATTTGGAGTTGCCCTAAATCCCCCTCATTAAACAGATGTATATGGTGGGAAGAGTGGATTTTTCTTCTCTGTTTTCTGAAATGTGCTTCAAAAGGCTCAGGCATTGTTATGACTGAAGTAGCTCATTAGATCTCAAGACTATCCATTTCTATATTGACCCCGATTGTCTGAGCAATTCATCAAAGAGTTCAAGAGGCTTACACTGCTTTAAGAAGTATATACAATTTAAAAACTTTATATATAGGAATCAAAAAAATGATGAAATAACTTGGAATGTTTATGAGACCTTTGTTGATCCAGTTAAAATTAAATTACAGTGAAGAAAATGAAATTTGTGAATGAAGAAGACTATTTTCTTTCTTTTTGCAAACCTTCATTTTAGACTAAATTTGCTCTAGCTGTATAGAGCCTGGCGTGAACTAGCAGTTAGTACTTTCATATTAAGCAGTCAGACAGATGTTTGAAGGAGGATATTCAGCCTTACTGAAGACAATGATTGCTTAAATGGTATGCATAGGTTTAAAGAGAATTCTAGTCAGACTGTTAACAGTTCATTGATGTATATATAATTTTATTTTACAGAAGGAACTGAAGATGCGCTTATCAGAAAGCTAAAGAATTTTTATGCAGGTGTTACAGAACATGAAGCTATTACTAAATTAGTTGTACTCCTCTCTTCTTCTATGAATTCTATAAAAGAAATAGCTATTGACGTTCTGCAGTACTTTGAGAAATATAAGATCCTATGGACAGAAGATAAAGATGCCAAAATTCAGGTGAGTTTAACAGTAAACACCTACAGAACTGTTTTTCATTAATCTTCTATTTTGAAATCAGAAAACATGGAGGAAAAAAAATCAAGGGAAAAAAGATATAGAAAACACGTTCACAGCTGAAATTCTTTTATCTTTCAGTAGGAATGGTACAATATCTCATAAGAAGTAATAGCATGCTACATAATTTTTGTGTTGTGGTTTGCCTTTTCCTTCTATGCCATTCTAGATACTAATAAACTGGTAATAACTTTAATTTTTGCTTGTATAACTCTGGATTTTAGGTCATAAGAAACAACTCCAGATTGACATGAGGTATGCCTCTATGCAAACACATGCAGCATAAGCAAGAGGAGTTAGAGACGTGCACACACCTGCAGGGCTACTGCTATCACAGAAATGTGGGGGGATGGCTTCTATGAGTGGAGTGTTGGAATGGAAGAACACGGGCTCTTTAGGAAGGTCAGGCAGAGAAAACCAGGTCAAGATTAAGAGGGAAGGGACAGGGGACATTATAGTGGAGGTCTGCTACAGGCTGCCTGACTAGGAAGTCCAAGCAGATGAGACCTTCTGTAGACGGATTGGAGCAGTGTGACATTAACAAGCCCTGGTCCTTCTGGGGCACTTCAACCACCCCCATATCTGTTGGGAAGACAACACAGTGGGGCGTAAGCTTTCCAGGAAGTTTCCAAGAAGTTCCTGATGATACTTCTTTCTCCAAATAATTGAGGAGTCAATGAGGAGAGGTGCCATGCTGGACCTTTTTCTCAGCAACAAGGAGGAACTGGTCGGCAAAATGAAGCTCAAGGACAGCCTTGGCTGCAATGACCATGAAATGGTGGAATTCAAGATCCATAGGGCAGTGAAGAGGGTGTATAGGAAGCTCAGTACCCTGCCCTTCAGGAGAGCAGATTTTGGCTCTTCTAGGGATCTGCTTGGTAGGGTCCCATGGGATAAAGCACTGGAGGGAAGAGAGGCCCAAGAAAGCCAGTTAATATTCAAGGATCACCCTCTGCAAGCTCAGGAGCAATGCATCTGCCTGACTTCCTCTGATGAAAAGGAAGTCAGGCAAAAATGCCAAGAGGTCTGTGTGGATGAACAAGGACCTCCTGGACTCAAAGTCAGACACAAAAAGGAAGCCTACAGAGTGTGGAAGCAAGAACAGGTAGCCTGGGAGGAATACAAAGAAACTGTCCAATCAGCCAGGGATCACAATAGGAAGGCTAAAACCCTGATAGTATTAAATCTGGCCAGGGACATCAAGAGCAATAAGAAAAACTTCTATAAGTGTGTCAGTCATGAAAGGAAGACTAGGGAAAGTGTGGGCCCTCTCCAAAGGAAACAGGAGATGTTGTTACCTGGGACATGGAGAAGGCTGAAGTACTCAACTCAGTTCATCTTCACTGGCAAGTGCTCCAGCCATACCACCAAGCTGAAGAAGGTGAAAGCAGGGAGGGACTGGGTGAATGAAGAACTGCTCACTGTAGGGGAATATCAGGTTCTGAAACATCTAAGGTGTGTAGGTCCATGGGACCTGATAAAATACATCCTTGGGTCCTGAGGGAACTGGGCCAGGAAGTAGAAAGGCCACTATCCATCATATTTGAGAAGTCATGGCAGTCTTATGAAGTTCCCACTGACCGGAAAAGGAGAAACATAACCCCCATTTTTAAAAAGAAAAAGAGGAAAACCTGGGGAACTACAAAGCAGTCCATCTCACCTCTGTGCCCTGGAAGATCATGGAGCAGATCTTCCTGGAAACTATGCTAAGGCACATGACAAATGTGGAGATGATTTATGACAACCAACATGGCTTCACTAAGGGCAAATCATGCCAAACAATTTTGGTTGTCTTCTAAGGTGAGGTTACAGCATTGGTGGATAATGACATCACCTACCTGGACTTGTGCAAAACATTTCACACAGTGCTACCTGAAATCTGTGTCTCTAAATTGGAGACACAGTTTTGATAGATGGACCACTCTGTGGGTAATGAATTGGCTGAATGGTGGCACTCAAAGAGGTATAGCCAATGGCTCAATGTGCAAGCAGGAGAAGAAAGTTGTCTTCCATATAGTCTTTATTTAACCTTGACTTAAGAGAGTTTTCTGTTCTTATCTTTTCTATTTAATAGACTTCACTATATATACATATCCCATTATTTTGTTTAATTTGGGGCACTGCCACCTTTTGTTTGTCACAGTACAAGTTGAGAAGTTTATGGTGGCTAAAACCACCACTTTATATTCAGAGCTGAAAATTTGCTGTTAGTCTAATTAAAATTTTGAGTCTAATCAAATAAATACTATTAGTTTGATCTAATTACTACTGAAGAAAAGGATACTGCTACAGTGAAAGCTTCAATAAGGCAGTTAAGTTTTCTACACGTGTGCTTTAATTTCTGCATTCTTCCTTTACCACTATGCTGACTCTTCCACTGCCTGTCCAGGTACTCTCAGGCAGAAGAGTAGAAGTGGGAAAAAAGGTTTCAGCATTTATTACTTGCCCATGCCATTGTAAGCATAATCAATATGGGGCCTAAGTGATATTTCTGAAACGCAGCTTCTCAGAATCACAAAACTTTTCTACACTTGAGTTCTGCTCATGGAACTGCCTAGAACATGTATTTTCTTGTGATTGTTTTACGCATAACTGGGCTAATGAGGTAGTCTTTCTGTAAGTGTGGACATGTATTTTTTGATCTCTGTTTTGTCACCTGTTTCCACAAAAGCAGTAGGCACTTGGATATCTGCCTTGGATATCTGTTTCTCTGTTAAATTTGATTGGAATTTCCCAACAAGCTTGAGAGCTACTGATAGAAAAATTGATAAACATGTATTTTACTACTTTAGCAAGGCTAGAGAAGGCTAAAAACAGGTATAATATTGGTATACATTTTCAGTAATTGCTGAGTAACAGTTGCAACATGTGTTACCAGAAATATGGAAAAGGACATTTTTTGACTGACATTTTAAAGGACATTTTGACTGACATTCCTCCATACAGGAATTTTTGGCTACCTCTCCCCTCTCTCTCTGAAATTAAAGAAGAAATACTTCAGTATAATATGTTTGAGCAAGAGATGGCAAGTTTAAAACCTATTATTCTTCTTGGTCCAATTGAATTGCACACAGGTATGACATATTCTTATCTTAGTATGTACAGTAATATAATGAATAAAACAGTTATGTTATTTGGTTTATTCTTGTAAATACAAATATATATATATATTTTATATATATATATATATTTCAATACGAATAGAAATCACTGAAGAGACCTTGCTGACTATCTGACTTGAAAAACCCTCTATTCCCCTTGCCTTTTCTTTGGAGTGTAAATGTGGACGGTTACTTCTGCCATGGCTGTGAAGTTATTATGGAGGCTTACCAAAGAGTTAATGAATATGTACTAACACTGATTTAATCATCCCTCGCACTCCTCTCTGGCACCAGATCAGTCAGTGCTCATAAAGAGCATTGGAAGCATAAAGCTTTTCCTTTGGTATTGCTGCAAAACTAGCACATAACCGCATTAGTGGTTTTTTTTCACTTTCAGTGTGTTTTGCAGCAGGAGATATGGCTACTTAGCCATTCCAGTGTTTATGATCTCTACCTCTCAGAACATCACATTCTGAATTAAGCTATTTATGCTGTGGCATTTGTGCCATAGCTGTTTGTGCTAAGGATTCCAATGGCACTTAGGCCTCTCACTTTCCAAGCCTAACATGCCTGCTCTGGACCAACTCTCTGGTTGGTATTTAGGGAGAAGAAGAAAATGCCTCCTTTTCCAAATATCAGTGTGGCCACATTTCTAATGAGCAATCTTCTTCTTCTGACAGATCTGTTTGATTAGATTAAGAAATAAACCAAAATTTGTTTTCAATGCACATCAGAGAAGCAGAAGCTACCTACTTTTGAAGACCAGAGTTCATTTCAGGATCTTGGTGGTGTGACCCTGTTTCTTTCAGTGAATAGGCAAAATGTCAGACTGCTGACTGCATATCCTAATCCAGTTCTTGAATGCAGTTTCTTCTTAATGAAACCACTCTGGAAAACACTTTCTGCCTAATTTTGAGTGAACAAGAGTGATAAGAAGCGATGTATACAAAAGAACATGGATTTTGTTGATGGTCACAGTACTCCCTCATCTGTGACCACTGCATCAGAGGGAGCCAAGCCCTCTAGATTAAGGAGCAAAGTTATTAAATGTTTTTACAATCTGATGCAGAAGTTAGTTTCTAGGACTGTTTGTTTCTTGTTCCCAAAACTGCTAGGTTTGGGAATTGATTTATTGTGATTTACAGACTCTACCTTCTGGCAGGGTACAGTACTTTTCTTGAATTACCCCTGGCCATTAGGAATCATCTCTTTAATGTTAATAGCTACATTATTAAAGAAAAATCTGTATCTGCTGTAAAATTTGTTTTGTGAGCAGAAACTTTATATTCTGTTAGTATGTTTTACTTTGTTTTGCCACAGTACAAAATGCTGCCTATTAAAATCCTAATTTATTCTGTTAATAAGTTAGAGAGCCAGTGATTGACTCTTCTGTCCTTTCAGTGTTGGTTTGTGTTTATATATAAACTGCATATGATGTGTCACCTTACAGTTTTAGCTGTGAACTGTTCCAAATCCCAGTATTGAAATCCCAAGATGCCACCTCCTCAATGGCTATAAGCCATTTAAATACCACCAATCTTTGGCAGCCCCTGGTGGTCTAGTGGTAAAGGCGCGGCGCTATCACTGCGGAGACCCGGGTTCGATTCCCGGTCAGGGCCACTCCCGGGTAGGTGGGGCTCGTTAGCCCTTAAAGGCAACCCACCTACGTCCTAAGGACCTCACTGCCACTGTCCAAGCTCGCTTGGCCCCGGCAGATGAACCTTAGGATTAAAGGGTGGGCTCAGTTCCGCGCACACTGTGTCTCACCTAAAAAATCCAATGCGCAGGCTGGAAGGTGGAAAGACCTTCCCCGGATCTTCGCTCGCTAAGACTGGCCATTAAAATTAACCACCAATCTTTATGCATTTGGTTAATTTGAAAATCAACATTAATAAGTAGGCATTTTGTTCTTTATTCATCTTCTCTATGTGTTCCATTAGGTAAGCTTACCAATATTTTTTATAGCTACCATAATATACAACAAAACAACAGAAATATAATTCACTATAGTTGGAATTGCTTTGAAACTTTTAAAATGCTGTAATTGGATTGCTTGTCTGCTTTTTTCTAATTGCTGTTAAAGAACCATATGTAATGGTGTGGGCTTTTTTAACAGAAAAAAATTAGGATCTGGATTGCGGTTTTTTAATGTTATTCTTTTTTAAATCAGGACCACTGAAAACAGCTTTAGCAATTGAAGCCAATGCCTGGAAGATGCTTCTCTGTCGTCATTTAAACGAGCAATACAAAAAGAAATTGCTAGACATGATGTCGTTCATGAATGAATACATAAATAAATTGTCCCGACCTCTGCGTGACTTGGATGATGTCAGATTAGCAATGGAAGCTTTATCTATGGTACAAGAAAATAAAATAGAAATTGATATGTCTCTGGGACCTATTGAAGTAAGATGACTTTTAATTTTTTCATTGAATAAATATTATTATTATTTTTATAATCAGTTATTATTATAATTTTTAATATTTAATAATATAGAATAGGTGTCACAAGCTAAGATTATGTGAGAACTCTAACAATGAATTTACTGTTTTGAAAGGTATGATAATCAGTGCACAGATGTTAAATAAAGCAAGCAAAAGGAACTGATATCAGCACTGTTTATAGGTTTTACATGTGTAGAAAATATTGCAAAGTTTTAAAATAAATAAAAGGTATAAAGAATTATGCAGTGTTAACATTCTTGTTTATTATTATTATTGTGCTTCTGCCACTTTGAGATGACTATTTAAGATAATATTCTTTTCCAAACCACTTGTATTCTATATATCTTACAAACATTTGCTCACTTTCTATATTAATGTAATGAGTCCTATTAATGTCAGTAGGGTTACCCATGTTAACAAGTCACTCTTATATCTTTCCTTCTCCATCGTCAGGAGAAGAATAACCTTAGATACCAGTGTAGCCTGGGTAGAAATTAGGTTTGCAGTAAAAGAATTAAGTTTCTTGGTATATGCCAAGTTGAATGTAAGCCAGAAAAGTGCCCTTGCAAGAAAAGTGCTTGAGGGTCTCCCAGACTGTATTACAAGTTGTGTTGCCAACAGATTGAGGGACGCGATTCCCTCTACTCCAGGGTATGAGACTTACCTGGAGCGCTGTGTCCAGTGCTGGGCTTCCCAATACAAAACAAACATGGGCATACTGGAGTGAGTCCAGCAAAAGTTGAATAAAATATGAAAATGAACTTATTTTAAAATAATGCAATATTTTTATGAGGAGGATAATGAAGGAGAAGATATGAAAACAAATTGCAAATGAGAACAAGCAATAAGAAAGGTTCATCCTGTTTCAGAGACATGTGCGCGTATTTGACAGTTTGGCAAACTTAGCAACAAAGATTTTATAGATGATATGACAAAACATTTATGAATGTGTAGCTTAGTGTGCACAATTTTATATAGTTAGAAAAAATTAACTAAAATCTACATTCAGGTGGAATTTGAATAAGCGGAATACAAATAACATAGAGAAGATAAAGTTTTATATCTTCTAATAATAAATTTATTTTATGTTTCCTAGTTTTATATGTTTCCTAGTATTACAGCCAAGAAATCTTTGAAGAAATATTTTTTGCTCTTGTTGCCTAGTTCTTCATTCATCATCCTTATTTTAAAAAAATGCCTAAAATACATTAACAGATTTCCTTTTACATGTGTTTTACAAATTTGATCTATTTCCTGCAAATGAACTTACAGTGCATCATTCCTAAGGTTTTATTTTTTCATCTAGGAAGCCTATGGCATTTTAAATACATATAAACTGGAGATTACAAAAGAGGAATCAGAGGGCATTGATACAATGAGAGCTTCTTTTAAGAAATTACAGAGTATAGCTGTGAGTATATAAAATTATGTTGTTTTCCATTTGTCTTCCTGTGCTTTTTCTCAGAATAAAAATGGGAGTCCTCTCAAAAATGACCTCTCACTTTTGACCTCAGTTGTGCACCAGGGTCTATACTTTCTGTTGCTAGGTTAATTTTCTAATTTGTTTTTAATATTTAAATATTATTGTAGCTTTTAGACATATGTTTAAAACCTGCAAGAAAATGAGAAATTTGTTGTGTCTCTGCTCTTCTCACCTTCATTTCCAGTTCTTGTGTCATTCTTCTCTGACCAGGGATTTTATTACCCTTAGGTTATCTGTTTTTAAGAAGTGCATACTCTGCCAGTGCCCTTACCCATAAGCAGTGATTGTCCTTTATCACTTAGGACAGCCTTATATCCCTCAAAAGCTCTATGTTTATAGAGTGTTTTAGGTAATGGAAGTGGTTAAATAGAAATAAGTAGATATTTTGTTGAAAGGACTTCAGAGTATGTTTTACATTTGCACACAGTTCTTGGTTCTTTCTCTCAAGCTTTTGAACAAAGGATAAGAACGTTGTTAAAGAGAAGGCTGAGCCATCCATGAGGAAGATGAGTCCAACACTTTGGAGTTTGAGGATTTTTTTGGAGGGAGGAAAGAAAGAGAATAAGGATCTTTTTGTTTTGTCACCCCCTTGTAATGAAACACAGTCCCTTAAAAGTGGAGATTTTGTTATGGTTTTTGGTTGAGGTGGTTGAGTTTTTTCTCTCTCAAAAATTTAATGTATAACAACATAAGAGGAAAAAAATGTTTTTAGCTTCAAATACTCAATTCTTGTCAAAAATTTGATGTGTTTTATTTATGGTTTTGATTTATATATAACTCAAATATCTGCACCTGATTTCTACAGAAATAACTTTGATGTTAATCTTTTCTGTGTCAGACCCAAGTTCAAGATGAGTTGGTTCAAGTTCAGCCCAAATTTAAGACAGAATTGCTGGAATCAGTTGCAGTTTTTCAGGAGGATGTATCTAACTTTGAAACATCGTATGAAACGGTAAATGAATTTAGTAGTTGCATGCAAAACTTGTACTTAGTTTCTTAATATTTTTGGTTTGCAGCATTTGGTTGCCAGAATTTTATTCTGCTCAGCTACTGATGTTTGATGCTATGGTTGCTAAGCAGTCATCATTGTAGGTCAGACTTTTCAGTATGAATAGCAGTGCACACAACTCTGTAAAGAAAGAGAGGTCCTGGTGGTACAACTTGTCATGAAATCTTAATTATAAATTAAATTGCATAATAATTAAATTACAAATTAATTCAGAAATTGTGGCACATGTGGCCTCTTTGCTCATCTATCAACATGAAAAAGGACAGTCTCAGGCCACAGCCTGAGTATTTTATTTTCAGCAAAATAACAAAGTATGAAAAGTTACAGTCCTATTGAGTATAATTAAGGTAAAGGATTTTGAATTGCATAGAAGTTATCTTTTCTGAGATTTACCATTGTAAGTATCGCATTACTAAGATACATAGCTTGACTGCAATTTGACTAACAAAAAATAGGTATTTTGTGATGACCTGTAAATATACAGGGGCTTCAGTCACTTTGTGAATTAATTTTATTTTTTTCAAATTGCTTATTTGAAAGGAAGGGCCTATGGTTCCAAGTATTCCACCTCAGGAAGCCAGTAAGAGGCTACAGATCTTTCAGGTCAGAAAGTAAACTTTTACATTTCCAAATAATTAAAATTAGATTTGCTATTGCTTATCATAACAAGTTTATCAAACTATAATTTGGATATCTCTGTAATATTATGATAACTATAGTTTCTCTCATGCAAAGCCTCCCTTAATAGGAAGAATTGATTGATTGATTTTCTTCATTCTTCACATTTTGTAAGCAGAAATTGTCAACTTGAAGTAATAAAATCAATAGAAATGATAATTACTTAAAAGAAGCCAGCTTACAAAGCTGACGTGAGGCAATCTTTTAATCTTTTAAAGATCCCATTTTCCATTAGATAATTGTCTTTCAACCTGATATTTGTTTGCTATGGACCTCAGCTTACAGGTCCATGAGCAGTTTTTGATTATTTTTAATCCTTCCCTTTTCTGCAAGTTATAGTAACTTGAATAGTACTTTTGTCAGTCTTACATATTGTATGGTTTGTAAAAAGTAAGTTCTAAGTTTGAGAAAAGCACTGAGTAACTGAAAGAAGATGCTTAAATATTCTAATGTGTCTAATATGTACTGAAAATTGAGTGATTTTGGTTAAATTTACTGTATTTCTTTTTTTGCCAAGAGAATGCTTTGTACTTATGGATACTAATTGTGGAAATAAATTTTTGGCATTCCAGTGTTTTTCTTCAGGCTATATATTTTACCATTTCATACAAATATTTTCTTTTTTATTTTTTTTGTCAATTATGTGGAATTCATTTTACATCTCAGTTTTATGAGATGCTTCTTTGAATAATTGCTTCTTATGTAAACTTTCACTTTTTGGATTCACTGTGTGGACTTGAGTATTACGTTACATGAAGACTGTTCAAAACTTTAGATCGAAAACATTTTCAGATATCTACATATACTTCTAACAGAATTAGTACAGGTTTAAAACTGTTTAAGGATTTATTATTAGACAATTTTAAATTAAAACTTATAAACTTATATTTTCATTTTGTCTGTATGAAATATAATTTGAACAGTGTAACTTCGATGAGTTGTGGAGAAAGTTTATCACATACTCATCTGGTGAACGGTTGTTTGGATTGCCTGTCACAGAGTATGAAGGTTTGCATAAAGTCAGGTAACTGTGAAATAGAGCTGTCTTAAGTGTTTATTAAGTATGTTGGAAAATCTTAGGCTTATACCAAAGGGGAAAAATATTACAATATGCAAGTTCTCCATTGCCATAGATAGATACATAGATGAATGAACATTTTGCAGATCTAATGAATTTGCCAATAAAAATAATTCTATTTATTTATTATTGTAACAGAACCATACCAGAAGATTTTACTGTGTATAAATACTATAGTATAAGTAGCAATATGCTCTGTTCTAGAAATACAGATATAAATAAAAATACATATATAAATAGATGAGTAAATATAGTATTATATATTAAGATAATGTAGAAAGTGAAGAAGAAGATGCAATGGAAAGTCTCACAATATATGAAGAATTTAACTGCAGCTTTTGTGAAAATATGAATTTTTTGAGCAGCTGTAGAAATGGGTATCAGAATCTAAAATGTTTGCACATTTCCATGGTTTGATGATGGTTCACACCAGATGAGGGTCTGACCCTTTCTGGCTGTTTTTTAGTTCAGACTCAGAGACTGCTTCTGGAGTAAATTGACTACTTGTTCCCACTTACTGTGCTCTGTTTTGCATGCATTTCAGGGTATATAACCGAGGTTCCTTTTGGGTGAATGGAAGTTTTGCAGAACTAGATGAAAGCAAAACTTCTCCAAACAAGTTCAGTGTGGATATTAAGTCCTTAGCACCAACCATCTGCTCTTTTTTGTGGATTTTCTTTTATGAAGCATTCTTTTCTGCATTAAGAAACATACTCTGATTGATCTACCTCTGTTTTTTCCTAACAATGTTACATATACCAAATATTTAACTATTGTAAGATATCCAGAGAGCTGATTGAAATTACTGGCATAATTGCTTCTTTTTTCCCAGGAAGGAGTTGGCCTTGCTTCAGAAATTGTATGGATTATATGATACTGTAATAAGCACTATCGATGGTTATTATGACATACTTTGGACAGAGGTAGATATTGAAAAAATTACTACTGAACTTCAGGATTTTCAAAACAGGTATGTTTATAATATGAATAGTAACAGATGTTAAATGCATTAAGGTTCAGGTGAGTTCAGCAGAGCCATTTGATATATTTAAAGTTTCTGTGAATAAGGTTTATCATAAAGCAATAAGATTATTCAAGAAAGAGGGAAATAAAACCATACTGTCAGTTATGCACCTTTTACCTCTAATTTTGATAATTGAAGGGCATACGATCAGCTGAAGCGTCAGTCTCCTTATCTAAACCAATCAAGAGGTCAGGAGGGCTGAAATTTTACTTGTAGAAGTTAAGTTCTTCAACTGGGATGATCAGCACATTTATTTTAAGCTTTGAATACAAGAATAACAAACACGAGATACCTCCCCCCTCAGAGAAAGTCAGGCAGGTGTTAAACATCCAGTTTGACAGCACCTGGGGAACTAACCAACACAAATATATCGGCAACCACTTAGTACTGACATAACTCTAAACCACAGACTGCTATATTGTATCTGATTACTGAAAATATGAAATTATATCAGTGGCAGATAGAGAAATAAGTGATAAATTATGCAAAACTAAGGCTTTATTATTTTTCCAGCTAAGGATATACTTTATTGTTTACAATTGGGCATTTCCAGGGTAGGTCAGCTTGTTAGCTCTTAGGGTGTAGGCTCTGTAAAAGTGTGGTCAAAGAGATTAATACTTGTTTAACTGTTCTGCTGAGTTTTTTCCACATTAGAAGTATGTAATTTTCATTAGTGATTAGTTTCTGGACCACTAATGAAAAGTGAGGGAGAAGGTGGTCATATCTGTCTCATTTTCATGTCTATCTCCAAAGTGGTGTGTTAATAAGTACCATGTCTATTCCTGATATTTAAATTGGAGTAAATATTGTATTTATACGAGGCTTTCATATATGAAATTTAACAAATTTTGCCTTGTTTTTTCTCTACCAATAAAGAGTTTCTGATGAGGAGCAGATAAGTTATGTTTTCATGGAAATTACAATATTTTTTTATTTTCAAAGAACATATCAGTAGCTGAGACTGTGAAATATTGTGATTTGTTAGTAGGGCATTTGCAACAGTTTTTCCCAAAAAGGTAGGCTAACTGACACAAATTGGAATTTTACATAGAAAATGTTGACCACAATACAATCCACTTCATATCTCCATGTTTAAACAATGGTTTAAACAATTCCTATTTTGAGAGAAGAGGCATTTACTACCGTATCGATTTAATTTAACTGCAGGTGCCGTAGACTGCCTAAAGGCCTCCACCACTGGCAAGCGTTTTCAGATCTCAAGAAAAGAATTGAGGATTTTATTGAGTGTTGTTCTTTGCTGGAAATGATGTCTGACAAAGCAATGAAGCCAAGACACTGGGAACGTATTGCTGAAACAACCGGACATGAATTTGATGTCGAATCTGAAACCTTTTGCCTTCGAACATCATGGAAGCACCAATTCTCAAGTATAAAGAAGATCTTGAGGTAGGGGCATACATTTTTTCCCTCCTTGTTCATTTTCTATTATTAACAAAAATAGTGTGATTACTTATAAACTGATTACCTTCTTTTAAAATATTTTTTTACTTTATTAAAGTCCTTGGCTCTTAATCAGAACACACTAGTTTAAACCAATTTATATTTTATTTAGAAGTTTTTATGGATATGAATAAAGACAGAGGTAGCAGCTGGAATCTTTGGATACTTATTTTTAGATAATATCTTTGAATTCTTCTTGCCATTATTTTATATGATTTTCTTAGCTCTTTATAAACAGGTAAAAAACCTCAAACAAAACATTGAATGATCATGGCCTCTTAATTTTTTAACTCTGTGATAGCTTTAAAATGTAGTAGATAAATCATAAATTTTAGAGGAAGGCTTCATGCTTAATAATATTTAAGAATTTCCTAGATTATTGTGGCTTCTTTTGAACCATACAACTTCACAAAGAACCCCCAACTTAACTTGAGAAAACTCAGTGGAGTTTGCATGTTTCATATGATAAATATGCATGCAAAAGCTATATATATATATATATATCTCAAAAGATATATGTATATATAGATCTCAAAAGCTCTGTGTGCATATGTATATATCCATACTTGATTTATATGGAAGAACTTATATGGAACCATTCCAAGTGATCTGCTTAATTTTGAATTAAGCTCTGATTTGAAGTGAGTATTGGACTTGATGACTTTTCCAACTTAAACTATTCTTAGGTCCTGTGATTCTGTAAACTGAAATGTGGTAAGAGTCCCAGTTCATCTGGTGATGAGTCTACATCACTACACTCCTTAGGCCTTGTAAAAATTATGATTCAGAAATCTTGTTACACAGAAATAACAAAATGTGAAGCCACAGAAAACATTTATCCATCCACTTCCAAGTGTGCACTTTTCAGTTATCCATACAAGTAGTTTGAGTGAGTAAAATTCATGGTGTGATCTCTGCAATTTTTTATTATGTGCAGTATTATCAAAGATTTAATTTCAGAAGAATGGAGAGTCTAAAAAATGGTTCTTTCTTTGCAGGATATATGCATATCTGCCATGAAGGAAAAGGATATAGAAGCCAAACTATCTCAAGTAGCTGAGACGTGGGGAAACCAAATTCTGAGCTTTTCACAGTTCAAAACAAGAGGAGAGTTACTGTTAAAGGGAATTGAATCATCAGAACTTTTGGTATTGATGGAGGACAGCTTAATGATTCTTGACTCTTTACTGTCCAATAGGTACTTGGAATCATATATGGTATTTTCAGAAACACACTGAGGTAGCAACAGTACTGTTAATGAGATAAATTAGCAATAAATTTGAATTAAGTATTTTTAAATAAAAAAATGTTACAATGCCTAATGAAAAATATCCTCACGTGAAAGGCTTCCACATATAAGTAGTAAACTTTTGTCTCAGTATATTTGAATGTAATCGAACTGGTAAAATCATTTCCATGAGGTTGTTCTTGTTCTAAGTAAAACAGCTAGTTAGTTTGTTCTGTTTTTTTTTTTCCCACCATTGTAAGTATTTATTTTTAAATTAGCTTTATTTAGAATTAAATAATTTCTACTTCTCTGCATTTTTAGGTACAATACAGCATTTAAAAAGCAAATTCAGAGCTGGGTTTATAAACTAAGCAACTCTGCGCACATAATTGAAGAATGGCTGGTTGTGCAGAACCTTTGGATTTATCTTGAAGCTGTTTTTGTAGCAGGGGATATTGCAAAAGAGTTACCCCAGGTAAGCTTCACAATACTGGCCTATTGTTGTGCATTAAAAGCTGTGTGTGTAATAATCTCCAACAGATTATGATGTGAAAGGACTTATGCTTTTGCTATATATAGGAAGCAAAGCGTTTTCAGAATATTGACAAATCATGGGTAAAAATAATGCAACGAGCTCATGAAAACCCAAATGTAGTAGCCTGCTGTGTTGGAGATGATACTATGGAGCAAATTCTCCCTCAGTTACATGAACAGTTGGAATCATGTCAGAAATCACTTACAGGGTAAGTGATAGTAAGGGAATTGTTTGATTTTTTAATACGTTATTATGTTGTAAATAATTTATATTGAACATTAACTGGATTTTAGTTTTACTTACACCCTTATACAGAAAACAATGATGACCTGAAATAGTTTAATAAGAATCTTGTTCAATTTTAAAGGTATTTAGAGAAGAAAAGGCTACTGTTTCCAAGGTTCTTTTTTATTTCTGATCCTGCACTTGTTGAAATTCTTGGACAAGCAAGTGATTCTCATACAATTCAGGTACAACCTCAGTGATTTTTTTTCTGCTTACAACAAAAAAATTAGAATATGGAGAAACATTTAATAAATTAAAATTTAAAACATTTTACTCTTATAAAATTTGCTTGAGAAAAAAATTCACTTCTTGCTCTTTGGTCTTTGAAAAAGTATGAAATAGATACCTGTAATTTAAAAAAATCTTCAGAATTCAGAACACTGGAATGTGGTCCCATCAGGTGATTTGCAGGTGGTTCCTTTCACAACTGAACAAAATAGAAGGGATCTTGTCAAACTTTCCTGCTTTGCATATTGCAAAATTCATCCAGCTAGTCTGGATGGTTACTGAAGGGTTGATTGAGATGAAGCCAGTTGATCTCTCCTAGATCACCTCTGGAAACTGTAAAAACACAGTAGTCGGAGATAAAATTCTACACAGTAGTTTCTGTAATTATTACCTACAAATGGCCCGAAATTCATCTATAGGTTTAAGTGAACCTCTGCAGGATAACCTTATTTGAGATTTTTTTGCTAATGTGAAATATTTACATTGACTAATTCCTGAATTATTCTTACAGCCACATCTGACTTCCATATCTGACAATATAAATGAAGTAGACTTTCATCCAAAGGATTATGATCGCATACTGGCAGTCATATCGAGAGAAGGAGAAAAAATTCCAGTAATTATCTGATTTTTTTTCCCCAGAAGTGTTTATAGATAAGTAATTTTATTATTGAACATCTAAGATAGAGTAAATTGAATTATTGTTCGTTACTAATAAATATTTCAAGGATTGTTGTTAACAAAACTCAAATATGTCTTCATTAAACATATTTATGGTACACTAACTGAAGTAAAATCTGTAGTTGTCATAAATAGAAATCTAGTAACTATGTAGTAACTCATGTTACTGGAACAGAAAGCTGGTAACTGCGTTCTATTTTATACCCTTTACTGTAATTAATTTTTCAGTTGGACACTCCAGTGCTTGCAAAAGGACCAGTAGAACTTTGGTTGAAGATTTTATTGCAAGTGCAGCAGAAGTCATTGCATGGCATAATTAGGGCAGCATTTTACCAAATTAGTGACCCAGGATGTCAGCTACTGAATTTTCTTAATCAATTTCCAGCACAGGTAAGAATACAAGGTGTGAGTGTGTGTGTGCAGTCTGGGTTGTGTTTGGGGGTAGGTGGAAGGTAAAGAGCATGTGCAATTGCCTATATGAGAAAGTTTTCATAGAGGAAACAAGGGGAAGGATCTACTCAGTAGAAGGCAGTCCTTAATGTCTTAAATTTTGGCACCCTGTATATATCATAATATTTTTCTTGCAATCTTCTTTAAAATTACTTTTTTTTTCTTTTCTCAGAGAATATAAAGTAGAGCTTGTATTTTCTGTGATGGATATTGAAGCCCTTTCAGCAGCAAATAAAATTTCATGTGCAGATTGATTTCTATCTCATAATTTAAGATTGCAAGAGCTATGATTATGATTATTTATCTCATAATTTACAAGAGTTACCTCATAGTTCGTGTCTTTGTCACTTATGATAATGCAGTCCTGGTAGAAACCTATGTTGAAATATTCTGGTTTACCTAGAAAACTCCTCCATCTTACTGATAATTCTTAAATATCATTAACAAGTAATGAATTGTTTCCCATCTTGTACAAATTCTGAATCTATAATTTGCTAATTGGTACAATACTGGGTGTAATTTTTTAATAAAAAATTTTGCAAAAATTAGAACTGGTCGGTATGTTGCTAATTAAAAAAAAAAACACCTATCAATACATTTAAATATCTAGGAGAATTATCTTAAAGGTGTACTTATGATGTAATTATGTATTGTGTCACCATTATTTATTTGAAAAATTCCACTACTTTAAACAGATAGGGACTATCTGTCTTGTCAGACATTTGAAAGTGGCTTTATTACCATTGCAGAAGTTTTTTTTTCATATGTCTTGCTAATCCATATTTCCTTATATTCAAAAAATTTTTTGTGCTAGAAGGATTTGGCCAAGAAATTTTTACAGAGAAAGAAAAGCTGTGTTAAAGGAGAGAGAAGAAATTGGGCAAAATACTGACAAACACGAAATGTTTTCTTCAAACTGCTTTATTTCCTGTCTCAGAAACTTCTTTTATAGGTAGCACTAGAAAGTCACATCCAAATATTTGATTTTTGTTTTCCTTTGACCATTCATTCTAAAATAAATTTGTTTTAGATTCTATTTATTATAGCCTGATGATTTTACAATGGTGAGATATCTCCTGCTACACAAACTCTGTAACCATGAACTCACTACAGGTATAAGGAGATGAAAAAGTAAAAGTGGTTGAGTCAAATTTTTAGGGCTTGATGCCTTGTGAATATAGAAATGTTGGGAGTGAAGGTGATGCAGGGATACAGTGCTCAACTATCATTTTTTGCTGTGGGTATTGTAAATCAAAATCAATCTGAGATGGTGGTTTATGTTCAACATTCTGTAACTCTCTAGATTTATTTGGAAGCAAAATAACTTTTGGTTCAATGTTCTCTAGGCTGTACTCCAGTCCTGACAGAATGTTAGAAGGCAAGCCATCCCACATTCAGTAGCAATGGCCCAGAATTTTAATGTGCTTGAATTAGCTACAAATGGGCAGTGGGAAATTTTCAGAAGGTCTTGTATGCCCAGGACCAGTTTATGTTTCTGTTATTTTATGTTTATGTGGAGCACTCTAGAGGGCTTTTAGAAACTGACACTCATCCTTACTTTGAGTGTATCTCACTATGTGGCAAATTTTGATAAAATTTTAAAATGTCTTCTCAGGAAGGCACAGCAGAGCCAATTAATTCAGCACGGTATCCTGGTGAGATAGATTTATGCTGGATGTAGTGATATTTGTGACTGGCTACACCACAACTTATTGTTCCCACCCAAGACTTCTATAACAAGACTAGAGTTCAACAAGTGATTATGTTGAATATTTTTCACATATCACATTTTTAGGTTGGATTACTGGGAATTCAAATATTGTGGACACGTGATTCAGAGGAAGCTCTGAAGAATGCTAAGGAGGACAAAAAAATAATGGAAGTAACCAATGGCAGATTTCTGGATATTCTGAATGCTTTGATTGGCCAGACCACACATGATCTTTCCAAGTTTGACAGAGTGAAATTTGAAACACTTATTACCATTCATGTGCATCAGCGAGACATTTTTGATGATTTGGTAAAGTAGAGATTTTGATTTCTGACAATTAAATGCATTTTCTATCATAATGCTCTTTCTTATATGTGGCAGCTGCAGTTACATGTGTATGCATGAGTTTATAAGACAAAGATGTCCATAACCTCACCATAATCAAAATAATACAATTTTGCTTAAGCCAGAATAGCATTAATTTGTTCTGTCAACTAAATATTTTCGCCAAATGTCTACACCTCGAATATTTAAATTTTTCACTTCTTCCTATAAGTTGTTTTGATAGATAAAACCCTTTTATTATTTCCTTCCTTTGAAAAACAGCTGTATTAGTCTTACTTGCATAACTTAAAAAGTTGAGACTGCTGAGGACATTGTATCATTATAATTAATTTCCTCATGGCTTGTTACAAAATCTCAGTAGTTGACATGAGGCTACACTTCACTAAGGAGAGCACATATAAGACAAATAAACAAAAATTCCTACTAAAAATGGCAAAGAGTTGCAATCCTATACTAGAACTTATGAGACTGTGTTAAATTGTTACCATTCCTTTATTTGTTGAGGAATGGCATCCTTCAACGCTACATCTCTCACATTTTTTACTGCTGATGACACAGGCTTAGTAGATTATACAGCGTCTGCCTTCCATGCCTTGGTCACATCCTTCCTTCATCATGCCCTTTGTTCCAATCTGTTTGGTGGATTAAGAAGTATGCCATCTGCATTTCTCGCTTGGAAGGTGGACTCCACTACCAAAGCAATTTCAGATTTATTTGATTAACACAGATGTTGGAATGATCAGGTTAAATGATCAGGACGTCTTTTAGTATCAGTCTAGCATATATCTGAACATATTATATGATGTTTGATGTATTTAAGTTTACTTACACAGAAACTTTAACCTGAGTAATCACTTGTTATTCACATACAAATAAATATTTTATCACAACTGTCAAAGACAATAAATGTAGATGCTTTGTTATAACATATACGTTTACTTTCTTTTAAGGTAAAAATGAACATCAAAACACCAACTGATTTTGAGTGGTTAAAGCAGTCTAGATTCTACTATAAAGAGGATTCAGATCACGTCATTGTATCAATTACAGATGTTGATTTTATTTACCAAAATGAATTTCTGGGTTGCACTGATCGTCTGGTTATAACACCTCTTACAGACAGGTTAGAAAAATAATTATGGATAAGGAGTACTTTTAATATTTAGTGTTTCTTTAACATTTATCTTTAAAGAGGTACATTTTGAGTTAAGTCCTGTGTGGGCTAGGTCATTCATGAAAATATTCTCAAACATTTGCTTAATATAATCTTTTAGAAAAGATAAAATAGTCTGACTAATTTGTACACTTAATAATTCCTTTATCATTGCTCAGTCTTAGAAAGAACATTTAGTAATTTAGAAATTAATTGTTTTAAGGTTATATAGCAACATACAGTTCAGCAGTATACTGAAGAAAAGATTAGGTCGAATATTTCAAATATCGTAGTGAGAGATTCTATAAAGATTCTGTAGCCACTTTCTTTGAAAGTCTAATAAAACATCCCAGCCATATGCACTCACATTCTGTTCTTCTCTAGCTAGGCAAGCAAATGGCAAGTTTGTTTCAAATGTGGCTTAACAATAAGAATTGTATTTCTTTTTCCTCTTCAGAATTTCTTTGCTTCCTTTCTTCTCAAAATTCTTTTTCCATTCAATCCTTTCTTGAGATGTCACTTTTGACCAAATGAGAAAAAAAGGCCAGAAGATACTTCACTTACGAAGAGACACTCTCAAGAATTAAAAGTAGCTTTCACTCTACAGTCATTTCCTTTGTTACCGATGTGGTGTTTGTGTTTCTATGACTTTTTGAACACCTTTATTTCTACAGGAAATGTAGGAATGCTATTGTGACAATACGGAAAGTTCAGTAGATTTCTGCAGTGAAATGTGCTGCCCTCAGCAAATGAGTATTTTTGATGTAAAGTTGTTAGCTACCCCAAAATTGATCCCGGTAGAACTCTGGAGATAAAACCTTCCTGTCACTTCAAAGTTTCTTATTGTATAGAAAACATGAAAAATCCTGCAATGCAAGTTGGGCATAATAAATTATAGTCATTCAAACTAAACTGCAGTTAGTTATTATACTCCACTCAATTATGGATTAAAAACAAAGAAACTTCTTTTAGAAATGTGTTCAGAGTATGTTGATTTGACACTGAAGACAACCCATCATTTGTATAGGAACTTTGCTTTTTAATTCCTTTAGCATTACTCTCCCATACGTTACCATGAATGAAAATCATAACTAAGGCTCATATATAAATAAAACAGTAGTCTAGACTTTTTAAGACTTAAAGAAAAAAAAAGGTAAAGCTTAAGGTTGTGGGTTTTTTCCTAGAATGGTAAATATTTCTTAGCAATAACTGTGGAAGGGGACATATATCCTTATGCTTTCACACTTGAGGATTTAGGCAAAGGTAACATAATGAAATGTATACAGGTTAAGATGCTGCAGAATGTGATGACATGGTAGAACTGAACAGCAGAATCTGCTCTTTATACCTGTTAAGAGTTAATGATATATTCCTTTATGGGATGAACATTAATTTTTTTTTTAGCTCATTATCACCTAGGGTTTTTTTTGCTTGGTTGTTGCTTTTTTCTTGTTTGTTTGTGGATTTTTTTTCCTTTTAAAAGTAATGTTTAAATGCTGTATTTTGTGCCTTTTACCTCTCTGAACTTCTTGTACTCACAAAAATAATTGGAACTGCTTTATGAAGAAGTAGCATTTCAATATAGGAGCTGTAGAATCTATTGCATAAATTAATTGTTATATATATGCACATATATCTTTCATATAATTTAATAAATCCATATCAATTAACATTTGTAGGTGTTATATAACTTTAGCACAGGCTTTGGGAATGAACATGGGAGGAGCTCCAGCAGGACCAGCTGGAACTGGTAAAACAGAAACAACAAAAGACATGGGAAAGGCTCTGGGAAAATACGTCGTAGTCTTTAACTGCTCTGATCAAATGGACTTCAGAGGTTTGGGTAGGATTTTCAAAGGTAAGATTTCTTCACATAGGATAGAAAAGGCTTTCAGAGGTCATTTAGCAGATGCCATTAGAGCAGATTGCTCAGTACTTTACTCATGTTGGGTTTTGACTATCTCCTGGGATGGACATTCTGCAACACCTCTTTTCAAGTATTTTAACTATATTGAATTTAACAGTTTTTATATTTCCACTGACTTGGAATTTTGCACACTATGTCCGTTGTGTCCATGTGTCCATTGTCTCCTCTTCTTCCACTGCACCTCTGAGATGAGCCTGGCTCTTTTCTCAGTGCCTCCTGTTAGTGATAACAGCAATAGGCTGTTCCTTTAGCTTCCTCTTTAGGCTCAACAGATCATGGAGTTGTTCTGTTCTAGATACGGCACTTGAACTTCATGAGATTTCCATCACCTCATTTTTCAAAGTTATGGTATTTTGTAGCTCTCAATCACTTATTATTAATTTTTTGGCCTATATATAGCTTTTTGCAAATAATTAAATGGTGCTCTACAATAAAAGGATGCACTCACCGAAAGATCTGGACAAAATATATACCAATTGCCCCAAAATATAAAAATATTTTTTTTGGACTTTGATTCACTTGTAAACCTTGTGTATAAATCAACTAGTGTTAATTCAGATTGTTATGGAAATAGTCAGGAGGATTGGAGGAAGATAGGCCTTGACCATGGGACAATAAATAAAAGCAGTGTAATTTAATTATTTGCAAAAAAAGTAATTTAGACCAGATATCTCAAATATGCCTGGAGAACAACAGATAATATTTTCTGCTGTCCCTTTTTTAGGTCTTGCCCAGTCAGGATCTTGGGGATGTTTTGACGAATTCAACCGAATTGAATTGCCTGTCTTGTCAGTAGCAGCCCAACAAATCTATATTATTTTAACAGCAAGAAAAGAAAAAAAAAAGCAGTTCATTTTTGCTGATGGAGACTGTGTAGATTTAAATCCAGAGTTTGGAATTTTCCTAACTATGGTAAATGTAGTAATAATTACAAAGAAGTGATAAATTATATTATATAGAGGTTAAATGGCAAGGTGAAAATAAGCAGTTTTATTAATTAAGTGATGCTGTCACTATAGAATTAGACTAAACAGTTCAACACATAATCTGATTATTCACGAATGGCATGCCTTCATTTTGACTTTAATATTATTACAAAAGTTCATAATTGTTTCCCTTCATTGCTGTATTGTAATTCATTATGCAGAATAAGAATTTGACTAAACTTCCAGAATTCTCTGTGCTCACTGAGAGGACTGAAACACTGATACACTTTACTACCCTACCTTGAAATGCTTTAACAGTGTTAATGAGAGTGATACTGGTGGGGAAGGGGAGGTAAGAACATTCACTTAAAGCAGGAAATAGAACAAAGACATTCTTTGGGGACATATGTCTTGACTAATTCATACTTTTCATGGATATGTAAAAATTTTTCAAGCTCCCAGATACAGAATACTAACTTTCAGAGTATGCTATCTTGTTGCCACAGGATTCTTGAGGCTTTATAACACTAATTCCTGTATCTCATGAGCAGGAAATTTTAAAGTGTATGTTTCCTAATGCCAAGGCAGAAGACAATCCAAGATGACTTTATGAGAGATTAAAATTTTAGTAGCTTGTAGACAAGAGTTTTAACTCTGAACTGATCTAAGTATTTCTATATGCATTTACTGTTGTTTTGACTATTGTAAATAATAATGCAGTATGTTTTCTTATATAGAATCCTGGATATGCTGGACGTCAAGAGCTACCAGAAAATCTCAAAATTCAGTTTAGAACTGTTGCAATGATGGTTCCAGATAGACAGGTAAAAATCCTGAATACACTGAAAGGAAAAATATGTTTTACTTTGATGACCTGTCTCCAGGAGAAACTAATGGAATTTCTACAAAAATTGTATTTCAGATAATTATAAGAGTTAAACTTGCAAGTTACGGATTTATTGATAATGTGGTGCTGTCTAAGAAATTCTTTGTTCTTTATAAACTTTGTGAGGAACAGCTCACTAAGCAGGTAATGTTATATATTCCTTTCCTCTTTGTCTTCATAATAATATAATTAAAAATGATACTAGTTAGTAGTTAGATGATACTAGTTAGTTACAAGTACATGAGGTTCTCTACCTAAATAGGGCAGCTGGGTAAAAATTATCCTGGTCATGTCATTTTTCTGTAAGAATTATCTAGGGCTAGAGTAAGTAGCTGGAAACTACAGGATAAATGTGCAGAGTTTGATTTAAGTTGCTCATATCCTGACAGCACTGCCTTGCTCTGAAGTTTATGCTTTAAGCCGCCTCAGGTGGAAAGAGACAGTCTTGTCTGAACTATTAGTTTTTTAGAATCCTGCTATACAGAGCTATAAATAATTGCTATGTAGAATTATAAATTTTGAAATCAATGAAATTTAAATTAGAAAAGAAAAACCTTTTAACACACACCACCACACCTTTGTCCCTTCCCCTCCCCGCAACCCTCACCTTTGTGAAAACAGCCTTATTATCCTTTGTTTGTTTGAACAGAATAATTCCTAAACAGCAGCAACAATTCCTATTTTAGCTACCTTTTCCAGATAGGACAACTATACTATACAATATGGGAATAAGACTTGATATACTGATGAAATAAAGCTAGAGAATTTGTTACTGATGCATAAGCCTTATACTGCTCTCTAGGTCCATTACGACTTTGGTCTGAGGAATATCCTTTCAGTACTGAGGACTCTTGGAACTCAGAAGAGGGCCAGGCCAGATGACAGTGAATTAAGTATTGTTATGAGAGGGCTAAGAGACATGAATCTTTCTAAGCTGGTAAGAATCTAGTTTAATATTTTAGCACGACATAAAAGCAAGCCTACTGGATTTTTCATGGATTTTGTATTAGAATAGAAAAAATATCAAGCATCTTCTTCTTTATAAATTGAAACATGATAATCTTCATGTTATCATTAAACAGCAGAGAGCTTATTAGACTTGTAAATAGTGCTCAGTGTACAAAGGTTCAAATAGATTAATAGTGGCTTGCCTGTGCATGAGACTTTTTATGTACTGACTTGTGTACAGACTGACTACCATAAGTAAATTGAATAATGAGTACTCACGAAATTAGACTTTTGAAGGTTTCTTTACAGATAGGACATTCTTTCCATACTGCAAGTGTTTTACAAATCAATTTTACAACTAGATTCCAATGTCTACTCAGTGGCAAATTTCTTTCAGTTTTGAATTTATTTTTTGCATGGCATGTGAATGACATTTTCAAAATGCAGTTTTTGTAGCAAGCTATCCTGTTGTCTGTCTTTAAGCATCTATATTTGGAAAATACATTCTTACTGCTCATTCTTTTAGAACAGAGATTAATTTTGGTTCAGAAATGTTCTTTGGATAACCACGCTTTAATTGCTTAATACATTTTTTTATTTCAGATAGATGAAGATGAGCCTTTGTTTCTTAGTCTCATCAATGATCTCTTTCCGGGGATACAGTTAGACAGTAGTACCTATGCTGAGCTTCAGACTGCAGTAGCTCATCAGGTGGAAGAGGCAGGATTGGTTAATCATCCACCATGGAATCTTAAGCTTGTTCAGGTAAAACTTTTTTTCCGAAACATATTTCAGAAACAGGAGTCAGAACAAGATGTTATTTGTTAAACCATTGTCTCACTCAAGAACTGCACGTCTAATATGGGAAAAAATGAAGGTTGTGTGTGTAAGACCTACACAACCGACTCACTGTGGTGCCTGTAGATTTTCTTCCTGTACTGATATAAGGCTTTGTTCAGCTTGCAGAGGAAGAACTATATATGCTTCCTCTTACAAGGTTCTGGCATCCAGGAGAACTATCACTGTTTTGTGCCTTTCAGTTCCTTCAGCAGGAGATACTTGTATAGGCAGATCTCTGACACTTCCATAACAAGCCTAATGCTAGTATTAAAAGACAAACAGAAAATTTAATGAAGAACTCTTCTGAAACTAAACTCACATAAAGTCCTAGAGAAAGTGCAGTCCCTATGTTTATTTCGTATACTCAGGTACTTTAGCACTAGTGATGAATCATACTTCTGTTGCATTAATGTTTTGCTACTATTCATTTTTCCTTTCAAATAATACAAAAAAACCTTTTAAAATCTGGTAAAACTATTTTCAGTTGCTTTGAAAAGTTTAGGTAAGGTTTAGTCCTTTAAATTGTTTATAGTAAACTTTCTTGAGGCTTAGAAGATTAGGATGTTATGTACTATTCCACAAAATGCTAAAATTCAGCAAATGCATGCTGAGTTTAATTCTGAGCATATAATTTTTAAGTCTGGTACATTTTTTCATCACAACTAAGTGCAAGCAAAAATCTTTTCGAAGCATATATTTGTTTTATTTTGATTTTTTTAATTGAAATATTTTGATTTTGTTAACAGTTGTATGAAACTTCTCTAGTACGTCATGGGTTGATGACACTTGGACCTAGTGGATCAGGAAAAACAATGGTCATAACTGTATTAATGAGAGCACTCACAGAATGTGGCCAGCCTCACAGGGAAATGAGAATGAACCCCAAAGCTATTACTGCTCCTCAAATGTTTGGAAAACTAGATGCTGCAACTAATGATTGGACGGATGGAATCTTTTCTACACTATGGAGGAAAACACTGAAAGCCAAAAAGGGTATATAAATACTTTGTGTGTGGTATCATAAAAATACACCTTGAATGATACATTGAAAAAAGTGTATTGAATTTGCAAATGTGGTGAAGTTCCCTGTTGAGGGAAACTACCAGAGAATATAGATGAGGTTACAGTTCACTCCTTAAGAAAGGGCAACAGTTTAAAAATTTATTATTTCAGTAGTATATCTACATTAAAAGCCAGATTATTTTCTTGCCACTTCAGTTCTACAGTGCAGATGTGTTATTTCAAAGCTGATAAATTATAGTTTATATTTACTTGTACTAATGGCACTATCTTTAAAATTATGTTTTTCCCATGTTTTTTCATATTTTATTTTTGGAATACTGAAATTCTTTTTCACAGAGTTTCATTTGCACCTGAAAAGAAAAAAACAAACTTACATTAAAGAAAGAGAATTCTTCTAGGGAAACTTCCTAGAAGGAGGGTGCTTTTAAAGTACAAATGAATTGTCTATATTGGAAAAGTATATGTTTACTCTTGGAAATTCAAAATTTTCTATATTCCAAATGTAGCTAGAATTCTAAAATTTGATTTCAAAAATTTATGTATTTTCATCTATATTTCAAAATAAAAGAAAACCAACTAGATTTTAAGAACGGATGAGTGATCAAAGATTTCATTAATTTGGGTGGGATCTGTGAATATTCAATGCCTTTTGTTTAGTTGCCCAAATAACCCTTATTTTAGTGACAAAATGCAAAATTCCCCATCTTGCCTGTGCTGCTGGAGCAAGGGTGGGGTGGAGGGCAGGAGGAGGAAGAGCTAGATTATTTTGGGAGGAAAGAAGTTGAGTCCAGAGGAAGAAAAGCGAGCATGGGAAAGGTGTTTTTGGTGATTGTTTTTGTTTCTCGTCATCCAAATCTATGTTAATTTGCAATAAAATAAAATAATTTTTGCCAGACCGAGCCCTTGTTTTACTCATGGCAGCAGGCAAGTGATCCACCTGTCTTTATCTCAACCCACAAACATTTTCACCTCATCTCCCTCGATCCTGTTGAGGACGAGAAGAGAGAGAGTAGAGCAGTTTCTGTTTGGCAGCCAACCAAGGTAACAAATATTCAACATTATAAAGGTATATTTGTGTCCTTACTTGCTCCTAATAATTTCAAATACAGTTCCTTATCTAAATATGCAATTTATTCAATAATGAGTATCCATGAATTTGGAAGAAATTACGATAAATAAAATAAATTTTTGTACAACATTTAAATTCTAGACCATCTTTTGTAAACTTTTTTTTTTCTTGCTATTTCAGCATGATGATATGAACTATATCTCTTCTGATTATTTTTTCCAGGTGAAAATATATTTCTGATTTTAGATGGTCCTGTAGATGCAATCTGGATTGAGAATTTAAATTCAGTTTTGGATGACAACAAGACCCTCACTCTAGCAAATGGAGATCGAATTCCTATGTCTCCTACATGTAAACTGTTATTTGAGGTGCACAACATTGAAAATGCCTCTCCAGCAACAGTTTCTCGAATGGGTATGGTCTTCATCAGTTCTTCTGTCCTCAACTGGAAACCAATATTGCAAGTAAGATAATCATTGATGGCTGCTTCTAATTTTACCTTGCTATACATTTGCTGGAGAAGAGGAGGCTCAGGGGTGACCTCATCGCTCTCTACAACTACCTGACAGGAGGTTGTAGCCAGGTGGGGTTCGATCTCTTCTCCCAGGCAATCAGCAGTAGGACAAGAGGGCACGGGCTTAAGCTCTGCCAGAGAAGGTTTAGGTTGGATATTAGAAAGAAGTTCTTTACAGAGAGAGTGATCAGGCATTGGAATGGCCTGCCCAGAGAAGTGGTGGATTCACTGTCCCTGGAGGTTTTTAAGATGAGGCTGGATGTGGCACTGAGTGCCGTGATCTAGTAATCACAGTGGGGTTGGATCAAGGGTTGGACTTGATGATCTCAGAGGTCTCTTCCAACCCAGTTAATTCTATGATTCTATTCCATGATTTTATACAGAATTTTACCTTGCTATACATTTTATGTATCGGGGATGTTTTTTTCAGGCATGGCTGAAGAAACGTTCTGCTCAAGAAGCTGAAGTGTTGCAGGGCTTGTATGATAGAATCTTTGAACCAGCATATACATATATGAAACTAAACCTTAATCCAAAAATGGAGCTTCTGGAATGTAACTACATTATGCAGGTAAAACAGATACAGTATAAATTTGTATGAATTGACTGAGAATTGTAAACATGCAGAATTAGCAAAGAGAACGTTTGATAGCAACAAAACCTAATATCGATGTTTCCTGAAAAGAAAAGCTCAAACTCAATATGTGTTTCTTGGGCAATATAAGAAGAACTGTTAGAGATGTGCAGAAGAAAATTTTACTTCTCTTTATCACTTCATACCTAGGCTAGTTTTCAAATGACAGGAATTTGTAAGCTTCAGTAAATTTTCAGAAGCATATGTTTAACAAGCTAGGGGACTCAGTCCAGTACTTTTAATACCAAAGAGTTGTGGTAAGGGTCAGTGTAACCCTACTGGTAATGTCAGCAGAGGGAGAGAAGAATTCCATTAATCTTTTTATCTCCAGGTGTAATAGATGTTATTCTGTCCATCAGCTCTTCCAAGGTCAATGTAGTAATTTTTGCCTCTCCCTTCCTACACTTGGAATTCTATCTTGATTCGAAATTATATCAGTGATTTATTAGTAATAAAAACATGTGGCAGATATTGCAAGACTATCATTCCTGTGCTATGTGTCTCCAGCTGATTTGTTTATGAGTCTGTTGTCATCTGCAGATTCCAAGTCTTTAGACTTTCCTTTTGTCCATGTAATTTCAGTTTCATATTTACACACATAAAAAATTGAGTAGTGCCTTTGAATAAGAGACTAGACAAGATCATGTTTTGGATAACACTTCAATTTAATATTGGGAGCAAATTGGCTACTTTAATATCTTTCTGTTGTAATTTAGACAGCTTCAGATTTTCTAGATTGCGAAGTATTTTGCTACAAATTAATAGCCACAGTAAATGCTGCAAAGCTTAGCTGTGCCGTATCAAATGGATATCTGTAGAATTATAGATATAGAATGGTATCTGTAGGATTGAAGTCCATAGGCAGAAACTATGTAAGTTACCACTTTATGATGATAGATTGACATGCTAGGCACAACATTTTTGAGTGATATATTATTTTTCCTCTACATTTGTTATCTGTGAAACCTGACTGAATTGAACTTGTCTTCATGGAAGACTTTTCCTGTGACTAAAAGTTTCTATGTTATTTTTGATTAGGGCTTGTTAGGAAGTGTCAGCAAGTTTGTGCTCTACTCATACTACTTGGTCAAGGAAATATTTCTCTGATTTAGGCTGTATTGAATGTTTTTTCCTGTGAATAAAATGTTATTTCCTGTGAATAAAAATCTCTAGTAAGTTTCTGTCCCATGTGTGACAGAGTAAATAAGTCTTAAGGGGTCTCCATGCTGGGGTTATCTGAGAGCCAGGGAGACCAGAGCTTTTACCCTACTTGAAAAGAATCTTAACATCCCAGGTTTGCCATAAATTGTCTATATGCTGAAGCCCTGTACCTTTTCAGCCTTTTCATCTGTTGGGTCTTATGTCTCTATTAATTGTAGGATTCAGGACATGCTTTTGGTTAGTTCAGGCATTTTCAAAATTTACAACCAAATCAAACCTGTTACATCTAGCAGACTTGTGTTTGAGTTCTGAAGTTCAGTTTTGGATGTTCACCCAAACATGCACATGGATCCAGTTGTCTTCCACTGGTTAGCATTCACAGTTAAAGCTGCCTATTCATCAATAACAGTTTTATGATGGTTTTATATAAAAGTGACCTCACCTGTGCTTTCTTCCTTGTAATTTCCACTGACTTTCTAACATTTTACCGTCCTCTGACCCACCTCATTAGGCAGACAAATATAATTTACCTTAGGAGATTCAACACAGTTTGTTTTGTTTAGGGTTGTCCTGCCTTAGAAGTCAGTTGGGAAAGTGAATAAACTTGTAGCTAAAGGAGATCTGATTGATATAGTCTGCATGAAGGATCAAAGGTGTTTGACATAGTTCTTTACCAGGGATTTACATGGAAACTAAACAGTCATAGCAGAAGATAGGAGATTCATTTCTAGATAAATAACTTACTAGAAGATATGAAATGTCTGATTGGATTATCAGTTCTTAGGAAGGGCAGAGGTTATCACTGATCCTGAGTCACCTTTGCTAGCATCAGTACTGTTCAAAATGTTCATAAACAATTTGGAAAAGTTTTAGGTGAAGAAGTTTATTGATGATGCTAGATTATTCAGGGTAGTAAGGACAAAACATCTAACCATGAAGAACTGTAGACAGACTTTATGACACTGAATAAATAGGTAATAAAATGGCAAATAAAATTCAGTGAAGATAAGCATGAAGGGGCTCACACAGCGAGAAAACAAACTGTTCAATGCCATGAATAGCAGACCTATGGAACATCTTGCTAAAGGTTGTTATAGACAATAAAAGCTTCTGTAATGCTCAAGACCACTCTTGATATTTTCAGGGTGGAAAAAACCATAGAGAATTACTAAAAAGAAAAAGCTTATATCATTCAGAAAGTCAAAAGCTGAAGAGAGTATCAACAGGAAGTACTACCCCCAGCACTACCACAAGCCAAGAGTTTTTTTCTTTGTTTTTACTCTTCTCCACTTCTGGTCATTATTGCAAATGAGTTGCTAGGCTAGCTGAAGTTTTCATCTGAGCTGTTGCCTTTTATGTATGTCTTTTTGTGTCAGTTTAATTTTCTCTTTTTTTTTTTTCCTTCAAAAACTTGTTACAGAATATTGCCAAGACCCAAAACCTTTGGAAATTTTGAACTCAAGCTTGTACTTGAGGGAACAAAAAGATTTTGTTCAGATAACCTGGAACATAGCCTGTCCTGGAAAAAAATTAGATAAATCAATTGTCTTCTAAAGAAAAGGACTGACATTACTTTAACATTATGAAACACTATTAATACTGATTGATCATTTTTGAAAACTAAATTTGAAAGTAATCAAAAGTAGTCTAACTATTTATGTCCTTTAGGCTGCATTGAAAGTATGTGTTACTCATTACTTCCCACTTCAAATATGAGATCCAAGACAGCATAAAGAACACTAGTTCCAAGAGCTGACTGAAAATCAGTTTCACTGCTAAAAAGATGTATTTTGAAGCAATGTGCTGGACACTGCCTTGTATAGAAAGGGAATACAAATGGTGTTCTCTAAGACAGTCAAACATCTGACTTCAGGAGCAACATCACAGCATTATAGATAGCAAGTTACTAGTTTTCTGCAATCTAGACTCTAGTTCCTTAGAAACCGAGTGAAGCAATCATAACATTCAATATTTTAATTTTTTTTAAAGCACAAAATGAAAGTTAATATGATAGATGCATTAATTGACCATAACTGATAAATACATCTGACAGATGCTGAAAATGGCAAGGCTCCACCTACTTTTGGAATTCTGAATATTATAAAATCCCTTAAAAAGTGATTTTGTTACCCTAGCTCTTAAATTACATTTATTATATAGGCATAGTTTAAAAGGGCAGCTGATGATCAAATTACTTCAGTAATTTGAATATATATTTGAATATATTTGAAAATACCCAGTTTTATATAGATATCTTTAATAAATGTTATTGGGTTTGTAGTTCTGAATTTTATGTTACTATTTTGTAATCTGTATTGATTTAAAGCTTTAATGCATATAAATAATGCATGTGCATACATCTATATGGAAATAAAAAGCGATTATGTAATATTTTCTCAAGACACTTTTAAAATATTTTTAGTCTATTAATCTTCTGGAGGGCCTGATTTCACCGAAGGAAGGAGGTAATCCAGCTCATCTGCAAAAATTGTTCAGCTTTGCAATAATGTGGAGTTTAGGTGCCCTTCTGGAGTTGGATAGTAGAGATAAACTTGAAGCCTTCATTAGAGCTCACGATAACAAATTAGACTTACCAAAAATCCCCCGTGGCACCAATCAAACCATGTATGAGTTTTATGTTTCTGAGCAAGGTAAGAAAAAGCACTAACATTCTTTTTTATACTATTGTTTTAAAACTCTATTACTTCTTCAGTCCTTATTATACAGCCATATGAGTGAGGTTTTTTGATAACTGTGCAGTACCAGCACCTCTTGGATGTGAGAAGTCAGAAACAAGAGACAGAGTGCTCATTGCTAGTATTTTCTCATTTCTTTTGGTTTTAGTTTCATTGATACAGGTTACTTTTCTGTTAACTTAAACAGCCTACAATTATTAGATAATTTATCCTTGGGCTGGTTTAGTCAAACTTAATCTTATGTTTAATTTTCTCACAGCTAATAGATTTTGTTAAAAGAATAAAATTTTATTTTAATTCCATTTAGTAGTTATGATTTACCCACGTCCAATAATCAGTTGTAAATCTTATGGATTATAAAACTATAAGAATGGTGAGACATTTTGAAAGCTGTGATTCTTGATATTTTGCTTAGTATACTATTTTCCAGAATAAATTCTGTAGCTTAAATAGCCCACACAACCAATGCCATAGAAATAGCTGTTTCAGACCATGTCCTCCCCTGAATACACTGATTTCTTTTCTATCCAAATTCACTTTTTTTTTTTTTTTTTTTACCAGCAATGTGTTGTTTTAGTGTACACATATGCAATCCATATTCTGATGTTCTGTAGTTTTTCACCAACAGTGTGAGAATTAGTTTCTAGGTAAACATTGTTTTGGGGTTTTTATTTAGATATGTATATATACATTTAAGAAATATGTCTATATTTGGTAGGATTGTGGAGTAATTAGGGGTCATGACTAAGTATGTCCTTTGTTACATGCCTTTTAGCTGGAATTGAAAAATTTTATTCCTTTTTATGTTTTGTAGTATTTTACCCATAATATATATATTTTTAATTATTGTACTAATGAGATATTGAACATGACCAAAATGTGATTACTTTTTTCCATTTCAGGTAACTGGGAGCACTGGAGTAAAAGAGTTCAAGAATATGTTTATCCAACAGATCATGTCCCAGACTATGCATCCATTCTGGTTCCAAATGTTGATAATACCAGAACTCAGTTTTTGATAAACACAATTGCAAAACAAAAGAAAGTAAGTACAGGATTACTTATTTAAGTATATACCTTCTATATGAAGTAAATAGAAAGGTAACTGTGAGTTGAAAGCATTCTTCATGTTCTTGGTCTCTAGTAATTTCTTCATGGGTGTGTCATTATTCATGTATTTCTCTATTTTTATTTCCTTAACATGAGTTCTCTGTACTTACTTCCGTGCATGGACAAAACTTTAAAAATACCCTTTTTATAAAATAATTTTTATCATAAAAATTTGCTTTCAACAACCTATCACTTTTCTCAGAGAGAAAGACATAAATCCATGTTCTTAGTATTTACATCATATTCATTTTTCAGATTTATGCTTTCTAGAACAAGGACACAAGGTAAATAAATTTTACAAGGCAGTTTACTTAAGATCTGTAATTCCTAACCTTATCTCTGTCTTTTTCCTCACACTAGGAAAGCTGTAGTTAATAGCAATTAAGTGCAGTTAATAGCACAAATGTAGAAGAGGAGAGCAGTGCTGGGAAGAAGGAAATATTCTTCTATTACAAGCACATGTCAAAAAGGGTACCTATAGCCCAAACAAATTTTAGAAATTTTATATTCCAATTATATGTCAGAAATTACTTTTCATTATAAAGGAAGCCACCTTAGGGTCATCCACTAAAAGAGACTGCTGCAGTGAATATGTTGGAAACTGGAAGAAGTTAGGCAAATGGAAAAAAATCTTGCTTCTTCCTTTCTCTTTTGACTCTGTAAATAATTTTCTTGGAAAATCTGTGTGGGATGAAAAACACATACTATATCACTGCATATGGAGTCACAGGAAAAACCCATCAGAAAAATTTATCATAGATCCAGAGACTATTTCTTTCTCTAAAATGGATCTGTTATGCATAGATAAGTTTTTTGTACTACTTACATGTTTTAAATATCTGTTACAGGCTGTTTTGCTTATAGGAGAACAGGGGACTGCGAAGACAGTCATGATTAAGGGGTATATGAAGAGATATGACCCAGAAGAGCACTTGTCAAAATCTTTAAATTTTTCATCTGCCACAGAACCATTTATGTTTCAGGTAATAGTATAGATTTTAAGCAATCTTGTATATAATTTCCTTGTGAATTGTATAAAGTGTACTTAATTCTGATGATAAGTGATTTAAGATTAATGTTGAAACTATCTTTATCATCTAAGTCACTTCAACATTTCAGAAAATTCTATTAAAAATATGTTTTACAGATCAGAATAAAATATAGCCACTCACATAGAGATTCATACATCCATGATTGCTGGGTGCTTTTTCATTAAGGAATTCTAAGGATCCATTTTTTGCTGAAGACTTTTCCTTTTCTTTTTTGATTTTTGATTATACTTCATTTTTTGTCCTGATTCTTCAGTATACAACCATAGTTGTTATAAGCAGCTTTCAACTTACAGATGATTTTATTTTTCCTCAGCTCAGGAATGACTACAGCATCAGAAATTCAATCTTTAAGGACCTCTAGCAAACCAACTTTGTAGAAATTTCTCTTTCCCAACGTAACTGGTAAAAATCCATATAAGCAGAAACAAAATCTGTAGATAGGTTAGTTTTTTTCAAGTGATCAAAATGATCATTTATACCAATGTGCTATGATTCGATACTACTGATTTGCTAAGATGTGATCCCATAAGTTGAATTGGCTTCATTACCAATTCAATGCGATAAATTCATGGTGACAAACTGCCAAGAAATGATTTTGGAATATTTCTAGATTGAAAAGCCTGCTCGCAGAATAGGTCTTGCAAACTCCATCTCAGAATCAAACATATGTTTTAAGAAGCTAATGTAAATTTTATTAAGAAAATGATGAAAAGTAATGGATTAAACATCTATTTTTAAAAAATACCAAACTAACAGAATGTCTACTGAGTGTTTCTCAGCAGGTATTCTATGTATAAGATCTCTGGCCATGGTTTGTATTGAACTGTGTGGTAGAATAAGACAACCATCCTTTCATGCATGCAAGATTTGTTGAACAGTCAGTATCTCTGTCTCAGTGCCCTTTACTTAGTGTATTATGGGTCTGTAGAACATTACTGTCTTGCAAGCAAACTGCTGGCTTCCTTATTTCTGGTACAGGGAGTCTGTGAAAGGATCTTAGTAAGTCTTGTCTCGCTGCAGTCCTGCAGTACCTCAGAAGATGTGCTCCCTCTTAGCTAGCTAGCTGAATACATAGTTCACCCGGCTGATTTTCAAGAAAGAGATGTAGCAGAAAAACAGTTGAAATGCTTCTAAACTCTTGAAAGAGCTACACTCAAAATGTTTGTTTGTTTGTTTGTTTGTTTGTTTTAATTTTGAGTCATCATTCTGAGGATATTTGAAAGATTGGGTGATTTTGGATGCATTAGATGTGTTACAAAGTTTTTGATTTCTTATGTAATCACTTAGCAACTCTTTTTCACCTTAATCACAAATTTTCTATGTGCCTTTAAAATACTCAGCTAATTATATTTTTCTAAAAACAGGACAAAAACATTGGACAAAGCTTGTATCTATTTCCTGTTTCTAAAATGCCTCTATCTTTATGACAGCACATGCCACATTACTCATATAGGATATTTGTGCTTTTAGAGAGAAAACCTTATTTGTCTAATGAAAACATCTGCTGCCATCTTGTAAGGTGTTTTTTCTGTCATTGTTTATGTATCTTTAGAAAGGCTGTAGAGCTGTAGAACTTCAAAAAAACATTTCAGTTATATGTCAGTGTCTTACTTGTTTATTGCATCCTGCTTCTTGACACCAAAATATTAACATTCTGCATTACATCACTCACAAGACATCTGGGAAATCGTAATGAAAGGACTCTAAGTTGCCTGTGTATGTTCTGCTGTTGTGTTGCAAATACAAAACAACTGATATGAGAGGAATGATAATGTCGATAATGAAATAATAATTTCTAAGTTTGAAAACTTTTTAAAAACTTCTCTACCTGCAAGAAGGTTGCAGGACAGGAATTGGATTCATTAGGAATTGGGTTCCTTAATCATAGAAATTAAAGGTGAAACTGCTTGCAAACAGAGGGAATCATTGGATAACAACTGTAGCAGAAAGCAGTAACACACTTTTCAACAATGCATTTTAAATATTGTTGCTTTAGATGTAAAATGAGAATTTTCTTTTCTTTTTTAGAGGACAATAGAGAGTTATGTGGACAAACGCGTTGGAAGTACTTATGGACCTCCTGGAGGCAGAAAGATGACTATTTTTATTGATGATATCAATATGCCATTTATCAATGAATGGGGAGATCAGGTAAACTGTTTTTTAACATATATAACTTATTCTCAGATTGTTGTGCTTTTTATGTATGTACATATTGGAATCAGTGGACTTGAACGTTTAATTAACTGCTAATTATTGGAAATGCTTTCTAATTATGATGCCCGACAAAAAAAAGAAAAGAGGGCAAATTAGAATTACTGAAGGGACATGTACAATAACAGTGCCATATTTTACCTAATCCCCACTTCCTCATTTTTGTAAGTCTAAATAAAAAGCATCGATGTACAGAGTAGCATATTATTACTTTCAAATTGACACTAATTTGAAAGCACCGGTAAACAAAATTTTTATGAAATGGAAGTGTGATACCTTGGAGAAAGAAATGAAGGCTGTGAAGAATTCAAGGGTAACACACTGGCTTTTTATAAGCCCATCTACAATTTGGCTGTGTAGTATCTATACGCTTTTGCAGATCAGGTGAAAGTCTTTCACAGTTTCTTCCCGTAGTAGGTCTGAAATACTTGCAACCCAGGACATTAGGTCTTCTGAAATGTCTGTTCTAACATAAAGACCAAATATGCTTGTTATAACTTCTTCAAATTTGCTCAGAGTAAATAAAAAAAGAGAAACTTGGGGGCAAACTCAGATGTTGTAGAGTGGTATGTAGAGTGAATAACCTTTTCAAAGTAAACAACTTCCTCTTTCAAAAAAGAATTAGTTGGTTATGTTTCAAAGAAGACCCAAGGTTGAACTGAAAAGCATAGTTTGAACTTCTGTAGCTGAATGTCCAACAGCAAAATAAGGAGCAGAACAATTTGCCCCCCCCAGTTCATTGCCTTAGCTTTTAGTTTCATTTTCTTGATATTATATGGCAGTACAGCCATGAAAGAATTTTCCTGCGATTTAAAATTGCATAAACCAAGATCACCCATATGACTAAGGAAGGTAGTTTAATCTGGTTTTAGATTAAAGTGAAAATATTTCTCTATGGATTAGTGATAAAGTTACAAGGTGAAATAAAATTATCATGGTATATTTTCTTTTCTTGCATGAATTTCTAATTTGTACAAGTTACATAAACTTACAGATAACAAATGAAATTGTGCGTCAGATGATGGAAATGAGAGGAATGTACAGCTTGGATAAACCTGGAGACTTCACTACAATCGTGGATGTACAAATAATAGCAGCAATGATACATCCTGGAGGAGGCCGTAATGATATTCCCCAGCGTTTAAAAAGACAGTTTTGTGTGTTCAATTGTACATTGCCATCCAACGCATCCATCGACAAAATATTTGGTACTTCTTACTCTTGTTTTATTATGATTTATTTTTTTCAATAATTGACTTAAAACGTATAAAAGTATGCTGCCTTTCTCACTTCCATCATGCAAATTCAGAGTACTTCCGGTGAAAAAACGGAAGCTGTACTACAGCAAGAATGGTCCTGTGGAAGAGAAATCAACTCCTTTAAGTGCTTGCCTTTCTAATTTTGGACAAACAAATATTAAGAAAGTAATGGCATTTCCTGGAAGACTATGAGCACTGTTAGGTTACCATTCTACCTCTGCATTGTCTGAAATGCACTCTGTTGCTAAATTTCTCAATTCTGTTAGCTCTGTCAGTATGGTATATTGTGAAAAGCCAGCACTTACTGCCTTTTATTTCAATGCCAGTTCAGAAAAGCCACAGACAACAAAGAAAAATCATTTAGCCTGTAATATAAAATTATGTTTTACCAATTAGTGTTTTGAATAAGCAAGACACTAATGTGTCTTGCTCACAACCTACCTTATTATATCCTACAACCTGAGATTAATTTACATTGCATTTTATATTTTCAGGTGTTATTGCCTGTGGATATTTTCATTCCTGTAGAGAATTCCAGCCTGAAGTATGTGATCTGGTGGAAAAATTGGTCTCAACAGGCAGAATATTGTGGCAGCGGACAAAGGTATAAATTACAGGAAAAGTTTTATCACAATCACTCTGAACAGAGTGTCTGTTGGTGTAATTTAGGTGACTATTCCCTAAGAACGCGCCTATAACAAAAAAACACATACACTCCAAACCCAAACAAACAAACTAAAGGGAGAAAGATGTCTTGGAGAGAAAACTTGGAAAATATCAGGTTTCTGTATGCAACACATTAATGGAAATATCAGTCCATTTGTTCCTATTATTGAATTCATGTTACCCAAAGCTTTAATCACTATAGCTAAGGAACACAGAGTGAAATTCTTTATAAATTATAATTTTTAAATTATAAAACCAGAACAACATATGAAACAATTGAATATTAGAAGGGTTAGTGTTCTACATTTAGGGCTAGATCCTGCTTTCAAGCAAATTAGATAGTTGTGGTGACTTCTAACAAAGACTCTTTGTTATGTGTGAAAACTATTTGGGGTTTTTTATTATTTTATTTTTATGTTTTATATTTGTTATTTATTATAAATTTATATTGTCTATTATTCTTGATTCCTTCTAAATGTGACTGATTTTGAATATTGACAACATTTTTTTTAGGCAAAGATGCTGCCTACACCATCTAAATTCCACTATATCTTCAACCTTCGAGACCTTTCTAGAATTTGGCAAGGAATGTTAACTATAAAGGCAGAAGAATGCAACAGCAGCACTGTCCTTCTAAGGCTTTTTAAACATGAATGTACCAGAGTAATTGCTGACAGGTATAATAAGTATAGCATTTTATATTTAGTAGGTTTAGCCACTTACTTCATTTATGCTCATGCATCCATAAAACTTCAGAATACAATAAAACTTATTAGGTCAGTATGAAAAATTTTGTCTTATTTTACATGAAGTCTGCATTGGGATATTATCCCAATAAATACTGTGCTATGTTCTGGTAGATTAACCCAGTAATTGGATGGACAACATCCAAGTGTGCACATATTATATTTTATAACCTACTTTTTTTTGGTACTTTGGCTACACTCAGCAAGTTACACTGTAGAAAAGATAATTGTATGGTGTCCTAAATTTTTATGCAAAGAATTATATAAAATTGCTTTGATCTCCTTACAGGAAAAAACCCAAACAAACCAGGATTGCATGCCTGTGGCTAAAAATTTGCCTATCTCCTCTAAATCTCTGTCAAAATATTCATAAAACAGATACAGCTATGAATGTTTTAGAGATCAGTATTATTTTTCCATTTATAGTGTCTGATTTTCTTGTGCAATTCTAAAGTAGGACTATAGCTACCACTAAAAACTTGACATATACCCACTACTACTGTGAATTATTATAATTAATATAATTTTTTCTTATTCTGATGTCCTGAGGAAGAGCCTTCATAATTTTTATTAAACTACTGTTTTATAATTAAAGCATTAAATGTTTACTCTCAAAAATAGGTATTCTTACTTTCTTGCATTTCATTTACTTTATAAGTCTATGACAAAGTGAAAGAAGTGAGAAATATCTTGCCATGGACACAAGAGGGCATATTACAGTGCTTTTGTTTTTAATTAGACCCAAAGATTTTGAATTGGAAAGTAATTAGGAGTTACCTTCCATGATCAGATTTTTTTCAAAATTCATCATAGCTGAAAAAGATTAAAATAGAATTTATCTATTTTAAGATGCTGACTACATAAATACAATCTGTTGTAGGTAATTCAACATGGTAGCAGGCAAGGTGAATACATAATGATTGCATTGTATTTAAGCAGAGTCAGGCTTAATAATATTATTCTAGTAACTTTTCAACATAAAGGCAAGAGCAAAGGTATAAAAGCATTATAAGCAGTTCCATCTCCATTTCTGAAATGTAAGAGGGAGAAAGGGAAATCCTTGTAAGTATATGTTGGTATGTGGACCTTAGCATGTACTCAGTGGAAACAGAAAAAAACAATATATGTGAAACTTAGTGTTGAACTGCATACTGCCAAAACTGGTGGATGAAACAACTGCCCTCCATTTCATGTAAATGTTGTAAACAATTCCAAATAAAACATAGACCATTGTCAAAAGACTTTGTTTACCATCCCTACCTGCATCTTCTAGAATCCCTCCTTTTCTTGCATAAGAGTTCTGAATCACTGACAGAGCCTGTCTCATTTTTGCCCACAAGGTGCATTAGCAAACCTGAGTTAAGAGCCAAGGAACATTTCTATTATGACCAGTTTCAATATCCCAAGAAGAACTCTAATCCTGCTCACTTTCTCCTCTCCCCTAACATACATATGCTAAGCTCAGCAAATGTATGCAGGAAATCGAAAAGGAAATCTTATTCTCAGTTGTCAAGAACATTAAAATGAAGGCCAGACTTTTCTGTTGACTTTAACAGTTATTATTATTGTAACCAGAGATAGCCAACTCAGTGTAAATCCACCACAAAGTCTTAAGAGTGCTGATATTTCTAACTGCCTGAAATATCACATATTATACAAACTTTTATATTGGCTGAAATATACATATAAATGCATTTATATGTACCACAGAGTGTTGTTGATATAAAAAGGGGAAAAATGTTTAATTTTAATTTGAAGTTAAGATCAGACCCACTGATGCACTGTACAGTGTATTAGTTTCTGATTTAAAGTTAGGAGTAATATCATTGACATTTACTGAAACGGTCTTTTATTTCTTTATTTGTTGTGGGGACTTTAAAAATGCATGAAAGATATGTATTTGCACAGATATGTTACAGATGCTAGAAAAAGGGAGAGAGAGAGTGTAGTCATGCAGTCCCTTCTTGCACACTGCTTTTAGATTTCCTAGTGGTTAGTATTATATTATAATGGCATCACAAAACCCCTCTAACAAGAATGAAATTTATAATGTATATCTAGGCTGTCTCTGTACCACAGCTCTTCAGTTCTTACTTGAAAACCCAGAGTACTGAGCTTTTCTATTTTCCTCTCAGTTGTATCACTGAAAAGAAAAAGAAATCAATAAATGAAAGTTGGGGCTTTTGTACTTTGACATCCATAGTTGGACTTCACTTTTTCTGGTGTCAGTGTTACTCTCAACTTTTATGCTTGTCAGTAACTGCTAATAGCATTCTTGATTGCTTCTCAGATAATCACAGACTGCTTTGACAGAGTAGTCAAAGGTCTGATCTGTATTAAAATCAGATTGAATCTATAAAGGGAAGCAAATAAAGTTGTTTAAACTCTGACACGTGGTCATTAGTATCTGTTTGCAGACTTTGTTTTATTACTCCCTCCAACCCCAACATATATTCCCCTCTGTTATTTATGGGTTTTGGTGTAAGGGAGGTTGAGAATGGAGTCAGGTTGGAGTGACATGTATTATCTTTCTTTCACTCTTCCTTGTCTCATTGCAGTTTCATAAACAGTGCTATAATAACATAATTTATGCTATTCTATTCCAGGTTAAGATTATAAGAGTTACTTAGCAATGGTTATTTGGGAAAGAATTCACCCCTTTTAATTCTTTCTCATCTGGAAAATTAAATGGTCTGTCATTGCCTGGTTCTAGGTGAAAGTTGCAAGTCAAATTATTTTTGGTTTATGTTTTATGTGACTGACATACTTTAGAAGTATGGAAGCATTTGATTTCTGTGAATGCTGCCTAATCTGTTTCTGTGACTACTGTCTATTATGTGTTGTTCTTTGAAATGTTGTGTTGGTTTTCTTTAGTATTTAATTACCTGTTTTTTCACTTGAATTTTTTTTTTAAATTTGTACTAATATATGATTTTTAGATTTAATACTCCTGAAGATACAGCCTGGTTTGATACAACTGTTGCTAAAACAATGGAGGAATGTGTGGATACAGATTTAACCAAAGTTCTTGAAGCTGAACCGTATTTTGTAGACTTTTTACGGGATGAGCCTGAAGCTACTGGTGAGGAACCAGAAGATGCAGAGCTTCAAGCACCAAAGGTTTATGAGGAGGTATTTCATTTTTCACATAAAATACTAGACACTGAAGTTTTCCTTTAATTTATAAGTATGTTATATTGCTGAACTCGTATAATACAGAAAATTTTGTTGAATGCCTACCACATTTTTTGTGAAAATATACCTTTATTTTTCTGGTTAATATGCAATAAATCATTTTACTGATGTTAGAATTAGTAATGCCATATAAATGTGGTTTATTCATTCTTATACCATGTGCTTTTTTTTTTCCCACCATTAGCAAAAAAATTTCTGCTTAAGCACATTTACAATCGTTACAATGAATTAGCAATGAATTCAATGAATTAGCAAGATAATACCATTACACATGGCCAATGTGTAAACTGAAGTTTGTGTTAAAATAGTGCAGTTTTAAAACTGAGAAGGGCGATACTGGTGTTGTTACTGAATTTGTTTGTTTGTTTTCAGATTCCAAGCTTTGAATTTCTTTGTAAGAAATTGCGGGCGTATCAGGGACAATACAATGAGAATATTAGAGGATCATTTCTTGATTTGGTGTTTTTCAAGGATGCAATGACACATCTTATTAAGGTTTTGTATTGTTACTTTTTTATTAGTTTAAATATCACAACAATGTTCCCGATTTAAGCAAGCTATGGTTAGGGAGCATGTTCTGGAAAGCTCCTCTTATCCCCAAACCTACTTGCCGTTTTTGCCTGGTCATTTTCAAGACCTAGGAAAGAGCTACAATCCTTTTACCTGTTTGCATGTTTTATAATAAATTCCTTATTTAATATATTTGTTTAAACTTCCACATATTCAGAGGTATGAAGATTTTCCTTGATAGGAAAGATGAGATCACAAAGAGTCACATTTATATTTTGTATATGGAACGATTTCAAAGGTATCTGTACCTGACAGGTGACCAAAACAACATGAGTTAGAATCTGACTGGGTGGGAGACATAAGAAGAAATATAAAACAATGCTACAGTAGAATCAGTATGTAGGGTAGAGTTTAGGGTAGTGTGTGGTTCTCAATTTACAATCATTTGTACCCCTATGCAGAAAGGAATATGTAAGAAAAGAGTTTATCTGAAGTCAGAATCTAACTCATGGGGGGAGGAAATAAAGTCAATGTATGAGATTTGTTTGAAGCACTGTGTCTCAGGTTTAAGAAGTTGTGTTAGCTATCTCAGGAATTACTTTGGATGACCTGTTTACTGAAAGACACTTAAAAATGGCTCTGAAACAAAACCAGATGGGGATGTTTTGTTCTTTTCTAGACTGATTTCAAATTAAGTAAGTGAGTGTTTGTTTTGCATTTAAACAGAAGTAAATGATTTTCTTTTCAAATATAGTTTGCGTGATACTAGGTGAATTTCAGAAGACTTTGAAAGTCTCTGACTCTCCATTTTTATTGGCAAGTTTTAATCCAAATATCTGTGATAGGCAGTTAGTGACAGCAGGGCTTCTTTGTACTAAAGGGACAATATATTTAGTCACCCTCATAATTTCATATCTAAACTTCTTTAATATAGTTATCTGGATAGGCTTAGAGGGACCTATGCATTAAACCAAAATTTCTTAGAAGTAAAAAATTATTATATTCCAAAGGCTTAATGTAGATGCCAATCTATTGCATTTTATGCGTAATTTACACGAGGACCAAAGCATAAGGAAGAATCTGAAAAGTAGTTGTGCACTAGCATATAATAAAACGAAAGAAGATACGAAGTATATAGAGGAGATGGGTGAAAAAGCAGTAAGATAGTAAATTTGTAATCCAGCTTTTTTATCAGAGAGACTTGGTAAGAAAACTATTACAAAGGAAATGTTGCAGGTAGATAAAATAGAAAGTAATACTAGAGGGTAGTTTAACTCTGTCCAAGTCTTTCAGACTCCTAAAACTAGTAATTTATTATGTTTGTTCTTCTAGTTTAAGTTTTTATTGATATTTCTAAATACATTCAGGATGATGCCTTCAACATAAAATGGAGCTCAAAATGTATTTATGTATTTAAATCCTATGTGTAACTGATCATAACCATTCTATATTATTACATGTTTCTTCTTCATTAGCTACACAAAATTCCCAAAGAATTTACAAATGTTCTTTTGAGAGGAAAAATTTTCAACAAGTATCCTTTTAATAATCTTTACACTGTAATACAGGAAATTAACTGTAAAGCATAATAAATTTTAAATTTTGCTAGTTAATATTTAAATTTATATTTATTAGTGATATTTTCATTCATTATTTTCTATATAGATTTCCCGGATTATCCGAACAGCGTATGGAAATGCTTTACTTGTTGGAGTTGGTGGTTCCGGAAAACAAAGTCTTGCAAAATTGGCCTCCTTCATTGCTGGTTATAAAATATTTCAGATCACTTTAACCAGGTAGGAAATGCAAGAAATATATAAATCACATTTATGTTATTATGGTGGGGGGTTGGGGTCTTTTTGGTGTTGTTATGTTGTTTGGTTGTTTGTTGGTTTTTTTTCCCCCAATAAATTCTTATCTGATTTGTATACAACACTGGATTTAGTTTGACTTGGAAAGGGTGGACAATGTGTTAGCTATTCCTGTGCCAAAATATGTGTTTTCACAAAGGATGTTTGCATTATTATTTATAAAATACTATATTCCAAAAAATAGCAGTATTATGAGTTGTTTTTAATTAAGAGGTAATATTCCTTATTGCTCCTAGATCCTATAATGTAACCAATCTGGCAGATGATCTAAAATTGTTGTATAGAACAGCTGGACTAGACGGACAAGGCATCACTTTTATTTTCACTGATAATGAAATTAAAGAGGAGTCATTTTTGGAATATGTAAATAATCTGCTGTCTTCAGGCGAGGTAAGAGTCCAATGTAGTTTGGAATCAGGAAATTGTAAAATTTGTTCTCACTACATTATTTATTTTGGTAATAAACTGTAGACTCAAGAATGATTAAAATATTTCAGCTTCTCAAATAGGGAATACTCTGGGTATGTAGTTCCTTTATCTCTATTTCATTGTAAACCAGGAGAACATAAAAGTAAATGATGATTCAGTGACCATTCCTAGTTTTTAATTGAGTTATCTAAACCTAATTCAAGGAAGAATCTGGTTTTTAGTCTAAACTGTGTATTTGCAGAGAGAGATATACAGATATAAAAAGAAAAATATTTTTAAATTCTATAATAATTATGTCCATGCAATTAATTTTCTTATCAATTTTTATTTTACAAAAAAGATTTCTAATTTATTTCCTCGGGATGAACTGGATGAAATCACCCAAGCATTAATAGCTGTGATGAAAAAAGAGATGCCTCGACATCCTCCTACCTTTGATAATCTCTATGAATATTTTTAACTCGAGCAAAGAGGAATTTGCATGTTGTCCTCTGCTTTTCTCCAGTAAGTTTTTTCTTTGTATCTCTTTTCCTTGCTTCCATTACTAAACTGTCCTATATGGTGGGAAGGGATTAGTAAAGTTTTATATTTTTAAGGAAGTTTCAAGATACATGAAAAGATTAATGAAATCCAGTTGTAATTGCTGAGATAATAAAAATAATAGTAAAGTTGTCAGAACTTAAAATCAAAATAGTTAAAAATTAAATAATTCCTTACACATTAAAGTATTTTTATTTTATTCCTCTTAAATATTCTTTTCTAATACACATCAATGAATGTGTCATTTTGAAATCCTTGCTTGTCACTTGAAAACAACATTTTATTGGAAATTAAAATAAAGTATTTGACATTTCAAAATATTAAACCCGTATACATTTGTCATGAACTTCTTCAAATTTCATAAAATACTGAATGTTGAAATTGTAACAAAATACCATTAGAAAAGAAAAAAAAAAATCATGGTGTTTTAAGCAGAATATCATCAAGACATATACTATTTAGTTTTTTGTGTGAATTAAACAGTTTGATTGACCTTAGATTAAGAGTCATATTGTCAATTAACACTGATACTCTCTTCAGGTTGGTGAGAAGTTCCGTGCACGTTCTTTGAAATTTCCCGGTCTGATATCAGGGTGCACCATGGATTGGTTCAGTCGATGGCCCAAGGAAGCTCTTGTAGCTGTATCCAATTATTTTCTTTCAGAATTTAATATGGTCTGCTCTCCATCAGTTAAAACAGAAATAGTGGAAACCATGGGTCTTTTCCATGATATAGTTTCAGAAAGCTGTGAAAATTATTTCCAAAGGTAATATTTTCTACAAATGCAATAATTCAACCCAAAAATGATGCTAATGATAGTGTTTTTTGAACTCATTTTGTTGTATGTATCAGTAAGTGTATTTTAAGACTAATAAAAAATTAATCTGCTATATCAATGTATCCTAAGAACATGAAAAAGAATTGCTATTATGTTGCAAAGTTTCTATCTTCATTCTCAGTATTCAACAATCTATAATATTGCTTATGTGGATAAAACAATGTAATTGGTACCAAGGATTTGCATTATGAAGAAGGTTTTGAATGAACTGAGACGATTTATATAATTTCCTCTTTCACTGAAATTAATCAAATGTACTTCTCAAAAATACATGCAAAGTTGATGTTGCCAATATTCTTTGATTTAGGTATCGACGAAGAGCTTATGTAACACCTAAATCCTATCTCTCTTTCATCAATGGCTACAAAGAAATTTATACTGAAAAGTTAGAGAGTATTAGTGAACAAGCTGAACGCATGCAAACTGGTAAGCGTATATTCCCATGTATGATCTCAAATGATCTCTTTTTTTTCATATTTTCACATTATACAAATTTCCCTCTGGATCTCTTGTCAGTTCCTGAAATCAGGACTTATCATTAGTCCTCTTTGAGATGGGGTTAAAGTCTGAGAACCTTGAAGATTTCAGAGCGTGGGTTCATTTTGGTTTTTTTGTATTCTTTCTGCAGTTTTTCTATTTCCAAAAATAATGCAAAAGTTGTAATGTAAGTAGCTTCATCACTGTCACAAATAGTTTTTAGTAGCCTTTGACATGTCATCACAAGTTTCCTATGTGGTCTTCAAAACAAAATGATCATATGCATGTGAACATGGACATGTATATGTTCCACTGCAGCATCTTTATATCACTGATGCTTAGAAAACCATGTCTTTCAGCTTATAGCAATACTCATACCAGTTCGAAAATATTCTGATTAGCTTCAGTTGCACAGATAAAATGTATTACAAAAGAACAAAAATACTGATCATTCCGGACTACAAATGTGCTCCACTGTTTACTGTATCCTAAAGAACATTCTCAAAAAATTTATTTAAAATTATTTAGCTACCATCTCACATATCCATCCTTTAATCCTTAGTCTTTCTTCATTTAGTGCTCAACAAGAATTAGAAGGTTAAAAAGATTAGCCATGACAATTGTTCCAGTTTTGTTAAAATATCCTGATATGGGATTTCAATTTAACATTGTTAAGCTCAGCTGAGATAATGTCGCTCTTTTTATCTCCTTGTTGAAATGTTTTTCCTGTATGTAAAGATGCCTGGGCCAATTCAAGATTCTTGTAAAATGGGAAAATTCTAAGAAATACCTCAATCAATTCTGATTTCTAGAAAAGTGTCAGGTGTGCCCTGAGCAGCTACTGCAAATGATCCATTTATTAACAGTCCATCAGAAATAACACAGTTTTGGTTATACTGACGTAGTGATAAACTGGTCCCAGCCCCTGTAACTGGGACACATGTCCTATGAGAAGCAGCTGAGGGAGCTGGGGTTGTTGAGTCTGGAGAAAAGGAGGCTCAGAGTAGAGGCTTATTCTCTTCTGCCATGTCTCAAGTAAAAGGATGAAGAGAAATGGTCTGAAGTTGTGCTAGGAGAGATGCAGATTAGAAATTAGAAAATATTTTTTCACTGAGAGTGGTTAGGCATTAGAATAAGTTGCCCAGGGAGGTGGTGGATTCACCCTCTTTGGAAGTGTTCAACAGGTGTCTGGACATGACACATGGGAATATGGTTTAGGGGTGATTATGGTAGTGCTGGGTTGGCAGTTGAACAAGATGATATTGAAGGTCTCTTCCAACCTTGATGATTCTGTGATTCTGAAGAATGACAGTAGCCTAATCATGAGGCAGCTGTTTCAGAAGGACAAGGGATGTGCTGGGAGAGACTGCGTGTGTGTGTGAAATGAGGTAGCACAAAATTGGTGAGCCATCACAGAGAAACATTGCACATCAAAAGTGTAAATGCAAGTGTATGCTGACTCAAACCTTTAGGGAGAGAGGGCAATAAGGGGAATTGCTTCCGGGCAACTTGCTATGATTTAAAGATTTAGTGGCAAAGTAAGAGGTGAGGAGAAGTTTCAGCATGCAATGTGGAGCTCAGGAATAGCCAAAATATCTTTGCACAAGTCTATGAGCAAGGGAGAAGAGAAAAAAAGAATCCTTGAATGCATGGGAGAGAATGAATATATAATAATTATAGAGGGACCAAGCTCATCTCTTCCTGGATGCTCTCAGGCACATGGTGTGATTCTTGGGGTGTCCTGTGCAGGGCCAGGAGTTGGACTCAATTCTACGACCTGTTAGGCTGAGTGGCCTCTATGGATGATTTCTTCAGAACATGTAAGAGCTATGAGACTGGCCCTAAGCACACATGTGCTTTTCTGCACTCTCTGTCACCAAGAGAGGATAAAATCAATATGCAGGAGCTGGAGATCATAATCTTGCTGTGATCTTTGGGTCCGCTTTTGACTTCGCTTCCTCCCACTTCTTTCTAGAACGAACTGCCTATTAGAAGGCAGTCATGGGTCCTTATGTCATTTCTGCATTTAATGACACAAATGAAGGAAGTATCATTTGGATTTTTGATTGTCCCGTGACTTTATAACACAACATATCCTTTACATAGCTCCCTCTTGTTTTGTTTTGTTTTGTTTTTTTTGTTTTGTTTTGTTTTGTTTTTAAAAAGTCTATATGAGCATAAGCATATTTTATTGCAGGTCATATCCCAGCCATAAAACTTTAGGTACTGTTTATAGCTACAACAAACAAAAACTAAGTATTATGGATTTCTCTTCTGGAGAATTAGGGTTGCTTATAATAATTTTGTGCCTGTGAAACAGTTTATATCCATAGGACATAAATAGACACAATACAAAATGTAGGCACAATCATGATAGTATGACTGCTTACAAAGACTTTCTCTCCTTTACATAAATTAAATGAGACAGAGATTTAAATCTACCTAAAGCTAAATGAGAACACAAGATACAAGGCACGTGAGATCTGGAGCTAGATTGTATTATCTAACTAGGAAAAAAAGATGTTGCAATTTTTCTGAATTTTATCTTTTTCTTAATAGGTCTTTCTAAGCTAATGGAGGCCAGTGAATCTGTTGCTAAACTCTCTAAGGACTTGGCTATTAAGGAGAAGGAACTGGCTGTGACATCTGCTAAGGCAGATAAAGTAAGTACTTGAGTGTTAAGTAGCAGCAGAATATACAGTGGGGGAAAAATGCTATTGCATAATTTTCTCATAATTTGCATAATCCAAAAAATTTGCCTTGTTGTCTAAAATGAGGCTTCAGTCCTATCGTTGTCACATGTTGATTCAGCATTTGCTTCTGAAAGTGAGGCACTTTAAGGCTGCCTCACCTCACTCAACCAACGGAGGTTGAGTGCTTTCCTTGTTCTTCTACCATTTCTTACCCACCCACTTATTTAAGTATCAGGTTTCATTTTTTCCATGGCTTGTTCTGTGTGTGTGTGTGTGTGTGTGTGTGTGTGTGCTTGATTGACGTTTGTTAAATTTGGGGTTATATGTGCACTTACTAGCAGATAAGGAGTTAACATGATAATGGTCTTTACTATTTCAAAATTCCTTAGAAAAATGTTCAGCACACTTCAGTTTCAGATTCTGTCTATTCCATTAACAAGGTGTCTGTGTGTTCATGGGATTTGTGGTCTGGTAGAAATCTGGTTGCCAAAATTATTCTCTGGAAAGGTGTGCTAGGGAATGGATTAATATAGACCTTATGTTTTCTGGATGACACCATAATGCTATGATGGTGCATATTTAATATGGAGAGCAAACTTTTGGCTGGGGATTGCTGAGGGACTGCCTGCACTCCTTAAGACCTTTAATCTCTTAAGAGAGAAATGCATAGCAGAAAGGGATGAAATTAAATTTCTCACTTTCAATTTTTATTCCTTAGTTATATGATACCATATATATAGTTAGCTATAGTTAGTTAGGGTTAGCTTTACATTTTCAATAGCTGTTACATACCTGTTCTATTTTTTGACTGATAATCACTTGTTCCACCATTTTGATTTATGCTTTTTTTTGTGTTTATTATCAATTCCAGGTACTGGAAGAAGTCAAAGAAAGTGCTGAAGCTGCATCTAAAGTAAAACAGGAAGTCCAGGGTGTCAAAGATAAAGCACAAAAAATCGTAGATGCAATTGATTTGGAAAAACAGGAAGCAGAGAAAAAACTGGAGGCAGCTAAGCCAGCATTAGAAGCAGCAGAAGAAGCACTGAAAGTGAATAAAATACATTTTTATTAGTATAGTATTATTTACATCACCCATGAAAGGCTGAAGCCACCAACATACATTTGTCACTTGGTTTTGACTGCTGTCACCAGCTCTCCATTGTTGGTGGACATGTCTCTCATGAATATTTATGGCACTCACATTGTACCTTAAACACATAGAGACTATTTTATATTATTTTTTTACTTCCACTCTAATAATTGATCATTATGAAGGTGTACATCTTTCCAAAAGCCACAGATGCCTTTAGAATATCTGTTATTCTGAGTTCAAGAGAATACTTGTGCTAACAGAATGTTTTTAATTTACACTTAGGTAGTTTTTATGTGTCTTTTAAGACAAATAAATAACTGTCTCTTCACAAAAAACCCACATTTTATTTTGAGAGAAACAGGAAACAAAGGGTATTCAGGGCCATCAGAATCAGGGTTCAGAAATTTGGACGCATTGCTGTGGTACATAATTTCATTATTCTGCACTGAAAAAATTAAACAGTAAAGAACTCTGGAATCAGAAATCAATGATGTGTTATATTCTTAAGGCCTTCTGTTCCAGTTACCAGAATTTATGTGACAGAAATAATTGGGTGGAAAAAGCAAAAAAAAGGAGCATTTTTTGCTCTTACACTGTCATTTAGATAATGAGATAAATGAAACTTCCAAAAATGGTCACAAAATTCACTTATAAAATGTGTGGACTTATAGAATGGTTTCTGTAATGTGTCTGTAACTACTACTTCTAGACAGGTAGTGGTATGCTTGTATTTTTAGACACAAATTATTATATCTATTTTGAAGTTTTTAATAATTTATTAATTTTTTAATGATTAAACTAAGCAAAGTATGACAGTGATGCTTCTAGAAAATGAAGTTAAAAATGGTATCTCATACTTAAAATAATTTAAAACTCAATACAAGCAAATCCATCTCAGAATAAATGATGATACTTAATGCTAAAAAATTTGAAATACTATTCTATCAAGGAAACTGATTTTAATTAAGTCCTATACAGTTTTACAATATACTTTTCTTCAAACGCTTAAACTGACATGTTAATGCTGCTGTATGTAAACTTTATTTTTGACCTATTTCTTCAGTATTGGGAAGATATTCTTGTCTACTATTCATTACAATTGTTAAAGTTTCATGAATCTATGAAGTTTATTAAACTAAACCAAGTTTCTCCCTTTTTTTGGTATGTACTTAGTACAAAGTTACCTCAGAGAAAAGCATGACAAACAAACATTAAAATCAAGATATTGAATGAGAAAATAGAATAATAAATAGAATTGATGAAGTATTCTGTTACATCTTCAAATAGACTATCAAACCAGAGGATATTGCTACTGTTCGAAAACTTGCAAAACCTCCTCACCTGATTATGAGGATCATGGACTGTTGTCTGCTGCTATTCCAAAAGAAACTGGATCCAGTTACCCTGGATCCAGAAAAGCCTTGCTGCAAGCCGTCATGGGCAGAATCATTAAAAGTAAGTAGAGTTTTCAAACAGTGTTTCCTAAACATCAGAAATAGCAATTTGCATATTAGCAAACTTATGCTGTTTACCAAAAACATGACAGAATTTTGTAAAAAGGCAAACATATCATTTTAAGATGGACATAGCATATAGAGGAAGTTTATCTGGTAAAAATAGCAGATGAATTGCTTCGAGACTTTGCAGTAGGAGCTTTAGAGTTTCTTTACCCTGTTCCTGGCACATGGCCTGATAGCAAATAAATCCAACAGTCATGCTAACCATACATGAGCTAAAGACATTCTGGAAAAACCCTTTCTCTTTGAGAATTTGTAGCTTCAATTTAAAGTCTTTTCTGAGCCTCTCAATCTCCTTTTTTTGTTTTAAAGATTAATTAAATGACTAAGAGATGTTCTGCGTTTCAGTATTCCTGGCTGAAGTTCCTTAGTCAGGCAACCTCTTTTCCTCCCAGACTTTGATCTTCTCTCAGGATGCACCTTGATTTCCATGGCTTCTCTTGCCATTCTTTAAATTCTGTTCTCTATGTCTATTAGTGTACTAATATGCCAATATTATTACCTTGATATTTTTTCACTCAAATGATGAAAAATTATGTATTTTGGATACAAATCGTGCTCTTGCTTTTTATTTAGGCTTTTACAGTAATTAAGAAATCATCAAAACCTTTTGCTTCCCACTGACATAATAAAGTGAGTTAAGCAGTGGTTCCACGAATTGTCTTTAAAATGCTTAAACACTTGTTAGAAAAAAGTTAAACCCAATGATTTCACTTTTCAGAATTTAAATCCCATTTGCAACTGCATAGGCATTTTTTTGCATTCTTCAGGTAAGTTGCAAATATATCCCTGAGGCTTTATTTTGGTTTGTTTGTTTGTTTGTTTGTTTTTTAATTAGATGATGTTTCTTAAATGCTTTTAAAATGGCAACACAGAAATATAGAAGATGGAAAGTACATCTATAACTTTCAAACCCAGTTACTGGAGTATAATTGCTTTAAACTCTAAAATAATCAGAAGTGTGTGGGAGGATTTACAATTGAATAACAGAGTTATAATATTTACTATATGAATTACCTCGATTTACAGAAGAATTTTGTAGTCACCTGTGAACAAGATTTTGAATGTAAAATGTGTAAATAGCTCATAAATTGTTGGATTTTGCAGCTTATGAGTGGCCCATTCTTGAGCAATCTACAGAACTTCGCTAGGGATACCATCAATGATGAGACAGTAGAATTAGTTCAGCCTTACTTTGAAATGGAAGATTATACACTGATGCACGGTAAAAAGGTGTGTGGCAATGTGGCAGGACTCCTCTCTTGGACACAAGCCATGGTGGTATTTTATGGTGTTAACAGAGAAGTCCTACCTCTTAAGGTAATACAACATCTCTCGCTTTCTGTTTGCTTACCATGTAATTTAGTTTAATTTAATAGGATTCTACAAATATATATATAGAGAGAGATAACTTTATTTAGACATAATAGCCTGTGATGTTAGTGGCTAAAGATGATAACAGCAGAAAAAACCTGTCTTCTCTTCTTGATTCTAGACAGAGGGTAGAACAAAAAATTAGCCTAGATTAAATTTATGTGCTATGGTTTACTGTGTTCTGGGAAAAGGTGTTCACAGTCTTTCTTTTTATAATGTTATAATTACTTTATAATTGTTTTCAAAAGGTTGTACCAGGATCTTCATTCCTTCTCTAAAGAGTCCTGCAAACAGAGGTTTGCAGCTATTTTACTTTCTTTGCTTTCACACAATAACTTAAAGGCAGTGGAGGACTGATATCTTGCTCAAATATTGGTTTTCTAAAGAGATTCAGGTCTCACATCAATATAGGAGCTATGTTGCAATAGTAGGAAGCAAATTGAGTAGAACATTTTTAAGAATACCTTTACTTTAGTGTGAGTGATTTTTTTCATGTTTATGAAACTCGAAGGCAGTGACTTCTGGTTCTAAACAAAGTATTTATTCCCTAAATTTAACACACTTTAAAAATGAAGCAACAGTAATACAGATGAATGATTCAAAAATGATTTCATCAATTTCCTGTGGTTACTGTAAATATGATTTTAGGAACAGTGGGAAGATTAACTGTTTTAGGACTATTATTTTCTAGTGGTTAAAACCAATATTGTTATATGATAAAGGACCAATCTCCTGTTGTGACTGCTGACAAATAAAAAAGAAAATAAAATATGTAGTCAAGCAAGAAGATTGAGTGATTGTTCCTCTAGTCTAATCAATATGTACAGATAGAAACCTTACCTTCTTAACCAGCTTATTGAAATGTAAATTTTTCTAAAGGAATATTGACAATATATAGTAGGAACTCTGTTACTATTTATTGCTATTAAAGTAGGAACTCTATTGCTATTTAACAAAAAACCTTATCTGCAGTAACTATGATACAGTCTTCAGATTAAATGTTTTTGATATTTATATAAAAGTTGCTTTGATGTATTATTGTCTTATTATTACCAACTAAGCAGGCTTAAATATTAAGTTCATTGATTTATATTCAAATCTTATACGATTGCTGTTTAAATATTTCTTCTCTGTGCAGGCTAATGTGGCAAAACAGGAAGGTCGCCTGAAAATAGCTAATGCAGAAAAAGAAAAGGCTCAGGCAGAATTAGATGAAAAGCAAGCTGAACTGGATAAAGTGCAGGCAAAGTTTGATGCAGCAATGAAGGAGAAAATGGTGAGATAAAAGTATTTTAGTCTTATGAAAAATACTTGCATACAATACTGTCATGTAATCAGGATTTGCTGCAAACACACTTTCACCTGCTACCTTGAATAGCATGGATGAGATTCAGGTATAAAAGTGAGAGATTGAAATCTATATTCTCTCCTATTCCCTTATTTCTGTGAATAGGAGCATGTTACACAATAGATGTCCTAAGAGTTGTCATGAATGAGTTTTAAATAAATGAAAGAGCAATAATAAATATAAGAGAATGAAAAAATATAAAGTAACTCTTAAGTTTTGCATTTTATGATTAATTTATGTACAACATATTTTCAATTTTAGGACTTGGAGAATGATGCAGAAACATGCAAAAGAAAGATGCAAGCAGCCTCTGCACTAATTGATGGACTGAGTGGAGAGAAAGTTAGGTGGACTCAGCAAAGCAAGGAATTTAAAGCTCAGATTAAAAGGTATCAAATTACAGAAAAAAAAAAAAAACATGTAAAAACTGAAGTACTAGTAAGCAATTTAGTAGCTTTAGTAGTCGTACTTAATTTTCTTCCTAGGAATCTTAATACAGCAACACAATCAAATGAACTATCCTGAAATATGAATTTTCCTCCCATAAGTGAATACATGAGTGTTGAGTGCTTGTATTTCTGATTTTGGAATTTACTTCCTAAGAGGTTATTACTCGTACTGTTATGTGCCTGTATTAAGCTGCTTCTCCAGCCCCCTAGTACTGCACCTTGTTCCAATATCGAGTGAAACCTTCAGATAGGCTCATCTTCTGTAGAACACTTGTATAACCAAAAATTTCTTGTGGGGAAGTTGGGCATTTCTGGTGAGGTGTACTCATTATAATAGAATTAAGTTTGTATCCTTGATAAGTATTGTGTTGCATATGTATTTTATATATGCATAGATTTTATATATTTTTAAGAAATAAACAATTTTCTTGCTTCAGTTGTGAAAGAAGAAATAGTTGTCATCAGGGTTTTATTGTTTTGTAGTGTTTTGCCACAGAAACACAAACTGTTTATTTGTTTGAAATCTTCTTATATTTCAAAAGCTAGTTTTCTAAATCAATAGCAATTAAATCGGTAAATCACCTTTTAATTATGATTTTCTTCCTTTTCTAGACTTGTGGGAGATATACTGCTCTGCACAGGCTTTCTTTCATACTGTGGACCTTTTAATCAAGACTTCAGGAATCTTTTGCTTAAAGATTTATGGGAAGCAGAGTTGAGAGCTCATAAAATCCCCTTTTCTGAAGATTTGAACATCATTTCTATGTTGGTAGACCAACCAACAGTAAGTTCTTGGTGCTTGAAGGGTTTAATTTGAATTTCTGTTAGCATATTCTGTGAGTGTTAGCAGGCGTTATGCTTGCTTAGAGCAGAACTATAATCTCCAAGATTCTCAGTATTGCTGTGCTATGTAGTTCCAAATGCTCCTTTCACTAAACATTGAAGTATTGAGCCATGGGCTAGGTAGATAAGAAAGTTATAAACAGGTGATGTATACAATTAGACAATTCCCAGAAAGCACACTTCTGAGTATCTTTTTTGAGCCCATCACCACAGCTATAGATATCTTGTTGTGTTTTAACCCCCGTCAGCATCTGAGTACCACTGGAAAATAAAATAAACTTGGGCTGAGACAAGATAAATTTAATGATTGAAAAAAATAATTTTGATGTTGATATAATAATAATAATAATGATAATAATGGAACCCAAGAGAAACAAGCGATGCACAATAGAATTTCTCACCACCTGCTGACTAATCTCTGGCCCATCCCCAAACCCACAATCTTCTGGGTAATTCCCTCAGTGAGCATGTTATTCTATGGTATGGAATATACCTTTGGCCAGTTTGAGTCAGCTGTCCTAGCCATGCTCCCTCCCAGTTTTTTGTGCACCTCCTCACTAATAGAACATGAGATGCTGAAAAGTCCTTGATTTAGGGTAAGCACTACTGAGCAACAGCCAAAATATCAGTATTATCAACATTATTATCATACTAAATCAGGAAAAAACCAGCACTGTACCATCTAATAGGAATAGATTGAACTCTGTCTCAGCCAAAACCAGGGTACTTCTAAAACAGTGGACTTGGTTATAATTTAAAAAAAGAATGCATAAAGTCTTTTCATTTCATGTGAATGTATGAGAAATCAAACAGAGAGCAATGCTAGAATCTTAAAATTTCCTTCCGTAAATATTAATCCCCAAAAGCTCTCTTAGCCTGGTTTTCTCTTAATTAATCCCAATGTTTAATTTGTCTGTCAAGCTGTCTTTTGACATCTTTACACTTATTAAAATATGGTTTTTATGATTCTATGTAGTTAAAAAGATTGATAAAAATAAATTCCTGGAAGTATTTTTACGTCTACTTTAATTTTTCAGCAACTTTAAATATGCATCTCCTCTTACTTGATGTCCCTGTTCTTGGAACAATTGTAAATGAAGGATAATTCAAGTGATATTTTATTCCAAACTACCTTTTTTTTTTTTTTTTTTTTTACTTTGGTCTTTAGATTAGTGAGTGGAATCTTCAAGGACTACCTGGAGATCATCTCTCAATTCAGAATGGTATCATTGTCACTAAGGCATCTAGATACCCGCTTTTGGTAGACCCACAAACTCAAGGAAAAACATGGGTTAAAAATAAAGAACAGGATAATGAATTGCAGGTAAACAGGATTTCAAAGAAATAACGTACTGTATTGTAGTCCTTCAAACATTATTACTTTAGAGGAGGTTTTCATTTGAGTCAGTGTAATCTGATGTAATTTTGATTTGTATGGAGACTGATAATTATATAGATGCATCAGCAGGAAATTTGACAAGAGCTGTAAATCGCACTCAAGGATGTGAAAAAGACCATATAACTGGTATAAAATCTATCAAGAAGAATAAAAGAGAATGAAGTAGCCTTTTGTTTAAAATTCGTAAGTATGTTCCCTACACAAAAGAGGGCAAAGACGTGGTAAATACAGCAAAATAGTATAAGATGAAATTAATAAATGAGAGTAAACTGGGCAACTAGTAGTAACATTACACACAATGGCAAGATAAGCTACAGCTCTGAGAATGTAAGCAAAGAACTTCAACTGATGCAGTCCAGAGTTTAGAACCTGAGAGGTTGTTCGTATGTGAAGTTATTGCTACAGAAAGAACTTGAGGACAACCAGCTGAAACCAAACTCAAGAAAAATTAACCTGTCCTAACATTACTGTAATCTTTGTTGCTCTTTTATAGCTTAAGCCCAGAAGGTAAAATGTCTGCTCATGAAGTATAATACAAAGATGTTCATGTGTCACTTGCATGTGTCATTTGCATTACAAATTAATTTTCCCAAATGATGTAGCATGGGGAAAGGAATCTGGATTTTAAAACCCTTAGCCTAAATGTTGCAAAAAATCTTATGTCCTGAATATCAATACATTTTGGAGGATTTAGCATTATTTAATTATATATAGTTTATTTATGCATGCATGGTTTTAATGATTCCATACATTATGAATCCCATTTCGTGAAATCTCAGTCTGGGTTCAAACTGTTGTAACAGCGATTCAATTGTTAGACTGAATTCAGATTTTCAGAAAGAATTTCTCAACACTTCAAAGCTAAAATTAGAAAGTCTAGTCCTCAGGACATAGTACAGAAAATTAAAGATTAGGTGTCTCTAATTTCAAAAGTATACATAACATCTTCAATATACAAAAAGCTCTACCAGTTTTATTTGATACATTATTGCTCTCACAATGAAGTTTTGAGGATTCGATTACAGCCAACCTTTTTATGATACTTTTCATTGTGCACACAAGAAGTATTTCTGCATAAACTGCTGCATGGTCAACATTTATATTATTTTTTCTTTAAATACAACTAACAGAAACAATGGAAACTTTCAGGAAATGTTTTTGCCCTTACACCAATTTATAATTTACTTTTTGAGGTAACAACTCTGAATGACAAGTATTTCCGACAGCACCTGGAAGACAGTCTTTCACTGGGTCGATCACTCCTGATTGAAGACATAGAAGAAGAGCTGGATCCAGTCCTTGATAATGTATTAGAAAAGAATTTCATGAAATCTGGATCTGCATTTAAGGTTAGTAATCAGACAAAAGAAGTGGAATAAGTAGTTTTGTGACAAATTATATTTTACCATTATTCCAAACCCCTGCTGAATCAGGTAGACTTTGTATTCAGTAAAGAAGTGTAAAGAATCAAACAGAATAAAATATAAGAGACAGCACCTCAGCTGTGTAGTAAGTTGATGAGTCTAAAATTTGAGTTTAAGTGCTAAAATTATCACTGAAGATTCCAAACTGGAACCAATTATTTTTATCCTATTGAATGCTTAAAATAATTTCTATTGATTTTCACCCTTTAACAGAATTTATAGAATTGAAAAGATCTCTTCCTAGTGCAAAGCACTGATTGTGGCAACTGCAAAAATCTTTAATCAGTTTTAAGCTGTTTTCTGATGGAACAAGCCAAAAACCATAAAGATTTATTCATAATTTTTATTCCCAGCCTTGAAAAATCATGAGTCTTTCTGATCTTCAATAGATAAAAAATGTCTCCCAAATCTTAACAACAGGCCCCCTTCAAACATTCTGAAATAAAATGAATGCACATACTGTATATTTCCAAATAATGTATTGTAATGTATGTGTGTGTATATATATATAATGTCCATATATGTATAATAATGTAAATTATTTTAATCTAATAATCTTAATTAAGTGCCTGGGATATGAGAGAGATGGTAGACCAGATTGCTGATAATAATGAAAGTAAAATGGTGGCTATTTTTGTGCAGTGTTTTTACTTTGAATGTCAGTGCAAATATGCTTAAGAGAGTGGTTTGGTCCTACTCCTTCGTAAACCAGGTAGTTTAATGGCCTTGGAGGCTCATATGTTGGAGCTGCCTATGTCCTCCCACCACCCCATGGCAGTGGAGTTGGAATTAGATGATCTTTTCCAACAGTAACAATTCTATGATTCATGTTATGATATACAGCAATCAGATTTCCTTGTGCACATGCAGCTTTCAAGTTAGACTGCTGTTTTGGATTATCTTAATTCTGTAAAAATTTCTTTGGTAAAAATTTTGAATATATTTTGAATTCCTTTGGAAATATTCTTTGAGGTCTGCTTAATCTTAATAAAGATAGAATTTATCTCCAATAATTTATGTGCCGTTGTTGGATCACGTAATTCCTATTTTTCCTTGAACACAATGATTTCTGCAAAGGTCAGCAGTTTCTACCATCTTAATTTGAGGTGTAATTGGAAGCCCAAAGCCTAAACCACATGGTTCTGAAGCTGTTAATCAGAACTCTGTGGAAGTAATTCCTATATTTAGCTAGAAGGGAATGCTGCATTTATACTATACTCTATATTTGGTCATTGTCTGATGTTTTCATGACAAATTTGAATTGTAAAGTAAAATTCTTCTCTTTGGCATTTCAAATGAGGCTAATTTTTTTTTCTTGTCAATATTACTCTGTTTAATAAAACTATTTTTCCTCTGTTTAATATTATTTGAACTTACTCCACAGGTGAGAGTTGGTGATAAGGAAGTAGATGTTATGAATTCGTTTAGACTGTACATTACTACAAAGCTACCTAATCCTTCTTTCACGCCTGAAATTAATGCAAAAACATCAATTATTGATTTTACTGTTACAATGAAAGGACTTGAGAATCAGTTACTGAGAAGAGTAATACTTACTGAAAAACAGGTAAGTTAACAGTACACATAAACTATAGTGATCCTTAATTTTATTCTTTTTTTTTTTTCAGTCAACAGGTTTTGGTATGTAGGGAAGACAAAATGTTCATATGAGTAAAAGATATCAGCCATTTTCTAAAATTTTCAGATTCAGTATAGACATTTCCAGAAAACAAAAATACATCTGGAGGCTCATCTACATATGACTGTTGGTATGACACAAACAATTAAATACAAGTATTTGGCATGGATAAGATATGTCATAAGACACCAAGTAAGCACTGCTTAAAAAAAATTGTTGTTAAAGCTGCATTTTAGATACCCACAAAAAAGATAAATGCTCATTTCATGACTGGAACCAACTCTTCACTTGTATCTTCAATCAGAGTTCATGAACTTGAAAAATCAGAACTGAATTTTAAGTATCTCTCATAGTTGCAGTCCATAAAGTGTCATGCCATTTTCTTGGTTTTTAATAATAGGAACTAGAGGCAGAACGAATTAAACTCATGGAAGATGTAACTTCTAATAAGAGGAAGATGAAAGAACTGGAAGACAATCTTCTTTACAAACTAAGTGCAACCAAAGGTACTGTATCAAAGGGATTATCCAGATTAGGCAGATTAAACTGTTTCACACTAGAACCTTTCCATACAGAAATTGATTTATCCATTCAAGATACAGTAAGAGAATATCCAATGGTAGGAGAATGAGGAATATGAGGGATTTGATACTATAGCATGCCGCTATATATAATTCTAGACACTTAAGTTTAACATGTAAACAAGTTTTGTGAAATAAATCCATTTTTGAGAGCTTTCTGCCCCTTTAAATGACATAAGGTATCTGACTGTGGGCAAACCCTTAACCCACTGAGAATGCAAAGTAAAGTGGGCTAATTTAAAATGGTGTTGAAAGTCTTTCACAGTACATTAGGAGCCTGAACATTATCCATTACTATCTCAAGTGGAAAAAGAATCTGGTAACAGTAAATTGATCAGTAACTGCTGGAGATGCCTGAATACTGTTGAGTGACCGTTTCCTTTAGGACCCTAAGTCTTCTTTACTTTGAGTGTGCCAGTGAATAGACTTCAAAATAATTGAAGTACTGTGTATGAGTATGTATTTTATGTTCTTAAGATAGCTGACTTCTCTGGCACATGTTGCAAAGCTGTCAGCATAAATACATTTGAAATATTTTGAATATACTTGTTTAATATGTTGAATATAAAAATAATTTTTATCATTACATATCCTGTTTGATCTCAGTTTTAAAAGCTTTCTGTAATACAGTAACTAACTTCTATTTGTTATTAATATTTCCTGTAATTTGGCCCTTTGTTTTATATATATTTGAAATGAAAAAATTATTATAAAAATGTCCTAAACATCCATTATTTTACTTTTTAGGTTCACTAGTAGATGATGAGTCCTTAATTGGTGTTCTGCAAACAACTAAGCAAACAGCTGCTGAAATAGCTGATAAGTTGTCTGTGGCAGCAGAAACGGAAGTGAAGATTAACACTGCGCAGGAGGAATATCGACCTGTCGCTACACGTGGAAGCATTCTTTATTTTCTTCTTACAGCAATGAGCATGGTCAATAACATGTATCAGACTTCACTGGCTCAGTTCTTGAAGCTATTTGATCAATCCATAGCCAAGTAGGAAGACACAGATTTTTTTCCTACTATTCAGATGTTCGCCTTTTCCATGTATTTGCTGCCATTAACATGGCTTTCTCTGTGCTTTGTTTTCATGATTCAGATCTAAGAAGTCTCCTGTACCTCAGAAAAGAATCTCAAATATTATTGAACATCTTACTTTTGAAATTCATGCGTACTCAGTTAGAGGCTTGCATGAGAACCACAAATTCCTCTTTACTCTCCTCCTGGCATTAAAAATTGATCTTGAGAGAGGACACGTGGAAAACAGAGAGTTCCAAACACTCATTAGAGGTAAGTTTTAAAAATTATGTTATGTGTAGAGATAATTCAACTTTTTTATCTTTTATGCCGTTTCAAAGTATGATTTTTTTTTTTGGCTATATTGTTTCTCCCAACAGTTCTGTGGGAACTGCCTCTGTCCTTACACCTCCTGTGGTCCTGTAAAGATAGATGCAGTTCTCTGTCTCTCTGTCTCACTTCTACCTCTGCCATTTACCCAGTCTGTGTTCTATCTTGAGATCAAGACGATAATTCTGGTTTTCTCCATCAACTAACTTATTGTATATTTTTCTATTATATTTGTATCCCTATTTTTATAAATTAGGTGGCCCTTTTTGATCCTTTGCTTCTCTGCTTTGATGGAGCTGAATAAAGCTATCTTTTAAGTTGCCAGAATTGTTCCATGTAAAGTTGAGGACGTGCTGCAAACAGTCTTTTATCAGTTTCAGCTTGAGCTTTCTCTGACTTTTACCAACCACCTAACACTGACTTTTAGAGAACATAAGGTGTTTCTGTGGCCCAGCTGGCCAGGTCTGCCTCCTCTGTACTCTATGGGTTTGTGCCTCTCCTGTAAAAATGTGATCAGGGTTGCTTATGTGGAGGTCTATCTGAAACCTGTATGAATTTTACAGTGTTCAAATGAAACTTGCAAAGGTCTAATGTCAAAGTAGTGAACCTAGATTTGAAGATAATTATCTGTCTTTAAGCAATCAAGTGGATAGGAAACAAGCTTAAATTCACTTGCTATTTTACCTTTCAGTTTGTCATAATGGTTTTATCCTTTGAGAATGGCATCCAGCTATCAGTTTACCACTGACGTCAGGCATGCTTGAAAATTTTTTCAAAATTAAGGGCCTGCTTTAGTGAGGCATTAGGCAAGGAATCATATTTCTTGGCTTCTCAGCTCATGGATTCTGCTTTTCCAGAGGAAAACATACCTTGGACATCTGAAGCAAAATGTGATCACCCCTTTTTAACTGATGAGAATCTGTAATAAAAATACTTTTAGCAATTTTTGTCTAGAACATGGAATTGCAGTTTCCTGCCAAGCTTTGGCATAGGTGATTTGATAGTAAGAAGTTTTCCTGGTATATAAAATGACACCAAAATAGCATCATATTTTCTTTAATTATTCACATTCTATTAAATAAGATTGGGAAGTGGGCAGACACCCAGCCAATTTGTCCTGGACTCTTAGATATCTTATGCGAATGAATGAATTCTTCAATTTTCCTCTTTGGATGAACAGTTCTTTGTGCAAAATGAACACCATGTTACCAAACAGCAGCTGAAGAAAGGATTTATTTGGAAAATCAATCTCTATTCCTCTTCTTTCCATTTCTTTTCCAGGAGCTTTCATTGCTTATTATCAGCGGATGTCTCAGTGAAATAAGCATTGCTATTTGAAATGGAAAAGTCTCTAAAACACACTGTTCAGCCAGTCTCAGGAAATTATCAACTTTTAAGTCTTTCATTCTGCTAAAGTACATGAATTGAATTTCATTCTATGTACTGTGTTCCATCACAGATGCATCCTGAATATTCTAATGCTACACCTTGAAGGCAAATTTAAGTCAGCAAAACTAAAAAGCAGATCCCCAAATTATAGGAAAATAGCTTCCCAAGATAATGGCATAGAATTTTTATTAAAGCTTTAGGAAGGAACAAAATCCAAAGACATGATAATATCTAAGGAGTTAATTGACAATTTTGTAGATATCTTGACACTTAGATATGCTGTGTCCTTTACCACTGGAAAGCAGGGGACTGACACGAGTGAATAATACAAACTTCTCTAGCAGATGTATTTTACTAAGAAGGTCTATAAATATTAGAAAGCATGGTACAGAGGAACTGCAAAACATCTTTGACTTTGTTGACCTAAATAAAAGGCAGAAATATTGCCAAGTACACTACTTTGTGGACGATTAAGTCTTAAAATTAAGGCAAGTCTTTTTGGCTTTAAGTGATTATGACTCTCACAGAGGTCAAAAATTTGCATAAGTATTCCTGTTGGACTATTGTACTAAATTTGAGAAAGATGTGATTCTGGTACAGGGTATAATTTTGTAATAAAAATGCCAATAATAGGCTACAGTTTTGTCTTAACATTTTTTTGTTATCTCTATGAGATTTCCATTATTTCAGTTTGCAGAGACTGAGAGGAAGTTCTGGGATCCGTACATGGATTCCATGCACTTATTTCAAACTATATATCCTCATGCCAAAGACATAAGAGGATGTGTGAAGGAAATTTTAACAGCTCGTTACAAGAAATGAAGGAAAATCAATAATTGCATCTCAGACATCGTGAAGCAGCCTTTTTCTCTGTGGTTACTTCAGGTTACTGAAGCTTGTCATCCCTGAGGTGAAGGGAAGAAGGACTGCAACAGAAGGAAAACTTTGTCATAAAAGCAAATTAAGTAACTTCACATTTTTGGATTATAAAAATAATTTGGATTTGTTTGTAGGAACTCCAGATTCTTGAACAAGAGTTTTACCCTTTAGCTGGGCACTAGGACCGAAACTACTTCAGTAGTTCATGAAAACATTCAAATAATTTATTAATCATATATAATTCTGTTTCCTGGTTATATCTCACTCTATTCATCTGTGGAAGAAAGCATTGCATACATTTTTATAGATGATGGACCTTTGCTCATATGCCTATGACTGGCAAAATGAAAGCTAAGAAAAAAAAATACATTTTTCAGGCATTGAATATTTAAGTTACTAATATAACAAATGATTAACCATAAGATTTTTACAGGATTTATCAAAATATTATGTATATATATCAATAACAAGAATATAAAGTACGACAATGAGAAACACATTGTTTCGAATTTTGTAATTCTTGTTCTCCATTTAATAAGTCTGCCTCAAAAAGTTAAGGTTTAAAAATTTCCCCAAAAGGAAAAACTTCCCTGAGCTTTGCTTCTCCCCATTGGCATGCTAATGTCCAGGTTCAACAAAGGGATTCTTGTGTTTCTACTCAAAGGTATATAAGATAAAACTAGGAAAATGTGTAGTCTTTCTGAATCATGTGTATATTCTTTCAAAAAAGTAGATCTGCTCTTGCCTGGAAATCACCACTGATATTATAAAAAAAAATTCTTGCATCCTGGAAACCTTCTCAAATAATCAAATCTTTCCCTGTAAAGTTGATAATGTAAGCAGAACCTATTTCAGGAAAATCAGAAAGAATTTGTTGCATTATAGTATTTGCAGCACCATAAATTCTAGAACGTGTCAGAATTTTAAAGTAGGTCTCAGTTCTTCAGCTGCATCAAAAATATTATATATAATGTCTTCTCGATAATTTCTTAAATAACAAAATTAGTCTAAGAAATTAATATTCTAATTCCTTGTCATTTCAGTGATGTTTCTCTTCCATTCTTTTCCTTCTTGCTTTTATGCTTCATTTTGTCTACATCCCATTTATGGAGAATTTGAGGCTGAGATGGGTGCAGGATTAGAAGGATCTCTGTGTTATTTTTTATAATAAATAAATAATAATTATTATTCCATTAGTCTACTGAATAATTAGACAGTTTGTAAGAACTATTATTATATTAATTGAAAAAACCTACAAATATATTTATGTATGTATATTTTGAAGGTATTGAAATAATTGTAGCTCACATATATAGAGACTATATATATCCGTCCACATGCTCACATATTTGAAGTGCTTAAAAGTAATAGCACTTGTTCCAAGGTGGATTTTTAATCTTTTTGTTACAAGTTGGTGAAATTTGTTATACCAGTTAATTAAATGAATAATTGATCTTAGTTCTGGGGACCACTGTAACACCATCCTCTAGTTTTTCCAAGAAGTAGCATTAACTAATTTTTGGAGGACAAGGAAAGAGACACCTACAAGAAGAAGAAAATTATGATATAAAATTAATATGATAAACGTTAAAAGTTTGTGGGTTTAAAATTAATCATGATAAACGTTAAAAGTGGGTTTAAAATTGGATTGCAGTCTTATCCTAGAGGTGTTCCTTTCTATTTTCTCTTCTTTTGCATATCAGAAGATGTAAAACATCCTCTACTGTTCTGCTGGCTGTTCAGCCTTATATATGCTATTTCAAATAATTTGTGCTTGTTAAGCTGGTCTAGGATCGATTGATTCCATTACTCCAGACTTTTTCTTTTCTTATTGTGCATGGTTTGTTTTTTTTTCCAATGATCCCAAGAGAATACTTTGCTATTCATAAAGAATCTGTGACATTGTTTAGGTATTATAGCTATGTGTTTCATTAGAAAAGAGGTAGAAGTTTGCAGTTGAGAAAATAAGACTTTCACTTCAATTTCTTTTCATTTTTAGGAATAGTGAGATAAAAAATAGACTGACTAAGGGAAGGCCTTCAGAGGAATGTTTTCATCTTTCAGATAAATACAAAATTATCTCTAGCATATTTTCAGCACAAATGAAAAGGAACAGAGATTATTAAAATTTCCAATACTTGAAATACAATCAGTATCACAGTATAAACTTACAAGAACAAACTGTAGAGAACTTGTGAGCTAAGATGAGAGGCTGAGAGAACTGGAGTTGTTCAGTTTGGTGAAGAAAAGCTTTAGAGAAGACCAAATAGTAGCCTTCCAACAACTATGAGAGGTCTATTAAGAAGACTGAATTATCCTTTGATGTGAAATAAATGTTAATTACATAAGAGTACAATTAGGATTCCAGAAGAAAAGCTACTTAGGTCAGAAAACATAATTTAAAAAGAAATATCTTGATCCCTGGAATATCATGTGTACTTCATCAAAATATTTTTATCCACAGGAGGTGCTGCTTTGGATCTACAGGCTTGCCCACCCAAGCAATCCCGCTGGATTCTTGACATGATATGGCTAAACCTAGTGGAATTGAACAAACTTCCACAGTTTTCAGAAATTTTAGATCAGGTGATATTTGCTAGTTATTGTTTTGATGTTAATAACCAGTTTCATCATCATAACTGTACTCCCATGTTTTACATTTGGAATGCACCAGAGAGGTAGTTAAAAACAAGACCAGAGAGGATACAGAGTAATGGCACAGGGATCAGCAGTTAGGTAGCATGAGTTGGGGGTATGTTTATTTGCTCTACATTTTTTATTTGCTTTAATATACTTTGTATTATAGTAATTGAGGCAGAAAGAGGAGAGAAGGAACAGGAGCAATTAACTAGCAAAAATGGAAGGCAGTGAAAGAGACAGAAATAAGTAGAAGGGGTAAACAGGTAGAGGTATCAAAATGGCTCATAAAATTTATCTGAGCGTCATGTTCCAAGTTACAACGTCATCTGTCTTAAGCCTGGTATATTTTTCCAAGTAAATTGTTTGTTGCTTGTTTTTAAATGCTCATTTCCATTTGAAGGTTAAGTTTATTCAGATACAGTGAGCTAGCTATAAACTTATTATTTATTTTTATTGAGCCATACATGAACTTATATGCACATAAGCTTGTGACACGTTCAATTTGGTGAATTTATCTTTTTTTTTTCAGTGTAGTTAAAACACTTCCTAGGCATTTCTTGTTCTGTAACTCCTAAGCACTCCTTGTTAATGAGGCTGATAGCCAGGACACTAAGTTCTTCTTACTGTTACGGCATTGGTCAGCCAAGTCCATTTTGTGATAGCATTTTTTACCCTGAAGAGTAGCAGAGATTTTAGCTAAATAGTTATCTGGAAGTGATCCTGGCTGTTTCTTAGCTCTGTATCAAGGCAAGATCTAGACACATGCCAGCCCAATTTCTCCAGTTTTTGGTTTCTGGAGGTATCAAACTAGGATACTGAGTTAGGAGAAAGTTGGAGGAACTTGAGTTCAGTCGTTCACTCTGGGTTGTTGGGACACCTTTCTAGAAAGGTCTTTTCACCAGGACTTTCCTAGAATTGGTGCAGACAAAATTTTAGACTCCAAAATATTTAGGTGACCATGTTACCCCCAAAGGCCTCTATTTTAAAGTAATTTTTTACCACTGTCTTATATTTTTCATATAGTTGCAAGTTGAAAAGTTACAATTAGGTGATTTTAGTAATAGATAGGGATGGAATATGGGAGGAAGCCAACTAGGATATCAATTAAAAATGCAAGTATGGAAATAACATTTTTAATTATTTGCAGCCAGTAGATATGCTGTTCTATTTTACTTATCATATTAAATACAACTTTATAATTATTCATTTAGATATAAAGAGAAAATTAGTTAAAGTAAGAAAAAAGAGCAGATCTCAAAAGGTTGCTGAGCTTTTCTTTTTTTCTTGGTACTTTCATTTTTTTTCTCCTCTAAAAAATAAGTCCTTCGTGTGCAGATGCCTGACTTAATATGGACATCTCCTTTTTTAAACACTTATCAGTGCATTCCTTGTTCTCTTTCCAGTGACCTGAGAATATTGTAGTAGCTGACACTTCTCAGTCACTTCATTAAATGCTCAATTGCATTTGTACTATGTTCTGTCCACCGGTATCCCTTGTCCTCTTAGGTCATGGGTTCTAAGAAGTGCCTAAAATTGTGGTTATATTTGTGGTCAAATTTATTCTTTGTCAACCCAAAAGCGTACTAGAATCTGTTACTCTTACTTTGTGATTCTTGGCTGGCTGGACTGTACTGGGACAGATTTCCCTGGTCCTTCTCATACTTTGTGAGCAAAAGGAATTAATCACACTATGTTCCTCTCGTAGTATAGAACCTTCTGCTAATTGTTGATTTTTCTCAAGCAGCTGCTTGGCAAAGAAATCCATAGATAACTGACTGGCTTTAGAGCCTGCATCTTAATACTAATTGGAATATTTTAATTAATATGATCTGTAGTATTTTAATAGCAATTCACATGGCATATGTCTTAAATGTTATAGATAATGGTACTTGTAATACATCCTAATAAATAACAACCTCTCATTAATAATACATTTACAAGGGAATTTTACTGCAGCTGAAATATATTCATATGTGTGTTAATGTAATAAATTTAGATAGCAAAAAATGATAAGGCATGGAAAAACTGGTTTGATAAAGATGCTCCTGAGGAAGAAATTATTCCTGATGGATACAGTGATTCACTTGACACCTTTCGCAAGCTTTTACTCATCAGGTGAGCATCTTCAGAAATTTTGGGAAATTACACAGTTGCATCATGTGTCTCAATTTATTGGTATGCTATTACCATAATAGTGTAATTTTAATTATCTCTGGTTGACATTAAATATTATTTAATTCACTCACATGAAATATGATTTTATTCAGAGCTCTCCTCTGCCATCTAAAGTTATTTATGGAAAATATTTTTTATAGCTTTGCTTTTATGTCATGACAAATGGAAACTGGGAACCACACTGCAGCCTCCTGTGAGAAGCACATGGAAAAGCTGAATCATTCAAATAGTTTTCAACTTAATTTCTTTTTAAATTAACTATTTTAAATAGCTTTTAACAAGTAATTAAAAAAAAAAAAAAAGGAAAGAATGTGAAAATGGGAAACAGGTATTCCAAAGCCCCATGTGAAAAGCGTGGTATAAATTACTTTTTTTGCATCGTGTAAGATCTCTGTGGCAGAGCTTGGGATAAAATGGATTTCCACAAAGCAGCACTCAGCTGCCTTATGCATGAGGTCATATCTTCCTACATTCATTGTATACTTTCCAAGTGCTGCAACAAATTAATCAGGGACACTACAAAAACCTCCAGCAACATTATTTACTAGACCATGATTTGTCTTTGGAGCAGATTCAACCCGTGCGGTAAAAAAGGCTGATGGAAATACCATATTGTTGTGTGCTCCACACCCTAAGGGAGAGGGAAGCACCTAAATCCTAAGTGTTTAAATAGAAAGTTTACAAATGGAAGTTTTTTTAAGTCCCCAACACAAATGCAATCCAGTGCAAAAGATTTGAGTCTGTATCCTAAAAGACTAACAGATGCAATGAATCATCTGCAGAATTTTACTGAAGGGCAAAAACAATCTCTTACATTTCCCTACTTGTGTTCTCGGATACAAAATTTCTGTTTAAAATGGAGAATGTCCCAAACTTATAAATGTACCTAGAACAGAAAATTCCGATGCAAAATTGTAAGCAACTGAAAAGTATTGAACAGTCAAAAGTAGGGGAAGACTACCACCTCTGTCTATTATAATATCTGTAAAGACAAACCCACGAACATATATATGAATGTGTGTATGTACATACATATATATGTATATTATGAAAAAATAGTTATTTAGTTGATAAAAATAGAATTTCTAGGAATAGGAAGAGGCAGTGAATTTTTATCTTTGTATATTTTTTAATTTCTAGGTCTTGGTGTCCAGACCGAACACTTTCCCAAGCCAGGAAATATATTGCAAATTCCTTGGATGAGAAATATACAGAGCCAGTTATTTTGAATTTAAAAAAAACTTGGGAAGAAAGTGACCCACGAACACCTCTCATCTGTTTTTTGTCCATGGGATCTGACCCAACTATTCAGATTGATTCCTTGTCTAGGAAGCTTAATTTGGGTATGAAAGTAATTTCTCATTGTCTAATATTAAGATACAGAGGGGCAATGTAAGTAATTTTAGAAATATTTTTTCCTGAGAGGTATTTCTTAAACTCCTTTGTACTCCTTTTGTTCCTGAACCATAATCTTAGAGATAAAATAATATTTTAAATAAAAGACGATATGCTGAGCATCATTCTGTGTGGAGTTGGACAGTAATGTTTTCAGTTCTATTTTTTAATAAATTGTTATCCTTCTTCGCAGTGATGATAACTTTTTAAATCCCTATCTGTCCAACAGTTAATGTTTTTTTGAATTTTGTTATGGTGACAATGTCTTGTTTTAACTCTAAAGTGCAGGTAATGTAAAAATCAGCAATCTGCTTACAAGTTTACTTTGAAAAAAAAAAAGGCCACAAGATCTGCATTTGTATATTCTGGACTTTATGTCTGTATTATATGAAAGTTTTGGAAAATTGTGCATACAAACTGAGTTGGAAGTAGATAGATGTATTCTTTATATTAGTCATATTAGTATGTTCACAGATGCAATTTTACTACTATGCATTGTGCTCATTTATGTGACTTCATTATGTACATGTTGAGAAAAATCTGTGTTCATATTTCAAATGCTCTAGTGTCATTAAAAATTGGCACAAATTCACATTGACAATAGTAATATTCATCACAGTTTTTCACTTCTGTAAATATTGTGGATGTATATTTCAATGTTGTTTTACAAAATATCAGTATTTAGAAAATTTATACATTGTAGCATACTATGATGACGAAGGGATTCTACTTTTTTACGGATATATTTTTGCATAAAATGTATTTAATTGTGATGTATTTGTATCACTGAATTGAAATTCTTACTTTTTTTCAATAATGTAAGTACATTAATCGTGTATTGTCAAATATGTTGTAGAATGTAGGACCATCTCTATGGGTCAAGGACAAGAAGTTCACGCACGCAAAATCATTGAGGTGTCAAAAGAACAGGTGGGGAAAAAGCTCTTTAGCACGCAATCTCTTTAATATTTTCATCTTACCGTCAAGCATATTTCAGGGTGAACATGTCTTTTGGAATGCCCGAGTTCATAAATGTTCTCCTGTGGGATGTGTATGCGACAGTGAAGTCCAAGTCAATACTTCTGGCAGCAGTGCTACTGAGCAGCTTTTCAAAAGCAGCACGTTCCTTACTTATCTCTATACTGTTATCCAAGGGTAAAATGACATGGAGTCCTAGTCCTGTCCTGCAGATCCCACCTCTTTACTGGAATATTGTTTTCATTTTTCCCCCTCTCCTATAAGAGATACCTAGATGTTGCATAGCTTCTACTAGATAAAGTGAGTGCACATGAAGTTTAAAGTTGTAGATACAAAAGGATATGCCTCCTAATAATGCTTCATATTTTCCTCACATCTGTGCTACTGAGAGCACCTCTTACTCACCACCATTTGGTGTCCATTATTTGTTTCTTTAATGGTCAATCCTTTGGCTTTTAGTCCCAAGAATGTCTAACAATTTCCAAACAATATATAAGAATTTTTCTCTTAAATGTAATAATGTATTTTGTTATGGCAGATGATATGTTCAAAGAGTAAAAACATGAAAAACCTAAGCAGTAGCTACAGAAAGATGGTAATTGAAACCTCAAATACAATGTAAAAGTTACAGTGCAAAGGTGGGACCTCCTGGTCAGCTGGACACTTCAAAGAGTTGTTGATGGTGTTGCAAATGAAGACATACAGCCATAGTTGCCTGCAAACTATGGAGGGAATTACTCATATGCCTGTATTTTGGAGGCCTAGAATATCTCCACTAATAGAGAGCAGAACATGAGTATTGGACTACAGAGGTACACCACTTTGCAAAAAGAGAAAAATAAAATCTCTATGGCAAATGGCATTTTTTATTATGTGTAAATGCACTCATGCATCTCATAGTTCTTTGTTTGGATGTCTAGAATGGTCATTGTCAGCTTCCAGTTCATTGCAATGGTCAGCCCTTCCTTTGTTTTGCCCTTAATTAAAAACATAAGAATACTCTGAACAGCATTCCAGTAGAGCTACTAGTAACAATTTCTGAACTACGTGCTGTAGTGCTGCATAGATTTTACAGAGGCATTGATTATGTGAACATCAGATTTGAAATTACAAACCAGAGTAGTGAATATGAAGACAAATATCTGTCTGGGTGTTTTTGTATCTTTAACCAAGAGTATATAAGATGACTAAAACTGCTGTGCTCTGTCAAAGTTTTTTTTCAGATTTTTCAAATTTTCAAAAACTAAGTCTTATTCATTCAAAAATGTAACCTATTGATTAAAGAGCTCAAATAAGTGAACCCCGATAAAAGAAACAAAAAAATTCCTTTTATTTTTTTAAAATATCCATCAATTCACCATAAATATTTCTATTATATTTTGTCACCAAAAGTTATTGATTTCTTTTTAAATGAGCTAAAACAAAATTGCTGAAATGAAATTACAAGCTGTAATGAAATCCACATATCACTGTTTAGAACAGATTAAATCATGTCCCATTTTAATATCAGGCTTCTGATTCATCAGCCTTCAAAACTGATGCTGAGAAAGCTGATTGAATTTAGATTCATAAGCAGAAGTTCAGAGAGATAATAATCAAGCTAGAGCTTTCATGGAATTTGAGAGCTGAATAAGATCAAAATAAGCAGAGGTTGAATTTCATGCAAATGCCTTTATTGCAGATAAACTAATTGCAGTTAAAAACTTTTAGAATCTTATTACCACCTCTTTACACTTACTTTAGATTATGTGATTAACAAATCAGTTTTAAAAAAAAGATATATTCCAGAAGTTTCAGCTGTTACTTTTCGACTCACATTCTTTTGGCTCTGATGAAGGATTGCTTATCACTGGTGTTTTGCTCGGAGTTTACAGGAACTACTTCTTTTTGCCACTAGATAGCACTGATACTTTACTTAGAATACTGAGTCTGGTGGAAACAGCTTTTGTACTAACTTTTCCTATTTGATTTAGCTGTGCCAATATCCTAGCATATCAAATAATAATATGTATTCAGGAACAGAACAAAAGTAAAAAACAAAATTACATGGAAAACCAAATTGATTCTTCTATAGACAGTTTAGTGTTATGAATAACGTGTTCTAAATTGTATATGGTAATAGTTGATGTTATTATTTAGGGAGGCTGGGTGCTACTTCAGAATTGTCATCTTGGACTGGATTTCATGGATGAACTACTGGAGACACTTCTTACTGCGGAGATCCAGAATGAAACATTTCGAGTTTGGATAACTACTGAGCAACATCCTAAATTCCCAATTACACTGCTACAGGTTTGTTCAAATATTTAATTCAGATGCCATCAAAATTATTCAAATTAATCCTGTAAATGGCAGTTAAATAAATTGAGGGGGGAAAAGCAAAACCCAAGAAAAAATGGGCTTACCTTGCAATGCAAATATCACTTTAAACAGGAGGGTTACTTACCCATAACTGGAAGTTCCTGAAGATGCGTTATGTATGTGTGATTCCACACTAATTCTATACACAGAAACACGTGAACAAAATCTATTTGGCTTTACTTATATCCCTTGTTGGCCAACCAGATGCCTTGTGGACAGATTAATGCCCACAATTGCTCTTAGTCTCTTACAGAGAGAGATTCATAGATTCCCTTATCTGAGATAAAGTGTAAATGGGACAGAACACACATGGATAACACATCTCAGAGAACATCCTATACCAGGAAGTAACTTGTTTTTCTTTGGATGAACTATAAATGGCTGTTCTGCAGATCTCAAGGATACATTTTTCGTCAGCACCAGGAAAATTGCCTAAACTGTTACAAAGTACATTTAAGTCACTGATGGTGGTTCCCAGCACTCTCACAGTGGGTGATAATGCTACCTAATATCTACTGTAATAGCTGTATGTTGACACTTCTGTGTTCCCTTTCCTCTTAAAAGCAGTGGAAGTCTCCTTAGTGTTTCTCATTCTCTCTGAATAAAAATAGATACCACACCTGAGATCTAGGATGAGAAGGGGAGTAGTGTTCCTTTCTTGAGTGAATCTAGAGACAACCTCCAGTAACAAGTGTCTGTCACCATGGACTGTACATAGAAAGGTAGCCATACGGACCTCTTATATTCTCTCAACAGAAAAAACTTATCTTGCATCTTCAAGGGTTTTATGAACAGTGAGGTATATAAACATAAGGTTTGCTAAAAGTGAGACTAGAGAACTGAGAGGGTTGCTAGATGTTTGAGATAATCTTCTCTGCGTTTATCTCAAATAGTTCAAATGTGATTACCCAGTCTATAGTGTCACATTACCTGTTAAAATGTTAACATATTCAGGGGTTCCAGAAAATGCATAACTGACAAACCAAAGCTCCTTCTCAGAAGAAGGAAGAGAATAACTTGCTTTGATTTTTTTTTTTTTTTGTAATATAGAGGGTTCATCAGAAACTGAACAGGATATCCTCTGAACTGAGGAAACACTGATTTTCGAGTGTTCCCATTCAGTCCAACAGTCATATGAACATAACACACTGTACATATGTGCAGATAGGTCCTTGCCTATGGGCTGCCTGGCATTTATTATCCTTTCTGTCCATGCTACCATGTTATCCAAGCCAGACAGACAAGTACATACTGTCATGAGCAAAAAAATATTTAGTTTTTATTTGGGTTCCTCCAGCATTTGTTACGTGTCTCAAGGAATACAGATTCTGGTAAGGCCAGAGTGTTTCCCATGAACATTATCCAGCACTGGAATGCCCTAGCACATAGGGTAAGTAGTTACAACATTCTCTGTCATGAAAACCTGTGCACTAGCACTCTTCCAAATAATTTCCAGGTATAGTTTGACAATTAAAATTTTGTAGCCACTATTCCGATTAGGCACTTTGAATGAAACCAAGAGGCTGTGGCAATTTAGTATCACAAATGTGGATTCAATGCCTACTGAACAGAGTGCTCAGGAATATTCTCTGGTAAATGTAATTTACTGCTGTAGACATAGCCACAGACTCCAGAGTAGCCATTGGAACACAAAGATCTGATCTGAGTAAAGGTGAGATTTCTTTGTATTTACTGTGAAGTTCTGGGACCAGAAATACAATATCGTTTTTGTAATATATGCTGGATAGTTCTCTTCCATAATTCAGTCACTGAATTAGAGATAGAGAACCTTTTCCTTCTGAAAAACATGGTGCCTGCTTCTAGGTCATTGATGAAAAGTCTCAGATCCATGGGCAAGTGTCAGTAATGGATCTGACCAACATAATTAAAGGTCTATATTCAAAATCCTTTGTGGCCTTATCTAGTATGACTGGAGAAGAGAAGGCTCTGGGAAGACCTTGTTGTGGCCTTCCAATACTCGAAGGGACCTTTAAAAAAGATGGGAACAGACATTTTAGCCGGGCCCTTCGCAATAGCACAAGGGGTTCTGATTTTAAACTGAAGAAGGTTTGATTTATATTAGATATAAGAAAGAAGTTATTTACAATGAGGGCAGTAAGACATTCGAGGTCAGGTGGGACAGGGCTCTAACTGACCTGATCTAGTTGAAGATGTCACTGCAGGGGGTTTGGATGAGATGGCACCCCCTTAAAAGGGCCCTTCCAACTTAAACTATTCTATGATTCTGTGTACTCATTTTATGCAATTTATAGCTACATATCAACTTTATCTCTACAATGCTTCCGCAATTTACGTTTTATTTATAACTAATAGCTGTGACATTTTCATGTGTTGCTACTTGTGTTTCAGTAAACAAATCCAATTCCTTTATCTTTTTCACATGACAGATTGCTATAAAGTTCACAAATGAACCTCCCCAAGGTATGCGTGCCGGATTGAAAAGAACATTTTCTGGAATTAGTCAGGATCTGTTAAATGCAAGCAACCTGCCTATGTGGAAACCTTTGCTTTACACTGTAGCTTTCCTGCATTCTACTGTTCAGGTATTTTTTTAAAAGTTTGCAAATATTGTTATAATATATGGAATCACTGTAATAGAGACTCCTGAAAAAACACATTCTGATATTTATTGTAGTATCCTGCTGCAGGGCTGAAGCTTTAATTTCTGTAATCTGTATTTCAAGGTTCCTTATTCTCTTTTTATTTTTTTATTTTTAAATTTTAAACAATTTTCATACTATGAGCCTTTAGAATTTGGGTTTTTTTCATCTGACCTTGTTTGACCAAAAGTTAGTCATTTGGTGTAAGGCAAAAATTTCTTTCTGTAGTCCATAAAAATAGGTAAGCCCTCTGAAATAGAAAATTGGCTGATCTGTAGCAGCTGTCTTTCCATAAGAGTGTATATCTTTCTAGAGGTGTATCACTCCTTCTGTCCATTGATTTTAAAGGCAATCCAGATGCCCTGCTTAGAGTAGCCATCTACTTTCTAGATGGCTAAATTTAAATAAAATTCTACCACTCTGCATCTTGTTTTTATCTTATCTATGTCAATGTGTTTTCTACATTAATTCCAATGTGAGAACAATTATACCTGTACTTTGTATTCTAAAGATATGTAAGTTTTGAGGTCATAATACATATCAAAAATTTGAGCTCTTTGAATGCACCTTCTTTTCATGAAGGATCTCAAAATAGTTATAAACCACTGTTTGAGCCTCAAGCTCTATTGAGCAGCTCATATTTTCAGTATAGGGAGATGGTGAGAGAAGGACAATTTGTTGATGTTCCCTATTAAGATACAGTATTCTGCATTGTTTTCATCCTTCTACCTTTTAAAACAGTGAAAAATTTGTTCTGTGTACTGCCTCAGGATTATACTGTTCTTTTGGAACTAGAAGATCTAACCTTATTCAACCCATCAGCATTTTTAAAACTATTACAGCTCTTCATTTGTTAAGAAATTCTATTTATTAATTGTCAATCAATAAGCAAAATGTACATTGTTCTGCCTTTAAACTGACCAATTCTTAGTATCTTTTGGTGACAAGATCATTATGATAAATACAGCTTAAGAAGTAATTCATAAAATTTGGCAGAAAATCATTTTACCTTTCTGCAGGGTATTATTGTTAATGCTGTCTCATCTGCTTATAAGCAACATTTGATTTTGAAAAATAAAAGGGTTTTTTCCAATTCTAGATCTTTTTAAATATTATAGCTAGGGTACATAAATGTTATTTCAGATGTCAAAAAACATCAGTCATTGGTGACCTGGTAATATAAACTCTGATAAATATGTTATCATCATGTTATCATGTTATAATTTTAAAATGTCATTTATGCATTTAATAAATGTCAGCACTATTCAGCAATTTAGTTCTTAATTTCTTGCATTAATTTGTTCTACATTCTTTAAAAAAATCATTGAGCGATTTAACTGAGGTGGCTGTAACAAAGTTGTGAGAAATCTAAATAGTGTTGAATGTTTAAAATGTTTGGGCTACAGAATATAGTCTCCTACTTTTATAGTCAACTATTCCATTACTACAACTGGTATAATTTTATTTTCAAGGAGGTATGAAATAATAAATTTGAATAATGTAATGGTGGCAACCTTATAATAAAGTTGTGAATTTTGAAACCGTACATTGAAACAATAAGACAAAAGCAGCAACGTAGAAGCCTTTGGATGACTGAGCATAAATATAGGAGACTGAAAATTTGAAGCTATCATTAGTAGACAGTATATGGAAAAAGAAGTTGAAAACTGTAAAATTCTGAATTAATTAATTACTTGACATAAAAATCTCATCATCCAAATAGACATGAGACATTGCAAACCTATGACTGATACATTGATTAGTAAAGCTAGCAATAAATTGTTTTGTTGCTTTTTCTATAAATATTTATCCCTTATGGTGTAACTTAATATTAACCGTATTATTCATATGTTTGAAAACCATTTCATGTGCTACCTTTTTTCACCAGTTCAATTCTTTACTCCACTGTTACTATTATTATTACTGAACTTTAATAAGGAAAGAACATTATAAGAGGTTTCATGAATATATTTGGTTTTAATTTTATTCCTAAGGAGCGACGCAAGTTCGGGCCTTTGGGTTGGAATATTCCCTATGAATTTAACTCAGCAGACTTTACAGCCAGTGTTCAGTTTATACAAAATCACCTAAAAAAATGCGACATCAGAAAGGTATATACTAAAATTTGCATACAGTATATTTAATTGCTTTGTATGGCATCAGCAATTATTTTTTCCTCCTGTTACTATTTGTCATAGTTTATTCATTGCTATCCTTTCAGTGCAGCCTCTAATGATCAAAATTTCAAGTTCTTTGAGGACAGTCAAGCTTAAATATTTTGTATGCTGTCATCCATATAACAATAAGTAGCTTTTAAGAACTTTAGGATTTGATATTGGTTTTTTTCACTCCTGTATCTAAAATGACCAAGTCTATATGTTATCTGTTTTGGAAAAGGCTAGCATTTGGTTCTCTACTTAGCAGGGAGTGGCCATTCCTTGTGAAGCAGCACTTGGCTAACAGAGAAAGATGAGAAATAGGGAGAAGGGGTAGGGTGGGGTGGGGAGAAAGAGGAGATGTAGTAGCAGCTGAGAATTATTTCAGGTCACACAAGAAATTATATATTTTAGATATGTAATGAGATATTACTTCTAGACAGTAAACCGTACGAGGAATGGCTGAAGGAGCTGGGGTTGTTTAGCCTGGAGAAGAGGATGCTCAGGGGGGACCTCATCACTCTCTAGAACTACCTAAAGGAGGTTGTAGCCAGGTGGGGTTGGCCTCTTCTCCCAGGGAACTAGAGACAGGATGAGAGGACATAGCCCCAGGCTGCATCAGGGAAGGTTCGTGTTGGACACCAGGAGGAATGTCATCATAGAAAGGTTAGTTAGGCATTGGAATGGGCTGCCCAGGGAGGTGGTGGAGTCACCATCCCTGAAGGTGTTAAAGAAATGACTGGACGTGGCACTTAATGCTGTGGTCTAGTTGACAAGTTGGTGTTTGGTCGAAGGTTGGACTAGATGATCTCAGAGGTCTTTTCCAACCTAAATAATTCTGTGGTTATCTATTTATAATAGCAGGATGAAGCCCAATTCTCGTATTAAATTACAGAGTTGAGTTCAGAAAATACATTAGAAAATACTATTTTCATATGATCTGTTCAGGTTGCATTTCAGAGCCTTATGAGCTTCAGATGATATTGAAATTACTGGACACCTTCTTCTTACATATTATAACTACAGTCTTTCATTTACTTTACTTGCATCCAGGGAATATCATGGAACACAGTACGCTACATGATTGGAGAAGTACAATATGGAGGCCGAGTCACAGATGACTATGATAAGCGTCTTCTTAATTGCTTTGCAAGGGTAGGAGACCTTGAAAATACAGTTATTTGTCATTTTTATTAGTGGTTGCAATACAGAAATCAAAATACCTTCTTTCTGCTGAATATGTGTTTCACCAGTTTATAAGACCATTCAAAGTAAAATTAATTTTTCAAAACATCATTCTTGGCAGTGAGATATTCCCCTTGTTTCCTCCTTAGTGAGGAGCAGAAACTTGAAAAGACTTAGATGAAATTCAAACTTTGCAGACAGAATTTTTGTTTTACTTCTGTATTCAAGGAAAATTAGATGTAGTAGCTGAAGCAAGAACCCTAATTGTCTAAGAATAAAAATGAGATTTAAAAAACCCTCTAAGTAGCAAAGTAATTGTTGGGGTTTTTTTCTCCCCTGGATTTTCCACAGGTATGGTTTAATGAAAATATGTTTGAGAGTGATTTCTGTTTTTACACTGGATATAAAATTCCAGTGTGCAAAACCCTGGAACAGTACTTTGAATATATCCAGTTACTCCCTGCCATGGACACCCCAGAGGTCTTTGGTCTCCATCCTAATGCTGATATTACGTAAGTATGTCTCAACATATTGAAAAAAGAGAACCTTTCTTTTAGTGTTTGGAAACAAGTCCCTATCAAATGCTCAAGTGAAATATGTTTCATAGGAAATTTAGGATTCATGTGAATTTCACTATTGAAGTGGAAAACTTTTTGTGTATGCATGTGGTTATGAGTGCAGCATCTTCAGCTACATTTTACATGTTGTTTTGAAGCAGTTGGTATTCCTGCTACTTAGTCTTTGTGGTTTTACAATTTTTTTAAAAATTGAAATAATTATAAAACTTTTAGATGAACATACAATACAATGTTCCATACAATTCAGTTAGAGAACGTTTCTAATATTTGCCTTCTGTTCCAAAGTAGTAAATTATTTTTCTGTGCACACTTGTTAAATGGTTCTTTGGATTGTCATTTGCTTTACAAGCACGCCTTTGGATGCAACTACAAACTGTTGTTGCCATCAGTCCTGCCATTTTCATTATTTAAAGAAGACTTTTCAACTGCACCAACTACTAACTTAATTTAAACTTTGGCTTGATTCACTTTCATTCCAAATAATCTGTGTAACAGCTTGACTTTTATTTCCTTCTAATGTTACATGCCCTGTGAAAGGATATGAGCATTTTTTTGTTTTTTTCACTGAAGTTCACAATAATCCTGACATGACTTATTGCATTTTCATTACGTCCGCATTCATTGTTTCTTAATGTAGCTTTTTTTGTACTTTTAAACAAAACAAATCTTATTCAGATGCAGAGCTGCTATGAGAACCTAATATAACATTTTTGGACAAAACAATAATTTCCCACAATTTTTCAGTCTCAAAGTTGAGATGATGCAAAGCTGAGATGATGCTGATGCATATCAAAAGCCCAGTATTCTAAACATGCTGTGAGAACAGTACACAGTTTTATTGTCAGCTCTGCCTAGTACATACCATTGTTAATATATACTTGTGAAGAAAAGAATCTAAGAGTAGATTCTGTTTCAAGTCGTTCTCTGATACTTGCAAGACCTCCCTTGCAGAATTGATTAAAGAAGAGCCAAGATTTAACAGAGAACTAAACAAAGTCTTGAAGAGAGACCTGCTTTAGATCCAAAATTAGGCTTGTAGGAGAGCTAATTTATAGGAGGAAACTTCGGACTAACACTGTTGGGGGAGCTTTTGTGAATAGGAACAGTGCTTTATTTCTCTTTACTACTGAGTTTTTCTTTCTTCCATTTGGTACCTCAGCATATTCCTGCTACTTCAGTCCTTTTGTGGTTTTTTTTTATATATTTTTTAAAGATTTTCCTTTATCAACAGCTTCATGCTTTTTTTCTATGTTTAATCACAATCTGTTACAGGGAACTATGCTCAGGTACTGTGTCTGAATTTCATCTTTGACACACAAACCAGATGGATTAGCATCTCGCACAATATAAAAAGTTCAAATTCTCCTTAAAATATCCTACCAAGTCACCTCATTGTATGCAAAAGGCTAACCGCTAGAATTGGAACCCTAAGAGAGCCAGAACCTCTCCAAGTTCCTATTACTGAGGACAAGAAAGCCCTTATCTCTCACCAATTTACTGTGACAGTTTTACAGTTCGGCCAAAAGCTCGATCCATTGGTTCTAACTGTAAAGCTTCACTGAATTTCAATGCTTTCACTTAGGATTAACACCTGAAATCAGAGAATCATTTTAACTTGCTGTATGAATCACAGCCTCTGCAAAAAAATCATCATTAACAGTTACCTGGGAGGGAAAGGAATATTCTGACAATCTTCTGTGAAAACCCCATCCCACTTGGTTCCCTTACTGAAACCTTACATGTAACTGAATTTTTGTAAAGCTACTGCAAGCTGCTATTAACCAAGTGAAGATAGAGAAGAATCTCCCATTGTCCCTTGGTGAATGTAAGGTTTTGAACACCCTGCTGCAGTACATATTGCTGTTTTCTACACAAAGCTGAGGCAATGTTCCTGTCACACTGCATTTTTTCTCAGTTTTAACTTCCAGTACAGAAAATTCCTGGTGGCACAGGCTCCATCTATAGAAATGTGCTACATTTTCACATCCAAACTCTTAGGAAAATATTCTTAATAATGTTTTCTGGAGAAAATCAAAATTCATAGAAAATTAATTCTTTTTTTCTTCTTATGACACGATTTGCTTTACAATACTACTTCAGGGAAAAACAATATAAACAGGTACTGAGTGCTTTATCTTACATACCTACTTTTAGGCAACACTGACACTATAAATGAGATTAACTTAATGTTGCTGTAGATTCCTTTATGCTTACCCAAGACTTCCTTTACTGTAACGGAGAAAAATAAATCCTTGTAAAGTTCAATTTCACTGATCACAAAGCAGACATCTAAAATACATGAGCTGAATTGGGCTATCTGGACAAAATCTGGTTTGTAGGCATCTGCACTTACACGTCTATAGATGCTAAGGGTCAACCCATCATGTGTAACTGATTTTCTTCTCAGGAACATGGTACTTCCTCTACAAACTTATGAGATGGTTTTCTTCATTATTGTTTGCATCTATACTTCAACATTTTATTTGCAATCTAAAGGAAAGTTTCTAACAGTTTTCCAAAGCCCAGGAAAATTTTGTTTCAGAGTGGGTTTTTATGTTCAGTGTGTCCCAGTGGTATGTAAATGAATTTTCTTCTTTTTATCTTAATCTCACTTTCACACTGGAAGGTTATTTTTAATTATGTGCACATTGAAAGACATCTTTTTGTCTTTTCTATTTTTATTTACAACAAAAGTCTTCTTGTTCAAACTGTAATTTTTAATTTTAAAATATTCACATAATTTCTTCTCTTCAGAAGATTCTTACCTTGGGTGATTCAAGAAAAAAATATAACTCACCTTTGATTCTGTTACTTCAGTGTTATTTTTCAAAAGCTATTCTCTCCCTTTTTGCAAAGTTTTTCTTCTTAAAATTGGTTCTCTTTTTGTTTAGATTTGGGGAAAGACTGTTTTTATAATTCTGTAATATATTATAATTTAATTGAGGTAATAATCGGGGAACCTATTCCTTCTACATGAAATAGCAGTATTGGAAGAACAGTACTCACAGTGTGAAGAGGAAGGTTCACATCTCTCTTATCACTACTTGTTAAATCAGCAGGACACAGACAAAGGTTACAGCCACCAATATGTCATCCAAATTAGCAATGAAGTCACGAGTCCAAGAGAAATTTTATTTTATCTTTGCTGCTCATATGTGGTCTTGAATAAATCTTTCATTCTTTAAATGGGGCCATAAATTGGAAAAAAGATTGAGAGTTTTGAGTCTGAAGTCAAGGGTTATTAAAAACCATGAAAGCCCCACCACTCCTACATTTAGAAGCAGAAATTATATTCCCTGAGAAGCAAACTCCCAGTAGTATTTCTTCTATATTTCTGATTTATAGTCTTTATAATTGGATTCACCAAAAAAATTATTTTAACCACTTTTTTCTTTATTATTGTGATACTATCTCCAAAGCTTAGATGCTTTAGGAGTTCACATGTTCTATCCTTGGTTTCATGTCTTATATAATTAGGTATGACAACAGTAATAGAAGGAATGGGTGTTGTATGGAAGTTGAATAGTAAAACTGACATGCAGAACTTTGCTTTGAATCAGTGTAAATTTATGTCCTACATCAGACTCATGATGTATGTTCCTTGTGTACCTGATTCCATAAGGTAAAAGTAGGTGTTGCCAGTACTCCAGTATCAACACACACACTCTTAAGTTTTCTTTCTTATTGCCTCTCATAGCTCTATGCCACTGGATAGCACTGTAACAAAAAAACACCTCCTATAATTCTGCTTGTATTGAAGGATTAACATGGTCTACTGTTTTTTATCATCCAATGCCACAAAAATTTAATTCACTTTTTTTGTATTGACTCAGAACATAAATTCACATTAGCACTGCCCAAGCTTCACTATGGAATAGAATGTTTCAACCTGCAGTGCTGTAAAGCTAGCAACTCTTATCATTACCCAGAAATACTTCAAAGCAGAATGAATTTACTAATCAATAAAGGGGGCAGCTTGCAGAGTTATACCTCCACCTTTTCCTTCTTCTGTATTTCACTTTTAAGAAGTAGCTGAGAGAAATATTCTTTCTTTTTACAAAACTTTTGTTGCTTCTTCCCAGCAAATAGGTATTTAGAAGTTCTTATGAGAAATATGCCATTTTCTTCCCTCGGAGTCTCTAGAAATGCTGTGATAGCTTTTTCTGCCACCTCACAATCTCAGCTTGCAGACCCTCAATTAGAAAACCCTTCTTACCCCTCAATTAGAAAAACATCAAGTGTGTAACAGGGTGTGTAGAGTGTAGAGTGTAGAGTGAAGTTCATACTCTTTAAAACCATGGAAAACCAAACATTGTTCATGATCAGTGTGTTAAACTTGTTGCAGGATGCCAAGGAAAACAGTTGCATGTGAGTTTTGATTTGATCTGATGACTTTTCTGTTTTTTCTCAACTTGCAGGTTGTGCGTTCTACAAAGTTATGACTAACTATTAAAAAATCCTATGTAATTTATAACATATTTCTTATCCTATCAGATACCAAAGAAATACATCAGCTGATGTTCTAGATACTATTACCAACATTCAGCCTAAAGAAGGTGGTGCAGGACCTGGAGAAACTCGTGAATCGGTTGTTTATCGTTTAGCTGAAGACATGCTAGAGAAACTTCCTCCAGATTACATACCTCATGAGGCAAGATAATTTTAGTTTTATCTTACTGTTTTCTCTGTTGAGTTTTCACGTAAGACATTCCAAAAAAGAAACACTGAACTGTAATGGAAGATCATATAGCTAGTAGCTATATTTTCTGGACACACTTAAAGTTGAGGTGCTGTATATGACAACAGCATTTCAACAATTTAGACTTAACTAAATTCCTTCTGTGCTTTTATATTTTAGGTAAAAGCTCGTTTAGTTAAAATGGGGCACCTTAACTCTATGAATATTTTTCTTCGTCAAGAAATTGACCGCATGCAGAAAGTGATCACCATTGTCCGCAACAGTTTGAATGATCTGAAATTAGCCATAGAAGGCACTATTGTCATGAGTGAGGTGAGCAAAGCTTATTTACTACATATGGAACACTCTGTTTTAAACTATTACCCTGATTACTTTACTTTGGATATTATTATTTCATTCCTTTAGAATTTAAGAGATGCACTTGATAACATGTATGATGCTCGAATTCCTCAAGTATGGAAAAGAGTATCTTGGGAGTCTTCCACACTTGGCTTCTGGTTTACTGAACTTCTGGACAGAAATGCTCAATTGTCTACTTGGATATTTAAAGGAAGACCAAATGTGTTTTGGATAACTGGATTCTTTAATCCACAAGGTAATGGTACTGAAAGGACTTGAGTAGTAATGTATGTAATAATAATGATTATACTGCATATCTAATTTAATATTACATGTAGAAAAGATATTTTCATTGCTGCCAGAATATGTCATAGAAGCCAAAAGACAAATGGGTTCAAAAAAGAGATTAGATAAAGTTATGGGAAACAGGTCCAATGGTAGCCATAAACAAGATTGTCCAAACTTGACCTTTGAGTTGTGAGGTCCCTAAGCTCCAAAATTCCAGAATCTGGAAGAACATAGAAGGGAAAGGATTTATGTGTCATTTTGCCTGATGTAATATTATTTCACTAAGCATCTGCCTTTGTCTAGTGTCAGAGACAGAATGCTTGTACTGGTGGTCTCCAAGTGGAGAGCAGTGGCAGTGGCATTCCTCTGGGGTTGGTATTGAGACTGGTGCTGTGAAACATCTTTGTCAGCAACATGGACGTGAGCCTGAGTGCACCCTCAGCAAGTTTGCTGACAACACAAAGCTGTGTAATGTGGTTGACATGCTGGAGGGAAGGGATGCCAGACAGAGAGACCCGGACAGGCTTGAGACATGGGCCTGTATGAACACTGTGAAGTTAAAGGCCAAGTGCAAGGTCCTGCACATGGGCTGGGGCAAGCACAAGTACAGGCTGGGTGGAAAAGCGATATTTCTATCTTAACCTGGGTGCTTTTTTTTCAATAGAACTCTAAGTTCTGTGAAGAGTCATGCTTATAACCAAACAAGATAATTTTTTTTTTTTTGGTCATGTGAGAGAATTACTAAATCTCTGGCTTAATTTCTCAAGGATTCCTGACAGCCATGAAACAAGAAGCAACTCGAGCACATAAAGACTGGGCTTTAGATAAAGTCGCAGTACATAATGAAGTGCTAAAGCAAACCAGAGAAGAAATCACAGCACCTCCTCCTGTATGTATACCATGCAGAAATGCTTCAGCATTAATTTTAGTATTTAGTTTATATTATGCATCACTGATTTATATTGGATTGATAGAGGACAAAGTTACTCTTGCCTTCACCTTGCTGCTTTTGCTCAGCATAGAAGACAAATACTAAGTATGAAGACTTTATTTTCTTAAGTTAGAAAAAATTTTATTAAAACAACTATTTAATTGTACCACCTGTTGATTTTTTTCTTTATAGTAAGCTTTAGATGAAATTTTGTAGGATATAGACTTTATTAAACAACTTTTATTGCCATCCATTTCAGTACCATTATTTTCTGAAAAAGGATGATACTATAGTTTAAGACTAAATAACTTGAAAAGATTCAACGTTAGATACCTTTTACTATAAAACATATATTCCTTTTAATGGTTTAAGACAATAGCTCATTTTAGAAAACAGATGTTTTATTTCATGTGGTGTGTCTGCTTACCCTTCACACAGGAAGGAGTATATATCTATGGGCTCTACTTGGAAGGTGCAGGCTGGGAGAAACGAAGAAGCATCCTCGTTGAATCTACACCAAAGGTTCTTTTTGTCCAGCTGCCTGTGCTGCATATGTTTGCTGTTGATTCAACCAAACCTAGGGATCCCAGGCTCTATGTATGTCCTCTTTACAAAAAGCCCATGAGGACAGATTTGAACTATATTACAGAGGTCTATTTAAAGACAGTAAAGTCTCCAGACCACTGGATATTGAGAGGAGTGGCTCTTCTGTGTGACATCAAGTAAGCTGTTCTTCATACCAGAACAGAAATGGAATATATGACACAGGTAACAAATTATTCTTCTACTGCTTTGTTTTGGTGGCTATTTGTCATTATACTAGAAATTTCATTTCAGTCTTGACTTACTGAGTTTTTTCCTCTGCTTTCAGTAAATTCAGTTTGCCTTGGCTATTTGTTGATAGTCCTAAAATTTTCCAAATAAGTTCACTGACTGTAGTCTTTGATGTTTCTATTGTATTACTTAAAGAAGGAAATAATACAATTAATGCCAAATAAAATGTTGTTAAACCTTAAAAAAGAAAAACTTTGATTTTTCACATTCTTTCACATATATAACTTTTAGCTTGTGTTTCAGTGACATGTTTCTTCCTTCAGACACCTTTATTTGGCAACACAGTTTTTCATTTACATCCCATGACTGGACTCTGTTCTTCCTTTTGCTGTTCAAGAATGTTCAAATGCATCTGCTGTGGCAAAGTGCAGCTACTACTTGAAGTCCTGGTCATCTGGTGGGGTGGTAAAAGGTTCTTCCTCCAGTTAAGAATCCTGTGGCTTTCTGCTGGAGGTCACCATCCCAGGATATCCTCTTGCAGAAAGTCTATGGTGTACAGAAAATAATAATATATAGACACAAAATCGTGAGCAGAGTAAGAAAAAGGAAGATCTCCAAATGCAATTAAGTAAATAATTTCTTCTCTCTCCTCTCTAGACTTAGGTCCAAATACAAAAAAAACAGCTAAGGTGTTAGATAACTTTTACAATTTCTTTATATTTTTAAAAGTTGTAGCACAGAAGGGGAAAAAGAAATCTGACTTTGCAACTGCAAGAGATTTTGCTCCAAGTAATCAAAATATTGATGACAGTACTTGTGGTGAGTTGACCAGCAGCTAAGTACCTGCCTAGTTGCTTGCCCCTTGCTGCCTTGCCCCAGAGGATGGGGGAAAAAAATTGCAAGAGCAGAAGTTGAAAACATGGGGGTCAAGATGAAGACAGTTTAATAAGTGAAGCAAAGCTGCACACACAAGCAAATCAAATTAAGGAATTAATTTACTGCTTCCCACTGGCAGCAGATGTTTAGCCACTTTCTGGGAAGAGCCTCAGCACACATAATGGTTACTTGGTAAGACAGATTCAACAACAACAAATGTGTCCCCTACCCTTCTCCCTTCCCAAAGTTTCTGGTGCTGAATATGGCATCAAATTGTATGAAATATCCTTTTGGACAGTTTGGGTCATTGCCCTGTTTTTTTCCTCTCCCATGTTCTTGCAGATTCCCAGTCTACTCACTGTGGGGGCTGGGGGGGAAAAAATTTCCCATCCCAAAACCAGAACAATAACTATTATGTATTGATGCTTACAGTTTTTTTTCTGGTCTAGCCTTTCAGCTTAATTACAACGGGGAAACCCTGTAAATGCCTCCACACGTGGAAGATGTGCACTGGCACATTTACAAGTGAAAGTCTGTAGAAGAAAATAGCAGGGAAAGTGGAAATTAATGTGCTGAAGTTATACAACTTACACAGAAGATGATTTTATTCTCCATCTAAAATAGTATCAAGAAGAGAGATGAGTACTATATTGTTATCTCAGCTATATCACATATTGCAGCAGATTCTTAAAAGCATCTCCTTCTTTCATTTGTCGGAGTCCAATCACCATTTCCCATCTTCTCTGAGCCTGTCTAGGGGTTTGTTCCATTCTCGTTCCTCAATACTATGCATTAGCTCACTACTCCCAGGTTACAGTGAAAGTTAATTTCCATATAGCTTTGCAGTTAATTTATGGAAATAGTCTGTGTTTTGTGACAACAACAATCTACTACTATGTATTATAAGGCTCTTTTGTTTTTCTGCATGCTTTAAGAATATTTATGAAGTATTTTCATGTGGCACAGTATTTATTCTTACACTTAATTTGTTTACAGCTGGCTCTTCAAACATCTAGCGAGGTGCAGTAAATTACTTGAGTCTTCACAAGTCATTCTTTCCAGCTGTCATAATCAATAGGAATTAAAGACCTCCAGTCAGGACTTCACTCCCAGGAATTCTCTATACCTTCAGGATGTTGTAATAAGCATTCAAATTCCTAAATTAGCTCTAACACAGGGGTGTTTTTTTGCAAGTAACTAAACAGGTTAACTTTCTGAACTTTTTTATGCTCATTTGCTAGTCAAGTTAATGCTGTTCAAGTTGTGAGACAGTATTGTGGTGCCTGAATTGACAAAGACAGGAATACCATGTCAGCAAAACACAAATATTTAAAATGATAAAAAAAGACAAATACTTGAAACATGACATTTAATTAGTCTCTAGGAGAGAAAACCTAACTCATGAAGATCTGTGGTTGAGAATGTAAAGAACATGTCCAGAACTAGCATCCATAGTGTATATTTTTCTTTCCTGTCTTGATGGAACTGTCACACAGAAGGATTTTCCTACCCATTTCCTCTGGTTTTCAGAGGTAAGTTCAAGCAGCTGAGACAAGAGAAAGCACACTCTATCCTGGTGCTTAGAGTGGACACATTAATTGGAAGTCATTGAACTGCTGGTATGTCAAGATACTTTTCACAGAAGTATTTGTTCTTAGGTGATGATTCATAAAAAGCCTGGAGCATGGCTGTGCAATAAGGTTTTATGTAAAAATGGCTAAGAATTAATAAAACCTATGGAAAAGAGCTGGCAAATGGTGGGAAGAGGATTTGTTTTCTGTTCAGGTTTCTAAATCTCATAAAACCACTGATTGAAATGAGCTTGTTCCAAGATCGTATCTATTCTTAATATTTAAAGTAATTCATTGTATTTCGATAGTCTGGAAGAACCTCTGTCATCAGTATGTAAGTGTGTTTCTGTGGATGCAAATATCAAATGTACGGAAATATTTCTGCTGACTTTTTAATACTTGAGTGTAATTGCAAAGCTATGACCAGTCTCTCATTCATATTTCTTTAGAAGCCATTGGTATTATATACACTCCTAGTGCAGACATCAGAAATACTAAATCAAGATTTGATACCTGTATATGCACCACACAAGCAGAGTATTTCTGAGGCAGGTCCAGTTGTATCAAAGCCAAACCCTCATTCCTTTTCTAATGATTAACACTGCATTCAGAGCACAAAGAGGCATGCATACATTAACTCTCAGACATTCAGGAAAACTTTTTTTTAACTTAGCAACAGTCCATGATAAAGGTCAAATCCAGAAACAGACTTTAGAAATAGAAATACCATGTAATTCTTATGTAGGAAATATTATGATACTATGATGGGTACTGCTAACATCTATGGCTTACTTCTATGCCGCTTTATTTCCATTACAATTTCTAATTTATTCAATATAAATATATGCTAATAATGTCATTGGTGACATCTGAACAGTCTCTGACGTATTGCATTGACTGTTTAATAAAGGAATGACTCAACCAAGGTATTAGGTAGTTTGATGACTAGTAATTAAGGAATATCCAGGAATATAAGACCCAGTTAACCAATTTCAATTATCTTCACATTCCCAGATGTCAAAAAGGACTAGTAGTTGTGTTCTGCCAGTTAAAAACTCCAGTTTTTGGGACTTTAATTCAGTTCTTATCTTGCTGATAGATCTGAAAATTTGCCTTATGTTTTTGTATCCTTTATTATTAAACAAGATATTCTTCCCACTCTTTCTGTGAGGTCCAATCTTTATCAAAATTATTTTATAATTTCTCACAAATACTGATATCGCATCCAAAATTCATGCTCAACATCAGTGCCAACATTTACCTTAATTAACATATAGTTAAAAGCCTCATTCAGCTCCAGGTATATGTCATTCCACTCTCTGAACATTAGGAAAACACTACCTTTTATTCTTTCCAGGGCAAAATGACCCACCTGAAGTTAAAGAATTTCCTCTCTGACTCCTTGCCTTTCCCCTGATCCCTGTCCCAACCCTTGAATTTTCCTTATGGATTTGCAACTTCAAATGTCTCACAATATCAACAGGCTGACTCCTTCCATTCACCTTGGTTTTCCAAAGCAATCATGGCAGCACGGTGCAACAGGTAAACTGTCTGCAGCTTCTTGCATATATTCACTAATCATTAATTCCCCCTACCAGTGTTTATATGTTTACGTTTGATATTCAGATTAGTCAAGTGGTTGTTCAAAAGGTTAGCTAATTAAAACTCCTAATATTAGTTTCTCAAAGTCTTCGGCTAAATGGCAAAGCAGGATTTCTGTGACCGGACACTCAAAGGCAGAATGATTATTTGCCTTACAGACACAGTAATTACAGATAACTGCCCTTCATCCTTGCAGCTTCAGATGACTTATGAGCAGGCTGCTGTATAGGAATGGAAATGAATGATGGTTAGGGTCACCCTCTCTTTTTGGGGGGATATTTATGATGTGACAAGCTAAAGCCTCAAAGACACTGTGATTAGCAGTTTGTGTTCTCCTTCTCACTGGGCACATGAGCACAAAAAGTAAAATTACTTAAATGTAAATAGCCATGTTAACGTAAATGAAAACTATTAAACCTGCATATTTACGGTCTAGAGAATTTAATCCAAACAGTACCCTTCTCTCTCTCTTTAGTCATAGCCACCATAGCACATGGGAGACACAAGAAAAGGTTCCCAATTTCACTCATTTGTCTGGGGAATATTTTGATATGGAATGCCAGACTATGAAGTTTAGTTTCTCAGGAGACACATCCTGTCTCTTCTTCAAATCTTACTTTTCTCAAAAATCTATCAGATACTGCAGACAAGCAACTAAATTGTTGTGTCAGCATTTGGGAAGCATTTTACCAAGGTGATACAGGTCCTGCCTACTAGGAATCTAGCATGAGAGTAGACAGAAGTTACATCTCTTTCTTTGGAAAAGGCCAATATTATGATTACTGCACAAGATGCATATCAAGCTGTACAAGGAAGTTTTCCTTTTCTGTATTGAGGTTTCCCTTGGTGGGAAAATATGGAATGGAGTGATTTCTAAATAATTTTCTCACGGAAGAAAGTTACCACTACAAAAAGAAGGAGATGGGAGAGTAATACTTCCATCAGTTTCACTTAATAAAGAATAATTTGACTTCTCTTCCTTTGTTCTGTGCTTCATAGCTTCCTACTTTCTTGTGAAAGATGAGGAGAGAAAGATAATTTCTTACAATCATTTCCTTTGTGCTAGCATCTTTCATCAGTTCATCCTAGCAGACGTCTATAGTCCAAAATACAATTCTTAACAAACATTTTTGAACACAGGACTTTTAATCAGGAAATTTTAATTAGGAGTTGTGGACTTTATTAAAAAATTCAAACTGTAATAAAAAAGTTATTTTCTATGATATTACATGACTGCAAATAGCCTTGACACTTCTATATTTCTAAGAATCTTAAATATAAGAATGTTGGGTCAAATTCAGACACAGACATACAAATCCTTCAACAACGTTTTATGGAAATGATTGAAATAAATTTCTTCTTTATAAGTCAGAAATCTAAGTTTTTTATTGAAATTAAATACCTGAGAATCTAAGCTTTGTATTGAAATGAAATACCTATCTAAATCATTCCCTCCACATAATCATTACACAGAATAAATTCCACAAGGCAGCCAGGTTCCAAAAGTAGATACAACTATTTCAGTTCATTATATAGTTTACAAAACTTTAGTTTAAAAAAAATTATTATATTTGCACTCGTTTCTTTGTTGTCATTGAGAAATACATAGCCCAAAGTGTACAAGCCATATTATCTGACAGATGAAAAATGGAGCTGTCCATTTCAATCGAGCACTGTTCTCATATATTTACACAAACCCAGGCTCATGTGCCTGGAACTGCAGTCTAGCAACCCTTTATGTTCATTCATTCTGAGTCTGCATCTGCAATTAGGGAAGGCTGGTTAACCTCAACCCCTGCATTCCAGCCCCGTGCAGCCACCACGAGACATTTCATGTACTGAGCACAGTCTCCCGCACGTGGTCAGGTAACTTAAGTAACAAGAACAATTAATACTTATAAGCACTAAATTAAAAATAATGAGATTCAATGCAAAATGTGTACTTATGGCCAGTAACCAGAAGAAACGCTCTTGCTTCCTAACGCTCTTTTAAAACATTGAAAAGTTTTGTACATGGATCTGTCACGTAACTATTTGCTGTAGCCATGTTCTGATACAGAATACTCTAAGATCATCTTGAGTTTTACTAAAGTGTAAATTAACCCAAAGTTCAGGTTTCAAGGTGTAATTTGTATGGTTTAGTTTCTCCAAATATATAGGAGCATATATAGCTCTAACACCAATGTGCTTGTAATCACAGTTGTGGCTTCTATGTTTGTAACTCTCATTTGCATAATCCTGCTCAGAGGTAATTCTTTTTTCCCTAGGAGGCCTACAGAAGGGTTCAGCTTAGATAAACTTCTACTGCAGTTAAGTAGGTATCAATATGAATTACAATTCTACAAACACCATTCAAATTCAGTGATTCAACACTAACATTCTTCTGCTTCCTTTCCTAAGCAAATACTTCAAATGTCTAAGTGATTTTCTTGAACACCTTTATGGGTTCTAGTCCTCAGCTCAGACACCTCAGCTTCTGTTGAGCTTGGAAGGATCTTTACAGACAGTTCCTCTTGGAAGGAACTTTTGTAAAGAAAAAAAAATGAGCCAAAGCATATTCACTGCTGCAGCACACTACAGGTACAAAACACAAGAGTAAACAGTTAACAGACTTTGCAGGCACATGGGCAACAACATTTGCACAGCTCCTGTACAGGGCAGCCACTCCCTCCAGTTTTCACATAAATTCTGAGTCTCGGTAAAATTCTCCAAATCTCAGCACCATGTACTCTGCAACCTTAAATACACACATACAAGATAGAAAGGAATAAAATTTAACTAAGAATTTAGATCTATTTGCGCTGTTTAAGAGAGTTGTATGTCTCCATCCCCAAAAAAGTTGCTATAAAAGAGGATGTTTATAAAAGATAGTAGTTATTGGTCACAGAGAAGCACAAAGTGGGTGACTTGCAGTGAAAACTGATAACATTCCTTATGATACTGCCTATGGCATCTTAGGAAAATGTCTGTTACCCAGCAAACATCAAAGCAGAGATATGCAGTTTCTCCACGACAGATTTTTGTCTTTAGAAAGTTTCAGAGACAAAGCATTCAGTCTCTCGTAAGTGACAGTTTTCAGGCAGCAGAGCACCTGAACCCTTGTGAAGGCTTTGTCACTCGCCTGCAGGAACCTACCATGGCAAGCAACTGGTTATGCAGCCTCCACAGACAGGGATTATCAGGGGAGATTAGTAAAAGAGACACTGAACTTTTTTTCAAAAAACAGTTTTGCCCTCCAAAAAAAAGGTAAATTGCATTAATAATGCTTATTGGTTATAGGCATACAATAATGCCTGTGTTGCAGTGTAACTGCAAGGCAGCTCCTCCTAACACATGAGAGGTGTGGTCCAGCCGGCAGGTAAAAGAACAGAAGAGAAATCACAAAATTCTGCATTTTAAATAGCATCTCCAGTCTCTCAGCTATGGCAAAAGAAGTGCTTCCCTAAACAAACAAAATTCTGAAGTTGAACAAAGCTTTGTCAACTCATTGCGTTGTATTTTTCAAACTGAAAGGACCCCAGCTCCTTTTCATATTTCAGATTCAAGTTTTGTCATTTTAATGCTTCACTTGGCTATTTTCAAGCTGTTCTTTTCTTGCATAAACACTAATGAAATATCAAGTCAAATTTTAGTATAAATAAAATAATGAATAAATATAACAAAAATCCAACAGACCAAGGTCTGAGAGACAAATTTCAACTGCATTTCCAAAAAAAACCAAACCAAAACAAACCAACCAACCAAACAAACAAAAAACACAACAAAAAAACCAACAAAAAAACCCCCTTATTGAATAAATACCTTTCCATCTCTAGGAAAATGACCTGTCTTTTAACACAGTGATTTAAGTCAAAAGGATTTGCTCAGTCTTCTGAAATTTGCTAACAGCTTCTTAATGTGCACAGTGAAAATGTGCCTGTTCAGAGTTTACTCCAATCAATTTTGGTTTTTTCCTCCTGTCATGTAGATAACACCCGTTTATGTGTTGTGTTAACAGTATAGAAATTTAGCACGAAAATAAACCCGCTTGTGCTCCAGCTGCTCCTCAGAGATCAGAGAGGCTGGGTGAGGCTGGGTTTAATTTTTGATTATAGCTAATTTGGCACTGTGAGTCTGGTCCTGTTCAGTAGGAACTTCCAGAATCACAGATTCAGGAATACTGAAGTTTCAGCATGGTAGGTCTGGCTATGTTCACTGGAACTTGTGCAATCACAGGCACAACTAATGTGGTTCAGTGAAGCAACAGAAATACAGATTTGGAATTGCATTTGCTGCAATAGAGCTCCAATAATAACAATAATTAATCATGTTAAGCCAGGTAATAATAACTGTATGCAGAAGTTTGCCAAGAAGGCATCCCTACTTGAGAGGAGGAACAGGAGAGGAAAGTAGCCCATCAATTGTCTCCAAGGTCCATCTAGGTCTTTCCCCTAACTAGGTGATATTTTTACCCTGCTTATACAGAGCCCAGTCCTATACTCTTCCTCCTGCTTATGTATAGCATGATCTAAGGGGAGAATTGAGTAATATATGTGTAATATATGTGGTAGCATGTACTTCATTGAGCTTATTAGCATATACTGAGTTTTCATATTAATATTTAAGTGGACCTTAATTAGGACAGTTTCTTTTTTTGGCCATGGTTTCCTTCAACATTCTTGTAATTTGACTTTTTTCTGTCCTGTGCTGTTTGTCTAAAAAGGACCATCCTATCTCCACAGGACCTCCTCCTTCAGCCAACTCATCCTTTCTTCACATCAGCCATGCAGACCTCCCCCACAAAGATAACAGAGTACACAGTGTAGGCTACAGATAGTAAGCCTTAACTCTTGCCTGGTTCCTTGGTCATTATCCCACAGTATGATGTCATCATCCCTGAAGAGTTACTTTGATTATTTCTGGAAAGCAGAATTATTTCAAAGTAAAACCTCTGCTTCCAACCTGATATGTGCCACTTTTGTAGCCCTGATAAGGCTTTTCAATGGAGAGGTGAGCCTACTAAGGTCTTCCAAAAGCAGCTGGACCTCTGCTATGCATAGATGCTGGGACTCGCCTTGGGAGCAGAAGTCCTAATTGAAAAACTTAATTAATAAGCCTGGTGCAGAAACAATAGAGAGCAGTAAAGATTTCCATGTAAAATAGGTGTATCCTGCTAAGGCTGACAGTGCCATCCAGGTGGAAGAGGTCTCTTTCCCTTTATTTAAAGGTTTCCTTTACCTGGCCTGAAAGGGGTAATAATTTTTTTCCTTCAACCTTTTTTTTCTCTCACTTTAGAAAAGTTGAAAGAAATATCTTTTCAGCCTTCAGTCAGCAAAACCACTATGGCAAATTCTTTCTTCTGGAGTTAGCTACTGAGATGTAATTGCCCTGGCAATTGACAGTCTGAACAATGTCATGATTTCATGATCTCACAGCATCTGTACTCTGACTAGTTACACTCACAGCCTGATGCTGGGTTGTATTTGAAATTAATACACATCATTAATATTTAAGCTATTAACTTTTCTATATTCCAGCAGCATCTAACAGACCAATGTGAAATATTTTCCCCACTTCCTGGTTCAATTTTGAGCTTTATTTCTAACTGAGATGGCTCTGTATGCTTTCTTCTTCTGGATTCTGGTGTATAATTTCATAAAACATAGGTGATTTAGTGGAGATTTAGTTTTACAAGTCAGCGCAAAGTGAATAAATTGGAACAATAATATGAATCTAGGAAAAAGCAGATGCAGAGCTTGGCAAATAAGTATTCTAAATCCTCCAAATTTACACATCATACTACTGCCAGGACTGACCTGTGCCCCGTCCTCAACTCAGAAACCAAGCTCTGATCTGACGTGCAGCTCCTCAAATTCATGTTATAAATCGGTAATTGCATTTACTGTTATTAAAACCTAATAAAACTCGGACGTCACGAACAGCATGAAGGTCGCCGAGATGCACAAGCGTGAAAAGATTCAGAGTCAAATAAAAGAAAATAAGAAGTTGCGAACTGGGGGAAGGGGGACGGACGGCGTCGCAAAGGCGCTTCCTCGGCTCTTTTCTTTCCCTTCCCTTCGCCGAAACAGCCCTTTGCGCTGCCGACTCCCGACACTCGCCCGCGCCCCGCGGAGCGACCCCCCCCACAGCGACGGCTCCCCATCCGCGCCGGGCGGCGCCGGGCCGGGCCGGGCCGTACCTGGGCCGGCCCCTCCCCGCCTCCTCCGCCCATACAAAAGCGGCCGCCGGAGCGCCCGGCCGCGCTGCCGTTCTCCGCCGTGCCCGCTGCGGAGCCTCGCCGGGTCCCCGCGCATGGGGGGCCGCCCCGGACATGCCCTTCTCGCCGCTCGGCTTCGCTCTCCTGCTGCTGGCGGCCGCGGGAAGGTCCCTCCCGGTGAGGCCGGTGAGTGAGCGCCGCGCTGAGCGGCGGGGGCTGCGCGGGCGCCTGCAGCGGTCCCGGCCCCTGCCCCTGCCCGGGGGGTGCAGCCCCTGCCCCGCCACTGCCCGACCAGGATCCCGCAGGGCATCCCGCGCCCCCCGTGGGCGCTGGGGCGGGCGCTGCGCTCCGCCCCGTGAAGCGGGACGCGGGAGGGCTGCGGGACGCGGCCGCGAGTCCGGGCGCACCTCGAGGAGAAGTGGGAAGTTTTGAGCGCGTTACTTTTTGGGTGCTCGCGCCGACAGCTGCGGCACAAGGAGCGGCCGCCGGAGCGCGGGGACTGCTCCGCGCGTGGGTCCCTGCGCGGGCCCCGCGCCCGCCGGGGGGTCGGGGATGGGAGGGAGGCGAGTTTGGGTTTAAGGCGAACGGAGTGAGGGAAGAAGCGGAGATGCTGCTGCTGCGAGGGCATTGCCCTCGAGGTAACGCTTCCCCCCGTCACCCACAGGAAATAACACGCGTGTCTGTTTTGTCAAACAAATGTAGTGCCGTGGGAAAACCGGAGCAGGGTCGTGGCGGGCGATTGTAGGGTCGGCTGTGATACAGCGCGAGGCTGGGAAAACAGAGTATAATCTGTGTGGAGAGCAAGGGGAGGCGATGGGGAGGAGGGAGAGGGTGAAGGAAGGGGTGATCGACAGAGAAAGCTGATTGTGGTTTGGTCGATTGGGGACAGAGAGAAACGAGAGTCTGGTGGGAAGGGATGGAGGTTACAGCGTTGGAGATTTCAGCAGGAGGCTACTGCTGTAGGGAGAACAAGGGCAGGCTCGAAGCGGAGGTTGTGGGCTGCAGAGGTGAAGGAAAGGACAGTGGAGCTGATAATAAACCAAACGTACTGCCTGTGCGGTTCCTTTTCACTTGCTAAAAGTTTTTGAGGTTACAGATTTACACAGAACAGCACTAAGGATCTGTTTAATACCCAACTAGGTTTAAGTCTGTAGGGCTGTCTTACGTATTGGCTTCTGGGTTGTTTTTTGTTTCTTTTTTTGGTGGGTTTGTTTTCCTTGCTAGCTACTTCAGGCCCTTAAAGGAGCAACAGGCGCAATTCACATGAGAGAAAATTCTAGTTAGGAAAATCTCTTCATCATGAAGATGATCAGACTGAAACGGGAGCCCAGAGAGACCCATCTGAGTAGGTATTTGGTATTTGACAGGATAAGGCACTGAGCAACTTGAGCTTGTACCACAGAGTAAACTAATGGTGGGGATACCAGTGGTAGAGAATCAAAGTGAAGTACCTTTTCTAGCAAAGGGGTCTCCTTTAGCTGGATGCAGAACTGGGGGCAGGTGAGAAGAAGCTTTTCTGCCCTCAACACTATGACGTCAGTCATGCAACAAAATGTGTACTTTTATAGCCTTTTCTGACACTAGAGGGTCTTATCTGACAACTTCTCTGGAGTAGTGGTGCTTTTTGTATTCTGAGAAACTGTACAAAGTACACTGCTCAATCCTAACTGTCTGAAAGCATGAGATTTTGGCTATCGAGAGTCTTTATTCTAATTCCATTTAGAATAGCGTCAAAGGTAATATTTAACGGAAACTGAAAACCAGTAGTGGGTGGTAAAATCTTGGTTAAAAAACAGTCAGTTGCAAGGTCTTCTGGTTTAAATACACGAGACAGATGTGAAAGAAAGGTAGAGTGATTTGATACAGAGTTGGGGGAGAAAGTATTTTATCGATACTGTGACTGCTGTTTTACTTTGACCTTCCCTATCTCTCCAATCAACTCCTCGAAACAGTGAGAAAGGGAAGAAGAGTAAACTGAGAATGTTCGTAGAAGGAAGAAAAATTTAAGTTCAGAGTTTTTATCTGAGCTTGTGCTGCTTACATGCCATCATCTTAAATGCAGGGTGACTGGAAATTCCTTAATAAGTGTCTAGATCTTCCTTACAGCATTGAGGATAATAAAATGACTGAGAGCTGGTAGCACATGGCTGCATTGCAGAATCTTATTACTAATGACAAGCCTGTGTCCTTTGCCTGCTTGGCCTTGAGCAGCGGTGCCGTGATGCTGAGACAGCTGACACACAGCTGGCCACTGGTTCCCTACCATCCAGTCCTCCCTTGGATCTGAATTTCACTTCTTGGTTTTCTATGTAGTACTTATGCTCAGAGGTTTGATAAGATAATCTTGAAGAAAGTAGTTTAAATGTCAGTGAAGTGCAGAAAGGAGCTGTGCCACAATTCTTAGCTGGGGGTTCTGTTCTTCAGACTACGCTGGTGCTTCTGCTCCACAACTTAAACATGAATAATACCTGGGTGGAAGTACAAACAGATGAATTCAGTGGAAAGGTTACACATCTTTTGATCTCCACACCTCTTATTTCTGAAGTGCTCTGGTATGGGAATAGAAGAGCACTGGCATCAATATCAACATTAATTAGAGTGTAAGGGTATGTGGATGTTAGAAATAGAAAAGTGACCTGGAAGCTAGCAACTCCTTGCAGAAGCAAGGATGGGGAGTTGAACTACAATCTTGATTAGTAGGGTAAAACCCCTTCATACTTAGGTTGGCTGGAAGTTCTGAGTTACTCCTTTTCTTTCCTCGTTTTCTGTTCCCAAAAGCTTGCATAAAGCTGGTTTTCCTGTTGCGTGCTCTCTGCAAATCAAAAAAGACCAGTCCCACAGCATGTACTGGCAGAGGTATAGAAAGCAGTGGAGGAAAGGGTTAACAGACAAGGTCTGACTCTGGGCCACCTTGCTGTAGTAATTATTCAAGGATAGTTGGCTGACTTCTAGGTAATGGGCTTCTTTCCCAGGAACATGGCCAGATTCTTCAAAACTTAATATTTGTAGGCTACTTAAATTCATGACTATATTAGAATGGTGTAAAACTTAAATTAGATGATTGTCCTATTAAGTAATTCAATACAGATTAAACTGCTATCCCAAATGACTAAAACCTTTATGTATTCATAAAACAATGTGTGTAGGGGTGTTGTTTACTTTTACTTTTAAAAAAAAAAAAAAACAAAAACAACTCTTATTTTCTGGAAATTTTATAAAGCTAGTGATTGTGTTTGCTGTGAAGACAGATGGCCTAGCACCGCAAATCTGGTTATACAAGCTAAAAAGGAGATACTTATTTACTTGTTATAATATCCCAAACTTAACTATGCTGGGGAGGACCGGGGATGACTTACGACATTTCAGGCTTAAGGAGCCTAGGACAAGAGCAAGTAGTGACAGGACGAGGGGGAATGGTTCCAAACTGAAAGAGGAGAGGTTTAAGTTAGGTGTTAGGCAAGCCTTCTGTACTGTGAAGGTGGTGAGGTACTGGAATGGGTTGCTCAGAGAAGCTGTGGATGCCGCATCCCTGGCAGTGTTCAAAAACAGGCTGGATAGAGCTCTGGTGTAGCGGTGGCATCCCTGCCCATGGCAGAGGGGTTGGAATTAAATCATCTTCAGGGTCTCTTCCAACCCAGGGCAAAGGAAGGGACTGTATTTCACACAGCAAAATGACTTGGCCCTTAGCATTGTTTTAAAGCTCTGATGTCTTTTTCAGGCAAGTTTAAATTAGTGAAACAGCTCTTAAATCCTACCACCTTACCCATAACTCTCTCACCATTACTACACTAGCACCACTCCTCACACACCATCCTGCCTCCTGCCCAGACTAGGCAGCAGTCTGAAAGAGTTTGGACAAAAATATTTGAGGTAAAGCATAGGCAGATACATGTGGGCATGGAAGGACATGTTTCATGGCTGTACAAGCACACGTAGCTGTCTTCTGTGAGAAGAAAACTTGTATTCTCAAAGCCATGGAAGTGATAGAGCTTTGCAAAACTAAAACTCCTGCCCTCCAAAAGTTGTAGTGCTATAGCTGGGATAAAGTTCAGTGAAACTGGGCCTGATATACAAAGCGTAAACAGTTGTCTGCTGGCTGTCAAAGAGATTTTTAAAGGTATTGTATCATATCCTGTTTCTGTTAGTCTGTCAGACAAAACAGGGCTTTAATTTGCTGCATTGATTGATTGCCAGTTACTTGAGAGGACACACCAGGAGGAGCTGTTATCTCTGAAATCACAGGACCTTCACTAGTTTATAACTTGGAAAAGTCCTTTTCAAAACTGATTGTTTCCTTCTGTGATGCTGTAGGGAAATGAGAGCTGTTATGTTTTTGTTTGGCTTCTTTCATTAAAGGCTTTTGCATTTCTTTCTCTGTGGTAAACCAGTGTAGGTACTGCAGCCAAGGCTGCCTGCTGAAGTTTCTTTGGTGCAGTACATCAGTTCTATTAGTTTGTCTTAACAAAAGTAAGTGTACACAATAGCAGCTATGTCTCTGTTTCTGGAAAAAAAGTTGTCAGCTTAGTAGATAAGAGACCTTTATTTAAGCTCTACAATGTTGTTTTCTTGTGAGCCTGAATTAAAACATCAGACAGGAACTCCTTTAAATAAATAAATCTTCCTAACCTAACTACCAAAAAAAAAAAAAAACCCACACAAAAAAAACAAACCACCAAGATTATTGCTTCTGTCCAATGCTTCCCATTAGAAGAGAAATAGGGAAAACAGTATCTAGGGTTCTCTAGCTTGCCAAATGGAAGGTAACCCCTTCAAATGTCAGTTTTATGTGCAACAAAGTAGAACTTAAAATGGGTGAAAAAAGTTGCTGTTGGTGGCTGAGTTCTGTTCTTTGATGCCTCTTTTTCAGTGTTGGAAACTGGTATTTATAAGTTTCAGCCACACTGGCCTGTGATCACTGCATTCCAGTGATCCTTTGGGGTGAATGTTTAAGAAATGCATGTTGATCTTCACAGGCAGAAGGAGAACCTCCAGGTAAAGTTGCAGCATCATAGTAATCTGTGGTTTGTAAGCATAGAAATGGAAAGCCCACCTCTTCCACTGCTGGAGGAAAGTAGATGACTCTGCTCTTAACTGCTGTGGATATGGATCCATGCAAAGAAGAACTCCCTGCAGTTTCACTGGGACTTCAGTAAGCCTGACAGCGTTCCTGGGGTACAGTGTGGCACATCTTTGTGGAGAAGAAGTGGATTTGCACCTGTTGTCTTCCTCCTAATCTTTATGGTCTTATTGTCTTAAAGAGACAAGCAACTGCCACTGCCCTCTGATGTTGTGAATGAGTCAATACAGTGATAACATAAACAGCTCTTTCACAAATGCTTCCGTGAAACCTTGTGAGCAGCCCCTGCAGTGGGTTCAAGTATGTCTTCTTAATAGTCTTATAAATACTACAGTTATGTATAGAAAAGACATGGGCTTAATTTAATTGATTAAACAATCAAAAAAATGGTAACTGGTTAGAGGAAATTGTAGTTTATGCACGTGGAAAAGAATAGTTCCTTCAGCTGATCATTTTACTGACTACATTTTATTGCTGTTTCACCATAATTGATTGTTAATGGATTGCTGCCTTCATGCAGTCTGGTATTGACTACTATTTTTCTTGTAATTGATTGCATTTCATTGTTAGTTCACCCTCTTGCCATCTTTTTCCTCGATTGTTTTATGCAGGCTTTTCCAATTACCGTAATTTTGTCTGTCCTTTGAGCTTATCTGAGTTCACCTGTTCTGATCTTGCCTTGTCCCGCTTACGCACATACCCTGCTAGTTTTCCAGCGCCTTCTTTGATGACTTCAGGACAATTTTTGAAAATTGCATTCTAGTCTTGATGTGTGGTTTTAGCTGTTGTTTGTTGCTGCCCTTTCCATTGCTCTGTTGCTGCTCCTGTGTGTTCTCTGCTGCACTGTGGGAGAAGTGTAGGAAAACGAACCTGCTTTCTCATTGTGCCTTGGAAGTAGCTAAAGAGTCGAGAACTTTGTGGAAGAGCATTTTGCAAGTGGGAAACTATGAACTCCTCGAGCACAACTGAGAAGCTTGTGACTCTTCTGGTGTCCTGCCTTCTTCACTACCTTCTGGTTCCTTAAAGGATAAATGAGCATGAGTTAGTTTGCCATCTGAATTTTGTTGTGATTGGGGCATATTGTCTGCTCACCCACTCATTCCTCTTACTGTTGTTCAGGGTGACTTTTCCCTGCCACTGCTATAAAATTGAAGTGTTTCTCTCCTTCACAGCACCCCTGCTGCCCCTTTCCCCCACAAAGCAATTTCTTGGCCATTTGTTGGACTTAATGAGTTCAGGGCAAACAGGAAGGAGATGTGGGATGTGTATGTGGACATATCTGCATAGGACACTCTCTGAAATCTTGCTCTTTTTAAGACTTATGTTTCTAGGATGTTTTGGAAACTCCTCTGACATCTGACAGATTTGTGGATGATACAAAACTGGGAGGAGCTGCTGAATCCCTTGAAGGCAGGGAGGGCCTGCAGAGAGACCTCGACAAATCAGAGGACTGGGCAATCACCAACCATGTGAAGTTCAACAAGAGAAAGTGCTGGATTGTGCATCTGGATTGGGGCAACCCTGGATGTACAGACAGACTGGGGAATGAGATGCTGGAAAGCAGTGCCAGGAAAAGGACTGGGGGTGCTGGTCAATGGCAAGTTGAATATGAGTCAGCAGTGCCCTGGCAGCCAGGAGGGCAACCGTGTCCGGGGGGGCATCAGGCAAAGCATCACCAGCTGGTCCAGGGAGGGGATTGTCCTACTCTGCTCTGCTCTGCACTGAGGGAGCCTCACCTTGAATATTTTGTGCAGTTTTGGGCACCATAATGTAAGAAAGTTCTTAAGCTATTAGAGGGTGTCCAAAGGAGGGCAATGAAGATGGTGAAGGGCCTTGAGCAGAAGCCATGTGAGGGACGAGTGCTCTGGAGGAGACTGAGGGGAGACTTCATTGTAGTCAACAACTTCCTTGTGAGGGGAAGAGGAGGGGCAAACAGTAATTTCTTCTCTGTGGTGACCAGGGACAGGACCCGAGGGAAGTGCCTGCAGTTGTGTCAAGGGAGCTTTAGGTTTAGGTTGGTTATTAGAAAAAGGTTCTTCACCCAGTGAGTGGTTGGGCACTGGAACAGGCTCTCCAGGGAATTGAGCAGCACCAAGCCTGACAGAGTTCAAGAAGCATTTGGACAATACTTTGGGCACATTGCGTGACTCTTGGGGATGGTCTGTGCAGGGCCAGGAGTTGGACTTGGTGATCCTTGTGGGACCCTTCCAACTCAGTATGGCTCCCCTGAGTCTCCCCTTCTCCAGGCTGAGCAAACCAAATACCCTCAGCCGCTCCTCACAGGGCTTCCCCTCAAGGCCCTTCACCATCTTCATTGCCCTCCTCTGGACACTCTCTAATGGCTTAAGATCTTTCTTATATTGTGGTGCCCAAAACTGCCACAGTATTCAAGGTGAGGTTGCCTCAGTGCAGAGCAGAGCAGGACAATCCCCTCCCTCAACCAGCTGGTGATGCTTTACCCGATACCCCCCAGGACACGGTTGGCCCTCCTGGCTGCCAGGGCACTGCTGACTTAGATTCAGCTTGCCATCAACCAGGACCCCCAGCTCCCTTTCTGCTCCATAGTTAAGAGCACTCACTGCTCATGGTGTTGGTCAGCATCTCCTGGATGCAATCTTCATCCTTGTCTATTATTTCATTATGAAAACTGAAATTTCTTTGCATGTTTGTTTAAAGTGAATTCCAGTTGTTTCATTGCAGCTCAACTTTTTTGCAACTGAGTTTGAAAGAGTTTTTTGTGTGACCAGACTGAGTCAAATTTTGCATGGCTCATGTATTTTATCAACTCAGTCTTTCTTGACATCTGAAAGAAGCCCTGAGTGTATTGAGTGTAATTGGACTGCATGACAATATAGAGTGTGATTAGGGAGTATAAAGTATAGATGACAAGTAGGTGACTTGTCCACTGTAACAAGGGGGACCCAGTCCTCTAAGAACCTCTTAGAGCAAAGAAATCAGAGGATTACCTTATTACCTTGATGAGTATCAAGACCTGTGACCACCTTAACAAAAAAAAAAACAAACCAACCAACCAAAAAGACAAACAAAATAAAACCCTCACAGAAAAGCACCCTAAAACAGAACTGAACCTCCAAAGTGTTCTAGAATGGGTTTGTTTGTTGGTTGGTTTTTGGTTTTGTTTTTTTCTTTTAAGTTTACTTTTGCTGTATAAGGCATTAGGAGGATAGTAGGTGAGGGGGTATGGCATGTCCCTGCAATTGCAGGGATCTTATGACCAAGTCTCTAGGGTTTTTTTGGAGATGACATAGCTTTCAATGGAGAGAAGAAAGGGTCAAGGGTTTGTGCTCAGTTACATGGGGACACTGTTTCTAACTTAGTTGTTAGATTCAATGCCGTGTATGCACAATGCATACAAGAAAGCATTTGATGTCCGTGTTAACAGGAGCCTTGGTGGATGTGCCTAAATCTTGTATTCTGTGCTGCTGTTCATCTCTAAAGCCCTATCTCTGGGGAAGGGTTGCAGTCATTGGATTAACTTTCTCTTGACTTTTGACTAGCACCCTTCTGCGGTATTTGGCTCTTTCTTAGCTTTTTGTTGAGTGGAAGATAAATCCTAGGCACAGGGTGCCACGTGTATTGTCAGCCACACAGCAGATTTTTTTTTACCCTCTCTTGTAAAAGAGACTAACTGAACTATGGCAGGTAAAGTAATGGCAGAAAACTTGCTCCCTTTGGGTGCTGTTTTGGTCTAGTTTTCTCCTTTTTCAGGTGTCTGGAATAATTCTGAAGTATGGACTTAATGTAACTCTTACACTGCAGTGTGAAAAGTAGTAATTACTGCCTTTTGAGCCTTCTGGGAGAGGCTGACATGGCTGATACCTGCAGGCTTCTATCATAAGATTAATTTCCTGATATGCACAGACTCCTGGAAATGCAGTAGCCTCTTCACAGGTTTTCTTCAAGATGGAAATTGATAAGTTTGTTTGCTCCTTTGACATGTCTATAGTGTTGTACAGAGGCTACTGAAGAGTTGCTGTAATTCATTCTGATATGCAGAAAGGGTTGGATGTAGAGAAGCATTGACAAATATCAGGTGTCTTTATGCCTAATTGGTGGGGGAAACCAGGAAACTCAAAAGTCTTGGTTTATAAGTAAGAGAATACTGTATTTAAGTACTACCTTATGAAATTACTAATTTACGCATTCCAGTGTGACCTTTGTGTTGTTCAGACTGAGTGAGCACCTTGAAAGCTAGAATAGAGTGGCAGGGCAAAGTACCTGTCAAGTTTGCAAAGTACAGAAACCTGTTGCCTTTATGGCTGGCTGTGACTTCCCAGCACAATGATCAGTCTGTAGAGATGTTCTGTACATAGAAATCCAAATTTTATGCCTTTCAAAAGAAGGTGAGAATCTGGGCATCAGTGCTTGAATTTTTCCCTCTCTTTCAGTATGTGAAAAATGTGGGGGAAATCCCAACATCTAGGAAGGTAACAGCTTGCCTTGTATGCCCTAATATCACTAAGAGTTGCTACTGCTGTTGTGGAAGGAGCTAGACCCTGTAACAACACCTACATTTTCACCTAAGTCACCTCTAAAAGTTTTGTGGATACTGGGTTACAAATAAGATATACAGCTGTGTATCGCTGGATCAATGATACTCAGTTAAATCAATCTTCATCTGCCTTCTTCAGTCCCATTCCTCCCAAATAAAAATGTTCTGCTGTAAAAAGGTAGTCATGTGGAATGAATGAAGCTTTTAGCTTTTATTCCCTGAAATGGGAAAATTAAGGGTGTAGTATTTAGTCTAAATTATTTGAAATAGCAGTTGGTCTTTGCTTTTGTCAAATGCTGTGATGCTCTCTGATATACTGCTCTTTCCGTTACTGTTTCTTAATGAAGACAAATTCATCAAGTGCCATTTGAAATGCATCGCTGTTAGAATAACAAAAAGATACCGCTCCTTTTAAACTTGGTGACACTGCAGGCAGAGTACGCTCTGGAAAAAAAGACAAGACGTTATGTTCTGATTACAGTGACACTGTGTAGTTCTAAACTGCACATCAAGTAAATTAAGATGTGTTTGTAGTGGACCTCTTTCCAAAAGCCCTAAATTCTTAATATGTATGTTTATTATGTTTATATATTAATATGTTCCTTTCTCTAAAGGAAATACGGAGCATCACAGATGGCTTTCAGATATAAAGATAGTGAGAAATATCCTGTTCAAACAGTATTTCAGAAAAGTAAGCTCCAACACATAGTTGTGATAGATGTGCTTTAAGTCTCCATCTTGGCGATTCTGTTTATTAGTTGAATTGAGCTAAAAGTTGACACAGGAAACTTCAAAAACCTGCATTCAGCTGCACTCAGCTTTGCTCTCTATGAGCTTCCAAGGGGCAGCAATTTTATCTTTAAACTAACTTAGTTAGTTAAAGGATAAAGTTGCATTAGAAGATACCTTTAGAATAATTATTCTGTAACTATTCAGTATGCTCTGTATTTCTTCATTGCTCTTTGGGGATTAAGATACCTGGTGGTAATGAATGAGGCTATTAAAGTTTATAGAATAAAACTGATTTTATTACTAATGAGATGTAATGATAAAGGAATGCCAGCTTAGTAGTTTGAACTCTTAACTTAATGGCCTTGCTATAATAGAGATGGTTGTAAATTGCAGGAAACAAAGCTGGAGTTGGAAGTTACCTTTTTTTTTTTACATTTGTTTTTATGTCTGAATAATGTTGGTGTCTCAGGGCTGGAACCAGAGAATGGCTGAGGTTGGAAGGAACCTCTGGAGGCAATCTGATTTGACCTTCTTGCTCAAGCAGGCCTCCTAGTTATTTACTCTCGTATTTCCTGATCTGTTTTGCTACTTGCTTCTTAGCGTAAATGAGTGTTGGGACATCCTCTAATGGTTGAAGGAAGCTTTTTTCTTGCTCCTCCTGCCTTCTTTTGCCTTCTGCCACTGTTCATCTTTCTTAATTAACTATAAACTGAATTTACATGTGGTATTTCACCAGTCAAAGCTTTTTTCAAGGTGTAAAAGTCTATTAAATCTCCATACAATAGACTTATAATCAGCTGATTGGACTCAAATAGGCCTTTACGTGGTCAAACCAACAATTAAACATTATGAGAAGGGAAATGGGCAAATAATCTCTTCCCCTACATATTAATTCTAGAGGAAGCTGTTACAGTTTCAGACTGTTAATTTGCTGTAAAAGAAGCCTTGAGTTAGTGCAGCTTTGATTACTTCTGCTTGGTTTTAGCAAAAGGGTGTCAAATGTGAACATTCTCTCCTTTGGATCTTTATGATGATCTTCCAGGATGCTTTTTCCTTTCCTAGAAAGAAGATAGCAAGGGGTTTGGGGTTTTTATGTCATTTTTGAGCGGTGTGTATGGTGTATTGTGGGGAAACTCTTTCAAAATCTGATCAGGATAAAATGTTACTTGTTTTCAACAGAAAACAGTAATTTCTGTGGCAGGGTTGGTGGGAAGTATGTGCCTTCAGCTACAGAAAGTAGTTAGGGCCCTCTTTGGGGCCAGAGCTCTGACGTCTTTACACAGGAAAGGAAAGAGGAGGTGGGTAACAAGCTGTCTACCTTGTTGCTGTAGTAGTTGTGGTTAGTCTGAGCAGTCAAGGGAGATGTGCCCTCCAGGACAAGGGCTATTGGTGGCAAGGAATCTTGCCAAACTGTAACTTGTGGCTCACTCATGAGCTGTTGTTCTTTCTTAGAGTTTTCTTTTTAGCTTGTATGGTACCTGCACTTGCAGATAAAGATTTTCTTCCAGAAATAGCAAATGGAATAATCAGGTGAAGAAAGAAACAGAGGTGTCTCAAGATCTGTGTTTAAATGTGTCTCTGTGGCCTCCATGCAAGTCTGGGGGAGCATCTTGTGGCTGATAGATGATGAAAAATGTCCAGGTCTGGGCTTGGTGGGGGATTGTTTGCTTTTTTTCTTTGACTGCCTGGCATAGAAATATTTAAAGTTGCAGACTTTTAATGTATTATTATCTTCATTTTTAGGGAGATTGAGTCAGGTGAGTAACATTCCCATGGGTTTAAGTTTTAATTTTTGAATAGGGAAATGGTTTCCTGTGTTGTCCTCCGTTTTGCATATAAAGTAGGAGCTGTTGTCACTCTTGCTTTTAATAGCAAGACAGGATGACCACATGTGCATGTTGTTATAATCCATTCAGTAAAAAGACCCCTTCCAAATACCTATTATGGGGAAAGAGTGGTAGTGCTTTTTTCTGTGTGCACTTAATTCACCAAGTCTGTGTGCTTGCATACTAATATGATGGATGCCTTGGAAACCCCTATTAGCTAAAGAAAGTAGTATATAAGTATGAAAGTGGAGTATGAATCGCTTTTTATATTGAGCTGGGGTTGAAGGACTGTTTGTCTGAAAATGTTCTCAGTTCCTGTACAATTGATTGCTGGAGGAGGAGGGGTTACAGCTGCACAGTAGACATCTTCATTGAGACTATTTGTTAAGCAGTATATTCTTTAGAGCCAGTCACTTCATAACAAACTAAGCTGTTGATGCTACACATCCTATTTAGGGAACTTACAGGCTGTAATATTGGGAGAATGAAGCTAATGTAATCATCATTTATAGTTCATGAGGCTAATCTTCTACTTGCTCAAGCTTTCAATAATTAGTTTCCTTTGTATCTGTCTTTTGTATTGCCCCTTAAATGTAAAGTTCTCAGGTTCAGCAGCTTGTTTCACAGCCTGGCTTTAATCATTGCTGGGTCTGTCTCCTGTTTTCTTTGAAAATACTCAATAGTTTTTCTTCAAACGTAAGACTTACAGTCCTCTTTAATCTTGGCTTTGCCATTCAATCTGAGTCTGGCATAATGCTTAAGTAAAGGTTCAAAGAAAATTCACGTGCTCAAGTAATTAATGAATGTGCCTGTACTTAAAGAAGGGGAAGGAGAGAGAGCCTTTACTGACTGATCAAGGAGAAACTGAATTTCCAGTTAGTGTGCTAGAAAGGACTTGCATAAATATCCTGAATTCCAAATACTTTCTCTTGTCTCCAAATTACATCTGAGATGCTGATCTTTATGTTGATGCTACTTTATGGTCTCTGGTTTGTTTTTAATTTATGGCTGTTCTTCCTTCTTTCCCCTAGTTTTGTCATGCTGGAAATACTTGGAGCAAAATCAAATTCTGGTAAAAAACAGATTTATTACACTGTTCAAAGTATGTGTATCCTGCTCAATGGACAGCTGGGATCAGCACAGAAGAAAAGTATTTCGTGAAAGACAGCACGGACAGCAGACTGTCACTGGGAAAGAAGAAGATAATTTCATAGCAAATTTGTAGCAGGCTTGGAACACTGTCAAGTACAGGATGACAAGCAGCAGACATGGAAATGTTCAACTTCCACTGCCATTGTGATCTAACTCCTTTGCGCTTATTTTGCAATGCTTATCTTTTATTTAGTTTTATGATCCAAACTGGAAAAGAAACTATTTGAACATTAGGGAATGGAAAAGTGTCAACTTACTTTGGTTTTGACTAAATCGTTTTCTCTTTAGCCTTCCTTTCCCTCTCATCTGTCTTTTCCTCCACCCCGGTGCCTTTTTAAGTTTTTGACCATTTCTCATCCAAGTAATCTGACAAGAGAGATGTTCTGGGGGTTAGTGTCCTTTCCATTAAAAGTTGTGGTAGAAACAAAGCAGACAAGCTGTCCTGTCTGCTGTGTGTTTGTGCAGTTGCCCAAACTGCTCGTCTAATGGGCTCCTCCAGGGAGCATGTCCCAGCTCTGGCCAGTGTTGTCTTCCTGTCCTCCACGTAGTGAGTTACTGCCTTTTTTGGTTGTGTTGTTTCCTCCCTTGAATTCCATGAAGTGGACGATTCTGAACAACTCCAGTTAAGATCAAGATTTTTAAGAATTTTTATTTCCTCCCACCCCCCCCAAAAAAAACCCAATACTTGTTTATATAGTGATCAACCTATAGAGATTCTGGACTCAGCTGGAGTCTTGTGAAGTTGTAGTGATGAGCATTTGTATTTGTTTCTTTTGAAAAGCTGATAAAAAGTCCTTTTTTCCATTTCCCCCCCTCCTTTTTTAAACACTGTGTAGCTAAACGAGCCTTCATTTTGGAGACAGGAATTGTAAAGGATGTAACTTGATGAGTTTGTGACTTGCTCGTTTTAATAATTGGAGACTGTAAATAAACTATTTTGTGGAATGTTCGCATGCACAAACACTCGCTGAATCTGAACAAATTTTGGCTGCTTTAAAGGAGGAGCATGCATCTTACAGTGATGTGAACAGAAGCTGTTCCTGCAGGTTGTTGGAACATGGGGTTTTTCATTTACCTGCCATTTCTAGCCTGGTTTTGGCTATAGGCTTTAAGAATATGATCAGAATTGACTTTTCCTTTCTTTTCCACTTAGTATGTTTAATTCTACATGGGTAATAAGAATATTTTGCTCACTTGATAAAATCTTAGTTGCAGCATATTCTGTGGTGTTTATGTACCATGTCAATCTTAAAGATCTGTCTGATATAGTTTTAAAAGTTGTGATTTATTACTTAGTGATGAAGAATAACTCAGTTTATTTTGTGGTTTAGTTTTTACTTTATCTTTTTTGTTTTTATTTTTAAGGAGTATTGATGGTTGCTTTCAACCTGTTGAGAGCTAAGTGAGAGTGTAATAAGATATGGAGAGAGAAGCTGTGTAGTGAGTTTCTTTTAAAATGTGCTCTTCTAATTAGAAGTGTAAGAGCATCTCAACAGCTTTGGGGATATTAATCTTAGATTGAGATTTGCTGTGTTTCTGCAACATATAAAGTAAAAATAAATTGAGTATCATGTGTGGGTGTATGTGTAAGAAAGGAGGATAAGAGCTGAGAAATGTAGGCAGGATTCAGTAATTAAAGTCAGAAAGTGAATAGAGACTATTATTGTTTTATACTGTGGATCCTCTGAAGCTCTTGTGCTTTGAGTCATATGTTCTTTGACTCCACATGCACTCTGTAAGAAGGAGAGGAAGAAGACAATAAGAGAGGGAAAAGGCAATGGGACAAGTAATGATTATTTTCTACATGCTTTGGAAGGGTGTGAGAGTGGAGTGTGAATACACACACACACACACACGCATGTGTGACTGGGGTAATGTTTGAACAGAAATTTCACATACAGTGGTTTATTTACCTATTTTAAACTTAAATGTTGCAGTTAAATTTCTGCCCTCAAAATCTTGAAAAAGAAAAAAAAGACTTGAGACAGAAGAAGGACTGTTGTCTGTAGTATAACTGTGCTGCTTTGGTAGCTGTGATGAACAGACTTACTTTTTGGGCAAAGTAGTTGGGCATGAAAGCTCTTACCAATCTCTAGAAGCAGATGTGATCTACAGCCCTGATACTGCAGCATTCCATGCACAGATTGTGACTTGTTTACCCAATTCATTCCTCCTAATTGGAAAAGCAGGAAAAAAATGTAAGCTACCATCTTCAGCTGCAAAACTGAAAGAGTGAAAATAACGTGAAAAGAAAATATTGTCATGTAAAAGTACAAATACTTGTAACTTCGAGGTGATAATGATGCTGACAGTGTCCCCAGTACCTCCCAGCTGTGTAGTTCTCATCTGTAATAATTTAAACCATTCTTGTAAGAAATTGAAATGGTGGCTAAAGTAACTCCTGCATTTAAGTATATTAAAAAGGTAAGGAAGCTGGTGGCAACAAGTACAAACCAGCAGTTTCAAAAATGCTAAAGAAGGTTAAAGTGTCTGACAGGTCTGTGGCTCTGGGCCTAAAGGCCAACTGGCTCCGTCATCAGAAACCAATTCAGCCAAAATGGTGGTAGGATGGAGGAGCCCAGACTTTCCTTTGCTACCATTCAGTACCATGCTAACCCTCTGCTCTAGAGCCCTGCAATCTAGGAAAAATTCAATTTGCTTGATTTCACTAGTAACTATTAGCTGTTTAATCTGATACTCATGCAACAGTCTTGTGAAAAAAATGAAAAATTATCTAACTTCATAAATATTAAAGGACCTTTTATCTAAGAAAAATTCAGTCAGGTATAATGTAATTATCTCATTTCTATCTTATTAATACCACTGTGACATACTTCATGTTTTGCAAGTTAGTTGCTTTTAAGGAAGGTTATTTGTGTGGTAATTTACTCAGACCAGTAATAAGTGGAGAATTCAATACTGAGGATGGTCAACCACAGTAGCAGCTTACCTAAGGGTGCAATGGATTCCCCATCACTTGGAGTCTTCAAGGCAAAATTAGATCTGTTTCTGAATGGTATCTTCTACTTAAGCTAGCATGGATGGGGCAGTTGCTGTTAGGTTCCAGAGGGTGCTATGGAGGAAATTGTTGGTTTTATTGTCAAGGTCACCATGGTTGCAAAAGGTGAAAAATCACGACCTGCACAGTGGGAGCGTAGAAGAGGAAAACTTAAAGGCTATTACACCAATTGCTGAAGTCCTCAAATCTGTGCTTCTTTGGGTAATATGTTCACCTCGTAGCTTAACGTTTTTATACACGTAGTTCATTTTATATGCTATGCAGGACTTTACTTCAAGTTCCTCTTACTTCTAATGTGGTGGATAATTAAGATTATTCTTATGCCTTACTGTGAGCTGTGCTGCATTTATCTCTGCTTCACAGCAATTCTTTTTCTCAAACATTTTTTTTCCTGTTTAATTTTACCTTGGAGAGTTTGGCTGTCTGGCTTACAGTGTTGATGGTATGAGTGCTTATGGTGGCATAAGGAGAAGAGGGGAGTGAGGCGTGGGGGAGAAAATCACCTTTCTCTGGGGACAGAGAAACCACTGCTTTCAACAGTAGTGTTGGTTTATGCTGCTTTAAATGCAAATAGTTATGCTCTAGGATTACTCAGTGCTCCAGAAGTACATCCTGAGGATGAACTGAGATGTAAAACATAAGTCCTTTGCAGAATAGGCTAGCTCAGAGAGCAAATTTTTCTCTGAAAAGGCAACATGTCAAGCCTCTGCTATTTAAGTTCCTAAGTTTTTTCTCTAGCATCTTCTCTGTGAATCTATTTTGTTCCTACAAGTGCTGCTTGATTTAAAGTAAATGTCAGACAGGGAAATATGTAGCTGTGAAACTACTAACATGGAATGAGTTTAATTCCTTTAAGTGACCTATCCATTCTCAGCTTTATTACTGCATGGTCACTGCTTCCTTCAGTGCTCTTAAAATTGGAGCTGAGGGAGGGGAAGCTTTGTGCACAACTTGACCTTCCTCAAAATGAATAATTTAGGGACTTGACTGGAGAGGCAGCTCTCTCTTCCGTGTTTCCATTTGTCCAGCCTAGACAGTTTACTTGAAGCTCTCTGCATGTTTTTCTTTGCTTGGCTTATGAAATTCTTTCTCCCTTGGGCTTTATCCTACCTCTTGCTTTCTGAAGACTAGTGTGCTTGCTACCTGAACAGCCATCCTCCTCTTGCTCAGTTTCCCCTTTCATTTGAAGGTGCCACCAAGGAAGAGTGGGGAAAAGTGGAAGTCCCCTCAGCTTTAACATCAACACTATCACAGTTCAATTCTGTATCGTAAACCCCAAACCTCTTTAGCTCCATATACCTTTGTGAGAGTATGGAAAGGAAAGAAGGGCTGAGGAGGAGGCAGGCTGATTTCTGTGGAGAGTTATGACTCTCTTTCAAACTGGCTATTGCCATAGCCGACCTGCAGGGCTGAAGGCTGTGCTACCTGACTGAAGTAAAGAAGTAAGATCCAGCCCTGGAGCTGGTGAGGATTCTGAATGAAGAAAATTAACAGAAGATCAAAGCTTGCTAGAAGTGGCCTGAGGATGGGGTAGGGATAAATGTTTGGAAAAGTAGAAGTTAAATCTTGCATTTGAGTTCCTCTCTTATGCTACTGGTTTTGGGGGCAGAAGCATGGTAGCATGTGTGGGATTGCCTCGCAGAACTAATGCATAGGTCCTTTGTTAGTGATTCAACTTGTGCAGTCAGTGCCAGGATCTCTGGGCACAAGAGCAACTGAGGATCTGAATATTATATATGCAAGGTTAATGCAGCAGAAGTAAGAATATAGAGGTATGGGGAGAACAGTGAGCTGCTGTGAACATGATCCTGAAATGGGTTGGAGGTTGCTCACTCATTTTATTGCTTACCCAATTAAAATACTTGGAGAGATAACTGGGAACAATTGCTAGTTTGTTTGTTTGAGAGACTTGCAGTATAGAATGTCTGATAAACTGACCCAATATTGGCTACAGAAAGAAATGTTTGAGGATTGTTTTTATTAAAACTCTTACACTACAAAATCTCTAAGCTCAAGGAAATGGTATAGTAAAGCAAGGTCTCAGGATTAAGCATACAGAAAGATTTTTAATTTTACTTCTGTCTCATCTACACATGCTGGTGCTGTGTACTAACTATTATCTCTTTGGGGAACTGGGAGAAGATAGAACTCCCAGAGTCTGCATGGTTTTGGTCATCCATTTGCTTGCTGTCACACTTGGCATCTCATTTTCATTCTGCTGTTTCTGTTTCTGAAATGTAGAAACTAGGGTCACCTTCTTGAAAGAGGCATTGAGGTAGATTAACTCAGATTTGAGGAAAAAATGGATCTGATTCTTGTAGTGATAGTGTGGTTCATAAATTGCTTTGCAGTCTTAGAGTAAGCAAAGTCCGTGATTCAACTTGACTTGCCTCTATGTCTGTAGTCGGCTTCACTGGCTGAGAAGGATTGCAGGAAAACTGGAAAGTAACTCTGTGCTGGATAAGTTTGTCAAGTACTTTTACAAGTATAAAGGTAGAGGAGGGGATGGTGTTATCTTCCAAATCATTTGAGTTGAAGGTGGTAGCAGAGTGAAACACTGAGCAGCTAAGACTTGGTTGGAATTCTGTGATTTCAAAGTCCTTAGCCTACTCATTCCAATTGAAAGCTTTGAAAGGCTCAGCCCTATTTTACAGATACCAAAACCAACCAACCAAAAAAAAAACCAAAACACAAAAGAAGAAAAAGCTGATTGCAATTAACATATTAATGAAAGCTTCTGGTTTTAATGGCTTTCATTTCTGTGTCCAGCAACTAAATGACTTCTGCTTGTTTGTAATTTTAAGTATTGTAGAAGATGGTGATGACTGTCCTCACAAAATGAGAAATCAGAAAATTTAGGTTTCAGTTTTGAGCTGTTTTATTTTTCCTTCAGGAAAACTGATTTGGCCTCCGCAAATAAGAGCTAATGAAGAACTGTTCAGAAGTGAAAGCAAACACTACAGTGCATTCATATCTGCTGTTGACTCTTGTACCATCACTTCTGGGGAAAGGTGATTATGCAGCCTTAGCTACCAAGACCTCACAGATACAGCAGGCTGTTGTCAAGTTATGATGATGCTTTAAAGAACCTTTCTGCTGAGGAGCTTTCAGAAGCATAGCCAAAAAACGAAAACCCCAAACCAAACAACAACAAAACCCACCAAGGATCTAACTTTTCTGTTTTTAAGAAGGAAAAGGATGGGAAGGACATAGGTGGTGGGAGGATGGCACGGATAGAAGTTCCATGTTTGGGTAGCCTCTGGAAGTGGTAGTTTCATCTGGCCCCCTCTGTCAGGGATCACAGCTCTGAGGATGCTGCTACTGATTGTGGTGCCAGATTTTTTTCTTCTAGCCTGTGCCCTCTGATTTTGATGTCAAGATCTGCAAGATCTTCTCCCCAAACTTTGGATAGAATAACATGATCATCCAGTGTGAGTTTAACTTCAGGCATGCTGATTTTGTCCTTGTTTTTCAACCTATGTTACCTTGGTGTTTCACATGATCAGACTGCAGTCCCTGAGCAATCTTGATACACCATTTTCATTTGTCTTACTACTTTTTTTTGCTCATTTTAATGTTTCTCCATGTTGGACTGCGTTAAGACTGTAGTGTTTATGAAACATTTATCCTGTCTTGGTTTTGACAAATCGAGCCCTTGGAATATAATACTTGGCAGGCTTTTGGGTTGAATGCTGGAAAGTATAAGATTATATGCAGGCTGTAAAACACCACACTGCATCTGACCATGTAAATGTGAACTCTGCTATATATGATGTGATACTGCAAGGATTATTGTTTTAGAGGTTCTGTCCTGTCATTGTGTAATGCAAAGGTGTACCTACCTCTACATTGCCTTTTATTTAGGATTTGGAAGGCAAACAGATGACGTCTGGAGAATGAGCTTTGCTGGCGGAACTTCTCTTGTATGCCCTGTTCTCAAATGTGTCGTAACTGTTGATGACAACACTGGCAGTTTGCAAAGGTGCTACATAAAACTGCCTTGGCAGGGACAAGGCAGTATGGCAGATAATGGGACAGTGGACCTTGAACTGCTGAGGGAGTTAATTTGCATTTGTTAAAACCAAAATAAACTACTGCCCTCAACTAGGACTGCAAAAGCAATACAGATTTGATTGCATTCTTCCCTGGCAATCTCTAAACGATAGTAGATGCAGAACCCATGAAATTGTATGCTGAAGTTTTGGGGCTTGTGTGTGGTGGTGTTTTTTAAATAGCTTTGTGGTTATTGCTTTTCTATCAAATAATTTTTTTTACTGGAGAACTAAGTTTGTTTACAAATTAAAGTGTAAATGGGAATACATTCATTCAAGGTTTGTGAAGGTTAATGTGTCTGATTTATTTGTTTGGTTTTTGCTTGTTGTTGAGTTTATTGCAGGGATTGCAGTGATGGGGTAACAAACTGGTTACGTTGCTACAGGATTTGTGAGTGAGCTCTCTACACCTTGCACCGCAGCTTTTTAAGAAGAATGACTTGTAAATAGTCATTCCAAAAGTTGGGGGGAGCTTAACTCCCTTATTTTGGTTGTTTTTGTATGGAAAGTGAAAAGATTTAGAGTTCTTCCTGGCTAGAGAAAACAGAGGTTATTTACAATGAAGTGTTGCTCATTCAGTCCCTGAGGTTGTGGTGAAGGTTACTTTTGGATTTTTTTGTGAAAAAAAAAATATTTTTTAACTTGGAAACTTGAATGTTGCAATTCCATGGCTCTGTGGAACTACCAGCTCAGTCTGTCCCTCTGCTCAGCCAGCTCTGGGATTGGACAATTGCTGGCTGGTGCAGAGAAACCAGTCAGTTATAAGCATAAAATAAAGATCTTTTTAAATGTGCTTGGCTCAGTATGTCCTCAAGAACCAGCTTAACTAATTGCATTTTAAACCTCAGCAAGAGGAGCCAGAAGTCCAGCTTTGACAGATGTTCTTTGCTTTGTTTTGCTTCAGCAGCTCAGAGAAGATGATGATAAGTCAGCTGCCCAAATGTAGGCGTCTAGCACTGCTCAAAACGTCTCAGTATTCAAGACCCTGTATGGGATCAATGGATGTGGTGCAGGATATAGGGGAATCCTGCACCTCTCTGTAGCTGTGGCAGGAGACAAAACACAGAATTTGTCTGTGCTGAGGGGAAGTGTAGGTACCTGTGATTAGGCATCTGAATTCTAACCTAAATCTCCTTTGCTTTTTCAGCCCTCCATATCCCTCACTGCCCCTGTGCAATCCTGTACTACCAAATGGAGTAATGTCCCACAGGTCTGTACTGGGACTGGTACTCTTAAATATCTTTATTGATAGACATAGTGGGGTTGAACGCACCCTTGGCAAACCCTTGCAAGTTTGCAGGTGATGCTGAGCTGAGTGGTACAGTCGATTGAGTGGAGGGAAGGGGTGCCACCCAGAGGAACCTTGGTAGGCTTGAGAAGTGGGCCTGTGTGAACTTCATGAAGTTCAGTGGGGCTGACAAGGTCTGGCACCTGAATCAGAGGAATCATCAGTATCAGTACAGGGTGGGTGGAGAATGGACCAAAAGCAGCCTTGCAGATAAGGACTTGGGTATTCTGGTGGATGGAAGACTGGACATGAGCTGCCAATGTGCACTTACAGTCCAGAAACCAACCTTATCCTGCGCTGCATTAAAGGCAGAATGGCCAGCAAGTTGAGGGAGGTGATTCTGCCCCCTACTCTGTTCTCATGAGATCCCACCATCCAGCTCTGGGGCCCACAGTACAAGGAAGAAATGGACCCGTTAGACTGGGTCTGGAAGAGGGTGGAAAAAGAGACCTGAGAGCTGGATGACCTCTCCTACAAAGAAAGGCTGAACTGTCTGAGTGCTCGCAGCCTAGAGGAGATAAGGCTCTGGGGAGACCGTATTGTGGCCTTTCCTCTTAAAGGAGACTTACAAGAAAGGTGGAGAGAGACTTTTTACCAGACCTTTTAGTGTGATAGGACAAGGGATAATGGTTTTAAACTAAAGGAGGGTGGAATTTTATTAGATAGAAGGAAGAAACTATTTGGTATGAGAATTAGTATGGTAGTGGTTAGCCACTGGGACAGGTTGCTCAGAGTAGTTGCAGATGTCCATCCCTAGAAGTGTCCAAAGCCAGATTAGATGGGGCTCTAAGCAACCTGATCGAACTAAAAGATGTCCCTACTCACAGCAGTGGTATTAGAATAAGATGATTCTTTACAGTCTTTTCCAAGCCAAACCATTCAATCATTCTATATTATTACAACATTTTTAGTGAAATGCTGAGTTTCTCTTCCAACAGCACGGGCCATATTTTGTTGCTGGATATGTAGTGCTCTTCTCATCTTCAACTTTTTAGCTTTCCCTGTTCCCACAATGTTCCTGAAATTTGCCTTTGTTCCTTCCATAAAGTTTCTAGAGCTATACCTTATGTATCTGCCTAAAAATGCATTTTAAACTATTCTGTTCTTTTGCTTGCTCTGTTGCATGACCGCATCAATAAAAGTCCTCTTCTAAAGAGCACTTCACAAAGTATATGTCTAGATTTGCAATGAACAGTAAAATCTAGTTGTATGATAATGTAACTCTCGTGAGTGCTGCACTCTGTCTCCCATGAAAATTGTTGGGCTGCTGTCTTCTCTCCAAGAGTTTGTGAGTTATAGTTGCTTTTGAATTTTGCCCTCTTTTTTTTCTTCTGTGCCTCTCTGTAGTTGCTTATAGTTTCTTCTGGCATTTTTGAGTGACTCATGTAATACATCCTTGACAGGAACACTTACCAGAACAGATGAAAGACATTGTAATGAAAATAACATTTTCTGGTAACAGCAACTGCCAATCTAAATGTGTATCTGCTTCAACTGTAAGCATAAGGATTTATGAGTCCTGCAGTCATCAAAGAGGAAATGTCTTTCCAGGCTGGTAAAGTCCTTCATGGGACAGAAAAACTCTGTAGGTTCTTGTCCCAGGTCTGTCCATCACTGAAGACAGAAACATTAGAACCTTGAACCTCGTGAACACAGGTTTGCACCACATTTTCAGACTATCTTAGTTGACTACAGGAGTTTGATTTTATTTATTTATGTCTCTAAAAGATAATGGTAAATTCTGTAGCATGCTGAAATATTAGGCTTTACTTTACTCCCTTTATTTTGAGACTGTATACCGTGCAAGTTGCTTTATATCTTAAAAAAGCTTGCTTTGACATCTCTCTCTGAATGCCGAATGCTTTGTCTTGATCCAGAAAACTATAGGGGCCAAAGGAAATATTTCTTGTTGAAATGCACCTTGTCAAAACAAAAATTTCAGTGTTGGGAAGTCTGGTTATTTTCAAAGCACCAATGAAGGATCAGACAGACCTGGAGTGTTTGGTCCTGGAGTGGAAACCCTTGTGGTCACAGCTGAATTCTCCTGCCTGCTCAGACAGTTTACATATTTGGAATGATTTTTGAAGCAGTAAGTCAGCTGAAGTGGAGCTGCCTGCGCAGAAGTGCTGAGAAACAGGAATGTGCCTCAAGTCAGTTTTAAATGTGTTCTTTAGAATACCTTATCTGAGACTCTGGGCAGAAACATTCTGCATTTTCAAACCTTAGGAGGATGTATATGTCTATTCTCTTGTCCTCAGTCCAGAAAGATCAGGTTTTTAAGAGTGGGGGAGGGGTGATGGTGGTGATAAGTGCCCTGTGCTGTGGGACTGAGCCCAGCCAAATCTTCCTTTTGAAGCTGTGCAGGTGTGTAGAAGAGAAAGGAAAATGCATGAGGACAGGCAGGCCAGGATGATGGACCATGTGGTGCAGTGGTTATTTCCGGTTGAGAGAGAGAGGAATGCTGAGATTCAGTCTCTGGTTTTAAACAAACAGAACAACAGCAACAAACATGACCAAAAGAAAACAAATGAAGAAAGAAACCAAACTAAAACCTCCACCCAGGTATTTTTATATGTACTCTTGTCTTTGACAGGAGTGGCGTTTGTTCTTTCAGGATGCTCTCTAAATTGTCTGAAATACTGTTTTGAAGCTGCTCAGGCAGAGGATGAACTGCAAAGGGGGGAATATTGTGTGTTTTGGGAAGTTATTGAAAGCCCAATGTTTCTGTTCAGTATTAGAGGTCTGCCATCAGTCTGAGCTGAGAGGCTCTGACGAGTGAGGGAGCATCTCTTCTGTGCATTGATCAAATGTAGGTGTCTGATGAGAGCTTGCTTTTGCAGCTTTGAGTTCAGAAGGTTGATGTCATGAAACTTGAAGCAGTTGCAGAATAGAGGGGTTTCCATGCATAGACAGCTGGTGGAACACTGTTCTCAAGATTTACCTTTATCAAAGTCCTGAGACTTTTTTGTTTACCTTGAAGGATTTATTGTAAAGTACTTAACTGCTGCAGTCTAAGAGAAAGAACAGCTGGCAGGTGTCATCAGGGAGTTTCTCCCTGAATCTGGTAGCTACTTTTGAGAGAGCTCATTTGTTGCTGTTTCACTATCAGGAGGGATGCTGAAAGGTTTCTTTTTCTGGTGCTCTTGAGCTACTGAAGCCATTGGTTCATTAGTAACCAAGGAGCAGAAGCATTTACAGGAAAAGCTCCTAGGTGAGCTGGCAATAGACTTTGCTCTGAAAGAAAAGTTGTTTTGATCCCGTTTGTTTATGCTGAAGGGTGAGGAATTGTGCAGAGTGATCCAACTGCTGATGAAGTATCTTGTAAAATATGAGTTGGGAAGCAAAATTAATATTAAATCATCTGATCAGTCAAGCGACCCTACAGAAGGGACCAAGAATAATGACTTTACCTCAGAGAGTCATTTAGTGTTGTGTAATGTCAGATAACTACATTAAACTCAATACTGGGCAGCATAATATGGGAAGAGAATTTGTTAAATACAGAAATCTGGGGAATATCAGATGTTCTAAAGTGTGATCTCATTTTATGATCTCTGGAAAAGGTATAACTTGGGTACATTTAATGATATGTCTTTTAAACTATCTATAATAAGGACAAGAGTGTAATTTTTGAGGTACCTCCTTCTCCTTTGGCATACCTTCAGTAAATAAAGGAGAGTAACTGGACTGTCAGATGTTGCCTATAATAGATTTTGATTCACTTGTGACGCAGAAGTTGAACTAAACAGTTATAATACTGGGTTGAATATCTTCTCTTGGATTAGAGTGAGGGCTGAACCTGCTTCCATACCAACATATTTCTAGAACCTCTTTTGGTTTTCAAAAAGCATTGTACTTGATGGACTAATCTTCAGTAGGATTGCTTTGTCTTGGGGTGAACAGAGGGTCATCAAAGGAGTCTGTTAGCATCAAGTGGTGTTGGGTATTTTGGCTTAGTGTTGAATTTGGGTTTTTTTCTGCAACAATTAAGGAAACGTAACCATTCTTACAAACTGGTGGTTGGAGCAGCAACATTTGTAGAAATTTTTTGACAAATTAGTAGTAAATCTAGAGAAATTGGATCTTTGCTGATGGGCCAGGGAAGAGAGTAGTAGCATCTTGCCAGTCATATGCTTTCATACTTCAAGTTAGAAGTGGATAAATGTGATGATTAATTCCAGAGAAAGATGAATTTGTTCTGTGAACAGCTAGTCCTATTGCAGTGTTTTGCTATGTATAGCCTCTGTTTTTAAACTTCTGCTTCTAGAGGGCTGTCGTGGCAAGCTGAAACATCTTGTTAAGTGGGAAAGCATTATCAGGAGGGTGACTGTATTTAAGCCTCACACAAACAAATTCATTTAAGTTTGAAACCTGGAAATAATTCTTTCTTGGACAGGAAGAATCTCATCCCCAATAAATGAAAGATGATATTGGGTCCCAACAGATCATTGTGGGGTATCCATGTTGAGTTTTGCCCTATTCGAGCTGTGATTTAAGGACAAAACTGTAAATTCCAGCTTATGTACACGCTATGAATTGAATAAACAATTCAATTAGCTGACTACTGTGGTGGCTTCTATTGATGGAGACCTATATCATATGCTACATAACATGATTTAAAAGATCTATATTATACAGGAAAGAATTAAGTTAGAATGAACATAAATCTGTTAATGTGTAATCTTGACTTGTCTTGGACTTGGTTGCTGTGCTGATCCTGACCAGAATAGCCTTGAAATAATGTTACATTGGACTTTTCAAAAAGGGCACTGAAATTTAAAAGTAACTTGCTGGTGCTTCTGAGATAAAAGGCAGTAAATATAATCTGAATCCTCTTCTCACAAAGTAGCTATGTCATAATTACTATCCAAGGGAAGAATACAAAGGCCATGCCAAAGTGTTGTTTGATACCAGGCTGGTTATCTTTTGCTTTTGAACACTATGATTAGCAATTTGGAGGTTCCAGTGGTTCTAAGACTACACTGCAGAATATGCTGAGTTGGAAGGGATCCACAAGGATCACCTAAGTCCAGCTCTTGGCCCTGCACAGGACCATCCCCAAGAGTCACACCATGTGTCCGAGAGTATTGTCCAAACATTTCTTGGTCTTAGTCAAGCTTGGTGTTTGACCACTTCCCTGGGGAGCAGCCTGGTCCAGCACCTAACCATCCACTTGGTGAAAAAATTCTTCCTAATATCTAACCTAAACCTCCTCTGACACAACTTCAGGCGCTTCCCTCGGGTTCTGACAGTGGTCACCCCAGGGAAGAGATCAGTGCTTGCCCTTCCTCTTCCCCTCACGAGGAAGTTGTAACTGCAGTGAGGTTTCCCCTCAGTCTCCTCCAGGCTGAACAGACCAAGTGACCTGAGCTGCTCCTCACAGGGCTTCCGCTCAAGGCCTTCACCATCTTTGTTGTCCTCCTTTGGATGCTCTCTAACAACTTAATACCTTTCTTGTATTGTGGTACCCAAAACTTCACACAATACTCAAGGTGAGGCTGCCCCAGTGCAGAGCAGAGGGGGACAACCCCCCCCCTTCCCCCTCCCCTCCATCCCTACCCTCCTGGTGATGCTTTGCCTGATGCCTCCCAGGACATTTGACCCTCCTGGCTGCCAGGGCACTGCTGAGTGGTATTCAACTTGATGTGAGCCTTTAATGGCAAGGTGAAGTCTTGCTTGTTGTTCTGAAATATTAGAAGCATGAAAATATTGTGATGTTAAGTGTTTCCATTTAAAAACAGACAAACAAAGAGAAAAGAAACACAAATGTAAGGAGGAATTTCTCATTCTGTTGCGTGTGAGACGTTATATGTGGTGATGGGAGAAGAGGAAAGAAGATAACCCCAGGAGTCACCAGCTGCTTATGAAGCTGAGAACTCTCTCTTCCACTTTGCCATTTCATGGTGTATTTTTCCTGCAGGTTTATATTCTGTGTGCTCAGATTTCACTGTATTAGAATATTGCTTTTGTGGCACTGAGCACCTTGGATCTGTATGGATGATGTTTTTGTTTCAGCAGGAATTGTTTCAAAGATGTTGAAAAGTGATTAAAATGCTTAATTTTACAGTGGTCCTATGAAGACAAATGATGACTATGGAAAGGAGCTTTTCTATGAAGTTGTTCAGAGTTTGTAAGGAATTCTGTCTTCAGACTGTTGAGTGTGCTCATTTAGAGTGTACTTTCTAGAGATTAATTACACTTAATTGTATACATACACTGAGAGACTCCCAGTCTCTCTCCTCTTGCCTGTCCTAATTTTTCTCCATCTGTTTTATGCTCCTTCGGCTGCACCATTACTCACTTCCCTAATGTCCTTCATCCATTCATGCCTTTTGACTCCTCCACCTTAACCAGTCAGCTGTGCTTCTGTCTTCTCCTCCACTGTCTTTCTGTGATGTATTTTCACCAAAGCAAAACTACTGCTGTTTTTCCTCCCATAGTTGAGTATAACTGGGAAAAAATCCCCAAACAAAGCCACAACTACATGCTTTTAGCAACAAAAATATAGTTCTGAGTTGAACAAAGCTATATTTTTTCCATTTGCTGCAAATTTTAAGTACTGATGGAGGAACCTTGGCCTCTTATATGTTCCTTTAGTGTTTTGTTGCATAAGGAATTAAATAACTTTTGAAGAAAATACAGTATCTCTTATTTGAATAACTACTCTCATGGTTAATCTGTGGCACTGTGTAACTTGTGATTCTCATTCATGTGGGCAAAAGCCCTAGGAAATAGGGATTAACATATATTAAAATTAAGTTTAAGTCAATTTGTCTGGTAAGAAACCATGGTATTTAGCTGAATCAGAGTGAACTGTTGCATAGAGAGAACAAATTACGTGGTCTTGGAGTTTATATTTGATTGTCTTATTGCAACTATAGATAACAGAAAACTGTCTACCAAATTTGTCATATCCACAGAAAGGGATGTCTAATTATTTTACTCTTAGAGTTTGCTAATCTTCTCGTTAGTGTTTCTTCTCACATTATGAAAAACCAATATAGATAGAATGTTTTTACTTTTTCATTAAACAAAGGCATTAGAGGCTTGCTTTTTCCTCACCTGTAATTAAAGCCAGGTATTCCTGCATTTGTGAAGGCAATAGATGAAAACTTGATTTAGAAAAAAATACTTTCGGGCTTGCTGACTTCAAAAGAGCAAATTTTCTTAGTGCAAGCAGTTTTAGGACATTGTCAGCATATTTTAAAAGGTAGAGTCTCGTTTCTAAATGAAACTCTGTATGCATCTTTATCTTGTAATGATTTTAAAAGCTGAATTTGGATTAACTTGATGTAGTCATCAACATGTTTGATCAATATTTACTTTTTGGGAAGATGTGTGATGTTTAGTAATATTCTGAATCGTAGTTTAAGAGGTCATCCAGAAAATATCCTTCTGATTCCTTTATTAGTGTTAACCTGGTGATGAGAGGATAGTGAAACAGTCCTGTGTAACTTCAATAACCACCTTTGTAAGGTGAAGACCTTTAAATGATTCTATGATTCTAAATGACATATAACCTGGAAAGTCACTTTTTAAAGACTGCCTGAGAGAAACTACAATCCAAAAGCTTTCCTTCTCCCTGTACTCTGGTCATCTATCCCTTTTCAGCCTACGCGGATCTGTAAATGGCATTTTAGTTTTAGTTACTGATTATCTGTTTCTCTACACACACCTGTCAACCTAATTTAGGTAATGTTTTCTTTCCCCTTCAGGTATGTTGAGCATAGATCACTGTGTAAGAGGTTTGTGTTTCCATAGGCACATGGAGTTAAAATTCAGTGGAATCCATTCATTTTAGGATAGGGACTTTAGTCCAGACAGACTTTGCAGCATTTATTGGCGTAAATCAGATTATTAAAATCAGGCACACAGGATCAGAATTTCCAAGATCTACAGACTTATACTTGTTTTGACTTCAGGGAGAACTGGCTAAATTCTAAATTATGGCCATGAGGCCTTAGCTACATGTAGGTTATAGGTAGTTATTCTTGAAGCACAACACAGGTATCTATTAAGTGTTGTACTTATCACATGTACAGGAGCGTATTTGTAAGTAAATGTAGTGGCTTAATTCAGGCAAAAGTATTGTGCATATGGTGTTTGGGTTTTTTTCTTTTCTAACACTTTTTTAATTGGAAGGATATAGAAGAGGAGGACTTGAGGTGGCTGTAGTCCAAAAATACCAGTTCTACTTCTGTTATTCTATACAAAGTTGATTCCACTAGTGTCTAAATATGGTTGATGTTAGTGTCTAGCATTGGTTGTAGCAGACAGCATTTGTTTTGGCTTTTCTGAAGTGCAATATAGTTTTAAAATTACTTCTTCATTTTAAAACATTTTTTTCTGTGCCCGGGTTTTATTCTAACCATCTGAAAAAGATTTAGAAGCACAAGCGGAAAATAAAAATTAGCAATTGTAGCTGAGGGGGTAAAACTGCAAGGATTATTTACCCTCATGCTTCACTAAATAAGCTGGTGGACATCTGGGATTAAATGAATGTACTCTCACTCATTGTTAGTGTGTTGTACCAGTACGTTCATGCTGTTGATTGTATGTCTGAGACATCCATGCTGGGCCTTTGTCTGGGAGAAGAAGGCTGAGTTAGCTGCACTGTTGATCACTTACAGCCTGCTAATCCTGCACATTACATTTGTGATTTGGTTTATAGGAATGTGAAGAGAGAGAAGGACTAATGTTTCTACTTAAATGCAGTGAGTAAGCTGGATCTCTGTGAGGCAGGTGGGACATCTGCTAGGCTTGAGTGAGCAGCCAGCGCTGAGTTAGCTGCTCGTTCTAATAACAGCTAATTTCCTTTGTCCTCAGAGGAAGTTTGTACATACTTTTCCCCTGTCCTCTCACTGCTTGGGTTAGCTGATGATGGAACCTGCAGCCTGTTAAAATGTGCAAAAAGGAGGTCCCTGTTCTTTCTGCAGTTTCAGGAAAAATATGCTGGATGCAGAGAAAAGCTGCTCATGGAAGAAAAGATGAGCTGGAAAAGCTTTCATCCACATTCTGGAAGAATGTTTGAGGAATATCTGCTGAATACAGGGAATTAATTTGGTTTAATTTATGGGAAAGCAGAAATACTGCCATTGGAAAGAAAATCTCTACTAATAAAGGGCTTACTGCTGTCCCTGTCTTTTCTTAAGATAATAAATCACTCAATTGGGGCGTGTTCAAGAGAGCAAGGCTAGCTCAGTTTGGGTTTCAGTGAGGGCATGGTATAGTTTGTGGGTTTTTCGGTTCCTCGTGGTACAAATAGAAAGGGATTTCTATAGAAATAGAAAAGGATGAGAAGCAATGCTGGTTTTTATGTAGTCATGTTCACACTCACCTACTCAGTCTACATGAAGAGCCATACAGTTTAAATTCCTGCAATGTCTGAGACTCATGGTTTCTCTTTCAGAGTTCAGATGGGTCCCTCTCTGAAGTTGTGCAGAAGTGGAAGGAATATCAGCTCCAGTGCCAAAAATACTTATATGAGACACCCCCTATTGTGGCAGGTATGCTAGTTTGGTCAAAATAGGATATATTAGTTTTTGAAATGCATTATAACAGTAGCAAGGTGGTGATTATGAACTTGAAACTACTTCTCCAGCTTCCTTTCTGGTCCACTGCTTCTTTATCCCATTTGCTTCTGCCTGCTCTCTGTGGGACTCTTCCCTCTGCTGAGGAAGCATTTCATAGAAAAATTTCATTCTAAAGATGTTTATCCTTAGGTCCAGAGTGTTTTGCAGTGTCAAGTGGTGGCTGTAGCACATCAAGCAGCCCACTAATGTAATACTTCTGTAACTTTTATAGGTCTCAGGGTGTTAGGAAATCTGGAACCATGCTGTTCCTATTGAACTTGGAGTTGGTGGGTTGTAAAGTTGGTATAAATTATTTTGAGCATTGTAAAATGCTGAAATGGCTTTGGAAAAAAAAATAAGTGAGTTAAGAAAATGAGAATGTAGCTTGTCGTAGTGTTTGGGCTGCTGTAATGTGCTGAGAACATCTGTGATGTGCCAGCATCATGGTGTTTAGAGGACACTGGTGCCTTGTCAATGATACAGCTGGACACCATGCAGCCTCTCATGCTTCAGTGCATTTGTGACACACTGAAGAAAGATAAGGTGGGTCCAAAGTTGTGTCTGTAAAGCTGTCAATATTCCTTGTCTTAGCTATGTAATTATGGCAGAATGAGAGCAGGAGCTGATGACAGCAATGGCAGGGACACATTTGTCTCCCTCTGCTCCATTATCCTGTTGAGCAGTTGAGTGCTGCCCTCTAAGAATGACAGTTTAATAAATCTGAAGTTGAAATATTATCATGTTGATTAAGCTGTAATGCCGAAGTTATGGTTGTGTGCGTGTATTTTGTTGATGGATCTATATATTAGGCTAGACTTTCCAGCTGCACGACTGTGAACCATTCTGAGGAATTAGTATTCGTAGCAAAAATTATTTTAATTAAGCTGAGACACATAAGTGTGTAAAAGAGAAAAGATGGTAATGGATAAGTGTTAATTTATCTTTCTTGCCTATTGATTTAAGTCTAAGACCCTAATCTGCTCTTGAGTTCCTTCCTGAAACAACAGTTTCCTGTGTGGGAATAAACTCTTAGAAAAATGTCATTTAATTGTACATCAAAGCTTAAATGCCTAATGCTGTTATGGCTTAAATACATGTCTGTATTTTCTTTTATACTCTGCTCTTTAGTCTTTTCCTTCTTGCAGTATTAATACAAGGCAGTGGCACAATCCTCCCTTCTCTCTCTCTGCAGAAGGCAAGTTCTGCAACAGAACGTTTGATGACTATGCCTGCTGGCCAGATGGACTGCCTGGCACCTACGTGAATGTCAGCTGCCCCTGGTATCTGCCCTGGGCTAATGCGGGTAAGAGCCTTTTTCTTTTAGGCAGAGCTTTAAACTTGCACTGTTTTCCTTGCACAGTCTTAGCAGGGATAAGATTGGCTTAAATGGCTGTGTGTGCAGGCAGTTTTCTGTAACATAAAAGTAGGAATGAGGATTAGTATGATATGCTCTATCCCTGTTTAGCCAGAAAAAAATGAAAATGAGGAAAGAGGCTGTTCTTAAAGGTTGCATTTAGTTTGGATTTTTTTTTTGCTCTCATCTGGTTTTGCTGCTTGAGTAGTGGTGACTATTATTAAAATAGCTCTGTGGTACTTGTTGAAGGCTATTTCACCGTGATAATGGCTGAGATGGAAATGGAAAACTCAGATAAAAGTAACAAAGCTAACTGGTAGGTCATCCTGTTGTAGATACAGACAAACAGGTTTAAAGTGAAAATGTTTTATGCTGCTTCCTTAGCACAAACTTATTTCTCAGAATGCTGCAAGATGAAGGCATTGTCAGTGGTTGCAAAGACTTTTTCTCTATGAAGGACTGAGTGTTGCCTTTAGGTTTTACAGCCTTATGTACTTGTATACTTGAAGGCAATGTGCATTACATCGCTTTGTCTAGTATTCTGTCTTTGAAACCAGTGATTTGTATAGCTTGTTCTTTGTAAAGACCCTTCCATGTTTTGGAGCCTAAATGAAACAGTTTTTTAGCTGCTACCTTGGTAAGGAGAAATAGCTTTGGCTTTCAACAGAGGATGTTGGTTAATGATTATGTATCAATTTGACTGATGGATATAAAGATGGTTTAAGTGTGGAGAACGTGTTGGTATTAAAGGGACTTCAGGAATGACAAAGAAAAGGGATGGGATGGTCTGGTCAGAGGTTACTTAGATGTGTTGGGTAGTGTGGGACCTGTGCATAATACAAGTGGTATGAAATAAGGGGTGGAGATTGTTTTGGGTCTGGCTGTGTTGAAGGCAGCTTCCTTTGCAGCAGCCCATATGGTGCTGTTCTTTGTGTTCTTTGTGTTTACAGCTGGAATTGCTGATAATGCACCAGTGGCTGTTGTTGAACGGTGCTTTCAAAGCATCAAAGCACTTGCTCCAAGCCCTGCCCAAGGCCAGCAGGCTGGGTCTGCAGGAGGTTGGGAGGCAACATAGCTTGGACAGTTGGCCTCATCTGACCAAGGGGATATTCCCTACCATAGGATATTGTACTTGGCAATAAAAGCTCAAGGAAAGGGGGAAGAAAAGGGTAGGGGCATTTATGGTGGTGTTTTGTCTTCCAAAGTAATGGTTTTACATGCTGAGGTGCTGCTTTTCAAGAAGCAGCTGGATATCTGCCCACTGATTGGAAGCAGTGAATAAATTCCTTCTTTTGCTGAAGGGTTGGTGGTATGTGCAGGTGGAAATCCCCACACTAATATCAGAATATCATCACAACAAAGGTTAAAAGTTTACACACACACAGTAATACTGCACCCCTTGTCCCTTCACCGCTAACCACAAAAAATTCTCTATAGGGGAATAACTACGTGGCAACATCCAGTTCCAGTTTTTCCCACTGCCTCTCCCAGTTACTTGTTTATCTTGACCAATAAGATTTTTCCATCTTAATCTTGACCAATAAGATTTTTCCATCTTACTTTCTCCCCCATTTTCTTGAGGAGGGAAAGTGGCTGGATGGTTGTTTGGCAGCCAAGCAAAGTAAATTCATGGTTTCCACCATGGTAGTTCCAGGGGCTGCAAAGAAGTCTCTACTCTGGTGCCTGCAGCATCCTCTTCAGATTACTATTAAAGATGTTATGCTTTTAGAATGGATAAGTAAGCTTTTGCAAATATATTAAATTAATATTTACCTTATAATTCATGAACATAAAATTATTGGATCCTGCAGAATTTCTTTCCAGTAGTGCTGTTCTTTCTGGATACCTAAAACTCTTCACAGAACTTAACTTTCCTTTTAACCTGTTTATTTTCAGTCTTTAAGACCCTGGACACAGTTATTTGACTTCCAACTGCTCTTAAAACATCACTGCTGGAAGGAGCCAAGGTTTAACACAGTACTGCAGGTTAATAAATTATTGGAATGTGCAATATCTTTCATGCTTTTGGAAGTAAGTTTTTTAAAAAATTAATTATCCTGAAAACAGTGTTTGTTTCAGTGAAAAGAATAGCAGCATTTTGTAAACTCCTTGCTAGGGAGGATTGTGAAATACTTCAGAAATTCATTAAACTTCTGGATGTGTTCCCTTGTTGTGCGTATTGTGCATAAACCTCAACCTCTGTTTTATCAGCAAGGAATAAGAATGGAACAAGGAGGCCTTTCATTGTCTAATATAAAACAAGAAGTTTGTATTGGTGCCAGTTATGCAATTTAGGAGCCTGAATTACCTGATAGCATTCCGTGACATCTTGTGGAGCCATGTTCGAAGTGAATACTAATGAGCTGCCATGATGAAGAGGTAATGTCTTTATAATGGATGATCTAAAGCAAGAGGAAATTGAACACCCTGTGCTTTAAAGTGGCCACTAAAGCATGCTTATTACTTGTTCTTGCTTAGCCCCTGACTTGGAATTTGAAATAGATTCTAGCACTGCAGGGCTTCTATCTCGTCACCTAATGAAAACAGAGAAACTGAAAAGATGAGACCTTTGTTTGGGGAGTACCTTCAAAAACTGTTCAGTGAAGGTCATCATTAAGTATGAAGTGCTCTGGACAAGTGTACTCATTTAAGACTGTTCCTTTGATTGAGTCAGGTTTTCATAAAAATCTTACTGGGGGATGTCAGGCCATATCCCCAGAAGTCCCCTGGGGAGTGATTGAGTGACTTGAAACTGTATGCTGTTTATGATGGGGTACTGAAATGGAGGAACCATTGAGTGCAAGTCCCTTTGATCTGACCACTTCTGTAAAAAAAAAAAATGTAGAAGAGCTGGAAGCAGGGAAAGGTGACCCAGGAAGCACATAGAGACCCTGATCATTCAAGGATAGCATTAGGAAAGCCATAGCCCACCCAGAATCTGACAAGTGATATGAAGAGCGACAAGAAGGGCTTCTAAACAGATATGGGAGAAAATTTGGATCCACTGCTGAGTGGGGCAGGAGGATCTTGTGACAAAGGATAAGGAAATGACTGAAGTATTCAATGCCTTCTTTATCATTACCTTACTGGTGAAACTTGCCTTCAGCAATCCCTGGTCACTGAGATCAGTGAAGTCAGGAGCAATGAAGACTTATTCTTACTGGATAAAACTTAAAATATGGAATACTTTAACAGGACATACACATGTCCACAGCACTTGCTGAGGTATACTAACGAGTGCTGAATGAGCTGATTGATGCCAATGTGAGGCCACTCTTTATTATCTTGGAAATGTCATAGCAATCGAGAGAGATTCCTGCAATTGTCACTACTCTCTTCAAAAAGTCCAAGGAGACAAGTCTGCGGACTTAAAGAAGATTTGCCTTTTGTCAGTCCCCAGGCAGGTTAATGAAGCAAATAATCCTGGAAACTGTTTGCAAGCACATAGAGGACAAGAAGGTGATTGGGAGTAGTCAGCATGGATTTATGAAGGTGAAATCATGCTTGATGAACCTGATGAGATGACTAGTCTGGTAGATAAGGGAAGAGCAATGGATTTATCTTGACTTTAGTAAGGCTTTTGACACAGGCTCCCATAACATCCCCATTGCTAAACTGGTGAAGTTTGAGTTAGACAAAAGAACAATGAGATGAACTGAAAACTGACTGAGCTGATTGGCATATGGGGTTGTGGTCAGCAGAACAAAGTCCAGTTGAAAATCAGTACCCTAGTGGTGTACCCCACAGCTTGGTAGTAGTTGTATTAGGAAGAGCATAATTGGCAGCTCAAGAGGATGATCCTTCCCCTCTGCTCTGTAGGGCGTGACACCTGGAGTGCTTTGTCCACTTCTAGGTTCCCCAGTATAAGAGAGACATGAGCATACTGCAGCAAGTCCAGCAAATGATCGTGAAGATTAGTAAGGGATGGGAATCTCTTAATCAAATGAGACTTTAGGAGCTGGTATTCTTCAGGCTGGAGAGGAGAAGCCTCAGGGAAAATCTATCAAGGTGTATGTTTACAAACTGAAATACAGGAAATTTCCTATTAAGATAATTATTTTACTGTGAGATTGGTCAAATGCCTTAGACAGGTGACCCAAGGTTTTGAAGTCTCAGTCCTTGAAGAAGATGCATATAGCCTGACTGGACATGGATGTGAACAACTTGTCCTAGTTCACCCTGCTTTGAGCAGGGTATTAGGAAATCTCGAGAGTCCCTCTCTGTTGTCTGTTTTGTGATTGTCTGTTATCATCTTATAAAAAAAAATTAACTCTTGGTAACTAGCTACTGTCAGGTGTTACAAATTTCTCTATGTGTTAGCTAGATTATGAGATGAGGAAAGGAATTTTTATGGTAAATGTTTGAAAAGCTGGCGTGTTCCTCGGTGAATTACAGGTTTTGCACGATTGATGCTTTAACATCTCTTACTCTGTGTACTTCTCTTGTCCTAGTGGCTGTCAGTTTTGAGCCTGCCCATCTGCACATCTCAACAGCAGATGTGGCTCAGCACGTTGCCTAGCTAAGGGGCAAGCTAAAAATGTGAAGAACCTTTTACCTGCTCAGCAGGTGTGTGCTGTGTCACCAGTGCAACTGCGCATGATGTTAGTGGGTTCTTGTCTCTGCTTTCTGCCCCAGAGGTGCTTGCTGAGGTGTAACTTTCTTCTTGCTCATTTAATGTGGCAGCTTCTGAATCCCTGCCTGCATTGTGGGCAGAGTTCAGCAGTAATGATTTCTCCGGGTCTTCAAATTGCTCATTTGTCTCCAGGTACAAGAGCAACTGCAGCGAGATGGGAATCTGTTCACTGAAAAACTCGAGAGTTAAACTGGTGGTCAGTGCTGTATGCCTGTTCAAGCTTGTGCATATACAGACACTCAAGAACAGCCTTTCACAAGAGAAATATGTGGATGATGGGCCTGCAGGTCTTCTGTGCTAAGCAATGCATGCATTTGCAAGGTGGTTTGTTTTTTTTTTTTTTTTTGCAGGACCACTTGCCTTATGATTGCAACATTCATCTTCTGCCCTTTCTGAAAGTGCTGCTTGCTAAGGCAGTCTCTAAAGTACAGCAGAGACAATCAATACTGTCCTACTCATGTGTCAGATCTCTTTAGAAATGCTGAGGCTGATACTTATTTTTGTTGTGTTACCTAGCAGGTGTATCAGCATCCCTACCAGACTCAGTATTGGTGTGCTGTCTGCAAGGATGGACTCCAAGGGCTGGGAATATGTTCGTGATAATCGAATAGAAGTAAGATCACAACACATTAGACCCAGATTTTGTGCTTGAAACCATGTATCCCTGTACTGCTTGTGACAGACAAGTAAATTGAGCCTGAGTTTTTAGAGGAATTTTTGGTTCATAGGTTGCACTGAAATACGTGGTATTCGATGTGGGTGCACTTTTGAGATGTGACCTGAAGGTTGGGTTATTACGTGTTTCTTCAGTAGCACTGCACTGCTGTCTGTTTTCCATCTGTAGTTGTGCAGCAAACTAGATCAGGAATTTTCACCCAACTGAAATGTGCGTTTTTCTCCTCATTCCTTTTGAGTCTTGTCTTTCTTCTTTCATGCAGATCAGTTTCCTGATTGGTGTGATTGCAGCTGTATTAGTATACACGTGCTTCAAGTATATTGGTGGTTATATTATTTTCTTAAGGGGAAGTTGTGAAATAAGAGTTCACAACTAAAAATATAGAGTTCATAAAGTCACCTGTGTCCCTTGAGTGCCACATAAAACATCTTTGTGCCTGTAGTGAGGAAGCCTTTTGGGACAGTGAGAAGCAGTGTCATTGGGGCAAATGGAAGGTGGAAGGGAATCTAATTTTGGTTAAACAGAGTGTTCTGATCAGGGCTCTGTAGTGAAATTCTTGAATTTTCTCTTTGTGAAGACTTCTTGGGTTTTCAAGTATTGTTTTTGAAATGCTTTGAAAATACAAAGTGAGATGTCTGGACTATCAGAACGCACACATGCTTGACTTAGGCCATGCTTTGCTTCCTTACCCCACAAAAACCCCCATAATCAAAGCAAAGCTTTTTTTGACCTGCTTATAAATCTTTGAAATTGCAAACTACAGAAATTTCAAACCCATATGAGCTATTTCACTCCAGTTCTTTGGCTTTTATTTGTTCTTATGCAACTCCCACTGTGGGCAGGTCTTTATGGGGAGATACTGAGTAGCAGGAGGGAGGTTATTGTTAAATAATATTGTTAAATATTGTTCTGCAAAGTTGCCAGTACACATCTTGGACCACAGCCAAAGCTTGTTGAAGGCAAACGTCACTTACTTGTGGCTGACAGAGTTGACGCTTTTGCTCCCCTATGTGAAGCCTACACCGGATAAGCTTGGCACACCTTGCTGTCCACATTGTAGCCTGTGAGATTATGGCAAGTTCTAGGGATGCAGATGTCTCAAAGTTCAGTCAGTGCAGAAACTCCAAGGGGAGCAGTATTCCTTTAAGGGATGGTGGGCACCTTGCCTCACTGTCACCGGCTGTGTGCTTTTTCTTGTTACCTTCTTATAATTGAGGGCCGGCTGCCAGTAACACCATGTGGATTTGGAAACTGTGGAGCTGCACAATTCATCTTGCAATTATGCCTCCTCTGGGGTTCTGATATTTTATTGTTTAATAGCACTAAATCCTTTTTAATTAAAAAATCTTCCAGAGGTACTAGTTTCAGACAAGAGTTATGTGAACAGTAGCCACATCATTTGCTCCTATATGCACTGAACTGTGCAGAGGCTGGCTGCAGACTTGCATCAGCACAGATGTGGCATCTCCACTCAAAATCTTCTAAAATCTTTGAATGTTTTTTTCTCAGCTTAGGGCCTGTCTATAGTTTTGAGGTGTCTGACACCTGAATTGGCTTGACTGCTAATCTGTATCTGTATTGCTGATATATTATGGCACTGTAGTGAATTTTGAAGCAACCTCCTGACTGTTCTGCTTGCTGTGACTGAGTTAGTTTGAGCAGTTTTGGTGTCTGTTTGTTTAGAGTAAATGAAATCACAAGCTGTGCCCCCAGAGTGCATTGGATTCTTTTCAGTCCAGGACCTAACGATTTGTCTGTACTACTATGAAGTCTTCCAGTACGACCATACATGGGCTACTGGAGGACTTCTGAATTGCCAAGCTCTTATTAAATCATGAATGTTTCTTGTACCAGGTAATGGGCCAGATGGCTTTTATACCTTTAACTAATGTTGTCCATGAAGCTTCAATGCTTTGTGATTCCTTATGTTCTCTAAATTCACTTTTCTCCTAGTTTGAAATCCTTTTCTTTGTTTAACTATTAACTTCTGTTCTCATTCACCTTTGCTTCAATCACTTGTCTCCTATAATTCACTTTATTATCTACATTATCCTTTCTTTACTACGTTATATGTTGCAATAGTGACACCTACTCCTTTGTTCTCCCAGATTATCAGGCAAAGGACAGCCTGGGGACCCCTGGAAACAACATTGCTTTTCAACCTGTGACATGAAAGACCTGAAAGTCTCTCTGGTGGCAGAATAACCCAGCAGTAATATCAGATGATCTCTGATAGTAACCTTGTGGCTGCCTCTGGCTACTGGAGATGCAATCAGTCTGATGAAATAGTGGAGATTTGGTACCACAGCTGTACTTCACACAATTTTGCCTGGTCAGAGAACATGAACCAAGCTTCCTGTGGGGCTGTGGTAATGCAGGGATCAGAGACCAGGCTGCTGCTTCAGAGTACCTTTAGTTGCAAGAATACATCCAGGTCAGCTGCTTCTCACTTCCCCCTGCTGCAGTCTACATGAGATCCTCTTTCCAGCACTGCCCTTTTGCTCCCTTGGTGGCAGAACTTCTTTACCTGATGTGTCTTTAGGTAGGTGTGATGCTGCATGGGGCTTTGGGTGAAAGTGGGACATTACCTTGGAACTCCAAAGTGCCAGAGATTAGCGGTTTGACCATGAGGATTTTATGCTTTTTTAAAGCAATTTCTTTAGAGCTATGAGATAGACAAACTTTGTGGTGCAGCAGAGATGATGGAAATTGTCTGCATAGTCCCCACCCAGCATTAGTTTCTAGCTTAGTCCTGGCTGTTGTTTACCTTGTAAACTAATACTTTCCTTCTCATGTGGTGTCTTCCCCTCCCCAAAAGCTGTAATTATAGACTTACACAATTGTAATCGCATCATATACAGCGATATTGCAGATCTTATTCTGCCCCCCCCACACACACACTTTACAAGCAGCCAAAATTAAAGTGTTGAAATGGATTTTGTTTGGGATCAGATAGTTTAATCTGTGATTGTTGTGCCCACCAAGGAGAAGGGCTGAGAAAAGAAACAGAACTTTGTTGTGGTTGTCACTTGTGTCTACCACAAGTGGTTTGTGTCCCTGGCATGCTCTACCTTGACCCAGGTAAGAGAAAGTTTCAAGCAGACTTCTGCCTCAGCAGGGATTTTGTCATTGACTGCAGATGGGGTGGGCAGTAGCACAGTGCCCTCCCCACAGCAGAGTGCTCCAGGCTGGGCAGGTGGCAGCATGGTGGGGAGAAGGCTGGTGGTAAGCAGTGGTTTGGGGTTGGGAGAGTAATATAACTGACTTCATCTATCTGTATGTCTTGCTCAAATGTTGTCCCATGAGCAGTGTGGTGCCACCAGTGTTCTAGGCCCACCATCTGTGGGCCACTGGAAAAGCTGCTGCAGGTAACCTTTCCCTAAATGTGGTTTAGTGCTCCCCACACCCACTTTCTGTGAAATGTGGTTATTGAGGGTTGATGTTCAACCTGCTGCACTCCTGGGGCATCTGCTTTGTTGCAGGATTAAATGCACTCTCCTGCTCCTCTTCCATTTCCCTGAGTTGCCTGCGTTTGGGCACTGTTCAAACTCAGAGGGGGAGTGAGTTTGGGGACAGAGTGCCAGCAAAAACAAACAAACAAAGAGATGCTTGCTTTTGCTTGTGAGACGTCCTATGGACAGTGATGCTGTGGTGGTGAAACTCTACTGTTGCCTGTGAAAGGCAGACCAAAGGAAACAATATATTTTGTTTTCTAGAGGGGTTTATGGAAAGCCCTACAGGCGAGGAAGCAGACATCTGTGTGAGTTTTCTTTCAGACAATTTTTGAAGTATATACATGGCAGGAACATTTTGTTCAAGGCATCAAGTTAGACCTTGTCTGATTTAATCTCTCTCACTTTTTGTTTAATCATCCGGTTTCACAGTTTGAGGTAGTCTTAAAACCAAGGTAGCAGATGCCTACGTGAGTGAATAGCTAAAGTACCTGCTTGTCTTTTTACATGTAAGAAAATAAATTTCACTTCAAATATTGGATATGGTGAAGATGATTAGACATTTATTAAACTTCTTCCCTGCTTTGCGTTAATAAAACTGAAGCTTCCAGAAAGCTCTCCATAATGCTGAAAAGGGGTGTGACCTTTTTTCGGTGAAAAAGATGTTGCTTTGCATTTGCTAACCCATAAGCAATTCAAAATTTATACTTCCTTGCACTATAAGCTGTCTCAAGCTAATTGGCAATTTCAGTTTGCTTAAAGTAATAATAAAATCTTAGTCTTTCAAGTTCACCTCTGCCTCTGTTTGCCAGTCTCCATCTGGTAGTACACCAGAGAACTCTAACATATGTTGTTCATCTTAAGGATAGATGGTAGGGACTGTTGGCAGAAATAATTTTTAAAATAATTAACAGATATTATTAACATGCATTTATTTTGGGCCATGTGGCGATGCCATTTCTTTAAGCAAATGAAATATATTTTTAAATAAATTGCTTGTCAACTTCACATTGAGCTACATGCAATAGAGCAGTGGTTTATGACCTTTCAGCTGGGCTGAGATGTGACTGTACTTTAGGGACAGTGAAAAAGCTATCTACTGATGCCTCTTCTGCTGCAATCAAAATACATCAGATGTGTTATAGGAACAGAAGGAGACTTTGCATGTGAGCAGACATTGAAGTGCATGAGTGGGTGATGGGAGCAGCTTCATGTTGTTCATATGTCAGGTTCATCTGGTCACTTGAGGCCTTCTAGGAAGAATTAAGTTTTCTGCATTGCTGGACATAGCATTAATGCTGAACAGCCTTGCTGTAAGATATCAGCTTGCTGTGATATTCAGAGCAGTTGGCAGGACTTCATGTTTTCCAGCAATTTTTCACTTATAACTGTGTCATGTTTTTGTTTTGTTTAAAGTAGTTCCTTGAAAGGTACTGTCAAGGATGTCAAGGCACACCTCAGCAGAGACGTAGCTGAGCCTCGTCCTGCGACTGCTTGAGAAGCTTCCCTCAGCTGATCTGACCATGAATAGGATATGAGAAATGAACACCATTAGATCCAGCTGCAAGGAGGTGTTACTGGCCCGTGCTAGTCTAGCAGGTAGTTAGACACGTTTGAGCTTACCAATGACCTTAGACTTCATCTGTGCTCTCGTTACACACCTGCATAACTGAAGTATATAATATCTACTCGCTTTCATTTGTTTGCAGTACCAGTATACTCTTAAATGGAGGGACCTCAAACCTTCTGTCACATTACTTGCACTTAAGAACTTGCAGTTTTTAATTGCAGTGGACAAGGAACTAATTAATGGCCTAGATAAACATAGTGCTTGTATGTGCTACATAATTAAATGCCTTGCTGAAAGGAGCTTATTAGCTTTCTGGCTTACTTAAATATTGCTAATTAGTAAAGTACCGATTTTCCCCTCCCCCTCTCCCCTCGAAGTCCCAAAAGATGGGATACAATATGAATACCTGCTCCTCAAGCAGCATAGGTGGAGAGCAACTTGCTACGAGAGCCATATGGCCTGCAACTCACTTCTTCCTCCCCTTTTCAGGAATCCCTGGCATTTCTTTTTCCCAATACCCTCAGTTAAATTATGGTGAAGATACAACTTAGTCTACTTATAGATATATATAAAAGGATGTTACAGTCTTTGACTCTTGAAGTTATTAACTCTGAATTTTTAATAGTATTTTCATTTGACAGAGTATTCATGCAAAAAATCTGTACTGCCTTAAAAGGTCTCTGCATGTAAGTAGTCTAATTATAGAACATCTTCCCTTTTATGCCATTTCACAAATGCAACTTTAACTTGAAAATGCGCTAACCTATACAATGATTGCACTTCCTAATCATGCACCTGGTTTTGTTTAGCAGTATTGTCCTTTCCCACTTGTGTATTTTGTTGGTAACTTTTGCCTTGACAGTTTTCTGTCATACACTATGTTTTTCCCCGAGAGACCCAGGCCTGCTATGAATTTTGAAAGTGTGTCTGATCATCCCCAAACAGGCTCCAAATGTTAACTGTCAGGATTCCCACGCATCACTTTGTATTTACTTTGAATAAGAACAAAGTTTTTCTGGGCAATATGTTTGAGAGAAGCTGGGTACATGACTGGTTTGATGACAATAATAATGATGGTTGGTGCCTGGGCAGAGTCATCTGACCCTTCTGGTTCTAATTTACTTTTTGACAATTGGAATGAGCAGAAATGAGTTAGGCAAGAAAAGGATCAAGTGTTCATCAGCATATTTCCTCTGAAGGCAAAAAACTGGCTTTCACACGCAAAACCTGCCTGATAATTGTCCTGGAGCTTAATGAAACAAGGCACCAACAGTTTCCTTTAAACAGAATGAAAGCATGGGCAAAATGTGGAAAATGTGTTGGTGTGGCTGATGAATGATAGTGGGCCTCTAATCTTTTAAAAATGTGAGGTAGCACTGGCAGTGGATATTCAAGGAAAGGATTGTGCCTTGGCAGGAAAAGAAAAGTTTAAGTCAAAAGGATTTTATGTCCATCCAAGTACCTTTCAAGCAATGAAAATTGAGTGGAAACAAAAATGAGTGGAGAACTTGGGGAGCATTACCAATAAAATTGTGTAAAAGATCCCAATTTTGGGTTGGGTAGGTCCCAACTAGGGGTTGGAGGGTAAGAATCAGTAAGGTTAGTGTATAGGTTGACTTTGTAAAGGACAGGTAAATCCAGACATACCTGCAGCTTTAGTGGCCTCCAGTTGCTAATGACAGAAAAGATGGTGTTTTTCATAATAAAAATGACTTGGTGCTTTCTTCATTATTAGTAGCTTACAGGTTTGTAGAACTCTGCTTGATGAGATCAAATAAAATAAAACTGTTTTAAGGCTGATGTTTTTCAAGAACATTATTTTTCAAAACCTTATTCTGTATTTTAGCATGTGGATGAGGAAGAGTAATATGGCTCCTGTGGTATTGGTGATATGACTCCTGCTGCTCATGGGGATGAATTCCTTAGGTGTGCCCCCTAGACTTCCTAGAGTTTGTTTGTACCTACTGTCTCCAGAGGCTACATCAGCGTGGAGCAGTGTTCCTTTCTCTTTAAATATTGTGTGCCTGTTGGGGCCAGATGTGCTTTTGGCGCATCATGGGCTGAGTGGGACTTCGTGTGCTCTTGTCAGCTGCAGTGGACTCCAGATCTGAGAGCAGAAGCTTTTAATTGACTCCATCCCACCTCACTGCTTGGCTGGAGGAGGAGATGCTGCTGGGGTGCAATGAGGAAGGCTGAGGAACGGACTGGTGAGAAAGGAGATGTGAGAGGCCAGAGTGAAGTTGCAATATAATTACAGTGTTTTTGTAGAATGGCAAGCCTGAGTAGGAGCTGGGAGAGAAATAGCAAAGTGTGTAATACTTTCATACATTGTAATACAGCATAGAAGTAAGCATTGCAGCATCAGAAAGGGCTGGAGAAAATTAAGCTGGAGAACTGGGAAGTTGAATGCAAGCAAGGGAGAGAAGAATGGTGTGACAGTAGTTGGAAGGAGTGGGGCAAAAGAGGCAGAGAAAAGAGGAACAGTTAAGGACAGGAAGGAAGAGAAATGTAATAGAGCTTGAAATTCAATTATCAGTTTTCCCTTGTTGTATAGCAAAGAAATCCATTGGCAAAGCATGGGCATATTTTGATGTGGCCCAGGGCAGTATCCTGAGTGGTAGAAGCAAGAACTGTATTTTTATACTTGAGCTGGTTGGGTTTGGGGTTTTATTGCATAATACTAACTACAGGGGAGAGATGTGAATGAGAGGAGCCCTGCAGAGCAAGACTTGAGTCGATGGTTGATGAAAAATTCAACATGAGCTGGCAATGTGCATTCACAGCCCAGAAAGCCAACCGTGTCCCGGGCTGCACCAAAAGGAGCCTGCCCAGCAGGTCGAAGCAAGTGATTCTCCCCTTCTACTCTGCTCTTGGTAAGATCTCACCTGGTGAACTGCATACAGCTCTGGTGCCTCCAACATCAGAAGAACATGGAACGGTTGGAGCAAGTCCAGAGGAGTGCCATGATTTTGATGAGAGGACTGAAGCACCTGCCTTACTAAGAGAGGCTGAGAAAGTTCTGGCTATTCAACCTGGAGAAGAGAAGGAGACCTTATTGTAACCTTCCAGTATCTGAAGGGGGTCTACAGGGAAGCCAGAGAGGGGCTCTTCATCAGGAACTGTAGGGACAGAACAAAGAATAACAGGTACAAATTGAAAGAGGGGAAATTTAGGTTAGATATTAGGAGGAAATTCTTTACTGGGAGAGTGTTTAGACACTGGAACAGGTTGCCCAGGGGTGTTGTGGATGCCCCAACCGTGGCAGTGTTCAAAGCCAGGTTGAAAAAGACCTTGAGAAACCTGGTCTAGTGGGAGGTGTCCTTGCCCATGCCAGGAGGGGTTGGAACTAGGTGATCTTTAAGATCCATTCCAACCCTTTAACATTCTATGATTCTGTGAGGATGCAGCTTCTATGTGTAACACAAGGTCTACAGAGAGTGTAAGAGTGATGTTTGAGGAACTCCTTTACCAGTTGATACAATTTCTCTTTACAGCTTCAGATGCTTTAGCTCATGTATAGAGAGGTAATAAGCTTTTAACCAGTGCCAGAGTGCACAGCTTGTTCAATAAAAATGTCTCTCTTCAGTCTTTGAAATGCATGAGATGCTTCATTGTATTTGTTCTGCTTTGAAGTATCCACATTCTTTACTTTCTGTAGGTAATGGATAATACTTGTGGAATTATAGTCAGCTCTAAATGAAGTTTTATGGTTTGAATTCCTTTTTATGATGTGTTTTGCAGGGGTCAGTGCTGAAAGGATCGCATTCTTTAGGATTTTTTGGACTGTCTTTGTAACTGTTCTGTGAGACAGGATAAATTTAGGATTATTGAATCATTAGTTCTGTATGCCATTGTTTCTGAGGATAACTAAATACCACTAATTTCCGTGTTGCCAAAGATTGGCTGGTTTTTTGCAGCACCTGGCATTGGTTTTAGCCTTCATGTTCTGGAGCTGCTTCTTTTGCACAGAAGCACCATCAACCAACTGGTGTTTACTTGCATGTTTACTTCCCTCTCCCTCATAGCTATGCATGTTTAACATACTAGTTGTCTGTTGGTTTTTCTCAAAGTTGTTTTTCCTAGCTTTAGCTCAGCAAGCATTAGTTGCGTCTCTTGCATCCTTTTAAGTAAACTTTTTATTGCGTAATTTTTTTTCTTCATTGTAATATCCCTAATGAGATGGCTTCTATTAATTACATTAACTGATCCAAGAACTTTGAAACACAAAACCACTTAGCACTGTTTTTCCAAGTTTATTTTGCATTAACTTACAAATCATGTCTGTTGTTGCAATAGATTTATTATATTTATTCTGAACAAAATTTTTAATGGTGCTTTTTGGTACATTGCCAAAACTTGAGAAATCTGTGCCATTATCATAAATACATGTTTTTCATAAACTGCCTCCTTTTATTACATATATCTTTTATAGTTCATAAAAGTTCGCTCTTTATTAACAATTGATGCACACATACATGTATGCATTTTTGTGAAATTTTAAGTGTATTTCAAAAAATTATTAGGTGTCAGTGTGGTCTAGTCTAGGTAATACAGCCTCTTCTTAATACAAGTTACTCTAATTAAATGCTTGGAGGGTATAACTCCTTTTAGGGTAATGCTATGTGTTTAAAAACAATATTGTTTTTCAGAAAGCTGTTTTAGTTTTTGTGAGATATCAACTCCTACCCAATAATGTATTACTTTGGAACTTAATGAATGCTTTCTGATTTGGCATAGTTTTGTTTGCTTACACAACCTGTGTTAGCCACCATTATGTGAGTAGTTTTTAATGATGAAGCTGTAGTCTGTGTATATTTTTTTTCACAGATCTTGTTCCTTCGCTATGAAGAATGGGTTTACATGTGAGATGTGTAGTAAAGGGGGCTCTTCTCTGCAGGATCATTACCTCATTAGCTGAGGAAGTTTATTTTGAGTAAAGCAAGATATTGCAGAGCTGACAAGGGTGATCTCTGCAATGGTGAACTGAATATGCCCATGCAGAACAAATTTTGGGGCTGCATTAATTTTCTTTATTGCATAAATCTGACTTTTTTAATGTGACTAAAATATGCTCTTTATTTTTTTGGGTCATCTCTGTACACATACATGATAATAGCCCTTAGTGTTCATTGGGGAGCTGAATTGTTGGTGGTCTTCGAATCGACCATACAAAATAAGAAAAGCTGTATTTGATGTGGACTTGATTCACTCTGCTTAAATTTGATTTGACATTTCACAGTAGTAAGGATGAATAATTTCACATGAAATTATCTTCCTCTATTCTGTGTCCTGAATAAAACAGTGGATTCTGCTGGGAAAAAATGTATGACTGTGTATGTAGAAACAGTATTATTGGAAGGAACTAAAATCCATATAAGTAGCTTTAGCTTAAAACTTCCTAATTCTTGAATCTACAGTGTCATTGTGTTAATGTACTTTCAAAAGGAATACTTTTAAATAAGTATTTATATGCAGGCCTTATCCCTTGGGTGATGCCAATCAGCATTGTCTCCATCTGCAGAGACTCCAACTTCATGCTTTTGGTAGCACAGCACAGGATTCAGGCACTGAGGATTTCCACTGCATACAGGGTGGGATGTGCAGCCTGTTGCATGGCCTGTGATTAATTAGATCTTCCCTTGCTCCATGTAAAGGTATTTGGTAGGTCTGCACAAGCTCATGTCAGATGGTCACTGCAAGTTCCTGCCACAGAAAGGGAATAATTATAAGTAAGGTTATATGGTTTGGGTAAGAGGTGGGGAAAGAAATTCAAAAATCACCATCACTAGGGCCTAGCTTGAAAGAGCCAAGAATCTCTCCAACCTCTTCCAATAAAAAACAATAGTACTGCAAAGAGGAGTGACAAGAGGAAAACAAAACAAAACAAAACAAAAACAACCCTCCACATTCCTACCAAGAGACAGACATGAACTTACACAGACCTAACAGATACCTTTACGTAGTTCCAGGGAAGATCCAGCTAAGCAAGCAGAGGCTTTTTTCTTGTCATTACTAAAGCAAAGGAGTTGAAATGACTAATACACTATGAGGGAAGAGAAATAGTGGGAAGGGATACTAAATTAAGTACCTGTAGTTAAACTGCCTGTTGAGGTAATATAATTTCTGATGTTCAGGTGGGCAGTGAGCCCAGCACAAAGGAGCATTTTGATAAATGTGATTCATGGACAGTACTGCGAGCTGGGGCTCCTCTGGCTTCCTGGAAGCTTCAGGATCAGGCTGCTCCCTGCTGTTGTGTTTTCAGCTGCATGAGTCCTGGGTTTAGGATGTCTTTGCAGCAAGCAGCACCAGGGTTGGGACTGAGTGACACTTAGCAGCAGCTTTTACAGCCAAGAGTCATTCCTTTCAGGAGAGCTTTGCCCAAGTCACACCAAGTGATAGCTGAACAAAGGCTGCTGATGGGGACACAACCTCCTAAATTCTGATAAATTGTTGTCCCCATCAAAGGGCAGGTTGCTTATTTCAGGAACAAACCAGTCTGCTTTGAAGACCGTCGTGATGCTCTCATACTGCAGAGGTCCTTGTTTTATGGAGAAAATTGTTACCTTTTCCAAAACAATTCCCCTGCTAGAAATAGAGAATGGGTATTAACAGAGGAGAGGTCTATAATACTTGACACAGAGTAGACAGACAAAACCGCAGTCTCTTGTTCTTCTCATTCTCTCATCTCTCTGCCTTAATAGAATTGATTGGCTAGGACATGCTGTAATTTATTTTTACAGTGAATAATGTTCCAGTTCATCCTCAGGGACAGTTGGGTGAGTAATCTCACACTGACCTTGACATCCTGATGTTGTTAAATGCAGATCAGGTTGGCTGTTTTAAACAGAGAAGTCACTCAGTTTGGTTTTATTTCTAGCAAAAGGAGACTAATAAATAAATGTTTGTGAGCCTCTTCTCTATGTTCTCTATAAGTAAAAGTATTCAACTACTTATAAGATTTGATTTGATTTACAGCTCCACTAGATTGATATTATTAACATGAGTGCTAACTCTATCTTTTATCAGCTTACAGAGTCTGAGTTTTGGGCATCAGTCCATGTTTTAACATATAATTCTAATGAGGTGTGTGATTGACACTGTTCAAATAAACTGGTCTCATTAAGGTGCTGTTCCAAAGGTTGTGCAAGTTTGTGAGTGCATTTAACTTAAAGGTTAAATAAAATCAGATTCCCTGTGCACCAGCTGTAGATTTATTTGTTTGTTTGCAGAGGATGATAGCCAATTCTAGAATGCAATAGAATGATTGGAAACATTGACTTTATGGTAACAAAAAACATTACAAGACAGGAAAAAGGTATTGCAGGATAGCAAGGAGGCAGGAACCACTCAAACCTTCAGAAAAGTTTGTTCATTACGTTGATCTACTAGAACTGAAGCTGATTGCTGTCTGTTTGGTATTTTCACTGTGTTAAAGGTAAGAGGGCCTGAGTCACTCTGCAGGATTCAGGCATGGACAAATGTGAATCACCTCTGACTAAACTACCTGCAAGCAAGAAGCTGAAATTGCTCAGTAGTTGCAGAGGAAGCTGTGTGCGTGCCTTCCTTCTGTCTTGGCTCACAGGCCACCTCCAAGCATGTCATTGTTAGTTTGCCTCTGTGTGTATTAATAACTAAATTTTTTTTTAGCAATGGCATCATGCGAAAGCTGAAGGAAATGAGGTTCCTTCAATATGTGTGCTCTTTGGTCCTCCAGCTCAGGGCACATTGAAGGAGAACAATAAGAAGATTTTTTTCAAATACATAAATGGCAATAGGCAGAATAGAAATATCATCAACCCGTTACACGATGAGGATGGTCACCTCACAAACAGGGACAGAGATAAGGCAGAGATGTTTAATGCTTTCTTTGCCTCTGTCTTCAATAAGGATTATGGACCAAGAGGGTCTCAGTGCCCTGAGCTGGAGGACCATGACTGTGAAAATGATCACCTCCCTGTTGACCCTGAAATTTTGCAGGATCTGCTGCTCCAGGTGGATCCCTACAAATCTGTGGGCCGTGATGGGATTCGTCCAAGAATCCTCAAAGAGCTGCTGATGTCATCACACAACCTCTCTCAATGATTTTTGAGAGGTCTTGGGATTCCAGAGAGATCCCAGCTGACTGGAATCTAGCAAATGTTGTCTCAATTTTTGAGAAGGGCAAGATGGAGGACCTTGCAAACTACAGGCCTGTCAGTCTCACTTTAGTGCCTGGTATAGTTAAATAGAAGATTATTCTGAAAAGTATTGAAAAACATCCAAAAGACAACAGTTATTGGTCACAGCCAGCACGGCTTCATGAGAGAAAAATCCTACTTATCAAAGCCGATTTTCATTCGTGACAAGGTAACCCACCTAGCTGATCTAGGGAAGCCAGTTGATGTAATCTTTTTAGATTTCAGTAAAGCTCTTGATACTGTCTCTCACAGGATCCTTCTGGACAAAATGTCCATCACACAGCTGGATAAACACATTTGTGGTGGGTGAGCACAGAGGGAGTGGGGGAACATCAGACTGGTGACCTGTCACTAGTGGGGTTCCACAGGGCTCCATCTTAGGCCCTGTGATCTTCAGCATCTTCATAAATGACTTGGACACAGGACTGGAAGGGACACTAAACAAGTCTGCAGATGATACAAAACTGTGGGAGCTGTTGACTTCCCTGCAGGGAGGTCCTGCAGCGAGACCTCAACAAATCAGAGGGCTGGGCAATCACCAACCATATGAAGTTCAACAAGGGAAAGTGCTGGATTCTGTACCTGGGATGGGGCAACCCTGGATGTACAGGCAGACTGGGGAATGAGAGGCTGGAAAGCAGTGCCATGGAAAGGAACCTGAGGGTCGTGGTCAATGGCAAACTGAATATGAGTCAGCAGTGCCCTGGCAGCCAGGAGGGCCAACCGTGTCCTGGGGGGCATCAGGCAAAGCATCACCAGCTGGTCAAGGGAGGGGATTGTCCCACCTTGCTCTGCACTGGGGTGGCCTCATCTTGAATATTGTGGCAGTTTTGGGCACCACAATATAAGAAAGATATTAAACTGTGTCCAAAGGAGGGCAGTGAAGATGGTGAAGGACCTGGAGGGGAAGCTGTGTGAGGAGTGTGTCACTTGGTCTGTTGACCCTGGAGAAGAGGAGACTGAGGGGAGGATGTGGCTGGAACACTTGCTGGTGAAGACTCTGGCAAAAAATTTGTTAAATACCTCACAGCCTTCTCCATGTCCTGGGTTGCCAGGTCTCCCCTATCCTTCCTGAGAAGACCCAAATTTTCCTTGTCTTTCTTTTATTTTTGATGTACCTAAAGAAGCTTTTTTCATTACCTGTGAGCAACATTGTAGCAAGATCCTAGTCTAAGGAAGTGGTTGGCATTGGCAGTAGATAATGAAAGCAGCTGAAAAATGTTCATAGCAGTTAGTTTCTGTCAGTGTACATGTTGCAGGTGCTTACAAATATTTCGTTCTGGTTTTGTATAAACATACACAAACAGATATCCTTAATATTAAGAAAAAAACTCCATCAAGCATAACTAATTTTTTATCATCTTTATGTTATTTCTTGCTGGTATATTCTGTATACTAATAACAAAAGCAAATAGGCTATGCCTGCCAGAACCATTATCAGTCACCATTTAGCATACTCATTAAAAATGGCTTATTAGAATATTAATGTCTATATTGCTTTTTCAAGCATCACTGTTCACTCAGAGTTCCTAATACAAGTCTGCTGCTGACAATTATCAAACAGATTACCAGTTGCCAACTAATATGCAAAGAGACTACTGGATTGTTATAATTTTAAATAAGTTTTAAAATTGCCCTATTGAACGGAAATGCCAAGTTCAAGTTCTAGTTTGCAGTAATGAGGGAGTTGACAAACAGGATGAGGTTGCAGCAGGCAAGGATGGGTTTGAGCAAAAGCTGTAATTAAGAAGCACTTTGGAAGCCCTTGTAGAACTGAATTCTCCTGTTGCCTGGGTAGATGCTAACCCTGGTTGAGGGATTGACCCAGCTTCTTGAGGGGTAGCTTTGTAATACAGAATAGGTCTGTTTATTGGGTCAGAAATGTGATTAGTAAGAAAGTGTCTTTGCAAAGCAGCTGTACTATAAGGACAACCCTAGATTGCTTATGCATACAGCTGTAAAAGTTGTTAGACTTCCCCAATTCTTCAGACACTAGAGAGAGGCTTTGTTTTCATACACTGTGGCTGAGTGCTCCTTTTCCTTTGCACTTTTATTTTGGTGCTTCAATCTGACATAGTTCTATTATTAGCCATTTCAACATACCTGCTTTTACGAGATCAAGCAACTAACTGCCTCAGAAAGGTGTTTAATTTATTGCTGATTTTGTTATTCAAACATGTAGACAGAAGGAGTAAAAAGAGTACATGAGTAGTATAGGCAAAGATTTATGGCTTCATTTTGTAGCACAGATGTCTGTATAAGCATTTACATGTTGGAAAGCCTGTGTTAGCATATCTCTTCTGGGGTTTCTTTGAGTCTGTATGCTTTCAGAAAAGAAAAAGCACATTTAGTCTTTGTGCACCTTCTTTTCCATATGGATTCTGTAGTTGAGGCTTAACTTTCCCAGAATCTGTGCATCTCAAAATCTAACATTTCAGTGAGCTGGAAATTATGCATGTTGTAAAAATCATACAAAAAATAGTGACAACTATATCAGGCTATTGTTGTTGCAGAATGGTCATTAGTTGTCCTAGAGCACGTCCCATCCCTTGGCAGCCTCATGTCCTTCCAGGCCTCTCCAAGGATGATTAGCAGAGTGTCAGCTGCAGGCAGGGAGTGGGTGAAGCTCAACCCCTGCCATGCTGCATCTTCCCCCTCCATCCAGGAGTGTGATGGGTGAGGAAGGAGGGTTTTATGGAGTCTCAGAGTGTTGTGTGTGCCTTGCCCCTCAATCAAGCAGGCTCTCCTCCTGTTAACCCTGTGGCTGGTTCTGTCCTGGCAGTGCTGCATGGGCAGGTGTACCGGTTCTGCACCTTGGAGGGGACATGGCTGCTGAAGGAGAATTCGACCCTGCCCTGGAGGAACCTGTCTGAGTGTGAGTCCTCTGACCAGGTAAGAGTTTTTCACCCCTCTTGAGGCTGTTGTTTAGGACAAAGCAGAAGAGAGGAGAATAATAGACATTGGTGCCCATGCGGTTTTGTCCTGTCAAAGTAATCTTTCCTCTCTTACTTCAGTGAGCCTGATGGTAAGAGGTGTCAGGTCTCTCCCCTTCAACAAAGGCAACATGGAGGGTAGACTGGAGTAGGTTTAAGTGTACATGAGAGAGCCAAGAGAAGTGAATCAGATCATCCCAGCTGTGGTGCAGTGCCAGGGCTCAACTGCAGCCCATTCCATGTGCAGGAATGACCTAATGTTATTCCTTTGCCTTTTTTCCCCATTGTCACGTCATTGTAATAGTGATCACTTGCTCTCTCTGTCTTGTTAGCAGCTATTAAGGTGATTAAGATGAACTGAACTGAAGAATATTTACTTTTGACCTTTGGGCAGGGGGCAGTCCCTGCCTTTTTTTTTTTTTTTTTTTGTGGTTTGGGGTTTTTTTCATGGTGTGGGTTTTTTGGGGGTTTTTTTTGTCTTTTTACCTTAATTTTCTGTGGGCAATGGAATTAGGCTTGTCAGTGTTATTTTCTTGCCCTAGTGCTTTATACTCTGCAGGGAGCCGAGACACCTGGCACCAAATGAAGGAGAGCATAGGGATTTCCAGAGGATTTTTGACAGCCACTGGCGTCAGCTAGCACGCTGTGTGCGTTCCCATGACACGTGATACCACTACTGCTGTGAACCTCCAAGGGCGATGCTTTTCCTCACAGAAACTGAGTGCACTCTCTCTATCCCAGGGTACTGGGCACTAGTACATTATCTAGTCAAAACAGTTCAAGTTCATGAAAGTTCCAAGTGCTGTAAGATCTCTGCCCTCTGTAGTTCCCATTGCTCAGTGCCTCATTTTTCAGAGGGAATAATGGCCACAGAGTAGGAGGAGATGGGAAAAGAGAGAGTTTCTGTTCTCCAAATATGTAAAAATTAACCTTTTCCTTTAATTTGCAGCCTTATTCCTTGCCCCTTTCATTTTCTGGGGAATCCCAGCAGAGCACATTTTCATAAAGCAATTTGTAAGCTTAGTCAGTTGACTTTTCCTTGTTTGCCATTATGGTTTCTTCTAGAGCTGTGTTGGGACATGCCAAGGAGCGAGATACCTAGTGGTAACATTTAGTCATTTGGCCCCTGCTCCCAGATATCCATGAACTGATCTGGATTCTGAAACCCTGGGTGCATGGTGTCACTCCCTGAAATGTGAACAGCCATATTTGGTTTCCCAGCTAATGTATATAGAGCCCCCTAATAGCTTACTTTGTTTTATGCATCTGGCACACGAGAACAAGAGCTTGTTTTTTATAAGTTTGCCATGTGTTATGTTACAACTGTTACTAAAACAAATTCTAAAGGGGATGTGAGTGAATCGTTATAAAATAACATTGTTTACTCTATGTGTGCAATGTAATTTTGATCTGTGTAGATGTTTTAAACTGTTGGGTTTCGGTATTTTGCCTAAGCTTTGATACTGAAGAGATTTTTTTCTATTTGTAAAACTAGCTCTCATATCATTCCCTTTAAAACATTAACCTAGCAAATCCCCGAGGAACAGCCTGTTCACCTTAAATCCTTCTGACTGTGCAAAGTACATCTGAATAACTATATTTAATTTCTGAAGTACAAGGAATGAATTCCTTTGTACAGCACAGATCTCATGAGTCAATTGCAGAATTAGCAGCTTGAAGAAGGGAAGTAAAATGCCTGAGTCTTTTTAGACACAGATGCACGTGTAGAAATGAACCAGAACAGTGCATATGAATGTGCCTCAGAGGCTGAGCAATAAGCCTCTGTTATAATTCAGACCTGCCTGTACCTTTTCAAGTACTTCTCTTCTCTGTAAGGATTTTGGCCAGAATTTTCAAACAAGGCTCTCAGTTACCATGTCTTCAGCAGTGAATCTGAAGAGAGCCCCTGCTCAGGACTGCAGGTGGTACAAGAATCCCCACTGCTCTGGTCCACACCAGGTCGCTCCCTCCCAAGCAGTGCTGTGACACTGAGGTCATGAAATGCTGTTGAGCATTTTGTTTGTTACCAGGAGGTTGCATAGTTGAGGCAGAAGAGAGACTGACTGGGGGCAGAAGAAAAGTTTAGTTGCATGAATGCAAGTCATGCTTTGCCTCAACATCAACAAATGGGATCTGTCTTGTTTTATTTCTGAATACTGATGTAGCCAAAATACCCCGCTCGTTACCACAGTAAGGACACTTGCTTGAAGTGTTCAAGTCTGAAAAGATCAACTTTGCCATTTTTACTGCAGGACTGAGTTGTGTGTGTGCTTCTTACCCAGTATTTTAAGACTTGCTTGTGTGGTAATTCATGCCTCTCCAACTTTATTATGAAATAATGTCACATTATCTATTTTTCTAGCCTAGCTGCAAAACCCTACTGTTTGACTGAACACCTGGGAGCAGCTGAGGAATTAAGATTAAATTTTTATTTCTTTAGAGCGTATGGAGAGTGGAAGACTGATTTGATATGTGCATTTAAACTTACAAGTAGGAGAATGATTTCTGGTTATCATTAAGAAAAGTTAGAAAGCAGCTGGGAGAAAAGAACTGAAGACCATGAGCTCTGTCTTTTCCCCCTCCCCTTTCTTGTTTTTCTTTTCTCCTTTATATGCTCTCAGGATGCACCAGAAGAACAGCTCCTGAATTTGTCCATCATATACACCATTGGATATGCTCTTTCCTTCTCTGCCCTTGTAATAGCAACTGCCATTCTTCTTGGATTCAGGTAACTGGCAAAGCTCTGAAGAGAGTGGAGTAAAGGTTCTATGTTTTTCTGTATGAATGTGTCAGACATTGACAGAAACTTTGGATTATTTTTTCTTTCCTTCCATCACCTCATCATTTCTCTATCTTTTGTCACTTCTGTGTTCCTTTCTAAAATAATTTCTTCTCAAAATGCAAGTAAAATTGCCAAATTTTTGCAGTTTCCTGTATGAATATGTGGAACAGATACTTTCTGTCAATTGGAATATTTTGTTGTGACAATTTTTATTTCAATGAAATTTCCACTGGAAGAGGTGGTAAAAAGAGAGATGCCAGCATTCCTTCATGGTGTCACCTTGCAGATGAGGCACAAGTCTGAGATGGGCAAAGATATTTAGGACAGAAATTTTCATCTTGCCTTGCTTGGAGTTACACAGAGCATAAATCTCAGTCTGGCCGACTTCCCAGCCCTCACGTGCAAGGTGTGCAGACAGGGATTTTTCAAACAATTTGTCTTTTTGGAGAACTTTTAGAAGTTCTTACTTCTTTTGCAATGTAAAAGAGAGCCTAATTTTGAAACTTGAAAAGTTTATGTAAAATAAATTGCTGTCACCTGGCCATATGGATGAGTTCATCCAGGTTTGCACCTACAAATTCCAAGGAGTGCATTGAGAGACTCTTGGTTGCACATGCCAATGATACACTGTGTATATTTGGTTAAAAAAATCCAAACAAACCAAAACACAACTTTGGACTCCAAGACAGATCTCTTTTTTTCCTCTGTAAATGCAAGAGATGTCTTGATTCCAGCCAGACTGTCCTGTGGCTGAGCATAGGAGACTGATATTTAGAAAACACAAAGATGTTATCCTGCTCTGTTGTGGGAATGAAGTCCCTCTGCCACAAAACCCTGCTCCTTGCTGCTGTACATAGCCAGGTCCTGTCTTATGTGCTGATGAGGCTGCCTCTCCTAAAAAAACTAGAGTTTTCCATCTCCTGCTACTCTTATTTGAAATCAGGTCAGGAACCTTCAGTGCTCTGATCCTTAAGAAACTTTCTTTTCTGACTAAAGAATTACCATTTCCAGTTATTGATCATTTGCTGTGGTGTCTGCACTCTACTTTTAGGAAGGCATTCCCTTTCCTTTCCTCCCTCCTATGTGTTTATATCCCTTATGTATTTAAAAAGGTCACTCATGCCTTTTAACTTCTAATTTCCAAAACTGAAATGATGCAAGCCTTCTAATATTGTACCATACCTTTTAGCACTGTGTTATCCATCCTTCTTGCAGTGGAGAAGCGTAGGCAAGCAATCTCAAAGAAGTTTTAAAGTGACTGCAGAAATGCAGAGACACGCTCACCTCTGTGAATGCCATGTGATAATTATGAATTGTACGTTTCTACCTGTGCAACTTTGGGACCCATCTGACAAAACACCAGATGGTCTTCAAGTCTCCAAATGTCTCCCAGGATGAGTGTTTTCTCCTCATTTCACCTATCAATGACACTTTTTGAGTAATCTTAGCAGCCCAAATGTAAAGGTCACAGAGCACAACCATACACTTTTTGAAGGAAGGAAGAAAGGATGTGCATGTTTTCTGGCAGGGAACAAAGAGCAAGTTTGTCACCAAGGACTGGTAGGAGAGAGGGAATTTTGATGCCCTGACTTTTATGAGGTGATGCTTTAGCAATTTTTCCTTCATCCGTGAAGCAGGGACTGGAACTTCTCCTGAAGTTCAGGAGTGTGTGATTCTTATTCTGGAAATGAGGTTCCAGAGATGTTAAAAGGGCCAAGAGTCTTGTTAAAACTATACCATCAATCCATTTTGTGCTTCCCTCTTTAAATTGTCTATCAGGAGACAATTTGGTCCTGGATCTCATGAAATAACATGAGACCTACTCCTATGCAAATTATTCTGACTGGAATCTCTGCCTGTGGCCTCTCCCTGGAGCTGTGCAGCCTCAAGAAATGGGAAATTAAATCTAGTTCAATGACACCTGAATGCTGATGGACCTTTTTAAGTTCTTAGATTACAAAATAACCTTCATAATTATCTTTAATGATGATACAGCAGAAGAAACTATTTCTTTAGAGTCCTATTTTGCATCTTCCAAAAGAAATGGAAGAAAAATCTGTAATTTCAGTGGTGTAAGCTGAATTAGGCCCATAACTTCATGACTGAAACAATTTGAATAACTTGCGTTGCCTGTAGCAGAAATACTCAGTAACTATTTGCAACCTATTTTCTTCAATTGCCTATTTTACATAATTTTTTCAATCAGATTGAAATGTGTAGCAGTTCTGAAGGGTAGCAACAAATGAATTTTGAGTTAAAGGAAAATAAATATTAATAATAGGTAAGTTTTGAAATAAGGTGTGACTTAAAAGTGATTAAAAAATTCCATTAGAACTACGAAAAAAAAATTATTCTTCTTCAATGCACAAGCCTCTAACTTTCAGACCTAGTCAATTTTTCTACCAAAATTTATAGAGCTGTAAAAAACAGACATTTAAAGTGTAAGTTCACTGAAACTCTTGCTTGAATAATTGCTAATTACCATATGTTTACCCTATCTTTTAGCATTTAAAAAGAGTTTTACCCAGTATAACTTCCTTTGAGGCAAATTTTGTACCCTTGCAGAGCTGGAAGAAAAATGTTTGTGGATAAGGCTGGTAAAACAGCACTCTGCAGTTGGATGCCATTTACATGACTGCAGTTTCTTTTGCTATCCTTTAACATGCTCTTTTTTGACAAGTAGCAGTTTTATTGTCTTTGCAGCTGGCTACTGAAATTCAGAAGAATTTTTTTCTTTGGTTTTTTTTTTTTTGTTCGTTTGTTTGTTTGTTTTCCATTCTGAATGCAGAGGTGAAAAGTCTGTTCCTTTTACTTCTACCGAGAATATTTACAATTCCCCCAGGAGGCAATTTGAATGCAGATTTTCTCTTGTTGTCAAAGTGGTAATTTACAGGTGGATGTTTTTTCATTGTGGGTTTGAGCACAGCCAGAAGCTGCACTGCACCAGTTCCTGAGCTTTGCCAAAGTAAACCTGTGCAGTGACATTGGGGTCAATTTGAAGCAATTAGCTTCAGCATTATGTGAAACTTGACTTTTTTAGTCCTTTCAGATATGTCTTCTGAAAATGACTTAATTGTTGCACTTTTTAATCTTTTAAATTTTTTTTCCTTAACACACTGGTCTCCTTTCTTTCCCCAAATATTCAGTCTTAGGCCTGAAGTTTTGAATGTCTTTTCCTTGCTAGTGATTTCTTCCCAAAGACAGTTTGAAATCCCTACAGTGATTCTCAAGTTATGGGATTTCCTCTGGTACCTTCTGATTCCCTACAGGGCTTGTTATTCCTTCCTTCAGTCCTATGTGTGATATTGCAGCTTTTACATAGGTAGTGGATCACGACTAGTTTGGTTTTTTTACAGACATCTGCATTGCACGAGGAATTACATTCACCTGAACCTCTTCACCTCTTTCATCCTCCGGGCTATATCTGTTTTCATTAAAGATTCAGTAGTGAAGTGGATGTACAGCACAGCCACACAAGAGCACCAGTGGGAAGGACTTATTGCCTTCCAGGTAAGGCCAGACACTGTGGTGGTTCTTGGGATATTGAAGTCATCACTGTGTGTGTCTGCATGAGAGCAGATAATTTAATTCATTAGTTGATGGTGTGGCATGTTTCTCTACCTGTGGGAAGTTTGGACAGAGGAAACATGAAGAAATTGCTTTATGTGTGTATATATATATATATATATATGTATATGTACAAATGCCCATGTCTTCTTCCTGTGCTGCAGGTTCGTTTCTTTCTAGCAGTGACAAGAGGGCTTTCATTTCCCTAAGCCATCACCTTTTGTGATAGAACTGTCTGCCTTGTATAATGACCAAATTAGCTGGTTGTTCTTAGAGATCTTTAATCTCTTGATGACAGGAAAAAAATGTAAGCATCTGATTAAAATGCAGATTTGAAAGTATTTAGAAAAGCTTTGGAGGAACAGGATAATTAAATACTTCTAACTGATGGGAGAGGATATACAGCTCTTGTAAATATGACAAAAGTGTCCCTTTCCCGATTTGGATTTGGAATACAAAATGTACTTGAATCCTAAAAGAAAGGTATTTTTATTATCTCTGTAGGTCTTGTGGTTCTAAAACATGGGTACAGCATTTACTGCTGTATATGGGGTTGTAAAGGCTAAGTCTTCTGATGCATCCTTAGTACCCAACCCATCCTTTTCTGACACTGCCTAAGGCTTAAGCCCTAGTACCACATAGTGAACCTCCTATGATGGTTGGGTTTTTTTCTCATCTGCAGTGTATCAATTGCCAGAAAATAACATTGTAATACACATCTTAAATGGTTTGGAAATGTTCATATTGGATTGCCAGTAATTTCCTCTTCCAAAAAGCCTAGACTTTATTCTTTTACAGACTGCTTATTCAATAGTGGTTTCATCAGATCTGATGGATATTTTAATTAAGTAATCAGGTTTCATACTTAACTAAGGCCCTGCTGACCATCTCTGTAATTTGCCAACTATGAGAGATTTTGCTCTTAAATGTGGTGCACTGGGCAATATTGCTGTTCTGTTAAAAAATCCTTGCTTTGGGAAATAGTCAACATTATGGCACCCACGGTTTGCTCTTTAATAGAGAAATTCTCAACTGCAGATTAGAGTATCTGGGGAAATGCAAAGATTCACTGACAGCGTTTGATACAGTACCTTTCACTTGTTCTTTTTATCTTTGTGTCATGCTTTTCAAGATGTAATCTGTTGCTTATTGAGATACAATCTATTGCTTATTATTCTAAATGCAGAATGTGTACTTTTTGTTTTTTAAAGGAAGAATGTTGTTAAAAGCATCTGTCTGCTGCGTATAGCACCTATTACCGGCTTCTGTCCCTTCAGTACTCAAATGTGATTAGTTTAGCAGGCATTTTTTTGTGGATTAAAAGTAGGAGAGAGAACCAGTCTTTCATGTTAGTATCCTTTTACTCTTGGCCCCTGTTGCTTTCATCTGGGCTGTGCTTTCTTCTCTCACAGGAATCGCTCAGCTGCCGGTTGGTCTTTGTGATGATGCAGTATTGTGTGGCTGCAAACTACTACTGGTTGCTGGTGGAAGGCATGTACCTTTACACGCTGCTGGTACTTTCGGTCTTCTCCGAGCAGAGGATTTTTCGGCTTTACCTCTGCATTGGCTGGGGTAAGTTGATTTTTCTGTTTGTGGCTGCACTGGCAGATGGTATAACAGGGAAAATTGTGTGTCTACCCTCTGGCTGCCCAGTTCAAGTCCTGCACTCCGCATTCCCTTTTTGTTCCCAATCCCTTACCTTGTTTGAGCTGGAGGGTCCTGGGCTGTCACAGCTCCTGGATGCTCATGGAGTAGAAGCTGTGGGTTCATAACGCAGGGGCTCTGTGACACCGCAGAAACTCCACAGATCAGTGGCAGGGACATGGCACTTTTTCTGCAAGTCATCAGCTTCCCAGTACAAATGACGTGTCAGTGGTTCCACGCGGGTGTGGACTTTTCTGGACCGCCCTGTTTCATCTCCTGAAAATTTCCCATTGCATTTAAAGATGTATTAACTACTTGTGGTGCAAAAGAGCAGTGATGCCTCGCATCTAGGTGAGGATAACGGTAGAGAAATGGTGACAGCATGAGCAGGGGGATGCAAAGGGGCCAATGGACAAGGAGCTGCTGGCAGTGAATTGTCAGGTTGATTAAGTGGGCAGAGCAGGTCCAATAGGGATTGTTGGGGGAAAAAACAGTCAGGATGTATGTGCCATGGGCATGTGTGTGCTTGAAATCAAGGATTGTGTGATGCCTTGAAATCAGTTGGTTGAGCAAGGACCACCTTGTGTAGAAATGCTAAAGCTTTGATTCTTTCACTGTCCAGTTCACCTGAAAATACATTAGAGTTCAGGATTCATCCTATTTTTGGAATGATCATTTATGGGTTTTTATTGCGTTTTCTCCCTTCCTCTTCTCTACTCTCCCCTTTTGGTGGAATCATGCCACTTTTGGAAACCTGAGAGTAAATCCAGGTAAATACTGCAAGTGCTTTCACAGATGCTAGTCTGAACATTTAAATTGCTTTGACTCTTCTTTTCTCTCCATGGATCTCAACTGTGAATATTTTAACAAATTAGTTCCATGGTAAAATGCATATAAATGGCTTATTGTGAATTACCCAATTCTACTGAACAGTGATATATGAGGAGCAAAGGCTTTCTGGCATATTGATGGGAATAAATAAATGCAAATAATAGCAGTTTCCTGCTGGAGAGTTTTAGTTGAAGTTCTATGTCTTCCGTATTCTTTTATATAGTGCATGCAGCAAAAGCAACACCATTTCGTATAACATTTGAACTATATATGTTTTAATCATACCCTCAATTTAATTAAAAAAAAGGCGGGGGAGCTATCCTGAAGCACTGACTGAGGTCATGAAAGGAAATGGAAAAGAAATTAGAACTAAATTATATCTAGTCAAATCCCGAGGGGATTATGGTGTTCTATAAGAAAGGGATAGGCTGGTTTTGGTCTGAATCACTTCTATTTGGAGTTTGTCTCCTGCAAAAGCAGAAGGCAGAAACAGAAGATGTTATTTTGGTTTTGTTCTTCCTTTACAATGGCAGTTTTGCTACTGTATATTGAATTTCTGGATGAGTTTGTGGAAATGAGTGGCAGTGTCAGAACTTGGCACTGGATATATAGGCTTCATCCAAGCTTCCTAGAAAGGTCTTTCCATACCATTCAATCCTCATCTGTACAGTTTCTTGCTATTCCAGATGTGTCTGTATGTGCAAACCTTGCCAATAATTCTCCACCTTTAAATGCAGAAGCATCTGCTGTTTCAGTGCTCCCAGATTAGTTATACCAGATAACAGTTTCACCTCTAACCAAGGGAAAGATACAAAGATTTTTCCCCCTCTTTCTGCTTCTTCTCTGATGATTCCATTTTTTGGGTGCTCAAGTCCCTCACTGAGTGTATGTATGCAATGCTCAGAAGATTTTTATTTAATTTTTTTTTTTACAGCATGATAGACTCAATATAATGCTGAGGCTTCAGAGAGACAGTAAGTTCCTGTTTGAGCTAAGAGTGTCCTGTTCTTTGAAATAGTTTATCAATTATAAAAATAAAGCCAGAACAAAAAAGCTGTTTATTAGATTGTCAGAGCTGATTTGATACCCCAACCCTTTGTCCCATTAATGAATTGTCCTCTTACAGGGTAATTTTTTTAACTTGTTCATTAGTCATCATTTGATGCATATTTATGTATAAAAATTTCATATGTGCATTGTTCAAAAACACTGTAGGTGTTAGTCACTTCATGTTGTTGTTTCTTCTAATTATAACTGTGATCACTCTCAGACCATACCAAAATCTGTTCTCCTGAAGTGCAGAGTACTGGGATTGGTGTGCACTCTTCTTACTTCCCTAGGGATCTTGAATTTCACCATTTTATGGTCACTGCAGCCAAGGCTGCCCTTGAGCCTCACATTCCCCACCCGCTCCTCCTTGTTGGTGAGAACAAGGTCCAGCGTGGCACCTTTCCTCACTGGCTCCTTTGTCACTTGGAGAAGGAAATTACCATCAAGGCATACCAGGATCCTCCTGGATTGCTTATGTGCCATAGTGTGTTCTCCCTTCAACAGATATGGGGGTGGCTGAAGTCCCCTATGAGGACCAGGGCTTGTGAATGTGAGGCTGCTCCTGTCTGTCTATAGAGGACCTCATCTGCTTGGACTTCCTGGTTGGTGGCTGGCAGCAGACCCCCACTGTGTCACCTGTCTATGCCCTGCCTTTCATTCTGACTCATAAGATCTCGGTCAGGTCCTTATCCATCCCCCAGTGGAGCTCCATACACTCCAGCTCTCACTGATGTAGATGGCAACATGCCCGCCTAGTCTGTCCTGCCTGGACTTCTTAGGAACCTGTGTCATTCTGTTCCAACACTCCAGTCAGGAGCCATCCCACCATGGCTCTGTAATGGCAGTAAGATCATAGCCCTGCAGGTGTGCACACATCTGTAATTCCTCCTATTTATGCCTCATGCTATGTGTGTTTGCATAAAGGCATTTCAGTTGAGTCCCTGATGACTCAGAGTTAATGTCTGGAGTGGCTGGTGTTTCTTCATGCTGCTTTTCAGCTACTTTCCTGCTAACCTGTGATCCCTCCAGGCTGTGGGCCTCATCATCTATTGCTGGCACTGGCATCAAATTGGTAGGAGTGGGATGGATTGAGGATCCCCTTCCCCAGCAACTTTAGTTTAAAGTCCTCTTCACCAGCTTGGCAAGCCTATGACTTAGATTCTCTTTCCCTTCTCTATCTGATGGACACCATCAGTCCACAGTAGACTGGTTGTTCCAAGATACTGCAAATACATTTTTCTATATGATCATTTCAGGTAAGCTTTTAAGTCAGTTATTAGGCAGTAGTCCATTTATTATCAGTTCAAATGAGTAATTATCCTTTGCTGTTGAAGTGTTCATAAAGGGAAAAATCTGTTTATCTTGTGTTATTGTACTTTGCAAAACCTAGAAAAGTTATAAAATCTTGATAGCCTTCTGGAAACTAATGCAGTTTTATAGATTGGGAGTCATTTATATCAACATCGTGTGTATTGATAGGATTCTATAAACTTTCCCTATTACTTGTGAGGTAACTGTATTCCTAATGGCCACTTCCTTGCTGAGATTTTGTACCATACTAGGCTTTGAGATGGCATTTGAAAAAAATGAAATTTATCCTATTTCATTTAATGTGGAATATGTCTTGCTTATGCCTTCTATTTCTTTGTAAAAGCTGACTTTCATACATTTGTGTCAACCTTAATTTCCACATATCTTACTGCAAAAACAATAGTTTATGCCGTTTTCAAAGCTGATGGAGGTAAAAAAAGGCAGAAACACTAACAGCATCAAACCCCAAAATTTTTAATAGGCAAGTAGAAGAGCAGGTAGACGAGTTATTTCCTTCAGTCTGGGGATCAGCACAACAGCAGCTAAAATGGGTGTTGATTTACATAGTCATTATCACTTGCAGAAAAAAAGATCTGTTACTATACACTGCTGGTTCCCAGTGCTTCCTTCCTATGGCATAAGAGAAATCCTTTCCCATGGATCTCACCTTCTAGAGAGAATAAAAACATTTGTAGAAGAAGGAGGGGAAAAATTCAACCTAACTACAGAGAACAAGATATTTACTTTTTGTTTTGTTTGTGTCTTGGGATGTGCACAATGCTCTGAATCAGATTGTCCAGGACACCAACATGGTGTTCACAGCATCTGAGCCCAAGGGAAAAGTTGCTGAGCCTGACGTTGACTTCAAACTAGCAGTAGTCTCTGGAGAAGAGCAGTTTATACTGTAATGCTGCTGTATCAGAAGCTTTTAGTGGGAAAAGGACCTGTTCACATTTAGGAGTCGGGAGGAGGGAAGAATGGGGAACAATAGAAATATCACACAATGACTCTGTGTGACATCCAGACAGGAAGAGCAACAGGAGACCATTTTCAGCACTAAAGGCTAAGAAGAAAATGTTAATAAAGAGCTAAATATTCTCTGAGCTTCTATGGCAATTTTACACCCAGCTGCTCTTGCATCAGGGAAATTGCCATAAAAAATAAATAATCCATTTCCTTCCAAGCCTTGGCAATACAAACTTGCTCTAAGGAAGAATACTTTAAGGGAATGAAGCTGTCAAAAGCAGGAAGCCTGTCTAGGGCATCAAAATCTACATCCTGATTGCAAGGAAGATCCTACTGGAATAGAGGCAGTAAAAAACCTTCTTTCAGAAGCCCAGTATGAACTCACTGTAGCAACAGGATGCATTCATTGCACTGACCACTTCTCTTCTGTTTTCAAATGAAAATGGTGTTTCAAATGAAGATGTGAAAATAGGTTTTGTATCCAGACTGATATTGGTAGGAACTGCATGTCAGAAGTTCCTCTTAATTTTCTTCACTCTTTGTGTTCTAGAATGAAGTCTTCCATTCTTTTCCTTTCTTAGAAGTAAAAAATATGTCATCTTTTCTTCTCAACATCTTCAATGCTTTTACTCTTTCTACATCTACTTATATTTATTTATCAATTCTTTCAGTTCCTCATATCAACGTTCATGCATTGGTACATCAAGCAGTTGATCAAGTCAGAGCATCCTGGATGCTTTCTGAGAGAAAGAGGACTGAAATTGTTCTGACAGCAGTAGTGTCCTTCTGGTTTGTGTGCCTGATTGTCGTGGAGGTTGAACTTAGCACACATGGAAACCAGTGATGTCAGGTTACAGCTGAAATACAGTCCTAAAATGCTATATTCAGAATATGTCGTCATTTAAGGGTCTCAGCAGGATGGCAGTGCTCTGGTCCTACAAATTCACTTCAGGAAGAATCTCTAATCAGCACATGAGGATGAGGGGAGCCTCTCTTGCTCCTCATGTGTCTTACCTGAAATTGCCTTTATGGAAAGTGTGTACAAGGCAAAGCCACAAATACGGTGTGTCTGTAAGAATGGAAACTTGCTTGCACGTGGAAGTAAGGGAAAGAAGATGACATGGAACAGCACCACCTGGTGACACCTTTCATGGTAACTGGGACTTTGTGCATTCCAGAACAAACCTGAGCTTTTCTGTTTGGTTACCAAAATATCTTAGACCCATTAAATGAAGAGACTGATTACTACATGCTGCTGTCAGGACATGGTTACTTCCATTAGCAGCTCACATGAATTTCTTGCCCCTCTGCTCATTCGGGATAGTGGAGCATTCTGAAAATGTCAACCTGTGCAGATTTTCTTACAGTTTTCCTTTCCTACCTGCCCCATCCTTTTGTCATTCTGGAAAATGCCTGGTTTTCCAACTTTTTTTTCTTACTATGCAGACACCTGACCACGTGTAGAATATATAAGCTAGAGTGAAACTAGGAGAGCTCAGCTGCTTATTTGTGCAGTGGGGTGTTAAGGTGTTGGTTTGGCAGCTCCATTACTTTCTCATCATCCATAATATATATTATTATTGCAGCCTACAATTCAGATGCCCAGCCATTTGAAGTTGAACTTTATTAGCTGAACTGTCAGCAGGCTTATTTCCTAGTACACTTGACAGATTTCATAATCACCATGTAGTATTCAAAGATTTTGGGTCAGCTATCAGCCTGCAACAATTAACATCGCAGAAGCAATTATGAGCAGGCTGTTGTAATTTCTGGCATCTTCAACAGTGATGCAGTACAGAAAAAAGTAGACGTTACCATTTCCAGAATTCAGAGACCTTTCTCTGGTCAGTTAATCTAGGAAAAGATCATTCTCAGAGCTTTCTGGGTGACAAAAAGCAAAACCAGAAAGAGTTCAGCCTATATCTTGAATTAACGAATTCTATAAATGAGTACAGTTTTTTCTCGGATATCTGATATTCTCTGAATAGCAGCAGCAAGAGAAAGAAGTGTAGGACTGAAACTCAAATGCCCTAAAAGGCCTGCATGTTGGGAGCCCAGTGGAATACACCACTGATTCTCTTAATGATATGTAGTCATCTGTAGTATTTATTCAAAGAGTTGTATGCAGTTTACTTCCACTGCCTGCTCAAACCAGATAGAAGTCTCTTGATTGAGTGAAGTAACCAGAATAATATGTGAGCTTGTGCCAGTTAATGCAGGGTAATTAGGTGTTAAAATTGTTAATTAATCTTTGGAGAGTCTCAGTGATCCTTGAATAGTACATCTATTTCAGAGATGCTTTAAACTTTGCCCTCTTGCTGTTATGAAAGACTTCTACAGACTTGAAGTGAATTAGGGAATGTTCTTGAGGCAGTCTTCTCTTTAGATCCTCACAAGGGCTTTGTAAAACTGGATGCATTCTCATCTGCTGAGAGTGTGTCCCAGGTGGTTTTCAGAGCCACCCATTTCTCAAGGCAAGGCTTTGTGAATTTGGTAGATGTCAAGGGGTATCCAGAAGATGGAGATATCCACAAATCACTTCATATGTCAAATGATATATCCACTGACCTACAGCCTTTGTGCTCTCAGTGTTTGTGTCTTATCCTGTAACTTTCATATTAAGATGTCTTAATTCTCAGCAAAGTCAAGAAAGGAATAATTCAAACTATAATTCATTTCTGTGAATCAAAGGCTCATTTGGTTTGGAAGTGATTTACAGTGAGCCTGTTCTTAGTCCCTTTATGCCACTGTGAAAACAGCACGGAGTTCTTAGAAATTTTGCTCCCATAATATTGTGTATTCTCAGTGTCAGGTATATTCATGGAACATGTTCAACCACTTGCCCAAATAATGTCTACTCAACTCACTATCTTTGCTATTATTCTAATTATTGGTAATTTTTTTTTCTTGCTGCTCTTTATTCTCTCCCTTTTGTAACTGATTAAGGGGAATATTTTTCTTCTGTATCTGTAGTATTTAGCTGTTCTGAGAACAGAGATAGTCTAGAGTGCAAGAGAGAAGAGGTTTTTACTTATAATACCCACTACAGATAACTGCTTGAGATATTCAGACTGCAAGAGATGACCAATTTCTTTGTGGCTTTTGTTGCCAGGAACTGTGTGTTTGCCCTGTGCAGCACTTACTGCTGTACCCCAGATTTTTAAGAATGCAGTTACAAAGTACAATAAATGTTGCCCTTTCCATACAATGTACACTCAGCATGAAATACTGACCAAGGAGGTACTCAGTGGAATTAGACCATCTTGATCCATCCCTAGGCAGAAATTCCTCATCCTGCTCTTTAAGTCTCAACCTGCTTTCCTTCCTTGTGTGCTTTTTTTGGCATTCCCTGTACTGAGTATTGGTTGGTAGATGCACTTCTAAATTATTTTTCATGACATAGGCATTTCATAAATGGAAGAAATTCATTTGAGAGCCTTTGACACTATAAAGCAGGTAATGTTTGCCAGCTTGTTTGGCTTGTCTCTCTTCCCTTTACACCCCAGATAAATTGACCAACTGTGGCACACACACTGTCAGAGGTAAGGGTAGGGCCAAGCCTCTTCTCAAAGCAAGGTGCTGTCTTTGCTGCAGCCACTCAAGCCCATGCCAGTCCTGCAGCCCAAACTTGGGACTTCTCTGTGGGGGAGGCCTGAGCAAACTTGCTAGGTGTGCCCACACTCCTCCTGCCTTTGGGAAAATGTGGGCTGGGGTCTGCTCCAGCCCTGATGCCAATAGATAGCCTGAGCTTGGTGCTGCCTGAATGCAGGGTAGGCGATCCACAGGCAGAAATTTGGAGGCAAAGGTCAGGGTCAGAGCACACTCCTCTCTCATGTGAGTACAGAGGCTAGTAGAGCTTCCAAAACTTTAATTCCCTTGGCCACTCTGTGAAACTCTTCTGTTCCATAGAAGAAGTGATATATGCCAAGTATGGGGGCAGTTCTGTTGTTGTTCATTTTTCATGCCTGTTGGGAACTAGGAGGAAGGCCAGGAAAAAATGAGTTATATCTATTAGTTATTTGTAGGTTAAATACCTCCTCCCACTGTTGATGGCCATCTGTGCCGGATAGGAGCTGCAACCCTGCCACCAGTTAATTATGTTGCTCTTCATTAGGGTGTTTGTATATGGGGGATGGGTTGTCCTCCTCTCTGCTTTTCCCATTCCCAGTGTCAGTGTCAACCTTGTCTCCTCTCTTCCCAGGTGTGCCAATGCTGTTTGTTATCCTCTGGGGAACTGTCAAGTACCTTTATGAAGATGAAGGGTTGGTTTAGTTCTGATTTTTCTAGCTATCTCATTTGTGCTGTATGTGTGCACCAGCAGGTCATTGTTTGCTTTCTGTTCGGTGTGGTTTGCTTTGGCAATGTGCTGAAACCTCACATAATTGCTTCTGTTTTGTCTGAAAGTCTTGCATAACATTTCAGAAAGGAGCATATGTTCTTTTCTGATGAAAATTTTCTGCATGTCTGAATGAATCCATCCTTTTGCAGGTCAAGGAAAGGTATGTTTTGTTTTTCTGTAGTTACAGTATCAACAGTAGAAGTCATCATACCAACCAAGACCACTCCTGATGCTGTGCCTTTGGCAGTAGCCTTTACAGTTATGCTTCAGAGGAAGGCAACAACCTCCCACAGGATTCTGCCTGCGATTTGTAGTGGTTAGCTTATGCCTAGCAGCAGGGATGTGATTGCCTGCTCTTGTTTAAGCTTCCATTACTTAGATTTTTTTAAAACAAATGCACATTCTCTGTCTGCTTATGTTAGTCTTGCTGAAGTCAACTGTGTCATGCACAAGACTGCTGTAAAACACAGAATACTTTTCATCTGTTTTTACCGTAATGGCTGTTCTGAAAAAATTACCTTTGTATATGCTTTATGTACCAAATTGCACTGTAGGCGTTTGTAGCATTTGCTGGGATTTTCAAAAATAAAAATTGAAAAAAAAAAAAAGGGAGGAAAGTGGCTTCCTCTTTTTAGTGGCAGTGGCTGCCTGGAAATATTTGGATAGTTTTCTTTATGATGAAATAATTAAATGTATACTATTTCATTTTTATTATAAATTTACTATTTAATGGGCTTTTTTCTTACTTAGTTTCCAAACTACGTAAGCAAACTTTTGTAGAAGGTCCTTTTTTTTCCTTTTTTTTTTTCTTTTTTTTTTTCCTTTCCTTTTTTTTCTTCTTTTTTTCCCTTCTTATTTCCCCCCAGACATAATCCTTGCTGGAGGGATGCTGCAGTGTGAAAATTCAATGTACTCAGACCCACACCCAGACTGTTTTGTGGTGTTTGTTAGTATTAAGAACCAGCTCTTTTTTTAATGTTCTTCATAGTACTGAACCAGTTTAGTCAAAGCTGCCTTTTCTGGCTTAAGCAATGTTAGGATTTTTCAACTTTCCTTTTCAAGGTTGACTTGACAATATTCTGTGACAAGATTATGGCTGTATTGATGTATTGCAAGTTTTGTGGAAATTATCAGAATAGGTATAGAGACCATGCAGCCTCTGAGCAGGCAGCATTCCATGGACATATCTTGGTACTGATGTAGAAAATGTATTCAAAGTGCCCATACTGAGCCTCCTACATTATGCGGTGCTCAGAGCTGATTTATATTTTCTATTAGGGAAAACTGTCACTCACTGCCCTCAGCGGACCTTAAAAGGGGCAATCTTGCACCTTATTGAATTTTCTAAATCTTGTCTAAATATTTGTAAAATACAGCAATAAATAACCATGTGCAGCAGCTGCTCTGAAAGGCAGGATTTCTGTGCCTTGGGCAGGCATTTGTTGGAGCAGCCAGGGATATCCTTCATGCTGTTTGCCATAGTGCTGTCACTGTGGATGTGCAGCAGGCTGTAAATTTCATTTGTGATTTAACTATTTCCCTGGCTATGAAGAATAACTGGAAGTAAATGTGGTCAGGACTGGGAATTTGAGGCAGTCTTGTGAACGTAGCTGTTTGAATGAAGGACCAAAGTCTTCAAGACTTACTTGCACAGTGGCTTCTTCTTTCCTTACATGTGCAGCTATAAACTCCTTTAGAAAGCAATTAATGTTTTAAAAGTGAACTATTGAAGAATACTTTGTCCAGTTCAGAAATAAAATTAAAAGCAAGCTGCTGTTCTTAGTTATTAGACTGTGCCTAAAAAGCTGATACTTACACATTTTTGTTCCCGTCTGCAATAAAGTATGGGAGGAAAACAGCCAGCCTACAATCCCTTTTTAAAAATGGAGCCATTCAGCTTTGGTCTTCAAGGTAAAAATTTAATGTTTTCACTTTTAGAAAAAGACTACAGGATTGGTAAGCAAAGGCAGAAATTTCCCAGTAGCATTTGTTTCACTGGACAAATTCTCCACTCACAGCTCCGAGGCTATTAGTTGCCAAGCATCTCCTGAGTGGTGCTGAGCAAACTGCAGGGATAGATCCCAAACACAATAGATGTTGATGTATTTATCAGTGTGACAATCACAGAAAGAACAAATGGGCAAGAAATCATGGACAGATATACCAATTTTATTTTTCTGGACACTTTAATAGCCATGACACTATAATTGACCTGTAGTGGTGTTTTTATTGCACGCATTTGTATAAATTTAAAAGTAGCTAAAACTGCTACGTGCCACAGGAAGCAAATTAACACACACAGAAATGTAGCAGAGTTAATGTAAAGAATTGTTTCTCAGTGTCAGTTATTATAAAGAAATTTTTAAATTGCCTTTGCATCTATTGCAGCTAGTGAGAAAATTAGAACTCCATTTCCAGACATGCTTATTATCCCATCGGTTTTGAGGGGTTCAAATAAAATCAATTTCAAAGGCTCCATGAAGCTGGCTCCCAGTCACACATACCAGTTAAGTTCTTCTGTTACTCAGATTCCAGCTGATGTATGCTGACTGCACACAGTCTGTACACCTGTTTTCTCCAATATCTAAAATACAATTGAGCTGTAGGTTGTAGAGCAGCTGGTGGCAATAATACACTTGTTATATGCTTTAAAGTGAAATTGAAAGAAAAATGAAGTCCTGGGACCTTCTCAGACTTGCATTACCTGCAAGGGAATGTGGAATTTCCACAGCCAAGCTGCTACACTTTCCTCTCTAGTCTGTGAGCATGTGTGGGTGTGTGGTTGTAGCATGGATCCTGCTCACATGCTGCATGGTTTGCTCTTTTTTCTTTCCTCTTAGACTGTCCCACTACGAGGCTGGGAGGGTTTAATTTCCATCATCATCACCCAAACTGAAGTTTCCTAAGTCTGTTAAGAAATCTTAAGGAGAATTGTGCATATGTATGCTTTGGTGAGAGATGAGACTTGGGGAGGAAGAGAAACTTGTTTTGCGAAGGAAACTATCTTTTCTGTAGTACTGTTTTCTATTTTATGTTTCACAGCCTGTGTAGCCCAGAGACTTGCTGGCTTTACTGGTGACTTTTGCTTTTGAGTAATGCTGAGCAATATGGCAGGAGGCTAACAAAGCTATTTCATAGAAATATTAAGAATGCTGTCATTGCAGCAACAAGTGAGCACTGCCCTAACACATGGGTGATTGTGAACAGACGTGGCCCATCAGACAGTCAGTGGTGGTCATTGGCTGTGGCCAGAGCAGGACCAGAAAGAACTAGATGTACAAACCCCTCCGTGTAAGGTTCACTTCAAACCAGCAATCCCAAACTGGCTGTCAGGCATCAGTTTTCTTGTCATCGTTCTCCAATATTGCTCAAGGAGACAGGAATTTAAAAAGCTAAAATGAGACTTATGGGGGAAATGAAGTATTATATTGCCTACAGCATGCTGCTTCCTTGGCAGAGGGCTCAGGTCAACAAAAAGTTAGGAACTATTGCTCCCATATTTGATTTTACTTGTTTATAATTTCTAAAACTCCCTTTGGACCAGAAACCCTGTGCATATGCACTGAAGGAACTAGAGTTTGCTGCCTCAGTTGCTTTCTCCTGGCTGAAATTAGTAGGTTCTTTATGAAAATAAGGACAAATAAATGTAGTACGGAAAGAGGAGGCTAGAAACCACACAGGAAAGATCTGACTCAAACAGATTCCCCTCTCCCCCGCTTCTCCTTTAAGCCGTATGACAAATTTGACCTTGGTTTTAATGGAATAAATCTTCACAATTAATGGATGATAATTCATAGCAAATTATGGAGGAGAGCTAGCCATTAGTGGGCAAGAAAGGCCGGTGAGTAGTATCCAGTTGGATTATGATAGCGGTAATAGTACAGAGCATTCAGTGTTTCTGAGAAGCAACTGCCTCTGTTTCCATGTCAGCATGATGTGCTTTCCTAGTATCTAGTCCTTAATATTGTTTTCCATCTGTATTGCTGTGGCAGAATGAAAAGCAGGAGATTTTAGTAATGTACTGAAACTTTTCCGTCGTCTCCTTTTTGTCATCTTCCTAGTTGCTGGACCAGAAACTATAACATGAATTACTGGTTGATCATCAGACTGCCCATTCTCATTGCCATTGGGGTGAGTATGAAGCGTGTGCTGCGAGCTGGCAGATTTCCATGAGAATGGGACGTGACATAGTACAGAGATGCACACATGGCCCTTGTGCACGTCCAAAGGCTAATAACCTTTGAGGCTACTGGCATTTTCATTCAGAAATGCGATTTTATGAAATTGGTTTCTATCACTGGAATTCCAGACTAGCCTTTTGTTTGTTTAATTTGGCCACATGCTGTCATGTTGTAGTGGCAGGAAATGATAACAAAACAGATGCTGCAGCAATCCAGTTAATTCCCCAGTGAGCAGAAAGATGTGGCAGGTAGTACAAGGAGGGTGGAGACAATATTTCAGGTACTGGACTGCGAAAGAGCCACAAAATGTGCAGCATTGTGTAGAAATGCCATGTTCTGCAGCTACAATACTGTGTCAGTCTCAGATCTCCAGATAAGGCAAATGGGCCAACCCACACTTTTACTGTGTCTCGCTCCCCAGAGAGTAGATAGGCTTCCCTGCTTTGTTTAATGAAGTGCCTGTGTTTTCAAAGATGACTTGTGCATTCACAAATGTATTTAGAGCACAACTCCTTAGCAAGGAGTTGAGTTACATGACAAATTCTGCAGCTGTAGAGTAGCAGGATGCAGACACCTACCCCATACACAAACCAGCTTTCTTGCATACTTATGCACATGTGTTTATTGATGATGATATAAATCCTTCTTTCATTTCTCCAGGTAAATTTCCTCATCTTTATCAGAGTTATATGCATCATCATCTCCAAACTGCAGGCTAATTTGATGTGCAAAACTGACATAAAATGCAGGTATGTCTTATGGTGGTCTGGCACTTTTCATGCCCATCAAAACAGAAGTAGACAAGAAGGTACATGACAGGACTGGATTGACAAAGGCGGTTAAAAATCACAGCCCTTGAGTAATGCACAGGTGTGGTGTCACACATTGGTATGGCTGCTTAGTCAGTCCCCAGAAAAACTTCAGTGAAGCTGGGGCAGGTATTATAGCTGTGTTATTGATAAACAGAAGGTTTGATGTCTGTCACTTTACAGTCTTCCATTAGACTGGATGAATATTAATTAAGCAGATTTTTTAAAATACATGCATCATATGCAAATACTAGATGTTAAAGTCGTTGAAAGCATCCAGAGAAGGGCAACAAAACTGGTGCAAGGGTTGGTAAGAATGCCCTGTGAGGAGTGGCTGAGAACTTTTTGGCTTGTCTAGTTTGGAGGAGAGGGCTCTGAGGGGTGATATCATTGCTCTCTACAGCTCCCTGAGGAGGGAAAGTGCTCTTCTCCCTGGTATCCAGTGATAGGACGTATAGGAATGGTTTGAAGCTGCATCAGGGGAGGTATAAACTGGACATTAGGAAGCATTTCTTTACAGCAAGGGTGTTCAAACACTGGAACAGGCTTCCTAGAGAGGTGGTCAATATCTCAAGACTGTCACTGTTTAAGGGGCATTTGGACAGTGCCCTTAATAACATGCTTTACATTTTGGACAGCTCTGAAGTAGTCAGGCAGTTGGACCAGTTGGTCATTGTAATTATTAAAATTAAAGAAATAAAAATAAAATTAAAAAAATAATTTAAAAAAGGATAGAAATAAAAGGTTTCACTTCGAGAAAGGTAAGACAGAGGTCATTTTCAGTTCTACTCCTTGTTCTTCATGCCAGTTGTTATTGGGACAAACTTTCAATCTTGAATGCATGAGATGTTTCAAGAAAAATGTCAGGGTTATCACAGAAATGTTTTTGTTTTTCAGGCTTCACCCTATCCATGTCTCTATTCTTCCTGTTATTTAATCACCTTGCTAAGATTCATGGTTGCATCCTTCATTTCTGCATCTTGAAGAATACTTTTGTATTGCAGTCTGAAAAACAATGTAGGAATAATAAGTTAGCTATTGAATTTTCCAGTGTGGAGCTACATGCTGTGGTAGCTGGACTGCTACTGGCGCTGGACTTAAAACGCTGCAGCATTGAAATACCCAATTTCAAAGTCGCTAAGCTAGACAAAGCATATATTTTGGTACATTCTCATCACAGTATAGAGTTGCCTTGTATGTTACCTACCTGCTTTACCTCACATGAAATTTTGGAAATCCTAGTGCATCTTTAGAGCACAAAGCAGAGAAAAGGACTTGTTTTAATGAGCCTCTTTTGTTTTCAAGCCTCCTTTTTTTTCTTTTTTTTTTTTTTTTTTTTTTTTTATTTTTATTTTTATTTTAATATATGTGACCTTTATTTGCCAGGATAAAATTAGTGGTGGTGTAAGGGGGGATTTTCTGGTCCTTATGGCTTGAACCCATTTAAAAGTCTGACTGTAAATTTACCCTGTATATTTACAAAGGGAGAAAGCCTTTGCCCTCATGACTTCCACAGGATGGTTTGATGCAGGTGAGCCATTTCTCAGAGGTGCATTTTCATACATTTCTACATTTTACATGTTCAAAAATCTGCTGTGTAAACAGAAGGGTTTTATCAGGAAAGAGTTTACCCAGAAGAGTTTACCTTCTTCACCGATGAAGCCTATAGATTTGGCGGCCTGTCTGGAGGTCAGTGGTTATAAGTAGAAGTTTTGGAGAAGTCTTTTACTTCTGATGATAACAAGACCAGTAATCAGAGATTCCTGTATTGGAATTCTTTTCCTCCTTCTCTTCCACTGAAAGTCACTGGAAGAGGTGTTGGGCAGAGGAAAGACAGAACTGCTATGCTGGAATGGATTATTTTAAACAAGGACTAGACTAGGTGGCCTTGAAAGTTACTAGTTCAGATATGTATAGAAAGGAGAAAAGTGTTTTGCTCTCGGGCCAGTCTGTCTTTCACCTCTCTCCTGTTGCCCACCCATTTAATGACAGCGCGCTCACTGTTCAGTATGGCAGCAAACCCCTTTCCTCTACAGAAGGACTGGAGTTGTGAAAAAACTTGTCCCCTTGCTCAGGGGGATTTTGCTTGCCCAGGAATCCTTTTCATAGGACTTTGCATGGCTTCCTTTTTATGGGCAGAGCTCTCCAAGTATTCCATCTAGAGCAATTAACTTTGGTTAAATAAGCAAGGGGATTTCTGTACACCTACACAACTCCTTATTTTTACCCAGGTGGTGTCTCCAGGGCCGATTCAGCATCAGGCTCCCACTTCTCTGTCTCAGGCAGGTGGTGGCTGAGCACAGCCTCTCTCACAAGGCTTGCTGGTAAGCTGCTTGTTTAAACAAGCTGCCTATCCCCCAAAGCAGTGGTGTGCCTGGGTCTACTAAGAGCTACATTTCTGCTTATCTGTATGTGTAAACCTGTTTAATTTCAATAGCTGCTTTGATTCATCATCCTTTGGTCCTTGTGTATCAGGGACATTGGCAGGCCAGTGGGTGGGCTGGCAGGAAGCTTGCACTTGCTATGGGATAACCTCAAGCAGCAGTACAGGATGGACACTTACCGGGGAGATTGCTGCTTTACAGAAGACCCAGGGAGGCTGGGGGAAAACAGGTTGAATGTGGTTCAGCAGTGTGCCCTTGTGGCAGTGTAGGCTGACTGCACACTGAGCTGCACAACCAAGGGCAGAGCCAGAAGGTCAAGGGAAGCGACTGATCCCCTCCGTTCAGCACTTGTGAGACTGCTTCTGGTGTCCACCTTGAGGCTTCCCAGTATAAGAAAAACAGCGTGTCCCTTGCCTCCAACCTCATGGGTCTTGCATGAGTTTTGCACCAAACCAGTTCAGCAGCTGGACCAGGTCATACAGGAGGAGATGCTGCAAAATGGGTCTATTCAGTCCACAGAACAGAAGAGTAAGTAACGATTTAAGTGCCGTCTTCAGCTAATGTTGGTTTTACAGAAAATGGAGCTGGAGTATTTTCAGAGGGTCACAGTGAAAGGACAAGGGCAGAGGTCACAAATTGTAGCAAGAGAAATTCCAATTGCATCTCAGGTGAAAATAAATTCATAGTCAGAGTGGTCTGTCATTGAAAGAGAGGCCCAAAGGTGGTGTGGAGGACCTTGGAGATACTCGAAACTTTGCTGGACACAGCCTTGAGTAACCTGCTGTGAACTGGAGTTTGACCAGAGACTTCCAGAGGTTCCTTCCAGCCTGAATGATTACATGATTCAAAGTAGCAGCCAGTAGCCCTCAGGAACACAAGATCTGCTAAGTACTGACAGCCCTGCTAGATCAGTGATTTCGTATTTGCTGAATTTTTGTGAGATCTTGATAGGTTCTGTGGCCCAGGAAGCTCCCATGTGATGCTCAGGCATCTTTCATCATCCTATTGGGTGTTGTCTATCAAAAGAGAGTTAAGGATCATTCTTGTGATTTTTTTTTTCCCCATGGTTGTATCCCTTGAGCAGTGCTCTCTCACATGTGAAAAATGTTTTATTTCAGGTTGGTTTGTCTTCTTTCCTTTGCTAGCTGTGTCTTTAAACTTGCTGTTTAAATCATGGAGCCATCACTCACTTTAACGCAGCTTAATTGCCTTGACAAAGTGTTCTGCAGTTACAGGTAGTTACAGTGAAGATTTAACACACCACAGAGTAGAATAGCAAGTACTCCTACCTTTGCCAAGATACTTTTAAAATACTGGAATTATTGATAGATTTTTTCTTTTAGGCCATCAGCAAAGTAGGTTTTGGTCGTTTTTCCCAAATTACAGGTGGAGAAAAAGATACTCAGGAAGACATCACAGGGACAAGAAAGCACCACATGGCCTACTTCTGAGTTTGGAAGATTTTTCAGGTTAAATACAGCTGGTTACAGAGAGTAGCTCTCACCAAGAAATGATCTGCACTGAAGGGGTAGGGGCAGTTAAATCATATGGAAACTTACTAAGGTTATTTTGAGGATTTCTTTTTTTTTCCTGCAGCCTCTGGAGGAGGACCTTGCATCACAAAGTGGTACAGTGACTTACCAAAGTTGACAGTGTGTCAGAAGCAGAATGCAGAAACAGTGACTCCCAATGATCATTTGGATCAACAATGGTATATTCAGTGGCACTGTGTTTTTTTCTTTCTCTGTGGTCTTAGGCTGGCCAAGTCTACGTTGACTCTGATCCCACTGCTGGGGACCCATGAGGTCATATTTGCCTTTATTACGGATGAGCATGCCAGAGGGATGCTGCGCTTTGTGAAGCTTTTTACTGAACTCTCCTTTGCTTCATTCCAGGTAGCACTCACAGTATGTGCATGTGCATGAGATACTTTTTAGCTGCTATTTGGGGACCTGCTTTCTCTCCAATCATTGCATGTTCCCTGTTCCTTATATTTTTTTCAGTTTAGCACTGGATGTTAACAGGATTCTGACAGTGAAAGGGAAAGTATAAGGACTAGTTTTTAACAACCAACTTAGTGTCACATACTCTTATTTTCAGTGTCTTGAATTTACTGCAATAAACTCGTATTCCTGTCCATATATTAATATTTACTTCCTATGGTTCACCTCAAGGCAATAACAAAAGTGTCTGTGACTTCCTGGAATTGTATAATGGCATTGCTGAAAGCAAATTCTGGTTTTGATACGCCTTGGAAAATCTCTGCTGTGAGAGGTCTACAGCTGTAACTGCATGTGAAGAGGATGTAGGCTTATTGTGACTTTTATTTAACTGTTGCCTTAGGTAAAGGCTATTTTGAAAGTCTCCTTGTTTAAGGAAATCATTATTCCTTTAGTTTCCCTGCACACTCACTAATACCCTGTTTATCAAGCACAGAAATGTATTTAAGACCACTGTGAATTGCTCACTTATGAAGTGTTTATAGTTTGAAACCAGGTAAGGAAAAAGAAGGAGAAAGGAATCATTTAACAAAAATAACAGGTTGAAGAAAACGGTAACTCATTTTTCCTAAGATCATGTGCTTTGAGACATAGTTTGGTCAAACCTCTCCTCTGCCATCAGAGCTGACAGGGGCCAAAGATTGTCTCCACCTTTCAGTCTTATCATGGACATGCCAGTGTGGAGCCTCTAGACCTCTGCAGTTTTGTTTGGCAAAGCAAGGAAACTGCTCTGCTGACTGTTCTCCTATTTTTTGTTGATTTCAGGGGCTGATGGTTGCAATTCTTTACTGTTTCATCAATAATGAGGTAAGAGAGACACCATTTGTTCCAATTTGCCTTATCAGCATACACTGTAGGAAAGGGAAATTGAAAATGGTCTTGAACTGCTAAATTGTCCTTTTTCAGAAGTTTCACATTTTTTTACAGATCCCTCAAAATCCTGTACAGCTGCACAGGATAACTCAAGAGACAAATGTTGTTGGAAGGAATTCAGGCAGTATAATTTAGGGTCCCTATTTGTAGATGTGGAATCTCACAAATTGTCTTGCTTACAATTGTACAGTTTGCACTGCTGGAATCCTTTTTAAAAGAATTATAGCTGCTCTTCTTAATCTGTTCATAGTGCTTCTTATTTCCTTGTTTTGGTGAATGTGGAAGTGGAGCCCTTTCTATTGTGTGAACTCAGCTCCACTGACTGTTGAAGCTGGAGAATCCTCATGGCTTTTGCTGTATAGTTTGGTTTCATTTCGTTCCCCTGTGGCCCAGCTCTTGAAGACATTATCACTCTCTCATTAAGAAACTGAACTTTATGGAGTAGTGAGCTCTCCCACAGGCCCAGAAGAAATGTATCTTTGAGTAACTGATTGCAAATACCATCTCCTGTGGATTCTGCTGAATCCTAGCCTTGTTGGGTGAGAGGGTATAATTCTGTTTCCATATTGCAGGAATCCCTCATGTTACCTTCCAAGTGATTATTACAATTCATTCATTTATTCATCAATCAGATTTGCAAGGGAAGCAAACACTACCCAGTACCTTATTAAATTAAATGCACATTAATGTGTTTTACATTCACACTAAATCTACTTCTAACCATGACATGGTAATTCAAGATCACCTATTAAGAGACAGGCTTCATCAAGGAATTGGAATTGGTGGAAAAGTACACTACTTGTGTCATTATGGCCAGGCTGGAGTCAACAGAAAAGCAGCAGGCATCCTGCACTAAGCCTTGCAGGAGAATGTTTACTTTTTTTAGCTTGTGGATAAGATTTTGTTTAAGTGAATCTGTTAATTATACTGCGTATGAAACTCAAAGGTAGGTAGCAGCAGGCTTTACTCAAGCATGAATTAGAGAATGTATGTTTCAAATTCCTTGTACAGCTTTACAGGTGTACTTTAATCATGACATGCAGCACCGTCTGCTGGTGCATTGTGTATTTCTTTTAATTCACTTTGGCATTTGCTCATACATCCCCTGTGCAGCTGCAGCCAGGCCTCTCCTGAGTAATGTCCAATAGTTTCCTTCACATGATATGACGGCAAAGTTACATCATAGCCCAGACTCAATTACAAACCTGAAACAGGTAGGCTTGTTTCATTTGAGGGAGCTTACTGTATAATAGCCTACCCATGTTTCTAAGACATCCTTCAAATCTCTTGTTACTATAATTCTCTTGCCTTTGTAATACAGTTCATAAAATCTAACCACAGTGTGCTCAGCTGCACTGACAGACAATCTAGGATGAATTATTCTGTTTGTTCCAGCTCTTGTTAAAAGTAGGGAGTGGGGTTTTGTCAAGCCCAGTCATCAGCATCCATAAGATAAATCCATGTAAAAAATTTGATTAAATAAAGTCTCTTCTATTTCTTTTCTATATGAGAAATTTTCCCTAAACTAAATGAGAAACTGTTTGTCTTCTGACACACTATATGTGTCCAAAGAATATCCTTGTTTGCAATGTGGTCTATATTTTATTTTTATCTCTGACTCATTGACTCCTTCTCTTTTTCCTTAACCATACAGAATGAAAGTTCTTTGCAAGTCCTGGTGCCCAGATCAAGAGTAGAAATTTAGCTAGAAGTGATATTGTTATCCTTTTGTAGTATCTACTTCTGGAAAAACACTAGAATATGTTCATATTTAAGTCTTATTTCCCCTGAGAGATTCTAGATTTTCTCTGAACTTGTTCTGAAGCCAACAGCAGGGTCTCATGAGATTGCCTTTTACCACTGATGTTCTTTGCAAAATGAGATAGGGTTAATATGACCAGGTTTTTTGCAGTTAATACAGCTTTCTGTAAGAAGTATTTTAAACCATGGAGATGCTGCCTTTTTCCACCTGATAGTTTAAGATGGTTCAGGTTTCATTCTCTGTAGTCTTGGTTCTCCTTTTTGCCTCTTTTCTGTCACTGTGGAAGTACACTTCAATCTCTTCTACTTTAAAGAAGCTGTCCTGATGCCAGGACTCTTGAATTCTTTAAATACTGCCCAATCCTCCCTTTTTATTTTAATTTCTTTTCATTCTCCGTACAGACAACTCATTAAACTCTTCCATCAGCTCCATTCCATCCCATTTCAGACCTACTTTCCTTTCACTATGATTTGTTGAGATTTTTTTTTGCCAGAAGTTAACTTTTTTGTAATCAGATTCCACATTCATTGCCACACTCTCAACATCCTTCCCCATTAGCTACATTAAGCTCAATCCATTGGTCTCTCTGAGAAGTCTTCTCCACCTTTAACCCTCCATCACCATTTTTTTCAAATTCTCCTCCCTTTCAAAATACTCTACATAAACATTTTTCTTCCTCCCCTTTCTCATGTGTCATCGTTTAACCCCAGCAACTAAGCTCACTCCCCCCTTGGCAGGATGTGGAAAAGAATTGAAAGAGTAAAAGTGAGAAAACTCATGGGAAAACTCATGAGATAAAGACAGTTTAACAGGTAAAGTTGTGCATGCAACTAAAGCAAAACATGGAATTCATTCACTGCTTCCCATTGTCAGGCAGGTGTCCTCCCAACTTCTTGTGCGTGTCAGCGTGGGATGAGAAGCAGAAAATGCCTTGGCACTGTGTAAGCATTTCTCAGCAATAAAAAAAGCATCTCTGTATTATCAACACCATTTTCAGCACAAATCCAAAACACAGCCCCATACTAGCTACTGTGAAGAAAATTAACTCTACCTAGACAAAATCAGCATGTCATGGGAGCTTTGTTCTTGGTTTCCTTTTCCCTGTAGAGCTTATCTCTGGGAAATCTTATTGATACATGGAAGTTACTAGGATAATTATTTTGCTGAAAGATCTGTAGGTCTTCTGTGTTGGAGAACTGCCTCTTTGCAAAATAAATCTTGAGCTGTTCCCTTGGTTATGCATTCACATCCATCTAGGCAAAAGCTCAATTCAGTACAGACAGCAGGGCTACTCCCTACCCTTCTCCAAACCTTTGGAGAGAAAATTGATATTCTGTCATACAGAACCATTCCTAAGATAGATCCTTTCCCACAGTCTTTTGTTCAGGTCTTCCATTCACTTTATCTCAATCTTGCAGGCTATTTGTATCATAGCTCTAGCCTGTTATGAGCAGCCAGAGGAAGGACTCATTTCCTCCCTTTGACTGACTTGAAGGTACCTATTTCTATTGCTCACTGACTTATTCTGTCAGTCAGTACATTCATGCTTTTGTTCAGGGTTTGCCTGTAAATCTCTACAACAGCTTTTTCCCAGTGCTGTCTGTTGTTTTCCATGCCTGCAAAAGGTGCCAAGGGGTGGTAATATGGTCAATTCTTCTCCTGCAGACAGTATGGTTCCTGCATTTCTGTCTTTTATCTGGCTGTTCTCCCTCACTCTTCAATGCCATGCTATCCCAGACACACCATCTTTCTCTGTTGTCTTTGTGCACCTTTTAACACAACAACTCCCTCTTACCGTGGTACAACACAAGCTTCTGTCTTAGCATCTTCTCTTCTGACCCATTTGGTTGTGGTACCAGAGGGACAGATCCTATTGCCAGAAACACAGACATGCAGGTGGTTTCCATCAGGATAGTATTCAATACAAGGGCTGTAGCCCAGAGCTGATAAGCACTGCTAGAGGTACCCAACAAGAGAGGACAAATAGTTATATAAGGCTTTGCTCCTTTTTTTTAGGGCTGCCTCCCAGATTCAGTATTTCATAGGGAACAAGCAGAGAAGACAGACATAGAGCAGCTGGTTCCCTAGGAAGTTTCCTACACAGTATGAAGGTTTCAGCAGCCCAGGAATGATGACAAGTCTATGCTGAAATTGCCATCAGCTTGTTTAGTCTCTTGGTGGTCAGTACCAGATCCTAAAAGGAAACAGAAGGCATCTCTCCAGAGAAGGCTCACTTGAGTGACCCACCTGTAGTGAACTTATTTCCAGGCTGAAGTACACGCCATAATGAATTGATAACTGTAGTTGCACTCCTGCCTTCCTATCTAGAGTACCAATTTTCTGTCCTCTGCCTTATGTGTTAAAAGCTAATGGAGATTCTTTCTTACTTTGGTCAAGTGGCAAGAACTTTGCCCATAGAACTGGAAGATCTAAATTCTGTTCTTGTGTAGCAGTGAAAAGACCCTGGATAAACTTCCAAATGAGTGCAGAGGTTACACAGTTTAGCCCAGACCTAGATCAGTATGTTTTGTAGCTTTAAAAAAAAAGCTAGTATCTGGAACAAGATACTAGAATTGCTATTTAAACAGGGGGAGCAAGTACAGTCTTCACTCTGCTTAATTGTTGTTTTGAAATCTGAATAAATCTTCATTTTTGTATGGAATAAAAAAACTTACATAAAAATTCAAAGAACAAAAATAATCCAGGACATAATAATGTTTAAATCAAACCAGAAGTTAGAACAGAACCCTTAAGAATACCTGTGGTGACAGTATTGAGCAGGAAGCCAATCTTTTCAGACATTTCATGGCTGATAAGCAAAATCAACTTAATTGTTAGTATTGGTAGGGCACAGAGTACAATCAGTATTGCAGGTGAATACGATTTCAAGTAAAATAATGAAGGTAAGATTTTTCTGGTGCATAAAGGAGCTTTATTTCTACAGGTAAACAGGAATGTCATTATTTTAAATGTGAAATACCCTACAATAGACTAATGAGATAATTGGATAATTTGAAGCAATAATATTGCAGGGTTTAAAGCATTTTCAGCTTTTCTCAGTAGTGTGGTATCTTTCTTTTCCCCTTTTTTCCCTTGCTCTTTTCTAATGCAAATGGAGTCATTTAAAGAGCTGATTAGTTCTACATTCATTCCCTTTGTTTTCTTCTTTGCTTCTGTTAGGTTCAGATGGAATTTCGGAAAAGCTGGGAGCGCTGGAGATTAGAACATCTGTATGTCCAGAGAGACAGCAGTATGAAACCTCTGAAGTGTCCAGCCAACAGCATCAGTAGCGGAGGCACGGTAGGCAGTAGCGTCTATGCTGCCACTTGTCAGGCCACGTTCAGCTGAGATTTCTGCAGGTGAATCAGACTGAGAACAATGAACTGTGTAATATACCTGAAAACCCTTAAATACCCCAGCAAGTGGCTTAAGTATGCCATCTCCAGCAAGAAACTTAAGCATATGCTGCTCATTGCCTGCAGCCTGTTGGACAAAGGTTTCTAGGGAAAGCAATCTGCTAATGTAATCATTAGCATCATCAGAGGAAAACATTGATCACGTCTAAAGTAAGTTAAAAGAGTTTCTTCCTATTTGCACACAAGGCCTCCAGGTGTCCAAAACTTAAGCATAGCATTGATCCAGTCTGAAACCACAGGGTCAATGGCTTATTACTGTTGAGTAGGCGAGCTGAGTGATTGACTGATTAAATTACAAGGATACAGAATATGATTATTGCCAAAAAATACATTTAGACTTCTATGGGGACAGGGTAAGGTGCTATCACCATTTATAGAAAAAAAAATAATGGGACACAACTCACATTTCAGGGAAGAACCAGTTTTGTAGTAGGAGTTTCCCAAAGTTAAAGTTGAAAAAAATACGCTAACCTGTTTTCTATGTAGGTGAAGGACAGCATCCTGAAGGTTTATCAATTTACAGCAGGTAGTTTGGTGGACACTTGAACACTTCTGAATGCTCTTTTAAGCTTCACTTGCAAAAAAACCCCAAAAAACAACAAACCAACTAAACAAAAAAACCAACCACCAAACCCAGTACCTGTTAAGGGCCTCATCTGCTAGAATTACAGAATTAGGTACACATTGTCTCTGTTCACTTGGATGAAAGTGTCCCCTAAATGCACAGCACTTCCATTATAAGTGGTACTCTGCTCCTCTGGTGGGCACACAGGGATGGGATAATGACTTCTGCTTCAAGAGAATATTTTCTGTCTAAGCTTTACTCTGCTTCATGTGGGTGCAAGCACACAGAAGTCAGCTGGTGGCCACTGCTGGTCTTAACAGACCTCATGTCATTGAAAAGATTCACTAGTTGGCATTGTGGGCTCACTTCTGTTTCTCCTCCAGCTCTGGTCCGTTTCTCCAGACACGAGGTACCCACACTCAGGGGCGGGAAGGCAGCCCTTGCACTGGGCACGGGTTCAGTACCGAGGACAGCTCCCACCCGGGGTGGGCCGGCATCCTCCTCCAGAATCTGTCTGCTTCCCATGAGTGGGATTCAAAAAAAAAAAAAAAAAAAAAAACCCAAACCCACTATCCTCTATCCTGAACTCCACGCGCTTTTGTGAGATTAAAACAGTGAGGGCTCCTGCAGTGACTGCATTTGCACTTCTGCACTGCCTAGTGTTCCCCTCCCTGATGTTTACAAGAGTTGCTGGGGAAAAACAGAGGTACCTTTACAAGCAGGAGGTGATCCATTGCATCACTCAATAACAAGCTTTACACATCTTTACTCAGCTGTTATTCGGGCTCCCTTTACAACAAAGAGGCCAAATGCCAAAGACTAGCCCTGAGATCTCCCTGTTCAGAGACTGTTTAGTAAGTAACTTCCATGGCATAGCAGTTAAGAAATACTTAGAAATAACACATCACCACCACCACTACTACAACACACACACACCCCCCCGCAGTGTTCAAGTCTCTTTGCACTTGCATTCACAGCCCCCATTACCAAGAAAATGGACTGGATATTCTGGGATGTAATTTAGCATCTTTCCTGCCTGAAGCTAGATTGCTTTGCATGGGGTTATTTAATCATTGTATTAGAATCCGAATTGCCAACAGCGTGGATTAGTTTTGCAATCACCAGGTTAGAATTGAATTAAGAGAGGATGTGTTACCTTCTTCTGCTATAATACTTGTAATTGAGCTCCAGGGAGAAAGTCAGACATGTTTGTAGAAATCCACCACAGTTCTCAGGCTGGCTTATATATGTTTAGCATGCTGGCTTCTATGTGGGCCATTTCCAGGCCTTCCCTCCCTAACATCAGTTGCAGAGCTAACTTTGGAATGAAGCACCTCAGGTTCTTCTGTAAATTTAATAACTAGCTTCTGTGTTGTGTGACCATCAATACAATACTTGACTACCACATGCAGATGTTAACTGGTGTCCTAAAATATAATTAATTAGCTTCCTATACATAGAGAGTATGCTTGATATTTTTATCTACCATGTACTTTGATGTGCTTTGAATAGGAAAAAACTGATAGTCACTGGTAGGTGAAAAGGCAGCATGATGACAGATGAAATTTGAAGCTGTAGGATAATGCATATTGGAGGGAATAATTTCACTCATTAATATTCAAGAGTGGATACTAGTTTTCCAGGGCCCCACTTAGTTGGGTGCAGACCTGGGAAAAAAAGTTTCTGCTGCATGCGCAGCTGTTAGCAAGATGATAATTTTGCTATGACAACAGAAAGTTACAAAAGTGTTTTAACTCACTACTATGCTGGGAAAAAAGTGTACGTAACAAATGAAAGAAATCATAGGAATAGAGAGCATTTCCATGTGTGGTAACAAACCTGTACTTAGTTGCTGTCACAAGATTCTTTCAACAGCTTGACATGTTTTTGAGTTAGTAGGCTCTTCTTGGCCCTCCTGGTCATTTGAGAAGTGAAATGAGCGCTTTGAGCCCACAAGAATAGCTCCAGCACCAGATGTCAAACTTATCTTGGTAACTTCTGCCTTGTTAAAATACAAGAGAAAAATAAGGGTAACAAAGTGAGATCAGAGGGTTGTGGAGAAACCCAAGCAGAGGGTTGTGGAGGAATTTTTTTTCCCTCTCTTATTAAGCTCTCACTTCTTCAAACTTTTTTAAATCCGCTCTAAGAATAACTCAGTGAAAGTTATTGCCACCAAAGCAGAATTACAGTATTCATGTATTTAGAGACAAAGCAAGGCCTCAATGCCAATTTCTCCATCATTCTTTATCTACTTCAGTAAAACCTTTTACAAGCCTTTGTTATTCATGCCGTCTCTATTTCAAAATGTGTAATGTACATTTATTTGGGTAGCATGAAATAAGCAAACCAACACAGAGCACTGGAACAGATGAACTGTGTCAGTTTTTATTTCTTGTGCCTTCCAGCTTCATGCTCACTTCTTGTGATAACTTGTTTCATGAAGCATTAAATACAAGAGCCTATAAATCCATCTGGACATAACGCAACTAGAGTTTATAGCAAGTGAAAACTTTATTTCCAGCATTGCTGCTATGAAGTTTTATAATTTCCCAAATCTTACCTTATATTTAATATTTATTTGCATGTATTTCCTTGTTTTAAAAAACACCCATAGAATCGAACTGTACAGGATGTCAGATTATCAACTCCCCATAAACACTACGCTGATGTTTATTTTTATTGTTGTGAATAAAGTTTCAACTCACAAAATTTCATTGTTTACAGGTGTTTTGAGTATCATCTGACTACTTTTTGACCTATAATTAGTATAGTTTTTAAGAATGGAAAGGTTCACTGTTCAGGAGACAAAGATTTATATTTGCTAATCTGTGTCCACTACCACTTGCAGAGCCTATGTTAATCAAAACCAAAATGCAGAATCATTAGTGGGGTTCTGCAGGGCTCCATCTTAGGCCCTGTGCTCTTCAGCTTCTTCATAAATGACTTGGACACAGGACTGGAAGGGACATTAAGCAAGTTTGCAGATGTCACAAAACTGGAGGAGTTGTTTACTCCCTTGAAGGCAGGGAGGCCCTGCAGAGAGGCCTTGACAAATTAGAGGACTGGGCAATCACCACCATGTGAAGTTCAAAAAGGGGAAGTGCTGGATCCTGTACCTGTGATGGGGCAACCCTGGATGTACAGACAGACTGGGGAATGAGGTGCTGGAAAGCAGTGGCAAGGAAAGGGACCTGGGGGTCCTGGTCAGTGGCAAGCTGAATATGAGTCAGCAGTGCCCTGGCAGCCAGGAGGGCAACCGTGTCCTGGGGGGCATCAGGCAAAGCATCGCCAGCCAATCGAGGGAGGGCATTGTCCTGCTCTGCTCTGCACTGGGGCAACCTCACCTTGAATATTGTGTGCAGTTTTGGGCACTGCAATATAAGGAAGATATTAAGCTGTTAGAGTGTCCAGAGGAGGGCAATGAAGATGGTGAAGGGCCTTGAGGGAAAGCTGTGTGAGGAGTGGCTAAGATCACTTGGTCTGTTCAGCCTGGAGACTGAGGGGAGACCTCTTTGCAGTCTACAACTTTCTCATGAGGGAAAGAGGAAGGGCAGGCACTGATCTCTTCTCTGTGGTGACCAGTGACAGGACCCGAGGGAATGGCCTGAAGTTGTGTCAGTGGAGGTTTAGGTTCGATATTAGAAGGAGGTTTTTCACCTGGAGGATGGATGGGCACTGGAACAGGCTCCCCAGGGAAGTGGTCACAGCATCAAGGATGGTCCTGTACAGGGTCAAGAGTTGGACTCTGTGATCCTTGTGGGTCCCTTCCAACTCAGCATACTCTGTGCTTTTGTTATTTGTACAGTCAAAAGGAATCTGTAATAATAATGAGAACTCTGAGGGATTTTTACTAGAGGATGGTGGAATATGTGTAAATCACAAACTTCTGTCGTTGGCTTTAAATAGCAGCATTTGGAAATTATACAAAAGCCCAAGACAGAAGCTGTGAGAGTGCTGTGGAGAGCTACTGAGAGATGTTTAACTACTGAGAGATGCTTAGCAGTGTTAATATATTACGTGTGCTTTAATCTATTAATCTCTTTCCAGTCCCGTTAAATTGAAAACACCAATTCCTTTTGTTTCCACAACCAGTGATGAAACTTGTGGTAAGTCAAGCCTGGTTTAACTGTTAAATTACAAAAGACTGTTAAATTACAAAGCAGGATTTGAAGGACCAGTTTGTGGGTTTTCTCAGTAACTTTGTCCTCAGAGGCACAAGTTCTAGCAGCTGCTCTTCACTATGACTTAATGGTTTCATTGAATCAAAGAATCGTTAAGGCTGGAAAAGACCCTTAAGGTCAAGTCCAGCTGTCCACCTAGCACCACCACAACAGTCACCACTAAAACATGTTCTCAAGTGTTCTCACCTGTTTTCTGAACACTTCCAGGGATGGTGACTCTTCCACTTTGCTGGGCAGATTTGGTTTAATGCAATGATCTGTATATTAAAAATAGTGGTGTATCATAAAAGTACACCAGCCAGGAATAACTATTTTTTTTTGCTGACACGCTGGCAGCCACAGTCACGCTGTGACAAGGCCGTGCCTCTCGGGGCCGCCCGCCAGCGGCCGCAACAGCTGCCCGGCCCCAGGAAACCAGACTAGAGCGCGGCCTTTGCTACGGCTTTATTCGGGACCGGAGGGCGCCGGGGGGCTCGGGGCCAGCAGTAAGGCTCGGAAGGCGTTTTGCATAGAGACAACCCCCGTCTCCTCCACGACCGGCCCTTCCTCGGGTCCGTGGGGCGGCGGCGGGTCCGGCCCAGCACGGCGGCTGTGCCCGCCGGGCCGGCCGCTACCTGCCCGCGGCGGGCCGGTAGTGCAGCTCCCGCTCCAGCTGCTCGGCCGTCAGCGTCCCGGCGATGGCGGCGCAGCCGGGGTTGAACACGGAGTAGGCGCTGAGCTCGCCGGGCCGCCGCTCGGCGGGGCCGCGGGTGCCGGCGTACATCCAGTAGAGCAGGGAGAGGACGAAGTAGGGCAGCCCCAGCTCCAGCTCGGCGAACAGCGCCAGCAGCACGGCCCAGAGAAGCACCTTCAGCAGCAGCGGGCGCGCCCACACCGGAGCCGCCGCCGCCGGGGCGGGACGGACCTGCGGAGACGGCAGCGAGACGCGGCGTCAGGCACCGACGGGCCGCCGCACCCTCGCCCCGCCCGCCTCGGCGCTCACCTGAGCGGCTCCGCCGCCCGAGCCCACTGCGGCCCGCGGTCCCTCGGCGGGCTCCGGAGCCGCGGACACTCCCGGCGGGTCCGCGGGGCGCGGAGCGGCCGCAGCGCTACCGCGGGCGGCGCGGAACTGAGCCAGGCGCCGCTCCACGGCCGCCGACATCGCCCAGCCGCGCCTGCGCCACGACCGTGACGGGTCCGTGAGGAGGCGGGGCCGGTGGAAACAGAAAAAAACGGGGAAGGAGGAGGGCTGGATCACCCCCGTGGGGAGGCACAAGTAGGGAGTGCTCCGCGACTGCCCTGGGTGGATAGCAGAGCTGGCCCACCGGCTCTGGAAAAAAGCTGTATTTCACCAGGCATCTCCTCTTGTGTTTTGTTATCACAGAATCAATCAGGTTGGAAGAGACTTCGAGTCCAACCTGTGACCGAACACCACCCTGTCAATTAAACCACGGCACTAAGTGCCATGGCCAGTCTTTCCTTAAGCACCTCCAGGGTCGTTGACTCCCCCACCTCCCTGGACAGTCCATTCCAATATCTAATCACACTTTTTTGTGAATGAATTCCTTCAAATGTCCAATCTGAACCTCCCCTGGCGCAGCTTGGGGCTGTGTCCTCTTGTCCTTTCACTAACTGGGAGAAGAGGCCGACTCCCAGCTGGCTACATCCTCCTTTCAGGGAGTTGTAGAGAGTGATAAGGTCTCCCCTGAGCCTCCTCTTCTCCTGGCTACCTGAGAGGAGGTTGTAGCCAGGTGGGGGTCAGTCTCTTCTCCCAGGCAATCAGCAGCAGGACAAGAGGGCACAGGCTTAAGCTCTGCTGGGGTAGGTTTAGGTTGTATATTAGAAGTTCTTTACAGAGAGAGTGATCAGGCATTGGAATGGCCTGCCCAGAGAGGTGGTGGATTCACCATCCCTGTGGAGGTTTTTAAGATGAGTCTGTATGTGGCACTGAGTGCCATGATCTAGAAATCACAGTGGGGTTGGATCAAGGGTTGGACTTGATGATCTCAGAGGTCTCTTCCAACCCAGTTAATTCTATGATTCTATGATTTGCACTGGGTATTCGAGCAGATGTTTTAGAAGAGCGTTGAGCAGCCCGGGCAGGGGCAGCGTGAAAGAGGAGGAGGAGGGTGCCGACGTGACCATGGCCGCTCACCATGGGGTGTGAGGAGCCAGGGCTCTCCCTTTACCACCTGCTGCTGGCCGTGGAGTGAGTGTGTGGAGAGCTCCCTCCAACACAGGCCCACAGGCCTTGCCAGCATCCATCTCGCCCTCTCTTTAAATAAAAAACTATGATGGTGAAAACCATCTCTATCACATCATGTTTCAGTGATCAGCCTTGCCAAGAAATAAAAATTTATTTACAGGATCTGTCTCTTAGCCTCAGGAGTAAAATATTCATCACTCTCCAGCAGTAATAGTCAGCAATGAGACATCATTTCATCCTGCAGTGCTGTTTCCAGTTACTTATAGCTTTCTCAGAAGTGACCTTTGGGGCTGAATGTCTCATGCATGTGTCAGCTCAGAAGTGATTATGAGAAGTCTAATAAAAATCAATTTGGGTGTTCTTAAGTTATCTTAATGTGGAAAAATGTGTTTTTTCCCAGCTAAATCATTTTTCAAATGCCTATTTTATGCTCGGTTACAAAATTATTTTCTTTTAACCTTCCGACTTTACAAAAAGTGCCACAATGAATGACATTTTTCTCTTTATTTGTGGAAATTTGATTTTGAAATAACAGTCAAAAATGTTTTAATATATCCTGCACAGGGCATCATTTTGTTTTGATATTTTTTCTACCTCTTGTTCTAGTGTTCATTGAAATAGCTCCTTGTTCTGTACACATCATTAGTCAAACTAGTAGTTATACCTCAGCTTAATACCTCCTTTGCAAGCTGCACCAAGTGATTCCCGTGCTGTCAGATTTGATTCAAAATTTACTGTGTTTACTATGTATTTGCTATTATGCATCCAAATAGCTATTTTATGGCTTTGTCAAGCTGCCTGTATTGCCATGTATTGTTAGGGAACACACAGATTAGTGCCATGAATCAGGCCTTTGAGGCCTAAGAGCACTCAGGTACCCTCATCTGTAAATGAGTGCTACACTGCAGACAAATACCTATACAAATTTGTACCCATAACGTTTTAAATTACTTCAATATATCTTGTTTTAAACAAATAGCTTAATTGAATAGACAGTTTTGTTTGTTTGTTTGTTTGTTTAACAAACCATATGGGCAATTTGTTCCCTACTCCAGTGCCTACAAAGGTCTTTGGCAGTTCACTAGTCCTAATCTTGGGATCCTCAGCCTGTGAGTGGGAGTGCAGAGGGGACATGGAGAGGCTGAAGAACACTTCTGTGGGACTTGAATCAGTTCGTGCCTTTCTCACTATGTATGAGAAAAACAAATTGAATACGGTGGGTCTGTAGGTGTGAGTCTATGAGCCAAGTGTTTCTCCCCTTTGGTGCAGCCACTGATTGATAAATCTCTAAATCTGCGTTCTTGATAACAGAAATCCTGAAACTGCCCATTAATTTTAGGAGGCAGCATTAAGATCACTTTAAAAACTTAGGGTTGTTTTTTTTTTTTATTTGTTTCATACTAAATCATACTACATAGAAGTTGTCATGCATATTTGTCTCTACCAAGAAGAAAACCTTTGTTCTTTATAAATTTCCACTTCAGCAATTTTGAAACCTTTTTCTTTATCCCAGCTATCAACTTTTCATTATATTTTAGTATTTATGATACAGGAGAATTATTGCATTCTGCTCTCAGCCAGTTATCACCAGCTTAGGGACTAATGTTCCAAACCATTAGGAACTTTGTCTATGGCACTCTATTAGTAAGTGAACTGAAGGAGGTGAAGAGGCTGCTGAAAGAACTGACAAAACAAGAAAGCTGTCAAAGCCATGCCCAAAGTGCAGTCAATTTTATATTTTTGGGGCAGTGACTGCAGAGTTTTTCTTAATTATTTTTCAAGTATCTCTGCTCTTTCATGCCTCTTAAAGAAGAGAACTGAAACTAATTCACTGAGGTATTTTTACATGACAAGTGGCATTAGAACTATTTGTGGTAAAATATCAACTCCGCTGAGTTAACCTAAGCACTGATAGCAACACTGAGATCCTGTGGCACCCTTTGCATGTACCACATCAGCAGCCTGTCACCATGTCTTGGTGTCAGCCACCTCTTTATTCAATAGTACAGGCTCAGGGCCTTGCTCTGTGTTTTGGAGTGTTGTTGCTTACTTCCTACAGCTGCAGATACCTGTTTGTGTATGCCAGATTTTTCAGTAATCAAGTCACATTAATTCTCTTGATGGATTAATCTAATTCATTGTCAGGAGCTCTCTTCTTCGTGAGAAAAGTGTTCACTCTTGCACTGACTTGCTAAGTGCCATAAATGCAGACAGAAGGGCAACTGATTATTAATATAACGACCTAGCTTAATTAGTTCAATGGAGCTGAGGGAGCATTAGCTCTAGTTGTTGAGGTCTTGCAGAACATGTATAAAATAGATTGAAGTGCACAGACTCATATTTGTCTCATTCCACAAAAAGCTTCCTGCATATCCATTTACTAATCAGTTCTAAACTACAGAGAAGACCTGCTTCCTTTGTAAAAAATGGTCATTAATTTTCCTTTGTAAAATAGCAGCATTAGAGTACTTTACCATTAGACAGAAAGAAATTTTTTATTTTATTCTTTTTATTGAACTACTTTAGGTTCTGAATTGCAAGTTTTCATGTCTGTGTGGTTTTGAAACATGTACATTTGTATATTCAGCAGTGTATACTAAAAGTTCCTGAGACACTAGCACTTATGTTCCTGCTTTATATACTGAAATGCTCTATATTTAAACATGTTTAAAATTGGGCAATGCAGAGTTATTAATGTTTCTGTCACAATTCTGAAATGTTCCTTATCATTTCATGGGAAACCTCCATTTGAATAAAAGAACAGAGTGAAAATCCCTCACTAGTGCAGTGCTAGCTGTAAATGCCAGATACTTGGTGAAATCATTTTAACAGAAAAGGGAAATGAGCTATTTTATTGCATGTAGAAGATAGCACACATGGGTGCTCTGGGTGGGATTGTTTTGCTGTATTCATAACTCTGATTTGATTCCAAAGTCAAGGTTTTGAAAAACTGTTCTAAAATTTCAGAATTTCAGAATATTGCCTTTTGATTTTTATCATATAGCTAGTGTGGGAAAAGAGGCATTTGCCACTTGGTATTCCTTATAACTTAAGGGAAAGGAAACCTGATTTGTGTCTCCTGTCAGTAAATGTTATGTTGGGTTTAATCAGTCTACTCTTCTCAAAAAAAATTTTTTTTAAAATACTTTGTAAATTAATTATCAAAGTACTTTTGTGAAAGTGTTTGCTGGAAATCCAGAAGGCTTTTTGGGTTTGGAATGAATAGTTTTTTATTCTAGGTTTGTTTTTATTCTAGCACTTAACCCCAACATTCTAGAACTAGATACTGCAATAGCATTTCTCCAGACAGGAAAAAGGAAGTAAAAATAGAATGTCAGAGAAGATCCTAAATCCAGTTGTAGATCTCATTTCTAGTTCCATGTCTATTTCCTTCAAATCCATTGGAGTTTAAAATACAGAAAATTCTATATGCTATAAGTTGAATAAAGGCTGAGGAAGACAGAAGGGGACTACATTATCCCCTTACACACATACACACTCAGTCTTCAGGAGTCTTTCATTAAGTGTGCACTGTAAGCCTTAATGCTCACATTGGCTGCCAGTTTTATACAGCCATTTCCACAAAAACACAAAGGGCATCACAACACGGACTAGTTAATTTTTAGAGGGGCAGAACGCCCAGAAAGGTGTTGCAGCAACCTTTTCTCATGCCTTCAAGCCTCTGCCCTATATGGTAGGGCAAATCATCGTCCAGAAACACTGAGCTATCGTTGCAGTTGGCAGTCCACATTCCAGCCAGCTGGTTGGAACCTCAGGCTCTTGCTGATAAATGTGATTTTCTTATAAACAGCTCAAATAAGGGTGAGCATTCATCTGTGCCCCTGAGATAGGTATACCAGGCATAAGGGCTATTTCTTATTTCCCACAAATTATTGAGCAGACTACAAGATGAATTAGGGAGACATCATGACATTCCCGTTCCTCCTTGGCTGTACATGAAAGAAATTAGTTTACCTAAAACAAAATAGTTGAATATGTGTATCTTCATGTAATCCACAGGACAAAAGTCCAAACTATTACTTCTGGCAAACTGTTGGATTGTATGAAAATATTATCTGTTTACTCTTTTTGGCAATTTCTCCTTTTTATAATCATCTTTTAGGCCCAACACCTATGCTAGATTTTGGAATATTTATGATGTTTACCACTGGAAGTGAAACTGCTCAATCAGATCACAGCTAAAGGTTAGGAATAAAGCCTTCCCTAATGCTTTCAAAAACAGGAATAAAATAGGCAGTCCACTAAGAGAATGAGCCTTTCAGCATGACCTAGGAAGACTCTTTTCCAAATTGGTATTTAAACATATGATATTCCAACTTCTTAATTCCAAACTCTGCTACAGAACAGTGCAAATAGCTGATTGTCATTGCAACAGAAGCTTTGAGCTCTAAACTGCCTTCAGTAATACACAAAGGTTCTGTAGGGGTCCACTACTGAAAGTCAGTGGATGGCACACAGAAGTAAAAAACAGGTACACCAGTACTTAATCCCTAAACTTGTCTTTCAGTTATAGAAGGTATTTTTATGGGTTTGTGAACCCTGGGAGGAAAGTAGGGGCAGAAAGCTTTATACTCCACCAATGCAAGGAGTCAAAGCTGGGACATCATCAGAATCAACTGTGAAAAATCTAGTGTTCAGTGGGGAAATGGTCAAACTGTGATACACCATACAAAGTGGGGGCCTCACCACAGGTGCGAAGTTCCCCAAGCAATCATTCATTTTCTGTTGGAACTGGTGATTATTTTTTAATACTCTGAGTTGAATCCAGGGCTATCAGATATCTCAGCCATGTACCAGAGCAATTTACCACCCCTAGGGATGAGTGTTTGAGAATCACAAATTAATTTTATAGAAAATAGGACATGAGGGTGCTCTGTTCACTTAATATGACAGCACTTCTGTAGACACAGAAGCACTCAAGAAAGCTTTCTGAATAAAGTATTTCTAATCCCCAGGGCAGGGCAGAGATTTTGTGCATGGCTGTCTTGGATTGCAGCAATGCAATCTAAATTCTGTTCAAGTCCTTCACCCATGTTTAGGTGGCTGCACCTACTCTATTTATCTTGCATCTAATAACTGTCATTTTGGATCAAGTCACAGTCCAGACTGCAACTGATCTGTGTGTAAGGGTCTAACTAAATATCAGCCCCGCTCTAGGTAACTGCATGCTATTTTGGATCTTACTCCCCAAATAATGACTTTTAATTCATTAAGAAACTACCAAGAAAATTTATCCTCATGATTGTAAAGAAAACACAGGAATCCCAAAGGGTACAACCAGAGTAAAAGGTGCAATAGTGGTACAGAACTCTTTAGTAATCAGAATTCCTTGATATTTTAAGTTACATTTGATAGTTCACACACAGAGTATTTTTCATGTCAATATTTGTTTTAATAAATGGAATAAAGATCTGGAAGAAAAGCTTATATAAAGCAAAATGAGAAAAGAAAAACAAGATAGTAGAAAGTCTTGAATCCACAAAAGACTTGCAGAAAGACAGCATTTGCTAACTGCTGAAATCTAGTAAAAGGCAACTTGGCCTACTGAAACAGGTTAATAACTCTTTGATTTAAACACATTGCCAACCCTGACTTGCCAAAAAATCTATTCAGTACTCCAGAATACAATACATAATGCAGAAGCCTACGCCTGATATCCTCAAAAAGTGGAAAATCCTGTCTCCTACTAGCTATCACTTTGTCTTGAAGTTATTTTCCATGGCTTGAGTCTGACTGTGAGCCCAGAAAAAACACATATCAAACACCACATCAAGCAGAGACTCAGCGGCAGCCTCCTCTCATTAACAATCAAGATATAACAGATGTAAAACCAGTAAAGGTGGGACTGGATGAATACACAAGTAGGAGAGAAAAACAAGGGCAATTCATGTGAAAATAGCAGAGGTGAGGCTGGAGATACTCCAGAGGGTATGAGAGGAACAGACACCAAGCCAGATTCTCAGTTTTCCTGAAGTGATAAGACCCTGTGATGTGAAAAGCTGACTCCACTGAAGTCAGTGAGAACTTTGCCAGGACTACACTGGTATTGGGATGACATCTCCTGAAGGACTGAACTGAGCTCATACCTTGCTATCTGCTTGGTGAGACCTTTGGGCTCGTACAAGTAGCTTCACATTATTTCCCTTAAAAATAAACCACACAACAATAAAATCTTGCAACTTATTTTTTTTACCATGACAACTCTAGACAATTTATTTTATTTATCATACTGTAAGCATACCCCACAGATATTGTACCTTATGCACTTCAAAATAACATAAATTATATGAGGAGGACAAGTAAGACCTTAACAAGATTATCTTCTTATGTACTGGATTGTAAAGACAACCTGTCATGGGGATGAATCTCTAAATTTATGGCAAGTAAAGTTCAGATCTGGGTCTGACTGGTTCTAGTGAAATAAGAGAAATGTGGAGGGTTCATCTTGGCTCTGTTGGGTTTAGAAACCATGGGCTGTGTTTTAGCATTTTTGTGCTGATCCTGTGGGACACTCAGCATTGCAGCAAGTTCAGCATGTAACCTCCTGCCAGTATTCTCTCTTCAGTCAAACTTGACCAGAGTTTCAGTCTTTCACTTAATTGGGACCTCACAGGACATGCTTTGAGCAATCAAGCTATGAAAGAAAAGGTGGAAAAAAACAAGTCCAAGAAAACCATACTTTTTATGTATTGGTTAAGTGGAGATTTCAGATGGCAGAAAAGACTGAGGACCCTTTCTAGATCATTTGTTTATCTCAGAGGGCAGGGAAGGATGCGATACGTTCTTTGCTCAGCTCTTCCAAAGGATGACTGTCATAGGCAGGACATTGCAAACATTTAGTAATATTATCCTATCAATTCTGATTGAGCAGTCCAGTGAGGACAACAATATGTAGCAGAGAAGTTATGAAATTATGAGGGAGAAATATTTACAGATTAAAAGGTCTGACATTTATGTTTCTAGAGAAAACATAGGCAACAGCAAAAATCTCTTCATTTTGGTTTTGTACAACCCAAGTACTTGTGGCACAGACTTCACGTTTTGAAGTTGAGTTCTGGTCTTAAAGACATACCAGTCTAAATTTTCTTCCTCCATTCGTGGTCTCGAACTCCCTTATGGAAAAACTTCCACGGCATTTCAAGATTTTTGGGGGCTTTTTTTTGAGATTCTTTAGAGCAGCAACACAAGGGGTAAGAGAGCCGCGAATTCCCTCGTGACGCCGTGAACCGAAGGAGAAATGATAGCGCCCTCTGCTGTCACTTTAGATTATTACCTTAAAGATTTCTGTGTTAATGATGTCACTTGTTTTATCTTGCCTGGAAAAACAGCTGACAGAATCTTTGGTTCATATTTTTATTTCATGTTATTAACACTGTGACGGCTTTGTGATTTATTTCTATTTTAGTCTTTTGTAAATTACTGCTATATTCCGCAATTCAGTTTAGTTTGTCTTTTAAGATCTAGAAAAGAACTGAAATTTTAAATCTATGTCTTCTACTTGTGTAAGGTAACACCTTTCAAAATATACCCTTTCTTTCAATAAACATGTTTTTTATCACATGTACACTGAATTTCAGCATATGTTTTCTAAATCCCACTGTCTGATGGAGAGCCAGACAGGTTTAATCTTCATTTCTGTAATTCATACAGCTAACATGGGAAAGCTGCACAATGCCAGTTGAGATTACATCTCCCTTTTCCCTGCTGCAGACTCAAGTGATTCTGACACCGAGCTCCCATGGACATAGTTGTGGAATGACTACAGAAGCCTGAAGCTATTTACTTCCAGAATAAGGGGCTGAAGTACAATTTGCATTATAGTATATGAATATATAGTCCCTCTGTCTCTAATTCCTGCTTCCCTTCTGTGATGGACATATGTTTGTGGTTCTGGGTTATATAAGTTCTAAAATAAATGTAAAATCACAGAGACTTTCTTTGTATATTTATGGAAGTGGACTTACTTGTTATAGACCTGATCTGATAGATCTCAAGTTGCTTTTAATTCCCTCACCTGCATAAACAGACTGAAATATATTGGTTTTATAACATTGTGATTTACACAAAAGTATCTGTGTCTCCAGACCATGGGATACTGAAAACGGAGCTCTGGACCAACACTAAGAAAATTCTTTACTTTAGAAACTTCATGTGAGGTATTAAGCCAAAAATGGATCAAGTCTTATTGCATATGTAATGTCTGTCTCATTAACTGGATTTCAGAGTTCAATTTCAGGTTTTCCAACTATTACTATTTCTTTCAAGAGGAAATCTATTATTCTGTCCTCTTTCTTTCTTTTTTTAAAATGCTCAATATCAACATTTTAAATTGAAGTGCTAGGAAATATTCTTCTGTATTCCTTAAAAGGAGTTGTTCTGCTGGCACTGATTTTCAAACATTGTGTATTAGTACTCATTCGTGTTCTTGAACAAAAGTGATTTTCAGAGAGAAATGCAAAGTAAATACCGGTAGTGTACATGAAATAATAGACTTTTTACTAAGAGAGAACAAACACATAATTATCCCAGAACTGCTTTTGCTTCATGTCATTGCCCAGATATGTTAGCATGCAGTAAAACAACAAAACCCATGGGAAATCAATAGAACAGAACTGACTAGGCTCTCAGTGGGCATCAACTGGTACATAAAAATCACTAGCACTGCATACCATACATTAGCAAGCATATGGCCCAGTTGTCCTCATGGAAGGTTCTGGACTATACTACGTCTCATATGGTTGGCTCAATTCAGTGTCTATGTTTATTTCTGGGAAAAATTCCTAGGAGATTGAACAAAATGGCATCTGCTCTACAGCTGTATTAACTATACATCATTACCTACAGGCTATATAGCCAAAAGAACTTGTGCTGTATCTCCAGACCTATCACAATTTGGATTTCTCTTTGGTTGCCTGTATCTTGGAAGCCTCACTTCACAAGTGAGTTGATTCCCTTTCCTGTTATCCTATGTTTTCTTATTCTCCAGTCTTTGCTGATTGCAGAAAAATCAAGTCCATTTTTGCCTGTCACAGCCTTGGTCCTCCTGTCCCCATTTAGCAGGGCCATAAGGCTTCCAAGGCCACTTCCACCTAACAATGCTTAGGTACTTAATTATAACTTTCTGTTAGTGCTTTGTTGCACTTACAATTGTGTGTACCTGCAGTCTAAAACAGATAGGTGGTAATCTCTTTAGGCCAAAGCCACCATTCTCAGCATAGATCAAGTTTCTTGACATAGGATTCTGTGACCTTCAGAAAAATTGCTGTGCTGTTTTGCTGTTGCTGACAGACATCTCTTGCTGTGAGGCACTCAAATCATTGTCCAGGACATTTAGCAAAGGCTCCTTGATCTCTTGATGAAATCCATTAGAGGGTTAGAAGACTGCTGTGGTCTTCTTCAGCATAAACAGTGCAGGGGACTCTGTGGGCATCTCAGTTTTACAGCATGTATAATCCCAAAGAAGGGAAGCAAAAGCAAGCATCTGGCACCTAGGAGCACCAAATGAAGGAGCTGTAGCATCGTGGCAGGCAGATCTCAGATGAGAGCATGGCATAGCTCTGTCTTGGCCTGTTTAAACTGTGCCATGGACTGAGAGTAACAGCAGCAGGGTCAGCGTCCAGGAAATGCAAATCGAAATCAGTCGAAATTTCTGTACACAGTTCTCCACGTTCTTCCCCTGTTACTGACATCCAGCTCGCTACAAGTCTGTTTTTTCACACATGTTTATGTCCACTAGGTGGTAGCAAAAAGGCGTTTTTGGGAAAGGAAGAGTTTGCAGGGCTCTTCTCCGTCCGGGTGGCTGCATCCTTCTCCCCTAATATCTGCAGGGCAGACCTGGAGTCAGGCTGCTGCTGGGGGTGGACAGGTGGGGAAGAACTCTGAGGAGCTTCAGTTGTATGGATCCTAAGCTATGAGCTTGCTAAAGAGTAAATGCTTCTCGAACTTTGGGAAGATGTAAGGTAGGCAAGTTGCCGCAAATGTTTTGCTTTTTTTGGAACCACAAAATAGTAAGTAGGGAATTATTGGGAATTTTCTCCTTGAAAGCACACAAAAAACCTGCAAAGGAATGTTCTGGTGTATTGTTGTTCCCCCACACCCACTGTCACATACATGGAGATTTCCATATTCTGCTCATTTCGTTACGATATGCTACATACAATAAGGCCATCCCTAAGTAAAGCACTAGAGGTCAAGGAGGGAAACAAGGCAAAGGTAGTTCATGTCATGCTGATGACATTATTGCTTAATTTAAAATTACCTACAATTAATAAATTAACTAAGCTATTTGTTTGGATGAAGATTCAGGTCGAAGCCTGAAGACACAAATATGGATCTCCTTCTGCTCCACATCTGTAGCTTGGCTAGCACTAGAGCTTAGTAAAAATACATGAAGCATCTGATCTTGTAGAAGTTTTCCTTTTCCACATAGGGACAAACTGAATATTTTTTAAATGGAAGATGACATTATTTTTGGTGGAAAAAAAAAGAGCAAAAGAAATTCCTCAAAATAATTAGAGCATTTACATGGGAAAGGAAAGAAAATAAACCAAGAAAAATCTCTCATTCAAATCCCAGCCCTGCTTGACTCAAGGTAAGCCTTGATTTCAATGGGCAGCTTTACCAGAGACTGTGACCTCTAGGTCACCTCATGGGACACAGTGATGCAGTCTGTGTCTACCCAGCCTCTGCTTCTTTGCAGGTCTCTCCCAGCATGTTAATCTGAATTACCACACTACAGGAAACATCTTCTGCTGAAACATTCTTGCAATACATTTGGCCAAAAAAAGCATCTTTTATTTGGAAAATTGCTCCAGGAACTCTTGACCATCTTTGTTCAATGAAGCAGGAGGGCTATGATTTCAGAGTAAAAAAGGCAAGCTCAGCAAACTGCCCGACCTCTTGTGCACATACAACTTCCCAGCTACTGCTGGAGCCTAATAGAAAGGGTGACAGTACAACTGTGTAGTCATTTGGTACCAACCAAGTAGTACTGGGAAAGATGCAGTTTGCTTCTCTTCTCCAGCTCCTCGGTGTTTAAGCTGAAACAGTTCAGATTTCTTTGGAGAAATCCTCACCAGACTGCAATGTAGTTGAAGTCTTATTGTTCTGCAAGAGAAAAGCAGAGCGAGTTAAAAAAAAAAGAAACAGAACAAAAACAGTAACTATTTATTAAAAGTGAATTGGTTCAAGAACAAAAAATTCAGAAAATGTCTCATGTCAAACAGGATCAGTTATATTAGCTTTTCATTCCCACATTCCTGCAGGTTTGATGCAGAGGCAAGGTAATCAATAATCCACATATTTTCATGATCTTAACAACATCCTAGAAGAAATACTTTCACAGGGATAAACTATTCAGCAATTTCTTTGGTATGGTAATCACAAGCTAGCCTTTCTTCAATGTCAGACAGTCCTGTACTTCTGCTTTTCTTTTTGTCACTGTTTTTTTTTTAAGCAATATTGAAAACAGAACAAAACAAAAAAAGTACCATGTTTTATTTGACCATTGCTTAACTTCATATCCTTTTCACAAGACAAGTTTGCATTGGAACCCAATCCCTGTGGCACTTCCATTTCCTCATATAAATTGTTATTTGTCACAGTTCCTGCATTTAAGTTATAACGCTGTCTTGCTCCATTTTTAGATTTCACTGTAAAAAGAATGCTTTAAATCAAGGTGAACATATTTCTGTTACTATGGTAGACTTCACAAAGGCTTTTCCTGATGTCAGATCTTCTCTAGCTTCTTGACAAATACCATTGCTTTTATAGATGATTTTTCCCACTAACAGGATATGTAGCCTTTCACCTCTAAGATGCTGTTTTGAATCCTGCCCTTCTCAATTGCCAAACAAATGTCAGAGAGCAGCACTTTAGATTGCAAGACTTGAGGGATCTTGATCTAATTTCCAGGGAAAAGATATTCATAAAGCATAGAAGGAGTCCACTTGGCCTTGTTCACCAAAGAGTTAATAATCAGAACCTAAAGTTAGACCAGCTGTTATGAAATAAAGTGGACATTTTTAGTAAGTCATGCAATTAAGTATCTTACAGATTCAGCAGACTTCAGGGTCGGGGAGAGGATATCCAGTGACCAGAATCTCATGCTGTACATGTGCAAACTAGCGGAAGCTTTAATACCTTTACCTCCTGCCAGCAAGAAGGGTCTAGTGGCTGCAGCATCCCCTGCTCATTTAATGACTGTTTGCCTCTGTGCTGATACCTAACAGTGCTTTCTCCATACTAGGGTTGGCATACAAGTAGAAAAAAAACAAGTTTCCTTTTTGCATGCCCGAACCTCGCCTATCCCGTGGTTAAATGAAGTATTCTGTTATCATGTTCTTCATGGATGATGGTCCAGGAGCGGCAGTAGCAATAAACTCTCTTGGCCTGTGCAATTTCATTAACCTTGTTCTTTTGTGACTGTGAGCTTTGCAACCTCAAGTGCCACCTTATTTTCTGCCATCAGATACATGAGTTAGCCATGCCAAGTTTTTATTTATAAATGCAGTAACACCTGGTTTATTTGAGCCCCAGAGCTTTTGGGTAAGCACAGAACCTGGACAAATGGAGACGCTGGGCCTGAGCATAAAATACAGCGTTTTTTGAGCACACTGTGCTGCATTAGTAAGAGCAAGTAAACATCCTAAACAAAAGAGAGGCCATAAGGAGAACAAGCAGGAGCAGGGCTAAAATTAAATTAAAATTAAATCCAAGGGCTTTACACACACACACACACACACACACACACACACACACACACACACACACACACACTCTCACATAAAATAAAATTAAATAAAACCAAAGCAATACAAAACCAAAAAACCCCCCACCAAAACTCACACATACCGTGCATGATGCATGGGGACAGGCAAGAAAGGGCTGCCCTGACCAATACAGTGGGGCAATACAGATATTGCAGTTGGCTCTTGCCAGTCCTCCTGCTGCTGCTTCCCATCTTTGCCTTTTTGGGGGAGTAAGGGAAGATGCCAGCTGCCCTGGGGCCTCTCTGCTGAGCCTCTGTACTCTTCTGTCAGTTGTAGTGGGCAGATGTGGGGTTCAGGAATCTTCAGTTTTTGATCAACAAAACGGCCTGTTTGGTTCTGGCAGGTTTCTCCCTTTTCTTCCTGCTGCATGCTGAGGTGAAGTCTGTTTCCCAGCACTATCTAGCACATCCATGAACAACTTCCCCTTGGCTAAAGCAGTCTCTAACAGACCTTTTGTTCCTGACATAATTATAAATGTCCTACTTTGACTTCACAATCTTCAACCCTTTTTTGTCACATCTTTTGTTGCCTTCCTAAGATATTTCTGGTTTTGTTGACCTTTTTTCCAGCATTTTGCTATTTCTTTGGCTGTGTGATACCATGTTAATCCTGCTGATTTATATTTTTTACTGTTTCTTTATCTACTCCACATCCCATCCTTGAGATAACTGACCATTTTTTTCTCATCAGGTACTTCTGACTTGGTAATAAATATCTTGAAGTCCCTAACAGTTACTTTTCTTTCCCACTCCAAGCCTATGCAGTTCTCTTCAATATTCAGTGAAGTCCATAGCCCACCCTCGAAAGGTCAATGAAAGTCTTGTTTGTGCATATTGGGACAGAATTTGGCAACAAAAGCTTAAGTTTTTCCATGTGTAATTTTGCAAAAAATTAAAAATAGAAACATAAAAAAAGTGAAGGTGTTTCCCAATCCACATTTCTCACTAGAACAGAGTTGTTTATTGCCTTAGTGATGCAGGTTTTGGCTAGTATCTGCTATCCCAAAAGCTCCAGATTAGTTTTTCTGAGAGGATTAGAAATGTGAGGTCAGTGAGTGTTTTCTGGGGGGCTCTCAGGGCCCCGACTTTGAGCATTCACGTACAAATGGGAGCTTGGTTGTTTTTCAAATATTTGGAAGGTAAGTGGAATAGTATGTATTTGGGTAGATACCTGCATATAATCATTCAGTAATTTTGCTACATCAGAGAGCTGGATCAAGGGCTTCAGTCCCTGGTTCTGCCTTCTAGCAACAGCTTGCTGTGGGATACTGGAAACAAAAAAGATAGCTACATTAACAGATGTAAAAACATAAAAGATCTGGAATTAAAAGATTCTAGAAAAGGGCATAGAAGATTATTTAGTACTCTGTTATCCTAAGTGATACTGGGTTTAGTGCAGGGAATTAATTTAGTACAAAACATGAGCCTGAATGTCCTCAGTAGACAAGAGGACATTCCTTGAAGAGGGACAAATAAGTCTTGAAATTCATCTGCAGGTGAAGTTATTTGGTTTTCCTTATTTTTATTTATTACTGCATGAGATAAATTCTCCATTCGAAACAACATAACATTCACGGTTTTGCTCTTTACTCTAAAACAAACAAGTCGTGTTTTGCCTGAGTTGTTTAGGAAGTTGAATTTTATGTCATAGTTATGAGCACAATACCAGCTTCAACATTTTAAGGCCTGGTTGCCATTTTATGTAACCAAGCACCAGTTAGAGCAAGTGCTCAAGGTCAAGAGGATAGATAAATAAACCTTGTTTGTTGGAAAATGTTATAAAATCAACATCACGAACCTCGGGCTGCTGTTTCTTACTCCATATCTAGTGCTTGCACCTGAAGGCAAACCTTTGTTTTTATGCTCTGAGCCCTGGGAAAAAAATTTTGCAACATTTTTTATTTTATTTTATTTTACCTGAAGATGTAGTTTACTGAGGTCATATAGTAACTTTTTGCTCAAGGCTCTGCACAGGAGTTTGTATTCCTCTTTGTACAACACCAACAAACAGCTGTTTGCTCACAGTCAAAGGCTAAGCTTCTCAAATAAAAGATTTCATGTTTTGTTCACTTTATTTCTCTACTTTTACGATTTCTCTATTTAAAATTTCCAGTATTGAAACAAAAAATATACTGAAACAAACAGAAAAATTAAAATTGGCCTAAGGATACAGCCACAGCAACGTCTGTAGGTACAGCCTACAAGGGAACTGTCTAGTCTCCAGACAAGAGAAACAGAAAAGGGTTTATACTTGCCAGGGCATGCATATACACTGATGTTTCTTCCTATCCAATTTTTAGTAAATATTTTTAACAAATCATCCCACTGAAGAAGAATACAGATTCATTTAAAGCAACGCACATTGCTTATTTCTGGTTGTAACATGTATATAATATTTTAAAAGAATTATCATAAATTAATAGGTTTTGCAAGGCCATGACGATACTTTTTTTGCACATTACCTGATAACAAATTAGTAGGCTGTGTTTGCAATTACTGCATTTCGTATGGTGTTCAGTAATTTCTGTAGAATTCATTTAACAGACTCATCAAAACTCAGACTTTGTTAATAAAAAGTTTTAATCTGAAAATAGAATTGCAATGGCTTTTGGTGTAGCGTTGAACCTGCAGTAATGGCAAACAACGTGGGAATGTACAGAAACCTGGATGAAGTTCTTCTTATCTCCCACTACCCATGGTTTATATTTAGAAACAAAAAAATCATGATCATGGTTATAATTCTGAACTGTGCTCTGCATTTTTGAACATGTATTCAAAGCTTAAGTTAACCTAAAAGAAGGAGTCAGCCCCAAGGTCAAACATTTCCCTTGAAGGGAACTTGAAACACTGAGAACTTTGAACTCTGTGAGTTTGAGTTTCTGCTGCATTGCTTGGTGTGCCACCTCTATGGCAGGAGAGAAGGAGAGAAGGCAAGGGTGACAGCAGGATTTCACTGGTCTGGAGCAGAGAGGAGAGGCAAAGAAGCAGGTTTGGAAGTCTTTTGTACCTGAGTCCTGCTTTAAGATGTCCAAGTGAGAATTGTCCCTATTTTAATCACAGTCCCTCCTGAGCTAGTGATCCCTGCAGCCTTGATCATGCTCCTAGCCTGACCCAGATGTCCTTCTTCTGACCCAGATGTCATATCCCTCACCTCCCTGTGCTGCAGTGACACATTAAGAGTTCAAGTTACGCGTGTTCACTCTATAACTCCTTCTTTTGTCCTCACCACCCCTTTTCCTTCCAGGCTCTCTCCAATCGCAAATCCCTTTGCACCACTCTTCGCTCAAATACCCCACTTCTCATTTTCTCAAATATCCCAAAAGTCAACCACAGTGCCCTCTACCTCTCCCATTCAAGAGCATCTCCTCCTTAAACCCTCTCCTGTTTCAAATTCTTAGTCTTGACACTGTAAGCCACCTTGTAGCCTCTTATCACCATCTTCTCATTCCTCTCTTCACCCCCAACCCTCTATCCTGCTCTCAAATTCTCTTCCAGCTCACCCTCACCCCATACAGACACTCCCCCTTATCTGCAACTGCTTTCCCACTTTGCCTCAGATCACTGAATCTGTTGTGGCTTTTTAGTTCTGCCTGCTCAGCTTTGGTGATATTCCATCCTCTTTTCCTGGAGCTGGGTGATCAGCTGGAGTCTTCCCCTTGCAGGAAAGAATCAGAGTTCCTCCTTTGTCCGGGATTTCAAAAGTTCAGTCCAGACTTACCAGACACCAATAAGAACAAAATATTTTTCAAAAGCAAATAGCAAGATGAGGATGTAGGATAGTAATACTTATCAATAAAAATCTCTGCAGTCCAGGTATCTGTCCCTAATTCATCACAGGAATAGAGTGGAGAAGGGAATTAGCCTAGAGAAAGAAGTAGAATGGAAAACAATTAGCCTGGAAAGGTGGAAGGGGTCAGAGTAGTTCATCTGCCATCTCCCTCAAGTCTTCATTACACTTGTGTTCTCCAAGGCATCTGGAGGAGCACTGTCCAAGCTGTCCCATGTGCATCATATTTGAGCTCCATCTCTGAATGGAAGAAAATGGGGCCCTGGTCCCCCAAACCTTTGGAAACAGCACAAGGCAAGCCATGGGGGACCTAACTGAACCAACGGGGGAAATTTCTGGTTTGGATTTTGAGAAGTTTGCAACACAGGCCATAAAAATTTCCCCAGAGCTATGTATGAACAACTGCAGTGCAGCAGCCTAGTGCTAGTTGTAGGACATTATAATGGCAGCGTGAAAATTCCTTCATGTATATCGTTGCAAAATGGTACTGAGCAATATTTATGAGCATATGAACATTCTTTCACACTGAAAGTGAATAATCCTGTGCAGAATCAGATGAACTTTCTCAGAATACTGGGCACTGCTGAGGAGCGAAGCAGTCGGATTATTGCATTGACTACAGTGTTAGCAAGGACACTGGGCATAGGAAAAAAATACTTTCCCTTCTGCTGGAGTAGAATTTCTTGAAAATGTAAAATTCTCTCCTTAAGAAACAAAAGGCCTCTTCATTGAAGAAGGGTCATTTCTACTGACAACAGGCACCCAGATTCTGAAGAAGAAACAAAACAGCCAAATGATCAATATATTGTAAAGAACATCACACTAACAAACTTATATGTTTACAGCAAATGGGACATACTTGAACACTCCAGATTCTTTCTCATAGGTGTCACTTGCACAGACACTACCCTCATTATTGTACATGAGATTTGTAAGTTCTTCTGTTGACATTACTGAAATATTCATTTTAAAACAACAAACAGTATTTCCTCACATACCAAAACAGGAATTTTAACATCTTAAGCCTTCCCTAAAGATGGCAGGATTCCCTTGGTTTGTGTGTTACTCCACAGAGTTGCGTGCTATGCCAGTGTGAGGGAGGGACATCTCTGGTTTTTTCCACTAACTTCACAGTGAGAAGCTTTGTCCACAGACTCCCACACGTTTCCTTGTTTCCTGACTTTGTTCATGATTCGTTTCTGAATCCACCAGGTAGGACAGTTTAGTACAGGGTGGGAGGAAAAAAGTAATTGCATTTGCCCAGATTCCTGTGGCAAAGATCAGGCTTGAAAGGAGGAAGCATGGCAGGTTAAGGCTAGTTGGGTCTCCCTCAACTTTGGTCTGTCTTCAGGAACCCATTTCTTCCTACGAGTCAAAAGTTTCTGATCCTTATCTGCTCACCTCTCCATTTAGTCTCTGGTTTCCCTCTGCCACCAAGATTTGCGTGTGGGCTGCTTCTTGTGAAGGACAAATGCTCATCTCAGCAGCCAACCCTCTGCAATCCACGCACTGCTCCTCTGCCTGACTGAGACTCAGAAACAGCTGGGGGCCTTCTACCTTTGATGTTTGGCTCCTCTTGCCCCAGGTTCATCTCCTATCACACAGTGCCATGCTGGGCTGCCAAGTATTCCAGCCCCAGGGCCTCAGCACTGACGCAATTTCCAAAATTATTTTTTAAAAAGCCACAAATATTTTGAATTCCTAGCAACTGAGAAACCCCAAAAGCAAGAAAGCAGCATTCTTCTGCCAGGAAGGGAAGAGGAAGGGCTACAGTGGGGAGCAGAATGGTAGATTAAGCACTGCCTCACCTTTCTATTCCCTCTTCTTTTAAAACTTGTTGATAATGCAAGATCAGGGGAGAAGGGAGAAAGAAAGAGACAAAAACTGGGGTGGGGGAAATAAATTTTGGAATCCTTTCTCCAGGAGTAGAAGTGGAAAAAATCACATAAAGCAATGCTGGTAACTTTCTCTCTCTCTTCTTAGCTTCCAGCCTCTGTAAAAGCCACGTATTAATACAGGTGAGAGATGGATCCTATTCTTTTTCCATTTCTTCCTTCATTAAAAATAAATAGAGGCATAGTTAATGGTTAATGCTGCTGAGTTCATGGAACAAACAGTTCTCTTTTCCCATCTTGCCTGTAGTTTAATTATGAACTTAGACTGCCTTCAGGCTACAAAGGGCAAGAAAGCAGGAAATACATATATCCAGAAATGCAGCCAGCGTTTGATGTCTCTGAGCTAAAATTAAATAAAATAATAAAATTGAAGTGGAGAATGAAAGCAATATGCAAACCATGGAGCTTAGAGTCAAGTGGAGAAAAAGCAAAAAATGAGGTCTGAGATAGCTGAGCAGCTAGCAGCATGGGGGACTTCCAAATTCACCAGTAATGGCAGAAAGCTGTTTCTGTGAAGGTTGTTAGTAAATGATCTTCAAAGTAGACACAGATCAAAAAATAAATGAACAAACTGTGGCTGCTATAAATGTGCCCACTGGGTTTACCAGCACTGAACAAGCAAGGTAGGAGGAGAAAAATCAAGACCCCATCGTCTGGAGTCAGAACAGTGACTGAGAAACCCAGAAACACTGTTGGGATGCAGAGGAGCCAGAGAATGGGATGAATATCCACACTCCTCCAAAAGACGTGGGAAACTTCAGGATTGTGTTGAAGTATATGATGTTCTGAAGCACAGGACATCAAAGATCATTATTTATCTGTCCAGGAGGTGAAGGAGCTGAAGGACCACATTGGATAAGGATGTTCATACAGATCTGGCACTCAACAGTGCCACAAGTAATCACTGGACAACTTCACAGACACAGGCAGCAGGATTCAACTCCTGATGCTGTAGGAAGAAGCAGGAAGAAGCTTTCTGTCTTGGTTATTCTCTGGTGGAAGAGGACAGCACATACAGATGCCTGCCAGAAGGGGAAGAAGGATTTGAAGCTTTAGCACACATCAAAACTACACCCCAGAATGTTTCCTTTAAGTGTGACCCGCATTTTTATGCAGCTCAAAGTGAATCAGAACTTCTAATATCAGCATCACAGCAAAACACATGAGATCAAGGAATTGATCCAAAGTTCACTAAGCATTGGGAATCAGGCTTGCCTTTGGATACAATAAAATAAAGGTGCCTGTTGTATTTGTAAGGAGTAGGAGGCACACACAAACCAGCTGACCTCACAGAATATATAAGGTCACAATTATTCGAAGAAACCATAAAGCATGATGAATGACATAGGTATGCTCAACATTATTATGAATGCAGAATTCATAATTACAAATACCTGATAACACATGCAAATCTAGCTTTTCAAAAGTCAGATAGGTAGGTAGTTAGGCCAGTTTCTAGGAGAAACTCCAGGGAATGTCTCCCATAGTTTAATACTAAAAGAATAGGGCACCCTAACATCAGATACATCAAGAGATGGGCAGGCTGTAGGTTCTGAAGACACAGCACATACATACTGCAGAATCTGAAAATATGTAGCTGATGCAGATCAAAAAGATAGTGTAATTTTAACCAGTCTGTAGATCTCAGAAAGTTTTTTCCTGATTGGTGCCTTTCCCTGTGCCGTCTAATGAAATCACCTTGTTAATCAGCCCCTGAGTTTTCTAAACAATTGAGGGCTAGGTGAACACTACAGGAAGGACACAGTCTTGAAAGGGGGAAAAGACAGGCAACCAACCACTCCAAAAACCTAAAAGAAAAAAAAAATCCAAATAGATGCTTTAGAGTTTTACCTCTTTAATCCATAAAGATGATAATTAAATTCAGACATCAGCATCCAGATTTCAGGCAGTAATATTTAAATATGTATCCAAAAATCTAGCTATCTTGATGCAAAAGGAATTCTTAAGAAAAGAAAAAAGAGCAACTTGTGGCACAGCATGTCATGAGCTTTGATATGTTGATATACATTTAAAACTAAGACTGAAGAGGGGAAGTAAAAAAGCCTTCACTAATGTTGGAAGATCATCCCTTGTTATTAGAATAACCCTGGACTTTCAAACTGAAGCCAGAGTGGATTATTCAAGCCCAAATGCACATCTATGTTTTAGGAAAGAAGAACCCAGATACTATTGTGAAACAAGATGGAGATAATATGTACTCTTTTCTTTGGTTTTGGAACCTTGAGCACAGGTAATCAGATTACAAGTGGGATGAATTAATTTTGGAAAAAAAGAAAAGCATTCCAGTGCATTAATGCATGGTCCAAGGACATCACATAATTAATCAAATGATGCACTTGTTATATTACTAATTGAAATACCCTATTAAACAAAATGAATAATTAGCCTTTTCCCTAGATGACTAGTGAGATTGTCACAAGAACTCCTGTGATTTGCCTATATTTTGATTAATTTTTTTCTTTGCTAGAATACCAAGCATCTTCTCCATGAACGATCTGACCACTAGTTGGCATTGTTACTTCACTAAAATAAGTAGCCTTTAAACGAGGTGTTCCGCTACAAATCCTGATCTCTACATTTTTGAGCCCTAAGTTTCATTTTGCCACATCTGGAAATAGGGATGAGAGAAAAAGGGAGGAACAAGTAATGTGTGATTGGCAAACTATATCCTTCTCTCCACCCTACGTATCTATTTCGGCAAATTTTTTGTTCTACCTTGGATTCTGAAGGAGAGAATGAAGCAATACAAAGTTATTTGGGGGTGGGGGGAAAGACCCATGGTCATGCATACTGAAGTGGTACAGTCCAGGCTGTGAGTGTAGACCCAGTAGTATGGAAGCTTAAATAACAGAGACACAACTGTTGAATGCAAATATGAAATACAAGAACCTTATATACCCCCATAGGTTGCTCCTCCTGTTACACCAGCGATATTAGTGGTGCCTCATGCTCTGTTCTACCAGCTCTGAGCCGCTGGTAATAAAGCATGTGACAGTTTCTCTGTGGGGAGATTCTGTCGTGGATAGAATAATGGGAAGGATGTTTTTTCTCATCTTCCCCTAAAAAGCAGGGTGATACCTTTATGAGTCGAAGTTCAAAGAGACCCTGAGGGCAGAATCTGCCTGTGCTGCTCAGCCCCTAGTCCATTTATTCTGAGGCTGCTTTATCACACACAGGGTGGGAAGGGGGATTTCTCCTGGCTGTTCTTCCTGTAGCTCTGCCGTGCAAGACAGGGGAGCACCTCTGACGTTCAGCAAAACAAGTTGGTTTCAGAGGTCTCTGCAACCAGGTAAGTGGAAAAGAGAACAGATTGTCTCTCTCTGCCCCATCACTGGGAGAAGAAGAGGGAATTTTCACCTTTTGGAGTCTAACTGATATTGAAACAGTTAAAGGTTTGCTTTAGCTGTAAATGAAACTTCCTTTCAAATAAACTTAACATTTCGGTTTCACAGAAGCAAGCTTTCAAAAATACCCAATTATTAAAGGAAAATAAACACAACCTGACAGAGCTGCTTTAGAACAATAAGAAAGATGTAATCTCTGTAATACTGCAAATCCCAGCTGATACACAAACCCATAGACTGACATTGCTAGCACATTAACTACAGTGAGTCACAGTAAGGTTCTCAAATTAAATCCTCATCTACACTACTGACACACTTTAAAACCTTAAGTACGTCTCATCAGCACGCCTGAGCTCTAAAATACAGGTAACACTTATCCAGAATTAGAGAGATTAATTCATTAGCAGCTAAAGCGCTAGGTAAATGTTTACAACCATTAACAACCAAGTAGGATGTTTTTGTCACCAAAAGAAATATAAAATGCAAGCAGCGACAACCGTGAATGGTGGAAAATAAAAGCAAACATTTCCTTCCATTCTAATGAATGTTTGAAAGCCAAAACAACAACAAAAAGCAGTCAATCAACTGGACTGTGGTTTTGAGTAACTTCAGTAGCTTGACATCAGCTCTTTCAGAACACACAGTGGGGCTGATATGTAAGAAAATTTAGACAGATTTTGCAACTGCTTTACATAGAGGACTTTCTAAAGTCTCATGATAGAAAACAGCTGATCCCACAATATCCAAGATATCCCTTGTTGATCTAGGTTTAATTAAATTAAACCACTCACAAGATTATGCTATGCCACAAGGCAATCCATGAATGATCACAGAAGCTATAGCAAACGACTCCCAAATTTTCCATTCTCGAATGAAATAGCAACTGTTTTCTTTTGAAGAAGCTGTACATTAGAAACTCTCAGTGAGTTGGAGGGAGCAGATGTAATGCTGCTTCAGACACCCATGGATGCAGTTTAATCTCCTTTCTCTTAGTGAGAAGCAACTGAACTATGCATGATGGCTCCTAGTTGACAACACAGACTGGAGTCTGATATTCAATTGTACTCACTGTCAAAATCTTCATAAATGCTGTCCATTTTATTTAGCATTAAAAGCTTCCATCCTTTGAAGATAAACAGGTTAACAAGCTTTAAAATCATTAATGAAGTAAGGCTTGAGGAATATCTTTCTGAGCAGCATAAACATTGGCTCAGCTAACATCTCATGCCATCAATGAAGACAGATCACTAGCAGACCCAGGCCAAGATGCTGTGGGAAATAAGTGGAAGGCAGCAACAGCTGGAAATATTTGGCACATACAATAAAGTTTTGAAACTCTTTGGATACTGGGTTTCCAAGTGCGCTTTTTTTTTTTTTTTTTTTTTTTTAACCACAAAATATGTCATTAGCACTTGTGTGAGTAACAAAGTCAGCAGCACCCAGGTGTGGTATGGCACTGTTATCTGCCATGAGATGATACAAAATCCATCTCCTTCCTTCCTCTCACCATCCAATTATCTATTTGCATGGAACAGCACATCTTCAGAGCTAATGTTATATAATCTGGGGAGGAATATGTATCTGCCTGTATACAATTGGAAATCCAGTCTTAGGGTACTCTGGTAACTAAATGGCTTTATACAAGAGTGCTGTACATCTGTCCAGCTTTGCATTTCCTAATGGTTTCCAAACATGACAGGCAGTTTTAGCCACTTTTGATGGATGGATTGATAGAAAGTACGAAATTCCCAGAGGACCTTTAGGAGATTTGCATGATGACAGAAGGTACTAGCAAATTTCTCTGAGGAGGAAAAGGCTGCAGCAGGGAATCTACAGCTCCCCGCTGACTCAGGTCAGGGAGGACACTGCTCAGAAGGAGACATCACCTTCTGCCCACATGGAGGCTTAGAGGAAGATGAGAGTGAGTGTTCAGGGAGCAGAAGGGCAGGAGACAGTGAAAGGGGAAATAACCTACTGGTGGAGGCCTCAGAAAACATGCAACTGTTAAATATGGAGAGGTTTTTAAAATTTATTTTATTTATTTATTTTCACTGGCAGAAAGTTGGGAGGTAGGATGCAAGACGTGGAGGAACTAGATTTCTGCAGCTCAGAAGAAAAACAGTTTCTTTCTAATGCAATGGTTCCTAACTATTTAGGCATCTTAGTCAGTTGAAAACCTGCTTATCCACTGGTCAGTGTGATGGGGGATGAGAAAAGTAAGGTGAGAAATAGTTGTGTACTGTGGTACAGGAGTCCCAGTCACTGCATGGACTTGGCTGTGCTCACTCCACAAAAGTAAACAGAAAAGATTATTCCTGTCCTAAAAAAAAAAATTAAAAAAACAAAAATATTTTTCCCGTCTACCCTAAAACAGTGAAACCCAAACTAAACATAAACCAACCACCCTCTTTAATGGTGATTATAGCCTTGCTGGATTCTGTGCACAATAACAATGACTTGAGTTTGTTAAAGGTCGCAAGGAAAAGTACAGCAACGAGACCTTGTAGCTGGTAGTGTGTTTTTATTTCTCAGCTTAGAGCATACACAGTGTCTGACTCCACAGCACGTGCTTGTAAACAGCAGCCTACAGAACAAAAAAAGAAATTAACTATGCACTATTGAGAAAAATAAATGGATAGATAAAGGTATAACTGCTGGTCTCTGAAACTTCGTAGTTATTTCACCTGTGCAAAAGCCATGAGAGAAAAAAATTATGTAGCACTCCTTGACTGTGCAACCTACAGAGGAAGATCTCTCCTGCTGTCATTTCTGTTACATACAGAGCTCTGCCCCAACATGGAGGCACAAGGAATATTTAAGGAATACACAGAGTGCTTCTCTCCCATGATATTTTTTTTTTTAAGCAGCGGAAAGGAGAAATAACAAAGTTAAAATATATTTAGATTCAATAAGTACAGCATGACAAGTACTCAGTTGTACTCTGGGCCTTTGTTTGAGTAAACAGCAATGTGTCTTGTGAAATGTTCAAAACAAAAAAATAAGTAGCCTTTAAAGACACAAACTGTTTGTACAAACAGAGGTTGGGGGAACACTGCTCGATGACCAACACCTTTTGATGGAAAAAGAAATCAGCAGCTCTCCCTGTAGAAGGAATGGAGGACTGGGATACAGATCCTACAGCAAGGCTTCCTGCACTCTCAGGAAATCACACAACCGATGTCCAGGTGCCCGCTTTCCACACAATACCTGCCTATTGATAACCAAATAAGGACATAAGAAACTTCTCAAACAAAACAGCTGTAGACAGAAGACAGCAAAACAGAGAGAGTGAAGGCACTGCTGCTGGGCTAGATCCCTGCAATAAGCAAGAAAACTGTTAAACAAAGTTTGTTAAACAGTTTAGGGGGACAAATCTCTGCTGATCCCTACAAGAAAGGGGCAGAAGTCTTAGCACAGGATTACCAAAAAATAAATACAGGGTAAGCAGTGATCTGGCTTTCTTTTGAACCTAGTAGATAGACATGGATTCTTATCTTCAGGAATTCTCCAAATTAGTTACACAATCCCTTCCATTGGTCTTATCGTGTTCAATCTCCCAACAATTTAAACTCCTCAGTCCTTCCAGTCCTGTTTGGAGCTTCTCTCTATGAGTGTTCAGGAACCATCCAGTCTCTGGCCTAAATTAACTAGATAATAAACACTTGATCTGGTAGTAACATTATACTTTTATATAAGATTTTTGCCTCCCTGATGCAAAATTCTCCAGTCCATTTACAAATAGTTGTCCTATCCCCTTATAAGCATCTGCCAACCAGGATGAAGAAATCAAGGTATTTTTGTCTCTTTGTAAGGAATAACAGGGAAATGTTTAATCCATCTCATTCTTCTAACTAACCTACTAATCCTCATCAGTATCTGTGAATTAAGCTTTGTTAAAACTACATTATCTCAGCCATACATAAAACTTTATCATTACCAGATACAATGGCTTAGATAACTCTACAAAACCACCTTGCTTAGCGTGCCTTAAAGCACATTATGCATTTTATTTCTGCTTCACACTGGTTGCTCATAGACACTTATGAATTTGATTTGCCATAATATTCTTCTCTTTTTTTTCTTTTACACTTGTATTTGTTTTAAAGACCCAGCAGCAAGAACAAGCAAGACAGTTCACTTCAGAGATGGCTGCTGTGCTGCTTCTGACCCACCACAGGGCTTGTGGCATACAAATTGTATTCTGTGCCACTCTCTTAAATCAAGTGGGGGGATTAGCACACTAGGCAAACACATTATTGTGCACGATTTCAGTATTGCAGAAATATAATACTC